>NW_027181770.1:23324294-24524294 GCF_029961685.1 Aristolochia californica | reverse complement strand
TTGCAAAAACTCATTGGAATTATCTCGCTCTATATTGATGCACTGTGCATTTTCATTTTAGATGCACACTTTTTTCATAAATCAAAACTTTTAGTTTTCGCACTCCTTTCATCCCGTAAACCAAAAAGGCAAATAGATCACAAAAAAATGAAAATTTTGGTGTTAAAAAATTTAAAACAATAAAAAATGTAAGCAAAGAAAATTAATTTTCACACCACAAATGAACACAAATGTTTTGTTGTCCAAGTTTTGGAAATTCCACCAGTTCATACCTAACAGCTTGGAATTTTGTTAGAAAGAGATTTCCTCCACACATGCTTTAAAATTGGATATGCATGTTTCAAACATGTTAAAGATGCAAATCACATATGGATCCAAAGCTTTTGAAGAGAATAGAAAATGCTCATTAAATTATCAAGTGAACGTGCGGTGGATATTTACCCGAGTCAAACAAGCAATTATTTTTCCCATCTACAAAAAGCTGACCCAACCATCATATATGATTGTAAAGTGATTTATCATGCTTAACGGGCTATATTACCCTAAGAAATGACTTATGGATAGGGAGTCAACACTCAGTTAAAAATCCCTGCTTCCCCCTTTTTCCCGACGATTGCAAAACCTGATATATAAAAACTAAAAAGACCTTAAAATCTCTAAAAATTACAGAAACTCTTTGGAATTATCTCGGTGTAATTTGTGCACTATGAATTTTCATTTTAGATGTACACTTTTTTCATAAATCAAAACTTTGAGCTTTCGCTCTCCCTTCATCCCGTAAACAAAAAAGGCAAATAGATCACAACAAAATGAAAATTTTAGAGTTCATGTATGGAAAAATATTTAGATCAATAACAAATATAAGTAAAGAAAATTTATTCACACACCACAAATGAATACAAAAGTTTTGTTGTTCAAGTTTGGAAAATTCCACAAGTTCAACCCTAACAGCTTGGAATTTTATAAGAGAGAGATTTCCTCCACACATGCATAAAAAATGGATTTTCATGTTTGAAACATGTTAAAGATGCTAATCACTTATGGATCAAATGCTTTTGAAGGGAATAACAAACGCTCATTAAATTCTAAAGTGAACATGCAGTGGGATATTTACCCGAGTCAAACAAGCCATTATTTTGCCCATCAACAAAAAACTGACCCAATGATCATAGATGATTGTAAACTGATTTATCATGTGTAACGGGCTATATTACCCTAAGAAATGGCTTATGGATTGGGACTCAAGACGCAGTTAAAAATCCCTGCTTCCCCCTTTTTCCTGACAATTGCAAAACCTGAGATATAAAAACTAAAAAACCTTAGAATCCCAAAAAATTACAGAAACTCTTTGGAATTATCTCGCTCTACATTTGTGCACTATGCATTTTCATTATAGTTATACACTTTTTTCATAAATCAAAACTTTGTGTTTTCGTTTTCCCCTCATCTCGTAAACCAAAAAGGCAAATAGATCACAACAAAATGAAAATTTAAGAGTTCATGTATAGAAAATTTTTTAAAAGAATAACAAATGTAAGTAAAGAAAATTTATTCACACACCACAAATGAATACAAAAGTTTTGTTATCCAAGTTTGGGAAATTCCACTAGTTCAAACCTAACAGCTTGGAATTTTGTAATAAAGATATTTCCTCCACACATGCTGTAAAAATGGATATGCATGTTTTAAACATGTTAAAGATGCAAATCACCTATGGATCCAATGCTTTTGAAGAGAATAACAAACGCTCATTAAATTCTCAAGTGAACGTGCGGTGGGATATTTACCCGAGTCAAACAAGCCATTATTTTGCCCATCTACAAAAAGCTGACCCAACGATCATGGATGATTGTAAAGTGATTTGTCATGCTTAACATGCTATATTACCCTAATAAATGACTTATGGATTGGGAGTCAAGACTCAATTAAAAATCCCTGCCTCCCTCTTTTTCCCGACGATTGCAAAACCGGATATATAAAAACTACGAAGAGCTTACAATGCCTAAAAATTACAAAAACTCTTTGGAATTATCTCTCTCTACATTTGTGCATTGTGCATTTCCATTCTAGATGTACTCTTTTTTCTTAAAACAAAACTTTGAGTTTTCGCTCTCCCTTCATCTCGTAATCCAAAAAGGCAAATAGACCACAACAAAATGAAAATTTTTGTGTTAAAATATTTAAAACAAAAAAAAGTGTAAGTGAAGAAAAATTATTCACACACCACAAATGAACACAAAAGTTTTGTTGTCCAAGTTTGGGAAATTCCTCTAGTTCAAACCTAACAGCTTGGAATTTTATAAGAAAGAGATTTCCTCCACACATGCTTTTAAAATGGATATGCATGTTTTAAACATGTTAAAAATGCAAATCACCTATGGATCCAAAGCTTTTGAAGAGAATAACAAACGCTCATTAAATTCTCAAGTGAACGTGCGATGGGAGGTTAACTCGAGTCAAACAAACCATTATTTTGCCCATCTACAAAAAGCTGACGCAACGATCATAGATGATTGTAAAGTGAATTATCATGCGTAACGGGCTATATTACCCTAAGAAATGACTTATGGATTTGGAGTCAACTCTCATTTAAAAATCACTGCTTCCCCCTTTTTCCCGACGATTACAAAACCTGATATATAAAAACTAAAAAGAGCTCGGAATCCCTAAAAATTACAGAAACTCTTTGGAATTATCCCGCTCTACTTTTGCACACTGTGCATTTTCATTTTAGATGTACACTTTTTTCATAAATCAAAACTTTGAGTTTTCACTCTCCCTTCATCCCGTAAACCAAAAAGGCAAATAGATCACAACAAAATGAAAATTTTAGAGTTCATGTACGGAAAAAAATTTAAAACAATAACAAATGTTAGTAAAGAAAATTTATTCACACACCACAAATAAATACAAAAGTTTTCTGGTCCAAGTTTGGGAAATCCCACTAGTTCAAACCTAAAAGCTTGGAATTTTGTAAGAAAGAGATTTCCTCCACACATGATTTAAAAATGGATATGCATGTTTTAAACATGTTAAGGAAGCCATTATTTTGCCCATCTACAAAAAGCTGACCCAACGATCATAGATGATTGTAAAATGATTTATCATGCGTACCGGGCTATATAACCCTAAGAAAAGACTTATGGATTGGGAGTGAAGACATAGTTAAAAATCCCTGCCTGTAGCTTTTTCCCGTCGATTGCAAAACCTGATATATAAAAACTAAGAAGAGCTTACAATCCCTAAAAATTACAGAAACTCTTTGGAATTATCTCTCTGTACATTTGTGCATTGTGCATTTCCATTCTAGATGTACTCTTTTTTATAAAAACAAAACTTTGAGTTTTCGCTCTCCCTTCATCCCGTAAACCAAAAACGCAAATAGACCACAACAAAATGAAAATTTTGGTGTTAAAAAATTCAAAACAATAAAAATTGTAAGTAAAGAAAATTTATTCACACCCCACAAATGAAGACAAAAGTTTTGTTTTCCAAGTTTTGGAAATTCCACTAGTTCAGACTTAACTGCTTGGAATTTTATAAGAAAGAGATTTCCTCCACAAATGCTTTGAAAATGGATATGCATGTTTTAAACATGTTAAAGATGCAAATCACCTATGGATCCAAAGCTTTTGAAGAGAATAACAAACACTCATTAAATTCTCAAGTGAATGTGCGGTGGGATATTCACTCGAGTCAAACAAGCCATTCTTTTGCCCATCTACAAAAAGCTGACCCAACGATCATAGATGATTGTAAAGTGATTTATCATGCGTAACAGGCTATATTACCCTAAGAAATGACTTATGGATTGGGAGTCAACATTCAGTTAAAAATCACTGCTTTCCCCTTTTTCCCGATGATTGCAAAACCTGATATATAAAAACTAAAAAGACCTTAGAATCCCTAAAAATTACAGAAACTCTTTGGAATTATCTCGCTCTACTTTTGTCCACTGTGCATTTTCATTTTAGTTGTACACTTTTTTCATAAATCAAAACTTTCAGTTTTCGCTCTCCCTTCATCCTGTAAACCAAAAAGGCAAATAGATCACAACAAAATGAAAATTTTAGATTTCATGTACGGAGAAAAATTTAAAACAATAACAAATGTAACTAAAGAAAATTTATTCACACAGCAGAAATGGACACAAAAGTTTTGTTGTCCAAGTTTGGGAAATTCCACTAGTTCAACCCTAACAGCTTGGAATTTTATAAGACATAGATTTCCTCCACACATGCTTTAAAAATGGATATGCATGTTTCAAACATGTTAAAGATGCAAATCACCTATGGATCCAAAGCTTTTGAAAAGAATAGCAAATGCTCAATAAATTCTCAAGTGAACGTGCGGTGGATATTTACCCGAGTCAAACAAGCCATTATTTTGCCCATCTACAAAAAGTTGACCCAACGATCATATATGATTGTAAAGTGATTTATCATGCGTAACGGGCTATATTACCCTAAGAAATGACTTATGGATAGGGAGTCAACACTCAGTTAAAAATCCCAACTTCCCCCTTTTTCCCGACGATTGCAAAACCTGATATATAAAAACTACAAAGACCTTAAAATCCCTAAAAATTACAGAAACTCTTTGGTATTATCTCGCTCTAATTTGTGCACTGTGTATTTTCATTTTAGATGTACATTTTTTTTATAAATCAAAACTTTGAGTTTTCGCTCTCCCTTCATCCCGTAAACCAAAATGGCAAATAGATCACAACAAATTGAAAATTTTAGAGTTCACGTACGGAAAAAGATTTAAAACAATAAAAAATGTTAGCAAAGAAAATTAATTCTCACACCACAAATGAACACAAATGTTTTGTTGTCCAAATTTGGGAAATTCCACCTGTTCATACCTAACAGCTTGGAATTTTTGAAGAAAGAGATTTCCTCCACACGTGCTTAAAAAATGGATTTGCATGTTTGAAACAAGTTAAAGATGCAAATCACTTATGGATCCAATGCTTTTGAAGAGAATAACAAACGCTCATTAAATTCTCAGGTGAACGTGCGCTGGGATATTTACCTGAGTCAAACAAGCCATTATTTTGCCCATCTACAAAAAGCTAACCCAACGATCATAGATGATTGTAAAGTGATTTATAATGCGTAACGGGCTATATTACCCTAAGAAATGACTTATGGATTGGGAGTCAACACTCAATTAAAAATCCCTGCTTCCCCCTTTTTCCTGACGATTGCAGAATATGATATATAAAAACTAAAAAGACCTTAGAATCCCTAAAAATTACAGAAACTCTTTGGAATTATCTTGCTCTACATTTGTGCACTGTGCATTTTCATTTTAGATGTACACTTTTTTCATAAATCAAAACTTTGTGTTTTCGCTCTCCCTTCGTCCCGTAAACCAAAAAGGCAAATAGATCACAAAAAAATGAAAATTTTAGAGTTCATGTACGGAAAAAAAATTAAAACAATATAAAATGTAAGTAAAGAAAATTTAATTCACACACCACAAATGAATACAAAAGTTTTGTGTTCCAATTTTGGAAAATTCCACTAGTTCAACCCTAACAGCTTGGAATTTTATAAGAAAGAGATTTCCTCCACACTTGCTTAAAAAATGAATTTGCATGTTTGAAACATGTTAAAGATGTAAATCACCAATGGATCCAAAGCTTTTGAAGAGAATAACAAACGCTCAATAAATTCTCAAGTGAACGTGCGGTGGGATATTTACCCAAGTCAAACAAGCCATTATTTTGCCCATGTACAAAAAGTTGACCCAACTATCATAGATGATTGTAAAGTGATTTATCATGCGTAACGGACTATCTTACCCTAAGAAATGACTTATGGATTGGGAGTCAAGACTCAGATAAAAATCCATGCCTCCCCCATTTTCCCGACGATTGGAAAACCAGATATATAAAAACTAAAAAGAGCTTACAATCCCTAAAAATTATAGAAACTCTTTGGAATTATCTCTCTCTACATTTGTGCCTTGTGAATTTCTTTTCTAGATGTACTCTTTTTTCTTAAAGCAAAACTTTGAGTTTTCGTTGTCCCTTCATCCAGTAAACCAAAAAGGAAAACAGATCACAACAAAATGAAAATATTGGAGTTAAAAAATTTAAAACAACAACAAATGTAAGTAAAGAAAATTTTTTCACACACCACAAATGAACACAAAAGTTTTCTTGTCCAAATTTGGGAAATTCCACTAGTACAACCATTACAGCTTGGAATTTTATAAGAAAGAGATTTCCTCCACATTGCTTTAAAAATGGATATGCATGTTTTAAACATGTTAAAGATGCAAATCACCTATGGATCCAATGATTTTGAAGAGAATAACAAACGCTCATTAAATTCTCAAGTGAACGTGCGGTGGGATATTTACCCGAGTCAAACAAGCCATTATTTTGCCCATCTACAAAAAGCTGACCAAACGATCATAGATGATTTTAAAGTGATTTATCATGCGTAACGGGTTATATTACCCTAAGAAATTACTTATGGATTGGGAGTCAACACTCAGTTAAAAATCCCTGCTTCCCCCTTTTTCCTGACGATTGCAAAACCTAATATATAAAAACTAAAAAGACCTTGGAATCCCAAAAAATTATAGAAACTCTTCGGAATTATCTCGCTCTACATTTGTGCACTGTGCGTTTTCATCTTAGATGTACACTTTTTTTATAAATCAAAACTTTGTGTTTACGCGCTCCCTTCATCCCGTAAACCAAAAAGGCAAATAGACCACAACAAAATGAAAATTTTAGAGTTCATGTACGGAAAAAAATTTGAAACAATAACAAATGTAAGTAAAGAAAATTTATTCACACACCACAAATGAATACAAAAGTTTTGTTGTCCAAGTTTGGGAAATTCCATTAGTTCAACCCTAATAGCTTGGAATTTTATAAGAAAGAGATTTCCTCCACACATGCTTTAAAAATGGATAAGCATGTTTTAGACATGTTAAAGATGCAAATCACCTACGGATCCAAAGATTTTGAAGAGAATAACAAACGCTCATTAAATTCTCAAGTGAACGTGCGGTGGGATATTTACTCGAGTCAAACAAGCCATTATTTTGCCCATCAACAAAAAGCTGGCCCAACGATCATTGATGATTGTAAAGTGATTTATCATGCGTACCGGGCTATATTACCCTAAGAGAAGACTTATGGATTGGGAGTCAAGACTCAGTTAAAAATCCCTGCCTCCCCCTTTTTCCCGTCGATTGCAAAACCTGATATATAAAAACTAAGAAGAGCTTACAATCCCTAAGAATTACAGAAACTCTTTGGAATTATCTCTCTCTACATTTGTGCATTGTGCATTTCCATTCTAGATGTACACTTTTTTCTTAAAACAAAACTTTGAGTTTTCGCTCTCCCTTCATCCCGTAAACCAAAAAGGCAAATAGACCACAACAAACTGAAAATTTTGGTGTTAAAAAATTTAAAACAATAAAAAATGTAAGTAAAGAAAATTAATTCACACACCACAAATGAACACAAAATTTTTGTTGTCCAAGTTTGGGAAATTGCACTAATTCAAACCTAACAGCTTGGAATTTTAAAAAAATGGATTTCCTCCACACATGCTTTAAAAATGGATATGCATGTTTTAAACATGTTAAAGATGCAAATAACCTATGGATCCAAAGCTTTTGAAGAGAATAACAAACGCTCATTAAATTCTCAACTGAACGTGCGGTGGAATATTTACCCGAGTCAAACAAGCCATTATTTTGCCCATGTACAAAAAGTTGACCCAATGATCGTAGATGATTGTAAAGTGATTTATCATGCGTAACGGGCTCTATTACCTTAAGAAATGACTTATGGATTGGGAGTCAGCACTCAATTAAATATCCCTACTTCCCCCATTTTCCTGACGATTGCAGAACTTGATATGTAAAAACTAAGAACACCTTAGAATCCCTAAAAATTGCAGAAACTCTTTGGAATTATCTCTCTCTATATTTGTGCACTGTTCATTTTCATTTTAGATGTACACTTTTTTCATAAATCAAAACTTTGTGTTTTCGTTTTCCCTTCATCTCGTAAACCGAAAAGGCAAATAGATCACAACAAAATGAAAATTTTAGAGTTCATGTACGGAAAAAAATTTAAAAGAATAACAAATGTAAGTAAAGAAAATTTATTCACACACCACAAATGAATACAAAAGTTTTGTTGTCCAAGTTTGGGAAATTCCACTAGTTCTACCCTAACCTATTGGAATTTTATAAGAAGGAGATTTCCTCCACACATGCATAAAAAATCGATTTGCATGTTTGAAATATGCTAAAGATGCAAATCACCTCTGGATCCAAAGTTTTTGAAGAGAATAGCAAATGCTCATTAAATTATCAAGTGAACGTGCGGTGGATATTTACCCGAGTCAAACAAGCCATTAGTTTGGCCATCTACAAAAAGCTGACCCAACGATCATATATGATTGTAAAGTGATTTATCATGCGTAACGGGCTATATTACCCTAAGAAATGACTTATGGATTGGGAGTGAAAACTCAGTTAAAAATCCCTTGTTCCCCCTTTTTCCTGATGATTGCAAAACCTGATAAATAAAAACTAAAAAGACCTTAGAATCCCAAACAATTACAGAAACTGTTTGGAATTATCTCGCTCTACATTTGTGCACTGTGCATTTTCATTTTAGATGTACACGTTTTTCATAAATCAAAACTTTGTGTTTTCGCTCTCCGTTGATCCTGTAAACCACAAAGGCAATTAAATCACAACAAAATGAAAATTTTAGAGTTCATGTACGGAAAAAAAATTTAAAACAATAACAAATGTAAGTAAAGAAAATTTAATTCACACACCACAAATGAATACAAAAATTTTGTTGTCAAATTTTGGAAATTCCACTAGTTCAACCCTAACAGCTTGGAATTTTATAAGAAAGAGATTTCCTCCACACATTCTTAAAAAATATATTTGCATGTTTGAAACATGTTAAAGATGTAAATCACCAATGGATTCAAAGATTTTGAAGAGAATAACAAACACTCAATAAATTCTCAAGTGAACGTGTGGTGGGAAATTTACCCAAGTCAAACAACCCATTATTTTGCCCATCTACAAAAAGCTGACCCAACGATCATAGATGATTGTAAAGTGAGCTATATTACCCTAAGAAATGAGTCACGGATTGGGAGTCAACACTTAGTTAAAAATCCGTGTTTCCCCTGTTTTCCCGACGATTGCAAAACCTGATATATAAAAACTAAATAGACCTTAGAATCCTTAAAAATTACAACAACTCTTTGGAATTATCTCGCTCTACATTTGTGCACTGTACATTTTCATTTTAGATGTACACTTTTTTCATATATCAAAACTTTTAGTTTTCACACTCCCTTCATCCCGTAAACCAAAAAGGGAAATAGATCACAACAAAATGAAAATTTTGGTGTTAAAAAATTTAAAAAAATAAAAAATGTAAGCAAAGAAAAGTAATTCTCACATCACAAATGAACACAAATGTTTTGTAGTCCAAGTTTGGGAAATTCCACTAGTTCATACCTAACAACTTGGAATTTTGTAAGAAATAAATTTCCTGCACACATGCTTAAAAAATGGATATGCATGTTTCAAACATGTTAAAGATGAAAATCACCTATGGATCCAAAGCTTTTGAAGAGAATAGAAAATGCTGATTAAATTATCAAGTGAACGTGCGGTGGATATTCCCCGAGTAGAAGAAGCCATTATTTTGCCCATCTACAAAAAGTTGACCCAACCATCATATATGATTGTAAAGTGATTTATCATGTGTAACGGGCTATATTACCCTAAGAAATGACTTATGGATAGGGAGTCAACACTCAAAAAAAATCCCTGCTTCCCCCTTTTTCCCGACGATTGCAAAACCTGATATATAAAAATTAAAAAGACCTTAAAATCCCTAAAAATTACAGAAACTCTTTGGAATTATCTCGCTCTAATTTGTGCACTGTGCATTTTCCTTTTAGATCTACACTTTTTTCATAAATCAAAACTTTGAGCTTTCGCTCTCCTTTCATCCCGTAAACCAAAAAGGCAAATAGATCACAACAAAATGAAAATTTTAGAGTTTATGTACGGAAAAAAATTTAGAACAATAACAAATATAACTAAAGAAAATTCATTTTCACACCACAAATGAATACAAAAGTTTTTTTGTTCAAGGTCGGAAAATTCCACTAGTTCAACCCTAACAGCTTGGAATTTTATAAGAGAGAGATTTCCTCCGCACATGCTAAAAAAAAGGATTTTCATGTTTGAAACATGTTAAAGATGCAAATCACTTATGGATCCAATGCATTTAAATAGAATAACAAACGCTCATTAAATTGTCAAGTGAACGTGCGGTGGGATATTTACCCGAGTCAAACAAGCCATTATTTTGCCCATCAACAAAAAGCTGACCCAATGATCATAGATGATTGTAAAGTGATTTATCATGCGTAACGGGCTATATTACCCTAAGAAATGACTTATGGATTGGGACTCAACACTAAGTTAAAAATCCCTGCTTCCCCCTTTTTCCTTACGATTGCAAAACCTGATATATAAAAACTAAAAACACCTTAGAATCCCAAAAAATTACAGAAACTCTTTGGAATTATCGCGCTCTACATTTGTGCACTGTGCATTTTCATTTTAGATGTACACTTTTTTCATAAATCAAAACTTTGTGTTTTCGTTTTCCCTTCATCTCGTAAACCAAAAAGGCAAATAGATCACAACAAAATGAAAATTTTAGAGTTCATGTACGGAAAAAATTTTAAAAGAATAACAAATGTAAGTAAAGAAAATTTATTCACACACCAAAAATGAATACATAAGTTTTGTTGTCCAAGTTTGGGAAATTCCACTAGTTCAAACCTAACAGCTTGGAATTTTGTAATAGAGAGATTTCCTCCACACATGCTTTAAAAATGGATATGCATGTTTTAAACATGTTAAAGATGCAAATCACCTATGGATCCACTGCTTTTGAAGAGAATAACAAACGCTCATTAAATTCTCTAGTGAACGTGCGGTGGGATATTTACCCGAGTCAAACAAGCAATTATTTTTCCCATCTACAAAAACCTGACCCAATGATCATGGATGATTGTAAAGTGATTTATCATGCGTAACATGCTATATTACCCTAAGCAATGACTTATGGATTGGGAGTCAAGACTTAGTTAAAAATCCCTGCCTCCCCCTTTTTCTCGACGATTGCAAAACCTGATATATAAAAACTAAGAAGAGCTTACAATCCCTAAAAATTACAGAAACTCTTTGGAATTATCTCTCTCTACATTTGTGCATTGTGCATTTCCATTCTAGATGTCCTCCTTTTTCTTAAAACAAAACTTTGACTTTTTGCTCTCCCTTCATCTCGTAATCCAAAAAGGCAAATAGAACGCAACAAAATGAAATTTTTTGTCTTAAAATATTTAAAACAAAAAAAAATGTAAGTGAAGAAAAATTATTCACACACCACAAATAAACACAAAAGTTTTGTTGTCCAAGTTTGGGAAATTCCTCTAGTTCAAACCTAACAGCTTGGAATTTTATATGAAAGAGATTTCCTCCACGCATGCTTTAAAAATGGATATGCATGTTTTAAACATGTTAAAGATGCAAATCACCTATGGATCCAAAGCTTTAGAAGAGAATAACAAACGCTCATTAAATTCTCAAGTGAACGTGCGGTGGGATATTCACTTGAATCAAAGAAGCCATTATTTTGCCCATCTACAAAAAGCTGACCCAACGATCATAGATGATTGTAAAGTGATTTATCATGCGTAACGGGCTATATTACCCTAAGAAATGACTTATGGATTGGGAGTCAACACTCATTTAAAAATCACTGCTTCCCGCATTTTCCCGACGATTGCAAAACCTGATATATAAAAACTAAAAAGACCTCAGAATCCCTAAAAATCACAGAAACTCTTTGGAATTATCTCGCTCTACTTTTGTACACTGTGCATTTTAATTTTAGATGTAAACTTTTTACATAAATCAAAACTTTGAGTTTTCGCTCTCCCTTCATCACGTAAACCAAAATGGCGGATAGATCACAACAAAATGAAAATTTTAGAGTTCATGTACGGAAAAAAATATAAAAAAATAAAAAATTTCAGTCAAGAAAATTTATTCACACACCACAAATGAATACAACAGTTTTGTTGTCCAAGTTTGGGAAATTCCACTAGTTCAGCCCTAACAGCTTCGAATTTTATAAGAAAGAGATTTCCTCCACACATGCTTAAAAAATGGATTTGCATGTTTGAAACATGTTAAAGATGCAAATCACCTATGGATCCAAAGCTTTTGTAGAGAATAGCAAATGCTCATTAAATTCTCAAGTGAACGTGCGGTGGATATTTACCCGAGTCAAACAAGCCATTATTTTGCCCATCTACAAAAAGCTGACCTAACGATCATATATGATTGTAAAGTGATTTATCATGCATAACGGGCTATATTACCCTAAGAAATGACTTATGGATACAGAGTCAACGCTCCGTTAAAAATCCCTGTTTCCCCCTTTTTCCTGACGATTGCAAAACCAGATATATAAAAAATAAAAAGACCTTAAAATCCCTAAAAATTAAAGAAACTCTTTGGTATTAGCTCCCTCTAATTTGTGCACTTTGCATTTTCATTTTAGATGTACACTTTTTTCATAAATCAAAACTTTGAGTTTTCTCTCTCCCTTCATCCCGTAAACCAAAAAGGCAAATAGATCACAACAAAATGAAAATTTAAGAGTTCATGTACGGAAAAAAATTTAAAACAATAACAAATGTAAGTAAATAAAATTTATTCACACACCAAAAATGAATAAAGAAGTTTTGTTGTCAAAGTTTGGGAAATTCCACTAGGTCAACCCTAACAGCAAGAAATTTTATAAGAAAGAGTCCACACATGCTTAAAAAAAGGATTTGCATGTTTAAAACCTGTTAAAGATGCAAATCACCTATGGATCCAAAGCTTTTGCGGAGAATAACAAACGCTCATTAAATTCTCAAGTGAATGTGTCATGGGATATTTACCCGAGTCAAACAAGCCATTATTTTGCCCATCTACAAAAAGCTGACCCAACGATCATAGATGATTGTAAAGTGATTTATCATGCATAACGGGCTATATTACCCTAATAAATGACTTATGGATTGGGAGTCAACACTCAGTTAAAAATCCCTGCTTCCCCCTTTTTCCCGACGATTGCAAAACCTGATATATAAAAACTAAAAAGACCTTAGAATCCCTAAAAATTACAGAAACTCTTTGGAATTATCTCGCTCCACATTTGTGCACTGTGCATTTTTATTTTAGATGTACACCTTTTTCATAAATCAAAACTTTGAGTTTTCGCTCTCCCTTCATCCCGTAAACCAAAAAGGCAAATAGATCACAACAAAATGAAAATTTTAGAGTTCGTGTACGGAAAAAAATTTAAAACAATAACAAATATAAGTAAAGAAAATTTATTCACACACCACAAATGAATACAAAAGTTTTGTTGTCCAAGTTTGGGAAATTCCACTAGTTCAGCCCTAACAGCTTGGAATTTTATAAGAAAGAGATTTCCTCCACACATGCTTAAAAAATGGATTTGCATGTTTGAAACATGTTAAAGATGCAAATCACTTATGGATCCAATGCTTTTGAAGAGAATAACAAACGGTCATTAAATTCTCAAGTGAACGTGCGGTGGGATATTTACCCGAGTCAAACAAGCCATTATTTTGCCCATCTACAAAAAGCTGACCCAACGATCATAGATGATTGTAAAGTGATTTATCATGCGTAACGGACTATATTACCCTAAGAAATGACTTATGGTTTGGGAGTCAACACTCAAAAAAAATCCCTGCTTCCCCCATTTTCCTGACGATTGCAGAACCTGATATGTAAAAACTAAAAATACCTTAGAATCCCTAAAAATTACAGAAACTCTTTGGAATTATCTCGCTCTTAATTTGTGCACTGTGCATTTTCATTTTAGATGTACACTTTTTTCATAAATCAAAACTTTGTGTTTTCGCTCTCCCTTCATCCCATAAACCAAAAAGGCAATTAGATCACAACAAAATGAAAATTTTAGAGTTCTTGTACGGAAAAAAATTTAAAACAATAACAATTGTAAGTAAAGAAAATTTAATTCACACACCACAAATGAATACAAGAGTTTTGTGTTCCAATTTTTGGAAATTCCACTAGTTCAACCCTAACAGCTTGGAATTTTATAAGAAAGAGATTTCCTCCACACATGCTTAAAAAATGGATTTGCATGTTTGAAACATGTTAAAGATTTAAATAACCAATGGATCCAAAGCTTTTGAAGAGAATAACAAATGCTCAATAAATTCTCAAGTGAACGTGCGGTGGGATATTTACCCGAGTTAAACAGGCCATTATTTTGCCCATCTACAAAAAGCTGACCCAACGATCATTGATGATTGTAAAGTGATTTATCATGCGTAACGGGCTTTATTACCCTAAGAAATGACTTATGGATTGGGAGTCAACACTCAGTTAAAAATCCCTCCTTCCCCCTTTTTCCCGACGACTGCAAAACCTGATATATAAAAACAAAAAAGACCTTAGAATCCCAAAAAATTTTGGAAACTCTTTGGAATTATCTCGCTCTACATTTGTGCACTGTGCATTTTCATTTTAGATGTACACTTTTTTCATAAATCAAAACTTTGAGTTTTCGCTCTCCCTTCATCCCGTAAACCAAAAAGGCAAAAAGATCACAACAAAATGAAAATTTTAGAGTTCATGTACGGAAAAAAATTTACAAAAATAATAATGTAAGTAAAGAAAATTTATTCGCACACCACAAATGAATAGAAAAGTTTTGCTGTCCAAGTTTGGGAAATTCCACTAGTTCAACCCTAACTGCTTGGAATTTTATAAGAAAGAGATTTCCTCCACACTTGCTTAAAAAATGGATTTGCATGTTTTAAACATGTTAAAGATGCAAATCACCTATGGATCCAATGATTTTGAAGAGAATAACAAACGCTCATTAAATTCTCAAGTGAACGTGCGGTGGGATATTTACCCGAGTCAAACAAGCCATTATTTTGCCCATCTACAAAAAGCTGACCCAACGATCATAGATGATTGAAAGGTGATTTATCATGCGTAACGAGCTACAATACCCTATGAAATGACTTATGGATACGGAGTCAACACTCAGTTAAAAATCCTTGCTTTCCCCTTTTTCCTGATGATTGCAAAACCTGATATATAAAAACTAAAAAGTCCTTAGAATCCTTAAAAATTACAAAAAATCTTTGGAATTATCTTGCTCTACATTTGTGCACTGTGCATTTTCATTTTAGATGTACACTTTTTTCATAAATCAAAACTTTGAGTTTTCTCTCTCCCTTCATCCCGTAAACCAAAAAGGCAAATAGATCACAACAAAATCAAAATTTAAGAGTTCATGTACGGAAAAAAATTTAAAACAATAACAAATGTAAGTAAATAAAATTTATTCACACACCAAAAATGAATAAAGAAGTTTTGTTGTCAAAGTTTGGGAAATTCCACTAGGTCAACCCTAACAGCATGAAATTTTATAAGAAAGAGTCCACACATGCTTAAAAAAAGGATTTGCATGTTTAAAACCTGTTAAAGATGCAAATCACCTATCGATCCAAAGCTTTTGCGGAGAATAACAAACGCTCATTAAATTCTCAAGTGAATGTGTCATGAGATATTTACCCGAGTCAAACAAGCCATTATTTTGCCCATCTACAAAAAGCTGACCCAACGATCATAGATGATTGTAAAGTGATTTATCATGCATAACGGGCTATATTACCCTAATAAATGACTTATGGATTGGGAGTCAACACTCAGTTAAAAATCCTTGCTTCCCCCTTTTTCCCGACGATTGCAAAACCTGATATATAAAAACTAAAAAGACCTTAGAATCCCTAAAAATTACAGAAACTCTTTGGAATTATCTTGCTCTACATTTGTGCACTGTGCATTTTTATTTTAGATGTACACCTTTTTCATAAATCAAAACTTTGAGTTTTCGCTCTCCCTTCATCCCGTAAACCAAAAAGGCAAATAGATCACAACAAAATGAAAATTTTAGAGTTCATGTACGGAAAAAAATTTAAAACAATAACAAATATAAGTAAAGAAAATTTATTCACACACCACAAATGAATACAAAAGTTTTGTTGTCCAAGTTTGGGAAATTCCACTAGTTCAACCCAAACTGGTTGGAATTTTGTAAGAAAGAGATTTCCTGCACACATGCTTAAAAAATGGATTTGCATGTTTGAAACATGTTAAAGATGCAAATCACCTATGGATCCAAAGCTTTTCAGGAGAATAACAAACGCACATTAAATTCTCAAGTGAGCGTGCGGTGCGATATTTACCCGAGCCAACAAGCCATTATTTTGCCCATCTACAAAAGGCTGACCCAACGATCATAGATGATTGTAAAGTGATTTATCATGCGTAACGGGCTATTTTACCCTAAGAAATGACTTATGGATTGGGAGTCAATACTCAGTTAAAAATCCCTGCTTCCCCCTTTTTCCTGACGATTGCAAAACCTGATACATAAAAACTAAAAAGACCTTAGAATCCCAAAAAATTACAGAAACTCTTTGGAATTATCTCACTCTACATTTGTGCACTATGCATTTTCATTTTAGATGTACACTTTTTTCATAAATCAAAACTTTGTGTTTTCGCTCTCCCTTCATCTCGTAAACCAAAAAGGCAAAAAGATCACAACTAAATGAAAATTTTAGAATTCATGTACGGAAAAAAAATTAAAACAATAACAAATGTAAGTAAAGAAAATTTATTCACACACCACAAATGAATACAAAAGTTTTGTTGTCGAAGTTTGGGAAATTCCACTAGTTTAACCCTAACAGCTTGGAATTTTATAAGAAAGAGATTTTGCTCCACACATGCTTTAAAAATGGATATGCATGTTTTAAACATGTGAAAGATGCAAATCACCTATGGATCCAAAGCTTTTGAAGAGAATAACAAATGCTCATTAAATTCTCAAGTGAACTTGCGGTGGGATATTTACTCGACTCATACAAGCCATTATTTTGCCCGTCTACAAAAAGTTGACCCAACGATCATTGATGATTTTATAGTGATTTATCATGCGTACCGGGCTATATTACCGTAAGAAATGACTTATGGATTGGGAGGTAAGACTCAGTTAAAAATCCCTGCCTCCCCCTTTTTTCGTTGATTGCAAAACCAGATATATAAAAACTAAGAAGAGCTTACAATCCCTAAAAATTACAGAAACTCTTTGGAATTATCTCTCTCTACATTTGTACATTGTGCATTTCCATTCTACATGTACTCTTTTTTCTTAAAACAAAACTTTGAGTTTTCACTCTCCTTTCATCCTGTAAACCAAAAAGGCAAATAAATCACAACAAAATGAAAATTTTGGAGTTCAAGTACGGAAAAAAATTAAAAAAATAACAAATGTAAGTAAAGAAAATTTATTCACACACCACAAATGAACACAAAATTTTTGTTGTCCATGTTTGGGAAATTCCACTAGTTGAACCCCAACAACTTGGAATTTTATACGAAAGAGATTTCCTCCACACATGCTTTAAAAATGGATATGCATGTTTTAAACATGTTAAAAATGCAAATCACCTAAGCTTTTGAAGAGAATAACAAACGTTCATTAAATTCTCAAGTGAATGTGCGGTGGGATATTTACTCGAGTCAAACAAGCCATTATTTTGCCCATCTACAAAAAGCTGACCCAACGATAATAGATGATTGTAAAGTGATTTATCATGCATAACGGGCTATATGATAGATGCCATATTCTGAAATGAGAACTAGGTTAATTACAATAGAATAACCTTTATAATTGTGTTATAGGTGGTTACTTATCGGTTTTCAAACAAAAAGAGCATTTATTGAATTTGGCATTAATCACTATCGATATTGCATATTTCTCTCTCCTAAATTTTATTTCATTATTTTTTAGTTTTATTTCTGCCTGAAATACTTTTTATAGATTCAATTATGGAATTTCAGGAGAATTTGGATGGAGAAGAAGATATTTACCAAAATGCCCTTAGTGAAATGGAGGTAATTTCTAGGGCAAATCATTTTAAAATAAGAAAAATCATATTTAAAGCAAAGGGAAGCGTCGAACGAAGGGGGTCGAAGGCAGCGTGAAGAGAAAACAGAAATGGAGACCAAAACAGAGGTTTTTGACCGGAAACAAGGGAGGACCCGAGAGGAGTTCCCCACTGTCGTTCGCCGGGCCAATACCTTTTGTCGTGCCACCGTCGTCCACCATCGTCCACCGGCGTCCAGCAACCAAGAACAAACCCGAGGAGAGCTCGAGAGAGTCTCCGTCGAGGTGAGTTTGACAGTCGTCGCTCGCCAGGCCGAGAATTGATCCGAGAGGGCTTCTCCGGTGCCAATCCCGCTTTCCGACCATCCTCCGGCGTCTATCACATATTCCGACCAGTCCCGGAGCCATACCGACTCCAACCGATACTCGAGAGAGCCGGTTAGAGAACGTCAGCTCTATTTCGATCTTCACCAGACGTTACCTCCATCCGTCGGCTTCTAACCGTCATCGTCGGCGTCGTCTCTACCTCCGGCCACTCACTCTTGCCAACCCGAAGCCATTGATTTCGGGAAATTGTAGCACCCGTGAGAACGAGTTGCTGCCCGAGCGAGAGGAGGAAGAAGGGGAGTAATTCATCATTATTGAATTTAGTTTTTATATAGTTTGAACTTAGGTTTTGAATGTTAATTGAATCTGATTTGATAATTAATGTTTATTGAATTTTTTTTTTTGGATATTTGATTAAATTAGCTAATTAGGGTAGGATTATAATTGAGGTTGGATTTTGGTATTTTAATCCGATTTCTATCTTTCACTCTGTGCGCCTGAGAGGGGATAGACACAAGGATTGAGAAATCGGATTTGTGGTTACGTGGTGCTCGAGAGAGGCACGAATCACCGTAAAATCCAGAGTTGACGTTTCCTATTGTGCAAGTATTTAACCAGATAATTGCTTGATAATTTAGGATATAATTAGTGTTTAGTTCATATTAATTCGTCATATTTGGTTAGGCTAGTTGATTTAAGAATACACAAAATTCTGTCCTCCCTGTGGATATGACCCTCACTTCCCGCTAAATTACATGAACGATTCGTACACTTGCGAGGTCTTAAAGCCGATGTAATTAAATTATACATCAAGTTTTTGGTGCCGTTGCCGGGGAGGCACATGTTAAGCGTATTTCTTTGTTCTCCACAGTCTTAGGTTAGATTTATTTTATTTTATTTTATTTTTATTTATTTATTTTTATTTATTTATTTATTTATTTTTTTCATAATTTTAGTTTTGTATTTTTTATGGAATTATTTTTATTTCTTCTAGTTAGTTCATATTTTTAGTAGTGAGTTTGTTAGCTTAATTTGATAGTTCATTTTGTTTCTTTTTGTGTTTTTATGCACGGGCGCCGCTCCCTAGGTGGACCATTTGCTCCCTTTGTTGAAGAGGTAGAACATATTTGTAGGAAAACACCCGAAGTCAAGTTAGGAGCTACCATGGCCAATCAGGGCGAACCATTATAGTTACCTGCAGCAGGTGACCGTAGAGCCCTGAGGGATTATTCTATCCCATCCCACTTCACATCACCTTCTTGCATTATATTGCCACCCACTACTGCCGCCAGTTATGAGTTGAAACCGGGTGTGATCCAACTCCTCCCTACATTCTATGGGTTGGAGAAGGAGGACCCATATTACCACATCAAGGAATTCTTAGATATTTTTGCAACTTTTAAATTCCAGAATTTCTCAGATGACTCTATCCGGTTAAGACTTTTTCCATTTTCACTTATGGATAAGGCCAAGTCTTGGCTTAATTCCTTAGAGGTGGGCAGCATTACTTCATGGGACACATTAGTCATAAAATTTTTGTCCAAGTACTTTCCCATTCAGAGAACTACAGCCCTCAGGAGAGAAATCTCCAACTTTATGCAGCAGCAGGGTGAACACTTTTATGAGGCTTGGGAGAAATGGAAGGATTTGATCCGTAGGTGTCCGCATCATGGGTTTGAGAAATGGCATTTAGTGCAATACTTTCATCAAGGTCTTACACCTCAGGTTAGATCCATGGTAGATGCAATGAGTGGTGGGAGTTTGATGGGTAAGAGTGCTAGTGAGGCGTGGGACTTCTTTGAAACGTTGAGTGATCAACAGTGTGGTTCATCATTTAATGTTGATAGGAGATCCCACGAAGCCAAAAGAGGGGGTCTTTACGAGGTTAGTGAAACACCCATGCTCATGGCCAAGATTGAAGGGTTGACTAGAAAAATTGATGCCCTTATGGTGTCCAAGAGTTCACCTTCTCCTAACCCATCTACTGTCTGTGCCATATGCTCTGGTTCATCTCATCCCACACAAATGTGTCTATCTAGTTCATCCTACCCAGAGCTCATTGAGGACTTGAATGCAGTCCAGAATTTTCATAGACCGAACCGGAATGATCCTTTTTCATAAACATATAATCCGGGTTGGGCTAGGCACCCAAATTTCTCATGGTCCAAGGGCCCACAGGTTGGGGGTCCTCCAGGGTTTACTCAACCCCAAGCTCCGCGCCCACACTTCACTCAACAACCATTGATTCCACAAAAACCTTCACTTGAGGATACACTTCAATTATTCATGCAGAATACACAGTCCTCCATTGCTAAACTTGAAATACAAGTGAGTCAGTTGGCCAGCCACATGAGTGAACAAGCACAAAATAGACTCCCGAGTCAAACCATTCCTAACCCCAAAAGCACACATGAGAGTGAGTTGAGTTCCAAACCCCACCATGAGCAAGCCAAAGCCATAACCACCCTTAGGAGTGGTCGTGAGTTGAACAATGGGGTAGGGACCACTAAGTCTAAGGAGTCAATGGATGACAATGGGGACACATCATTGAGTGAAGAACCTCCAAGTTCTCCACCAACAACAAAGCAGATCTCTAACCTAGTCCCATTAGCTCCTTATCCGCAGAGGTCATCGGGCCCACCTAGGAAAGGAGATAGCATGCATGAAACGTTGGAACTGTTTAGTAAGGTTCACATTAACATTCCACTTCTTGATGCTATTAGGCAAGTGCCTGCCTATGCCCGATTTTTGAAAGACCTTTGTACACAGAAGAGAAAACAACATGTTAACAAAAAGGTCTTTCTTACTGAGAATGTAAGCTCAATTCTGAAGCATAACACTCCTCCTAAAGTTAAAGATCCTAGATGTCCCACAATTTCATGTGTCATTGGTGAACATACCATCCAGAGAGCTCTTCTTGACTTAGGGGCAAGTGTGAATTTGCTTCCTTTCTTTGTGTGCCAGCAATTAGGTTTTGGGGAATTGAAGCCTACTCCCATCACACTTCAACTAGCTGACCGTTGTGTCAAGATACCACGAGGAATAGTTGAAGATGTTTTGATAAAAGTGGACAAATTTCTGTTCCCGGTTGATTTCATTGTTCTTGATACAGAACCAGTAGTCAATGTGACCAACCAAATTCCTGTCATCCTAGGACGTCCCTTCTTAGCCACATCTAATGCTATCATTCATTGTAAAAGTGGTGAGTTGGAGTTGTCTTTTGGAAATTTTAAGGTCTCATTGAATGTATTTAATGCCGGGCACCACCCACTTGAATCTGATGATCTGAGTCCTGCATTTAATATAGAAACTGTTATGCTTGATAACGAATCCACTCTTGAATCTTTTGAATCTTGCATAACATCTTTAGACATGGACTATTTTGATGAGGAAACATATTTTCGAGAGCATAATTCTTTACTCAATTATGTACCTCTGTTGGAGGAAGCTTATGAGGTTATCACAACTGAACATCCACAGGATCTTCCTTTTGACTTGGACAAACCTCTTGAAACTTCCAAGCTAGACCTTAAGACACTTCCTCCCACATTGAATTATGCGTTCTTGGGACCCATGAACTCATTACCAGTCATTATTTCCTCTTATTTGAGTACTGAGCAGGAGGAACAATTGACTGAAGTTTTACAAGCACACAGAGAGGCATTGGGGTGGACTCTTGATGCCTTAAAAGGGATTAGCCCCTCCATATGCATGCATCGTATTCATTTGGAGGAGGGGACTAAAGCCTCACGTGAGATGCAATGTAGGTTAAATCCCCATATGCTGGAGGTTGTGAGAGAAGAAGTCATCAGGTTGCTTGTGATAGGAATCATTTACCCTATTTCCGATAGCACCTGGGTGAGTCCAATTCAAGTTGTCCCTAAGAAAGGGGGGATAACGATAATGAAAAATGAGAGTGGTGAATTGATTCCCACAAGAACTACCACCAAGTGGCGTGTCTGCATTGACTATAGAAAACTTAATTCCGCCACTAGGAAGGATCACTTCCCACTACCTTTCATTGATCAGGTACTAGAGCGATTGGCCAGCCACAATTTTTATTGCTTCTTAGATGGATACTCCGGCTACAATCAAATTCCCATTGCTCCAGAAGACCAGGAAAAGACCACATTCACGTGTCCGTTTGGCACCTATGCTTACAGACACATGCCTTTTGGTTTATGCAATGTGCCCGCCACTTTCCAACGGTGCATGATGAGTATCTTTTCTGACATGATTGGTGAATTTTTCGAGGTCTTTATGGATGACTTTTCTGTGTTTGACTCTAGTTTTGATACATGTCTGCACAATCTTTCACTCGTATTGTCCCGTTGCATTAAGTCCAATTTAGTCTTGAATTAGGAAAAATGCCACTTCATGGTGAAAGAAGGAATTGTTTTAGGACATGTAGTGTCTGAGTGGGGTGTAGAAGTGGACAAAGCCAAGGTTGACCTAATTGCCAATCTGCCACCACCTACTTCTGTGAAGGGGGTGTGTTCTTTCCTTGGCCATGCTGGGTTCTATAGGCGTTTCATTAAAGACTTTAGCAAAATTTCTCGTCCTTTGACGAATTTACTTGCTCAAGATGTTGCTTTCGCCTTTGATGATGCTTGTATTCATGCTTTTGAAACACTGAAGAAATGTTTGTTCACTGCACCCATTGTCCAACCCCCTATTTGGTCTTTGCCTTTTGAGTTGATGTGTGATGCCTCTGACTATGCATTGGGGGCTGTTTTGGGGCAAAAGACGGATAAAATGCCCTGTGTCATTCAATATGCTAGCCAAACTCTTCATGATGCTCAATTGAATTACACTACCACTGAGAAGGAGTTGCTAGCAGTTGTGTTTGCCTTGAACAAATTCAGATCATATCTGTTAGGGTCAAAGGTTATAGTGTTCACTGATCATTCTGCTTTGAAGTACTTATTATCCATCAAGGACACTAAACCTCACTTGATTAGATGGATCTTGCAATTGCAAAAATTTGACCTTGAGATTCAAGATAAGAAGGGTTGTGAGAATGTTGTTGCTGATCATCTATCTAGGATCTGTGTAGTACCTTAGGAAGGATTCCTTCCTTTAAATGATTCCTTTCCTGATGAACAACTTCTCCAAGTATCCCAGTTGCCTTGGTTTGCTGACATAGTCAACTATCTTGTAACTCATAAGATTCCTGATTATTGGAGTAAACAAGATAGGTTGAAATTCTTTTCCCAAGTCAAACATTTTTTTTGGGATGACCCTTATTTGTTCAAGGTGTGTTCTGACCAAGTCATTATGCGTTGTGTACATGAGCAAGACTTTGCCAACATTCTTGAATTTTGTCATTCCCACACATGTGGTGGACATTTTGGTGCTAGAAAGACAGCGGCTAAAGTCTTACAATGTGGTTTCTATTGGCCTTCATTATTTAGAGATGCCCATGATTTTTGTTAGGTGTGTGATAAATGCCAACGAACAGGTTGTTTGTCTAGGAAGAACATGATGCCTCTTAACCCCATTCTTATTGTTGAATTGTTTGATGTGTGGGGTATTGACTTCATGGGTCCTTTTCCTGTCTCGTTCGGCTATCTATACATCCTTGTTGCTGTTGAATATGTCTCTAAATGGATTGAAGCTATATCATGTAACACAAATGATCACAAATTGGTGGTAAAGTTTTTAAAATAAAATATCTTTCATCGATTTGGTACCCCGAGAGCGATCATCAGTGATGGGGGATCTCATTTTTGTAACAGAGCATTTGAGTCCTTATTGAAGAAATATTCCATCACTCATCGGGTGTCACTCCGTACCACCCGCAAACTTGTGGTCAAGTGGAAATTTCTAATAGGGAGATCAAACGGATTTTGGAGAAGTCGGTTTGCTTTGATAGGAAAGATTGGTCCACTCGATTGGACGATGCTTTATGGGCCTATCGAACCGCTTATAAGACTTCTATTGGGATGTCTCCATTTTGCCTAGTGTTTGGCAAAGCATGTCATCTACCTGTTGAGCTTGAGCATAGAGCTTATTGGGCCATTAAGGCTTTAAATTTTGATTTAACTCAAGCGGGTGAGGAGAGAAAGTTGCAATTGAATGCGTTGGAGGAGATACGTCATGATGCTTATGAGAATGCCAAACTGTATAAGTGCGAACAAAGCTTTTACATGATAAATCTATTTTTTGCAAGTCTTTTACTGTTGGGCAGAATGTTTTACTTTATAACTCACGATTGCATTTGTTTCCAGGGAAGCTAAGATCCAAGTGGTCCGGTCCATTTGAAGTTACACAAGTGTTTCCTCATGGCGCTATTGAGATCTGCAATCATGGAGACGGGTCGATCTTCAAAGTTAACGGTCAGAGGCTCAAACCGTATCTTGAGAATGTCCCCACACCGAAGGAGGTGATGGTGATTTTCTTGTAGGAACCTATCATTTCATCTTGAATGCGTCAGAGTCTTGCTTACGACTCTAAACTTAGCACATTGTGGGCAATCCCCACGTTTCTATCCCTTTGTACATTACATTTTTATTTTTATTTTATTTTTTTGGTTTATTCATACTCTTTTGCCGGCTGAGAGCATAAATGGTTCCGGTAGTCGATGACCAGACTTTTGGTCCCTAGTTTGAGAGGTCTGTACTCAAACAACCGTTCTGGGATTGACCAGTTCGATCTTGAAGTATTGAATGAAAACCTTATGGTGAGTAACTTAAGGACTTGTGTTCAGCACGTGATTCCTGCTGCCTTCAATGGCCAGTCACATGGAGATTTCTTCAAAGTGTGATGTGGGATAGCGGTTTCATCTACGGATGATTACCTACGGGTATGGCTGATACGAGTAAATCTTCTTCGAGGGAGACTATGTATCATTCCTGGGGGTCTTTATTATTCTTTTTTTTTTGTAGCCGTTATAGTGTTTTAACTTTTCCCCATTGAGGACAATGTCAGGTTTAGGTTTGGGGGGCAATGACTCTTTTATGTCTTAGCAATAATTTTCTTTCGATTTTTGTTCGTGGTTTTAAAATTACTCCTCTTAGTATGTGGTTAACATTAGTAGAGTTAAAATAAGTTGCTCAAATGTGTTTCGAAAATGATCGTAAAACTGTGTAGAATATGCCTATTAGAAATCTGATTTCAATTGTTGTGATCCATGAGAATTCAGTGGGATAACTTACTATTGCATTAGACTTGGAACTTAGTTGCAAAAGTGAACATGTAAATCTAGTGTTGATCTATGTTAGTCTGAATAGTCTTGTATGCCTGTTTGAAGTCATTCCTTTTTATACCTCAGTGAAATTCCTTGTTGTAATGTATGAATGCAAATGGAAATGCTCTTGCTTGCAAAAGACAGATAACTTCAGAAACAGCCTGGGCAAACCCAGGGACATGCACCGGAACAGTCGATTACTTAAAAATAAGTGCATGTGCAGTGAAGACGAATACAAAATGGTGGTAAAACCAAAAGTATTCAGTGAAACAAAAATTACGCTGGTAATAGCAAAAGTGCACTGGTAATAGCGTAAAATGGTTTTAAATCTGGAAGCAAGGATGTTTCTTTAACTTTAATGATGAATTGTAATTTGAAAGAAGTTGCAAGTCAAGATTGAAATTGGTATATTTCTTTTGTGAGATTGTAAGACAACAGACTTACTTTACTATTTTCTCTTAATTGTGATGTGACCAGGATTTTATTGTTATCTGCTGCCTCTTTGTTTTGTTGAAGTAATAGCTTATGGGTCACATTGGTTCAGGTGGAGTAACAATGAGTGTATTTGGATTGATAATAGGCTATATTTTACACAAGTTTTAATATTTCGCAAGATCTCATATGATTTTCAGATATTTTACGATACTAAGTGTTAGTCATATGCTAATGAGGAGTAAATTTTCTTCAGTTTTTCTTTTTATATTATGGATTTAGATAAATTTTGTGGGAAAATTCCATGCAAACCCTCACGAGACATAACTCATCCACTACTACAGAGTAGGGGTTTAACGGCTTGTTGCATGCGCTAAATGCAATCGTGCTCCCTACGAAAGTGGCATTTTGTTTTCTTAGGCTTAATTTTGGTTCGATTGTTGTTTTGCTAGGGACTAGCAAAGATTTAGGTTTGGGGGTGTGATAGATGCCATATTTTGACATGAGAACTAGGTTAATTATAATAGAATAATCTTTATAATTGTGTTATAGGTGGTTACTTATCGGTTTTCAAATGAAATGAGCATTTATTGAATTTGTCATTAATCACTGTCGATATTGCATATTTCTCTCTCCTAAATTATATTTCATTATTTTTTAGTTTTATTTCTTCCGGAAATACTTTTTATAGATTCAATTATGGAATTTCAGGAGAATTTGGGTGGAGAAGAAGATATTTACCAAAATGCCCTTAGCGAAATGGAGGTAATTTCTAGGGCAAATCGTTTTAAAATAAGAAAAATCATATTTAAAGCAAAGGGAAGCATAGAACGAAGGGGGTTGAAGGCAGCGTGAAGAGAAAATAGAAACGGAGACCAAAACAGAGGTTTTTGACCAGAAACAAGGGAGGACCCGAGAGGAGTTCCCCACCGTCGTTCGCTAGGTCAATACCTTTTGCCGCCCCACCGTCGTCCACCATCGTCCACCGCTGTCCAGCAACCGAGAACAAACCCGAGGAGAGCTCGAGAGAGTCTCCGTCAAGGTGAGTTCGACAGTCGTCGCTCGCCAGGCCGAGAAGTGATCCGAGAGGGCTTCTCCGGTGCCAATCCCGCTTTCCGACCATCCTCTGGCGTCTATCACATATTCCGACCAGTCCTGGAGCCATACCGACTCCAACCGAGACTCGAGAGAGCCGGTTAGAGAATGTCAGCTCTGTTTCGCTCTTCGCCGGACGTTACCTCCCGTCGGCTTCTAACCGTCGTCGCCGGCGTCGTCTCTACCTCCGGCCACTCACTCTTGCCAACCCGAAGCCATTGATTTCGGGAAATTGCAGCACCCGTGAGAATGAGTTGCTGCCCGAGCGAGAGGACGAAGAAAGGGAGTAATTCATCATTATTGAATTTAGTTTTTATATAGTTTGAACTTAGGTTTTGAATGTTAATTGAATCTGATTTGATAATTAATGTTTATTGAATATTTGTTTTCTGGATATTTGATTAAATTAGCTAATTAAGGTCGGATTATAATTGAGGTTGGATTTTGGTATTTTAATCTGATTTCTATCTTTCACTCTATGCACCCGAGATGGGATAGACGTAAGGATTGAGAAATTGGATTTGTGGTTACGTGGCGCTCGAGAGAGGCACGAATCACCATAAAATCCAGAGTTGACGTTTCCTATTGTGCAAGTATTTAACCAGATGATTGCTTGATAATTTAGGATACAATTAGTGTTTAGTTCATATTAATTCATCATATTTGGTTAGGCTAGTTGATTTAAGAATACACAAAATTCAGTCCTCCCTGTGGATATGACCCTTGCTTCCCGTTAAAAAAGTTTTGTTGTCCAAGTTTGGGAAATTCCACTAGGTCAACCCTAACAGCTTGGAATTTTATAAGAAAGAGATTTCCTCCACACATGCATAAAAAATGGATTTGCATGTTTAAAACATGTTAAAGATGCGAATCACCCATGGATCCAAAGCTTTTGAGAAGAATAACAAACACTCATTAAATTCTCAAGTGAACGAGTGGTGGGATATTTACCCGAGTCAAACAAGCCTTTATTTTGCCCATCTACAAAAAGCTGACCCAACGATCATAGATCATTGTAAAGTGATTTATCATGCGTAACAGGCTATATTACCCTAAGAAATGACTTATGGATTGGGGGTCAACACTCAGTTAAAAATCCCTGCTTCCCCCTTTTTCCCGATGATTGCAAAACCTAATATATAAAAACTAAAACGACCTTAAAATCCCTAAAAATTACAGAAACTCTTTAGAATTATCTCGCTCTACATTTGTGCACTGTGCATTTTCATTTTAGATGTACACATTTTACATAAATCAAAACTTTGAGTTTTCGCTCTCCCTTCATCCCGTAAACCAAAAAGGCAAATAGATCACAACAAAATGAAAATTTTAGAGTTCATGAGCGGAAAAAAATTTAAACAATAACAAATGAAAGTAAAGAAAATTTATTCACACACCACAAATGAATACAAAAGTTTTGTTGTCCAAGTTTGGGAAATTCCACTAGTTCAACCCTAACCGCTTGGAATTTTATAAGAAAGAGATTTCCTCCACACATGCTTTAAAAATGGATATGCATGTTTTAAACATGTTAAAGATGCAAATCACCTATGGATCCAAAGCTTTTGAAGAGAATAACAAACGCTCATTAAATTCTCAAGTGAGTGCGGTGGGATATTTACTCGAGTCAAACAAGCCATTATTTTGCCCATCTAAAAAAAGCTGACCCAACGATCATTGATGATTGTGAAGTGATTTATCAAGCGTACCGGGCTATATTACCCTAAAAAATGACTTATGGATTTGGAGTCAAGACTCAGTTAAAACTCCCTGCCTCCCCCTTTTTCCCGTCGATTGCAAAACCTGATAAATAAAAACTAAGAAGAGCTTACAATCCCTAAAAATTACAGAAACTCATTGGAATTATCTCTCTCTGCATTTGTGCATTGTGCATTTCCATCCTAGGTGTACTCTTTTTTCTTAAAACAAAACTTTGAGTTTTCACTCTCCGTTCATCCCGTAAACCAAAAAGGCAAATAGACCACAACAAAATGAAAATTTTGGTGTTAAAAAATTTAAAACAATAAAAAATGTAAGTAAAGAAAATTTATTCACACACCACAAATGAACACAAAAGTTTTGTTGTCCAAGATTGGGAAATTCCACTAATAAAAACTAACAGCTTGGAATTTTATAAGAAAGAGATTTCCTCCACACATGCTTTAAAAATGGATATACATGTTTGAAACATGTTAAATATGCAAATCACCTATGGATCCAAAGCTTTTGAAGAGAATAACAAATGCTCATTAAATTCTCAAGTGAACGTGCGGTGGGATATTTATTCGAGTCAAACAAGCCATTATTTTGCCCATCTTCAAAAAGCTGACCCAACGATCATAGATGATTGTAAAGTGATTTATCAAGCGTAACGGGCTATATTACCCTAAGAAATGATTTATGGAGTGGGAATCAACACTCAGTTAAAAATCACTGCTTCCTCTTATTCCCGACGATTGCAAAATCTGATATAAACAAACTAAAAAGACCATAGAATCCCTTAAAATTATAGAAACTCTTTGGAATTATCTCGCTCTACTTTTGTACATTGTGCATTTTCATTTCAGATGTACAATCCTTTTATAAATCAAAACTTTGAGTTTTCACTCTTCCTTCATCCCGTAAAAAAAAAAGGCAAATAGATCACAACAAAATGAAAATTTCAGAGTTCATGTACGGAAAAAAATTTAAAACAATAACGAATGTAAATAAAGAAAATTTATTCACACACCAGAAATGAATACAAAAGTTTTGTTGTCCAAGTTTGGGAAATTCCACTAGTACAACCCTAACAGCTTGGAATTTTATAAGAAAGAGATTTCCTCCACACATGCTTAAAAAATGGATTTGAATGTTTGAAACATGTTAAAGATGCAAATCACCTATGGATCCAAAGCTTTTGAAAAGAATAGCAAATGCTCATTAAATTCTCAAGTGAACGTGCGGTGGATATTTACCCGAGTCAAACAAGCCATTATTTTCTTGATCTACAAAAAGCTGACCCAATGATCATATATGATTGTAAAGTGATTTATCGTGCGTAACGGGTTATATTACCCTAAGAAATGACTTATGGATTGGGAGTCAACACTCAGTAAAAAATCCTTGCTTCCCGCTTTTTCCCGATGATTGCAAAACCTTATATATAAAAACTAGAAAGACCTTAAAATCCCTAAAAATTAAAGAAACTCTTTGGAATTATCTCGCTCTATATTTGTGCACTGTGCATTTTCATTTTAGATGTACGCTTTGTTCATAAATCAAAACTTTGAGTTTTTGCTCTCCCTTCATCTCGTCAACCAAAAAGGCAAATAGATCACAACAAAATGAAAATTTTAGAGTTCATGTACGGAAAATAATTTAAAACAATATACAATGTAAGTAAAGAAAATTTATTCACACACCACAAATGAATACAACAGTTTTGTTGTTCAAGTTCGGAAAATTCCACTATTTCAACCCTCACTACTTGGAATTTTATAAGAAAGAGATTTCCTCCGCACATGTTTAAAAAATGGATTTGCATATTTGAAACATGTTAAAGATGCAAATCACTTATGGATCCAATGCTTTTGAAGAGAATAACAAACGCTCATTAAATTCTCAAGTGAACGTGCGGTGGGATATTTACCCAAGTCATACAAGCCATTATTTTGCCCATCTACAAAAAGTTGACCCAACTATCATAGATGATTGTATAGTGATTTATCATGCGTAACGGGCTATATTACCCAAAGAAATGACTTATGGATTGAGAGTCAAGACTCAGTTAAAAATCCATGCCTCCCCCATTTTCCAGACAATTGCAAAACCTGATATATAAAAACTAAAAAGAGCTTACAATGCCTAAAAATTATAGAAACTCTTTGGAATTATCTCTCACTACATTTGTGCCTTGTGCATTTATTTTATTGAGGTACTCTTTTTTCTTAAAACAAAACTGTGAGTTTTCGCTCTGCCTTCATCCAGTAAATCAAAAAGGCAAACAGATCACAACAAAATGAAAATATTGGAGTTTAAAAATTTAAAACAACAACAAATGTAAGTAAAGAAATTTTTTTCACACACCACAAATGAACACAAAAGTTTTGTTGTCCAAATTTTGGAAATTCCACTAATACAACCCTAACAGCTTGGAATTTTATAATAAAGAGATTTCCTCCACAATGGTTCAAAAATGAATAAGCATGTTTTAAACATGTTAAAGATACAAACCACCTATGGATCCAAAGATTTTGAAGAGAATAACAAACGCTCATTAAATTCTCAAGTGAACGTGCGGTGGGATATTTACTCGAGTCAAACAAGCCATTATTTTGCCCATCCACAAAAAGTTGACCCAACGGTCATAGATGATTGTAAAGTGATTTATCATGCGTAACAGGCTATATTACCTTAAGAAATGACTTATGGATTGGGAGTCAACACTCAGTTAAAAGTCACTGCTTCCCCCTTTTTCCCGACGATTGCAAAACCTGATATATAAAAACTAAAAAGACCTTAGAATCCCTAAAAATAACTGAAAATCTTTGGAATTATCTCGCTCTACTTTTGTACACAGTATATTTTCATTTTAGATGTACACTTTTTACATAAATCAAAACTTTGAGTTTTCGCTCTCCCTTCATCCCGTAAACCAAAAAGGCAAATAGATCACAACAAAATGAAAATTTTAGAGTTCATGAGCGGAAAAAAATTTAAAACAATAACAAATGAAAGTAAAGAAAATTTATTCACACACCACAAATGAATACAAAAGTTTTGTTGTCCAAGTTTGGGAAATTCCACTAGTTCAACCCTAACAGCTTGGAATTTTATAAGAAAAATATTTCCTCCACACATGCTTAAAAAGTGGATTTGCATGTTTGAAACATGTTAAAGAGGCAAATCACCTATTGATCCAAAGCTTTTTAAAAGAATACAAACGCTCATTAAATTCACAAGTGAATGTGCGGTGGCATATTTACCCGAGTCAAACAAGCCATTATTTTGCACATCTACAAAAAGCTGACCAAATGATCATAGCTGATTGTAAAGTGATTTATCATGCGTAACGGAATATATTACCTAAAAATGACTTATGGATAGGTAGTCAACACTTAGTTAAAAATCCCTGCTTCCCCCTTTTTCCTGATGATTGAAAAACCTGATATATAAAAACTAAAAAGACCTTAGAATTATCTCGCTCTACATTTGTGCACTGTGCATTTTCATTTTAGATGTACACTTTTTACATAAATCAAAACATTGAGTTTTCGCTCTCCCTTCATCCCGTAAACCAAAAAGGCAAATAGATCACAACAAAATGAAAATTTTAGAGTTCATGAGCGGAAAAAAATTTAAACAATAACAAATGAAAGTAAAGAAAATTTATTCACACACCACAAATGAACACAAAAGTTTTGTAGTCCAAGTTTGGGAAATTCCACTAATTCAACCCTAACAGTTTGGAATTTGATAAGAAAGAGGTTTCCACCACACATGCTTAAAAAATGGATTTGCATGTTTTAAACAAGTTAAAGATGCAAATCACTTATGGATCCAGAGCTTTTGAAGGGAATAACAAACGCTCATTAAATTCTCAAGTGAACGTGCGGTGGGATATTTACCCGAGTCAAACAAGCCATTATTTTTCCCATCTAAAAAAAGCAGACCCAACGATCATGGATGATTGAAAAGTGTTTTATCATGCATAACGGGCTATATTACCCTAAGAAATGACTTATGGATTGGGAGTAAAGAGTCAGTTAAAAATCTCTGCTTCCCCCTTTTTCCCTACGATTGCAAAACCTGATATATAAAAACTAAAAAGACCTTAGAATCCCTAAAAATTATAGAAACTCTTTGGAATTATCTCGCTCTACATTTGTGTACTGTGGATTTTCATTTTAGATGTACACTTTTTTCATAAATCAAAACTTTGGGTTTTCGCTCTCCCTTCATCCCGTAAACAAAAAAGGCAAATAGATCACAACAAAAAGAAAATTTTGGAGTTCAAGTATGGAAAAAATTTAAAACAATAACAAATCTAAGTAAAGAAAATTTATTCACACACCACAAATGAACACAAAAGTTTTGTTGTCCAAGTTTGGGAAATTCCACTAGTTCAACCCCAACAGCTTGGAATTTTATAGGAAAGAGATTTCCTCCGCACATGCTTTAAAAATGGATATGCATGTTTTAAACATGTTAAAGATGCCAATCGCCTATGGATCCAGAGCTTTTGAAGAGAATAACAAACGCTCATTAAATTCTCAACTGAACGTGCGGTGGGATATTTACCCGAGTCAAACAAGCCATTATTTTGCCCATCTAAAAAAAGCAGACCCAACGATCATAGACTATTGTAAAGTGATTTATCTTGCGTAACGGGCTATATTACCCTAAGAAATGACTTATGGATTGGGAGTCAACACTCAATTAAAAATCTCTGCTTCCCCCTTTTTCCCGACGATTGCAAAACCTGATATATAAAAACTAAAAAGACCTTAGAATCCCTAAAAATTATAGAAACTCTTTGGAATTATCTCGCTCTACATTTGTGTACTGTGGATTTTCATTTTAGATGTACACTTTTTTCATAAATCAAAACTTTGGGTTTTCGCTCTCCCTTCATCCCGTAAACAAAAAAGGCAAATAGATCACAACAAAATGAAAATTTTGGAGTTCATGTATGGAAAAAAATTTAAAACAATAACAAATGTAAGTAAATAAAATTTATTCACACCACAGAAATGAATACAAAAGTTTTGTTGTCCACGTTTGGGAAATTCCACTAGTTCAACCCTAACAGCTAGGAATTTTATAAGAAAGAGATTTCCTCCACCTATGCTTAAAAAATGGATTTGCATGTTTGAAACATGTTAAACATGCAAATCACCTATGGATCCAAAGCTTTTGAGGAGAATAACAAACGCTCATTAAATTGTCAAGTGAACGTGCGGTGGGATATTTACCCGAGTCAAACAAGCCATTATTTTGCCCATCTACAAAAAGCAGACCCAACGATCATAGATGTTTGTACAGTGATTTATCATGCGTAACGGGCTATATTACCCTAAGAAATGACTTATGGATTGGGAGTCAAGACTTAGTTAAAAATCCCTGCCTCCCCCTTTTTCCCGACGATTACAAAACCTGATATATAAAAACTAAGAAGAGCTTACAATCCCTAAAAATTACAGAAACTCTTTGGAATTACCTCTTTCTACATTTGTGCATTGTGTATTTCCATTCTAGATGTACTCTTTTTTCTTGAAACAAAACTTTGAGTTTTCGCTCTCCCTTCATCCCGTAAACCAAAAAGGCAAATAGATCACAGCAAAATGAAAGTTTTGGAGTTAAAACATTTAAAACAATAACAAATGTAAGTAAAGAAAATTTATTCACACACCACAAATGAATACAAAAGTTTTGTTGTCCAAGTTTGGGAAATTCCACTAGTTCAACCCTAACAGCATGGAATTTTATAAGAAAGAGATTTCCTCCACACATGCTTAAAAAATGGATTTGCATGTTTGAAACATGTTAAAGATGCAAATCACTTATTGATCCAATGCTTTTGAAGAAAATAACAAACGGTCATTAAAATCTCAACTGAACGTGCGGTGGGATATTTACCCGAGTCAAACAAGCTGTTATTTTGCCCATCTACAAAAAGCTGACCCAACGATCATAGACTATTGTAAAGTGATTTAACATGTGTAACGGGCTATATTACCCTAAGAAGTGACTTATGGTTTGGGAGTCAAGACTCAGTTAAAAATCCATGCCTCCCCCATTTTCCCGACGATTGCAAAACCTGATATATAAAAACTAAAAAGAGCTTGCAATGCCTAAAAATTATAGAAACTCTTTGGAATTATCTCTCACTACATTTGTGCCTTGTGCATTTATTTTCTTGATGTACTCTTTTTTCTTAAAACAAAACTGTGAGTTTTCGCTCTGCCTTCATCCAGTAAATCAAAAAGGCGAACAGATCACAACAAAATGAAAATATTGGAGTTTAAAATTTGAAAACAACAACAAATGTAAGTAAAGAAATTTTTTTCACACACCACAAATGAACACAAAAGTTTTGTTGTCCAAATTTTGGAAATTCCACTAGTAACAGTTTGAAATTTTATAAGAAAGAGATTTCCTCCACAATGGTTCAAAAATGGATATGCATGTTTTAAACATGTTAAAGATGCAAATCACCTATGGATCCAAAGATTTTGAAGAGAATAACAAACGCTCATTACATTCTCAAGTGAACGTGCGGTGGGATATTTACTTGAGTCAAACAAGACATTATTTTGCCCACCTACAAAAAGCTGCCCAACGGTCATAGATGCTTGTAAAATGATTTATCATGCGTAACGGGCTATATTACCCTAAGAAATGACTTATGGATTGGGAGTCAACACTCAGTTAAAAATCACTGCTTCCCCCTTTTTCCCGACGATTGCAAAACCTGATATATAAAAACTAAAAAGTCCTTAGAATCCCTAAAAATTACTGAAAATCTTTGGAATTATCTCGCTCTACTTTTGCATATAGTACATTTTCATTTTAGATGTACACTTTTTACATAAATCAAAACTTTGAGTTTTCGCTCTCCCTTCATTCCGTAAACCAAAAAGGCAAATAGATCACAACAAAATGAAAATTTTAGAGTTCATGAACGAAAAAAAATTTAAAACAATAACAAATGAAAGTAAAGAAAATTTATTCATACACCACAAATGAATACAAAAGTTTTGTTGTCCAAGTTTGGGAAATTCCACTAGTTCAACCCTAACAGCTTGGAATTTTATAAGAAAGAAATTTCCTCCACACATGCTTAAAAAATGGATTTGCATGTTTGAAACATGTTAAAGAGGCAAATCACCTATTGATCCAAAGTTTTTTAAGAGAATACTAACGCTCATTAAATTCTCAAGTGAACGTGCGATGGCATATTTACCCGAGTCAAACAAGCCATTATTTTGCACATCTACAAAAAGCTGACCCAATGATCATAGATGATTGTAAAGTGATTTATCATGCGTAACGGAATATATTACCCTAAGAAATGACTTATGGATAGGGAGTCAACACTCAGTTAAAAATCCCTGCTTCCCCCTTTTTCCCGATGATTGAAAAACCTGATATATAAAGACTAAAAAGACCTTAGAATTATCTCGCTCTACATTTGTGCACTGTGCATTTTCATTTTAGATATACACTTTTTACATAAATTAAAACTTTGAGTTTTCACTCTCCCTTCATCCCGTAAACCAAAAAGGCAAATAGATCACAACAAAATGAAAATTTTAGAGTTCATGAGCGGAAAAAAATTTAAAACAATAACAAATGAAAGTAAAGAAAATTTATTCACACACCACAAATGAAAACAAACGTTTTATTGTCCAAGTTTGGGAAATTCCACTAGTTCAACCGTAACAGCTAGGAATTTGATAACAAAGAGGTTTCCTCCACACATGCTTAAAAAATGGATTTGCATGTTTTAAACATGTTAAAGATGCAAATCACCTATGGATCCAAAGCTTTTGAAGAGAATAACAAATGCTCATTAAATTCTCAAGTGAACGTGCGGTGGGATATTTACCTGAGTCAAACAAGCCATTATTTTGCCCATCTACAAAAAGCAGACCCAACGATTATAGATGATTGTAAAGTGTTTTATCATGCGTAACGGGCTATATTACCCTAAGAAATGACTTATGGATTGGGAGTCAACACTCAGTTAAAAATCCCTGCTTCCCCCTTTTTCCCGACGATTGCAAAACCTGATATATAAAAACTAAAAAGACCTTAGAATACCTATAAATTACAGAAACTCTTTGGAATTTTCTCGCTCTACATTTGTGCACTGTGGATTTTCATTTCAGATGTACACTTTTTTCATAAATGAAAACTTTGGGTTTTCGCTCTCCCTTCATCCCGTAAACAAAAAAGGCAAATAGATCACAACAAAATGAAAATTTTAGAGTTCATGTATGGAAAAAAATTTAAAACAATAACAAATGTAAGTAAAGAAAATTTATTCACACACCAGAAATGAATACAAAAGTTTTGTTGTCTACGTTTGGGAAATTCCACTAGTTCAACCCTAACAGCTTGGAATTTTATAAGAAAGATATTTCCTCCACACATGCTTAAAAAATGGATTTGCATGTTTAAAACATGTTAAACATGCAAATCACCTATGGATCCAAAGCTTTTGAGGAGAATAACAAACGCTCATTAAATTGTCAAGTGAACGTGGGGTGGGATATTTACCCGAGTGAAACAAGCTATTATTTTGCCCATCTACAAAAAACAGACCCAACGATCATAGATGTTTGTACAGTGATTTATCATGCGTAACGGGCTATATTACCCTAAGAAATGACTTATGGATTGGGAGTCAAGACTCAGTTAAAAATCCCTGCCTCCCCCTTTTTCCCGACGATTGCAAAACCTGATATATAAAAACTAAGAAGAGCTTACAATCCCTAAAAATTACAGAAACTCTTTGGAATTATCTTTGTCTACATTTGTGCATTGTGCATTTCCATTCTAGATGTACTCTTTTTTCTTCAAACAAAACTTTGAGTTTTCGCTCTCCCTTCATTCCGTAAACCAAAAAGGCAAATAGATCACAACAAAATGAAAGTTTTGGAGTTAAAAAATTTAAAACAATAAAAAATGTAAGTAAAGAAAATTTATTCACACACCACAAATGAATACAAAAGTTTTGTTGTCCAAGTTTGGTAAATTCCACTAGTTCAACCCTAACAGCTTGGAAATTTATACGAAAGAGATTTCCTCCACACATGCTTAAAAAATGGATTTGCATGTTTGAAACATGTTAAAGATGCAAATCACTTATTGATCCAATGCTTTTGAAGAAAATAACAAACGCTCATTAAATTCTCAACTGAACGTGCGGTGGGATATTTACCCGAGTCAAACAAGCCATTATTTTGCCCATCTACAAAAAGCTGACCCAACGATCATAGATTATTGTAAAGTGATTAAACATGCGTAACGGGCTATATTACCCTAAGAAATGACTTATGGATTGGGAGTCAACACTCAGTTAAAAATCCTTGCTTCCCCCTTTTTCCTGACGATTGCAAAACCTGATATATAAAAACTAAAAAGACCTTAGAATCCCTTAAAATTACAGAAAACTCTTTGGAATTACCTCGCTCTACATTTGTGCACTGTGCATTTTCATTTTAGATGTACATTTTCTCTCTCTCTCTTCATCACGTAAACCAAAATGGCAAATAGATCACAACAAAATGAAAATTTTAGAGTTCTAGTACAGAAAAAAAATTTAAAACAATAACAAATGTAAGTAAAGAAAATTTATTCACACTCTACAAATGAATTCAAAAGTTTTGTTGCCCAATTTTGGAAAATTCCACTAGTTCAACCCAAACAGCTTGGAATTTTATACGAAAGAGATTTCCTCCACACTTGCTTAAAAAATGGATTTGCATGTTTGAAACATGTTAAAGATGCAAATCACCAATAGATCCAAAGCTTTTAAAGAGAATAACAAACGCTCATTAAATTCTCAAGTGAACGTGTGGTGGGATATTTACCCAAGTGAAACAAGCCATTATTTTGCCCATCTACAAAAAGCTGACCCAACGATCATAGATGATTGTAAAGTGATTTATCATGCGTAACGGGCTATATTACCCTATGAAATGACTTATGGATTGGGAGTCAAGACTCAGTTAAAAATCCATGCCTCCCCCATTTTCCCGACGATTGCAAAACCTGATATATAAAAACTAAGAAGAGCTTACAATCCCTAAAAATTACAAAAACTCTTTGGAATTATCTCTCTCTACATTTGTGCCTTGTGCATTTCCTTTCTAGATGTACTCTTTTTTCATAAAACAAAACTTTGAGTTTTCGCTCTCCCTTCATCCAGTAAACCAAAAAGGCAAATAGATCACAACAAAATGAAAATATTGGAGTTAAAAATTTTAAAACAACAACAAATGTAAGTAAAGAAAATTTATTCACATTCCACAATTGAACACAAAAGTTTTGTTGTCCAAATTTGGGAAATTCCACTAGCTCAACCCTAACAGCTTAGAATTTTATAAGAAAGAGATTTCCTCCACACATGCTTTAAAAATGGATATGCATGTTTTAAACATGTTAAAGATGCAAATCACCTATGGATCCAATGCTTTTGAAGTGCATAACAAACGCTGATTAAATTCTCAAGTGAACGTGCGGTGGGATATTTACCCAAGTCAAACAAGCCATTATTTTGTCCATCTACATAAACTGACCCAACGATCATAGATGATTGTAAAATGATTTATCACGCGTAACGGGCGATATTACCCTAAGAAATGACTTATGGATTAGGAGTCAAGACTCAGTTAAAAATCCCTGCCTCCCCCTTTTTCTCGTCGTTTGCAAAACCTGATATATAATAACTAAGAAGAGCTTAGAATCCCTAGAAATTACAGAAACACTTCTGAATTATCTCGCTCTACATTTGTGCATTGAGCATTACCATTCTAGATGTACTCTTTTTTCTTAAAACAAAACTTTGAGTTTTTGCTCTCCCTTCATCATGTAAAACAAAACGGAAAATAGATCACAACAAAATGAAAATTTTGGAGTTAAAAAATTTAAAACAATAAAAAATGTATGTAAAGAAAATTAATTCATACACCACAAATGAACACAAAAGTTATGTTGTCTAAGTTTGGGAAATGCCACTAGTTCAACCCTAACGGCTTGGAATTTTAAAAGAAAGAGATTTCCTCCACACATGCTTCAAAAATGGATATGCATGTTTGAAACAAGTTAAAGATGCAAATCACCTATGGATCCAAAGCTTTTGAAGAGAATAACAAACGCTCATTAAATTCTCAAGTGAACCTGCGGTGGGATATTTACCCGAGTCAAACAAGCCGTTATTTTGCCCATCTGCAAAAAGCTGACCCAACGATCATAGATGATTGTAAAGTGATTTATGCGTAACGGGCTATATTACCCTAAGAAATGACTTATGGATTTGGAGTCAACACTCAGTTAAACATCCCTACTGCCCCCTTTTTCCCGACGATTGCAAAACCTGATATATAAAAACTAAAAAGACCTTAGAATCACTAAAAATTACAGAAACTCATTGGAATTATCTCGCTCAACATTTGTACACCGTGCATTTTCATTTTAGATGTACACTTTTTTCATAAATCAAAACTTTGAGTTTTCGCTCTCCATTCATCCCGTCAACCAAAAAGGCAAATAGATCACAACAAAATGAAAATTTTAGAGTTCATCTACGGAAAAAAGTTGAAAACAATAACAAATGTAAGTAAAGAAAATTTATTCACACACCACAAATGAATACAAAAGTTTTGTTGTCCAAGTTTGGGTAATTCCACTAGTTCAACCCTAACAGCTTGGAATTTTATAAGAAAGAGATTTCCTCCACACATGCTGAAAAATGGATTTGCATGTTTGAAACAAGTTAAAGATGCAAATCACCTATGGATCCAATGCATTTTAAGATAATAACAAACGCTCATGAAATTCTCAAGTGAACGTGCGGTGGGATATATACCCAAGTCAAACAAGCCATTATTTTGCCCATCTACAAAAAGCTGACCCAACGATCATAGATGATTGTAAAGTGATTTATCATGTGTAACGGGCTATATTACCCTAATAAATGACTTATGGATTGAGAGTCAACACTTAGTTAAAAATCCTTGCTTCCCCGTATTTCCTGACGATTGCAAAACCTTATATATAAAAACTGAAAAGACCTTAGAATCCCTAAAAGTTATAGAAACTCTTTGGAATTAACTCGTTCTACATTTGTGCACTGTGCATTTTCATTTTAGATGTACACTTTTTTCATAAATCAAAACTTTTTGATTTCACTCTCTCTTCATCCCGTAAACCAAAAAGGCAAATAGATCACAACAAAATGAAAATTTTAGAGTTCATGTACGGAAAAAAATTTAAAACAATAACAAATGTAAGTAAATAAAACTTATTCACACACCACAAATGAAAACAAAAGTTTTGTTGTCCAATTTTGAAAAATTCCACTAGTTCAACCCTAACAGCATGGAATTTTATAAGAAAGAGATTTCCTCCACACATGCTTAAAAAATGGATTTGCAAGTTTGAAACATGTTAAAGATGCAAATCACCTATGGATCCAAAGCTTTAGAAGAGAATAAAAAACGCTCATTAAATTCTCAAGTGAACGTGTCGTGGGATATTTACCCAAGTCAAACAAGCCATTATTTTGCCCCTCTACTAAAAGCTGATCGAACGATCATAGATGATTGTAAAGTGATTTATTATGCTTACCGGGCTATATAACCCTAAGAAATGACCTATGGATTGGGAGTCAAGACACAGTTAAAAATCCCTGCCTCCCCCTTTTTCCCGTCGATTGCAAAACCTGATATATAAAAACTAAGAAGAGCTTACAATCCCTAAAAATTACAGAATCTCTTTGGAATGATCTCTCTCTAAATTTGTGCATTGTGCATTTCATTCTTGATGTACTCTTTTTTCTTCAAAAAAAACTTTTTTTTTTCCGCTCTCCCTTCATCCCGTAAACCAAAAAGGCAAATAGATCACAACAAAATGAAAGTTTTGGTGTTAAAAAATTTAAAACGATAAAAAATGTAAGTAAAGAAAATTTATTCACACACCACAAATGAACACAAAAGTTTTGTTGTCCATGTTTTGGAAATTCCACTAATTCAAACCTAACAGCTTTGAATTTTACAAGAAAGAGATGTCCTCCATACATGCTTTAAAAATGGATATGCATGTTTTAAACATGTTAAAAATGCAAATCACCTATGGATCCAAAGCTTTTGAAGAGAATAACAAACGCTCCTTAAATTCTCAAGTGAACGTGCGGTGGGATATTTACTCGAGTAAAACAAGCTATTATTTTGCCCATCGACAAATGGATGACCCAACGATCATAGATGATTGTAAAGTGATTTATCATGCGTAACGGGCTATATTACCCTAAGAAATGACTTATGGATTGGGAGTCAACACTCAATTAAAAATCACTACTTCCCCCGTTTTCCCGATGATTGCAAAACCTGATAAGTAAAAACTAAAAAGACCATAGAATCCCTAAAAATTACAGAAACTCTTTGGAATTATCTCGCTCTACTTTTGTACACTATGCATTTTCATTTTAGATGTACACTTTTTTCATCAATCAAAACTTTGAGTTTTCGCTCTCCCTTCATCCCGTAAACCAAAAAGGCAAATAGATCACAACAAAATGAAAATTTTAGTGTTCATGGACGGAAAAAAATTTAAAAAAATAAAAAATGTAAGTAATGAAAATTTATTCACACACCACAAATGAATACTAAAGTTTTGTTGTCCAAGTTTGGGAAATTCAACTAGTTAAACCCTAACAGCTTGGAATTAAGAAAGAGATTTCCTCCACACATGCTTAAAAAATGGATTTGGATGTTTGAAACATGTTCAAGATACAAAGTACCTATGGATCCAAAGCTTTTTAAGAGAATAACAAACGCTCATTTAATTCTCAAGTGAATGTGCGGTGGCATATTTACCCGAGTCAAACAAGCCATTATTTTGCCCATCTACAAAAAGCTGACCCAACGATCATAGATGATTGTAAAGTGATTTATCATGCGTAACGGGCTATATTACCCTAAGAAATGACTTATGGATACGGAATCAACACTCAGTTAAAATTCCTTGCTTCCCCCTTTTTTCTGACGATTGCAAAACATGATATATAAAAACTAAAATGACCTTAGAATCTTTAAAAATTACAAAAAATCTTTGGAATTATCTCACTCAACATTTGTGCACTATGCATTTTCGTTTTAGATGTACACTTTTTTCATAAATCAAAACTTTGAGTTTTCGCTTTCCCTTCATCCCATAAACCGAAAAGGCAAATAGATCACAACAAAATGAAAATTTTAGAGTTCATGTACGGAAAAAAATTTAAAAAAATAAAAAATGTAAGTAAAGAGAATTTATTCACACACCACAAATGAATAAAAAAGTTTTGTTGTCCAAGTTTGGGAAATTCCACTAGGTCAACCCTGACAGCTTGGAATTTTATAAGAAAGAGATTTCCTCCACACATGCTTAAAAAATGGATTTGCATTTTAAAAACATGTTAAAGATGCAAATCACCTATGGATCCAAAGCTTTTAAGGAGAATAACAAACGCTCATTAAATTCTCAAGTGAACGTGCGGTGGGATATTTACCCGAGTCAAACAAGCCATTATTTTGCCCATCTACAAAAATTTGACCCAACGATCATAGATGATTGTAAAGTGATTTATCAAGTGTAACGGGCTATATTACCCTACGTAATGACTTATGGATTGGGAGTCAAGACTCAGTTAAAAATCCTTGCCTCCCCCTTTTTTCCCGACGATTGCAAAACCTGATATATAAAAACTAAGAACAGCTTACAATCCCTAAAGATTACAGAAACTCTTTGGAATTATCTCTGTCTACATTTGTGCATTGTGCATTTCCATTCTAGATGTACTCTTTTTTCTTAAAACAAAACTTTGAGTTTTCGCTCCACCTTCATCCCGTAAACCAAAAAGGCTAAAAGATCACAACAAAATGAAAGTTTTGGAGTTAATAAATTTAAAACAGTAACAAATGTGTGTAAAAAAAATTTATTCGCTCACCACAAATGAATACAAAATTTTTGGTGTCCAAGTTTGGGAAATTCCACTAGTTCAACCCTAACAGCTTGGAATTTTATAAGAAAGAGATTTCCTCCACACATGCTTAAAAAATGGATTTGCATGTTTGAAACATGTTAAAGATGCAAATCTCCTGTGGATCCAAATGTTTTGAGAAGAATAACAAACGCTCATTCAATTCTCAAGTTAACATGCGGTGGGATATTTACCCGAGTCAAACAAGCCATTATTTTGCCCATCTACAAAAAGCTGACCCAACGATCATAGATGATTGTAAAGTGATTTATCATGCGTAACGGGCTATATTACCCTAAGAAAAGACTTATGGATTGGGAGTCAAGACTCAGTTAAAATCTGTGCCTCCCCCTTTTTCCTGACGATTGTGAAACCTGATATATAAAAACTAAGTAGAGCTTACAATCCCTAAAAATTGCAGAAACTCTTTATAATTATCTCTGTCTATATTTGTGCCTTGTGCATTTCTATTCTAGATGTACTCTTTTTTTTTTAAAACAAAACTTTGAGATTTCACTCTCCCTTCATCCCATAAACCAAAAAGGCAAATAGATCACAACAAAATGAAAGTTTTGGAGTTAAAAAATTTAAAACAATAACAAATGTTTGTAAAGAAAATTTATTCACACACGACAAAAGAACACAAAAGTTTTGTTGTCCAAGTTTGGAAAATTCCACTAGTTCAACCCTAACAGCTTGGAATTTTATAAGAAAGAGATTTCCTCCACACATGCTTTAAAAATGGATATGCATGTTTTAAACATGTTAAAGATGCAAATCACCTATGGATCCAATGCTTTTGAAGTGAAGAACAAACGCTCATTAAATTCTCAAGTTAACGTGCGGTGGGATATTTACCCAAGTCAAACAAGCCATTATTTTGCCCATCAACAAAAAGCTAACCCAATGATCATTGATGATTGTAAAGTGATTTACCATGCGTAACATGCGATATTACCCTAAGAAATGACTTATGGATTGGGAGTCAAGACTCAGTTAAAAATCCCTGCCTGCCCCTTTTTCCCGACTTTTGCAAAACCTGATAAGTAAAAACTAAAAAGACCATAGAATCCCTAAAAATTTGGAATTATCTCGTTCTACTTTTGTACACTATGCATTTTCATTTTAGATGTACACTTTTTTCATAAATCAAAACTCTGAGTTTTCGCTGTCCCTTCTTCACGTAAACCAAAAAGGCAAATAGATCACAACAAAATGAAAATTTTAGAGTTCATGTACGGAAAAAAATTTAAAAAAATAAAAAAGGTAAGTAAAGAAAATTTATTCACACACCACAAATGAATACAAAAGTTTTGTTGTCCAAGTTTGGGAAATTCCACTAGTTCAACCCTAACAGCTTGGAATTTTATAAGAAAGAGATTTCCTCCACACATGCTCAAAAAATGGATTTGCATGTTCGAAACATGTTAAAGATGCAAATCACCTTTGGATCCAAAGCTTTTTAAGATAATAACAAACGCTCATTTAATTCTCAAGTGAACGTGCGATGACATATTTACCCGAGTCAAACAAGCAATTATTTTGCCCATCTACAAAAATCTGACCCTATGATCATAGATAATTGTAAAGTGATTTATCATGAGTAACGGGCTATATTACCCTAAGAAATGACTTATGGATACGGAGTCAACACTCAGTTAAAAATCCCTGCTTCCCCCTTTTTCCTGACGATTGCAAAACCTGATATATAAAAACTAAAAAGACCTTAGAATCCTTAAAAATTACAAAAACTCTTTGGAATTATCTCGCTCTACATTTGTGCACTGTGAATTTTCATTTTAGATGTACACTTTTTGCATAAATCAAAACTTTGAGTTTTCGTTCTCCCTTCATCTTGTAAACCAAAAAGGCAAATAAATCACAACGAAATGAAAATTTTAGAGTTCATGTACAGAAAAAAATTTAAAACAATAAAAAATGTAAGTAAAGAAAATTTATTCACAAACCACAAATGAATAAAAAAGTTTTGTTGTCGAAGTTTGGGAAATTCCACTAGGTCTACCCTAACAGCTTGGAATTTTATAAGAAAGAGATTTCCTCCACACATGCTTAAAGAATGGATTTGCATGTTTAAAACAGGTTAAAGATGCAAATCACCTATGGATCCAAAGCTTTTGACGAGAATAACAAACGCTCATTAAATTCTCAAGTGAACGTGCAGTGGGATATTTACCCGAGTCAAACAAACCATTATTTTGCCCATCTACAAAAAGCTGACCCAACGATCATAGATGATTGTAAAGTAATTTATCAAGCGTAATGAGCTATATTACCCTATGTAATGACTTATGGATTGGGAGTCAAGACTCAGTTAAAAATCCTTGCAGTCCCTTTTTCCCGACGATTGCAAAACCTTATATATAAAAACTAAGAAGAGCTTACAATCCCTAAAAATTACAGAAACTCTTTGGAATTATCTCTGTCTACATTTGTGTATTGTACATTTCCATTCTAGATGTACTCTTTTTTCTTAAAACAAAACTTTGAGTTTTTGCTCTACCTTCATCCCGTAAGCCAAAAAGGCTAATAGATCACAACAAAATGAAAGTTTTGGAGTTAATAAATTTAAAACAGTAACAAATGTATGTATAAAAAATTTATTTGCACACCACAAATGAATACAAATTTTTTTTTTGTCCAAGTTTGGGAAATTCCACAAGTTCAACCCTAACGGCTTGGAATTTTATAAGAAAGAGAGTTCCTTCACACATGCTTAAAAAATGGATTTGCATGTTTGAAACATGTTCAAGATGCAAATCTCCTATGGATCCAAAGCTTTTGAGGAGAATAACAAATGCTCATTCAATTCTCAAGTTAACGTGCGGTGGGATATTTACCCGAGTCAAACAAGCCATTATTTTGCCCATGTACAAAAAGCTGACCCAACGATCATAGATGTTGTAAAGTGATTTATCATGCGTAACGGGCTATATTACCCTAGGAAATGACTTATGGATTGGGAGTCAAGACTCAGTTAAAAATCCATGCCTCCCCCTTTATCCCGACGATTGCGAAACCTGATATATAAAAACTAAGAAGAGCTTACAATCCCTGAAAATTACAGAAACTCGTTGGAATTATCTCAGTCTATAGTTGTGCATTGTGCATTTCTATTCTAGATGTACTCTTTTTTTTTTAAACAAAACTTAGAGATTTCGCTCTCCCTTCATCCCGTAAACCAAAAAGGCAAATAGATCATAACAAAATGAATGTTTTGAGTTAAAAAATTTAAAACAATAACAAATGTATGTAAAGAAAATTTATTCACACACGACAAATGAACACAAAAGTTTTGTTGTCCAAGTTTGGGCAATTCCACTAGTTCAACCCTAATAGCTTGAAATTTTATAAGAAAGAGATTTCCTCCACACATGCTTTAAAAATGGATATGCATGTTTTAAACATGTTAAAGATGCAAATCACCTATGGATCCAAAGCTTTTGAAGAGAATAACAAACGCTCATTAAATTCTCAAGTGAACGTGCGGTGGGATATTTACCCGAGTCAAACAAGCCATTATTTTGCCCATCTACAAAAAGCTGACCCAATGATCATGGATGATTGTAAAGTGTTTTATCATGCGTAACGAGCTATATTACCCTCATAAATGACTGATGGGTTGGGAGTCAAGACTCAGTTAAAAATCCCTGCCTCCCTCTTTTTCCCAACGATTGCAAAACCTGACATATAAAAACTAAGAAGTGCTTACAATCCCTAAAAATTATAAAAAATCTTTGGAATTATCTCTCTTTACATTTGTGCATTGTGCATTTCCATTCTACATCTACTCTTTTTTCTTAAAACAAAACTTTGAGTTTTCACTCTCCCTTCTTCTCGTAAACCAAAAAGGCAAATAGATCACAACAAAAAGAAAATTTTCGAGTTCAAGTACGGAAAAAATTTAAAACAATAACAAATGTAAGAAAAGAAAATTTTCTCACACACCACAAATGAACTCAAAAGTTTTGTTGTCCACGTTTGGGAAATTCCACTAGTTCAACCCCAACAGCTTGCAATTTCATAGGAAAGAGATTTCCTCCACACATGCTTTAAAAATGGATATGCATGTTTTAAACATGTTAAAGATGCAAATCACCTATGGATCCAAAGCTTTTGAAGAGAATAACAAACGCTCATTAAATTCTCAACTGAACGTGCGGTGGGATATTTACCCGAGTCAAACAAGCCATTATTTTGCCCATCTACAAAAAGCTGACCCAATGATCATGGATGATTGTAAAGTGTTTTATCATGCATAACGAGCTATATTACCCTCATAAATGACTGATGGGTTGGGAGTCAAGACTCAGTTAAAAATCCCTGCCTCCCTCTTTTTCCCAACGATTGCAAAACCTGACATATAAAAACTAAGAAGTGCTTACAATCCCTAAAAATTATAAAAAATCTTTGGAATTATCTCTCTTTACATTTGTGCATTGTGCATTTCCATTCTACATCTACTCTTTTTTCTTAAAACAAAACTTTGAGTTTTCGCTCTCCCTTCTTCTCGTAAACCAAAAAGGCAAATAGATCACAACAAAAAGAAAATTTTCGAGTTCAAGTATGGAAAAAATTTAAAACAATAACAAATGTAAGAAAAGAAAATTTTCTCACACACCACAAATGAACTCAAAAGTTTTGTTGTCCACGTTTGGGAAATTCCACTAGTTCAACCCCAACAGCTTGCAATTTCATAGGAAAGAGATTTCCTCCACACATGCTTTAAAAATGGATATGCATGTTTTAAACATGTTAAAGATGCAAATCACCTATGGATCCAAAGCTTTTGAAGAGAATAACAAACGCTCATTAAATTCTCAACTGAACGTGCGGTGGGATATTTACCCGAGTCAAACAAGCCATTATTTTGCCCATCTACAAAAAGCTGACCCAATGATCATGGATGATTGTAAAGTGTTTTATCATGCATAACGAGCTATATTACCCTCATAAATGACTGATGGGTTGGGAGTCAAGACTCAGTTAAAAATCCCTGCCTCCCTCTTTTTCCCAACGATTGCAAAACCTGACATATAAAAACTAAGAAGTGCTTACAATCCCTAAAAATTATAAAAAATCTTTGGAATTATCTCTCTTTACATTTGTGCATTGTGCATTTCCATTCTACATCTACTCTTTTTTCTTAAAACAAAACTTTGAGTTTTCGCTCTCCCTTCTTCTCGTAAACCAAAAAGGCAAATAGATCACAACAAAAAGAAAATTTTCGAGTTCAAGTATGGAAAAAATTTAAAACAATAACAAATGTAAGAAAAGAAAATTTTCTCACACACCACAAATGAACTCAAAAGTTTTGTTGTCCACGTTTGGGAAATTCCACTAGTTCAACCCCAACAGCTTGCAATTTCATAGGAAAGAGATTTCCTCCACACATGCTTTAAAAATGGATATGCATGTTTTAAACATGTTAAAGATGCAAATCACCTATGGATCCAAAGCTTTTGAAGAGAATAACAAACGCTCATTAAATTCTCAACTGAACGTGCGGTGGGATATTTACCCGAGTCAAACAAGCCATTATTTTGCCCATCTACAAAAAGCAGACCCAACGATCATTGATGATTGTAAAGTGATTTATCATGCTTAACGGCCTATATTACCCTAAGAAATGACTTATGGATTGGGAGTCAACACTCAATTAAAAATCCCTGTTTCCCCCTTTTTCCCGACGATTGCAAAACCTGATATATAAAAACTAAAAAGACCTTAGAATCCCTAATAATTACAGAAACTCTTTGGAATTATCTCGCTCTACATTTGTGCACTGTGCATTTTCATTTTAGATGTACACTTTTTTCATAAATCAAAACTTTGGGTTTTCGCTTTCCCTTCATCCCGTAAACCAAAAAGGCAAATAGATCACAACAAAATGAAAATTTTAGAGTTCATGTACGGAAAAAAATTTAAAACAATAACAAATGTCAGTAAAGAAAATTTATTCACACACCAAAAATGAATACAAAAGTTTTGTTCTCCAAGTTTTGGAAATTCCACTAGTTCAACCCTAACAGCTTGGAATTTTATAAGAGAGAGATTTCCTCCACACATGCTTAAAAAATGGATTTGCATGTTTGAAACATGTTAAACATGCAAATCACCTATGGATCCAAAGATTTTGAGGAGAATAACAAACGCTCATTAAATTGTCAAGTGAACGTGCGATGGGATATTTTTCCGTGTCAAACAAGCCATTATTTTGCCCATCTACAAAAAGCAGACCCAACGATCATAGATGTTTGTACAGTGATTTATCTTGCGTAACGGGCTATATTACCCTTAGAAATGACTTATGGATTGGGAGTCAAGACTCAGTTAAAAATCCATGCCTTCCCCTTTTTCCCGAAGATTGCAAAACCTGATATATAAAAACTAAGAAGAGCTTACAATCCGTAAAATATACAGAATCTCTTTGGAATTATCTCTGTCTACATTTGTGCATTGTGTATTTCCATTCTGGATGTACTCTTTTTTCTTGAAACAAAACTTTGGGTTTTCGCTCTCCCTTCATCCCGTAAAGCAAAAAGGCAAATAGATCACAACAAAATGAAAGTTTTGGGGTTAAAAAATTTTAAAACAATAACAAATGTAAGTAAAGAAAATTTATTCACACACCACAAATGAATACAAAAGTTTTGTTATCCAAGTTTGGGAAATTCCACTAGTTCAACCCTAACAGCTTGGAATTTTATAAGAAAGAGATTTCCTCCACACATGCTTAAAAAATGGATTTGCATGTATGAAACATGTTAAAGATGAAACTCACTTATGGATCCAATGCTTTTGAAGAAAATAACAAACGCTGATAAAATTCTCAACTGAACGTGCGGTGGGATACTTACCCGAGTCAAACAAGCCATTATTTTACCCATCTACAAAAAGATGACCCAACGATCATAGATTATTGTAAAGTGATTTATCATGCGTAACGGGCTATATTACCCTAAGAAATGACTTATGTATCGGGAGTCAACTCTCAGTTAAAAATCCCTGCTTCCACCTTTTTCCTGAAAAAGACCGTAGAATTCCTAAAAATTAAAGAAAATCTTTGGAATTATCTCGCTCTACATTTTTTCACTGTGCATTTTCATTTTAGATGTACACTTTTTTCATAAATAAAAACTTTGTGTTTTCGCTCTCCCTTCATCACATAAACCAAAATGGCAAATAGATCACAACAAAATGAAAATTTTAGAGTTCATGTACGGAAAAAAATTTCAAACAATAACAAATGTAAGTAAAGAAAATTTATTCACACACTACAAATGAATTCAAAAGTTTTGTTGTTCAATTTTGGGAAATTCCACTAGTTCAACCCTAACAGCTTGGAATTTTATAAGAAAGAGATTTCCTCCACACATGCTTAAAAAATGGATTTGCATGTTTGAAACATGTTACAGATGCAAGTCACCAATGGATCCAAAGCTTTTTAAGAGAATAACAAACGCTCATTAAATTCTCAAGTGGTGCAGAGGGATTTTTTCCCAAGTCAAACAAGCCATTATTTTGCCCATCTACAAAAACCTGACCCAACGATCATATATGATTGTAAAGTGATTTATCGTGCGTAATGGGCTATATTACCCTAAGAAATGACTTATGGATTGGGAGTCGAGACTCAGTTAAAAATCCATGCCTCCCCCATTTTCCCGACGATTGCAAAACCTGATATATAAAAACTAAGAAGAGCTTACAATCCCTTAAAATTACAAAAAGTCTTTGGAATTATCTCTCTGTACATTTCTGCCTTGTGCATTTCCTTTCTAGATGTACTCTTTTTTCTTAAAACAAAACTTTGAGTTTTCGCTCTCCCTTCCTCCGGTAAACAAAAAAGGCAAATAGATCACAACAAAATAAAAATATTGGAGTTAAAAAATTTAAAAAAACAACAAATGTAAGTAAAGAAAATTTATTCACACTCCACAAATGAACACAAAAGTTTTGTTGTCCAAATTTGGGAAATTCCACTAGCTCAACCCAAACAGCTTAGAATTTTATAAGAAAGAGATTTCCTCCACACATCCTTTAAAAATGGATATGCATGTTTTAAACATGTTCAAGATGTAAATCACCGATAGATACAAAGCTTTTGAAGTGAATAACAAACGCTCATTAAATTCTCAAGTGAATCTGCGATGGGATATTTACGCAAGTCAAAGAAGCCATTATTTTGCCCATCTACAAAAAGCTGACCCAACGATCATAGATGATTGTAAAATGATTTATCATGCGTAACGGGCGATATTACCATAAGAAATGACTTATGGATTGGGAGACAAGACTCAGTTAAAAATCCTTGCCTCCCCCTTTTTCCCGTGGATTGCAAAACTTGATGTATAAAAACTAAGAAGAGATTAGAATCCCTAGAAATTACAGAAACTCTTCTGAATTATCTCACTCTACATTTGTGCATTGTGCATTTCCATTCTAGATGTACTCTTTTTTCTTAAAACAAAACTTTGAGTTTTCGCTCTCCCTTCATCCTGTAAAACAAAAAGGCAAATAGATCGCAACAAAATGATAATTTTGGAGTTAAAAAATTTAAAACAATAACAAATGTATGTAAAGAAAACTAATTCACACACCACAAATGAACACAAAAGTTATGTTGTCTAAGTTTGGGAAATTCCACTTGTTCAACCCTACCAACTTGGAATTTTATAAGAAAGAGATTTCCTCCACACATGCTTTTAAAAATGGATATGCATGTCTGAAACAAGTTAAAGATGCAAATCACCTATGGATCCAAAGCTTTTGAAGAGAATAACAAACGCTCATTAAATTCTCAAGTGAACGTGCGGTGGGATATTTACCCGAGTCAAACAAGCCGTTATTTTGCCCATCTGCAAGAAGCTGACCAAACGATCAGATGATTTTAAAGTGATTTATGCGTAACGGGCTATATTACCCTAAGAAATGACTTATGGATTTGGAGTCAACACTCAGTTAAACATCCCTGCTTCCCCCTCTTTCCCTACGATTGCAAAGCCTGATATATAAAAACTAAAAAGACCTTAGAATCACTAAAAGTTACAGAAAATCATTGGAATTATCTCGCTCAACATTTGTACACTGTGCATTTTCATTTTATATGAACACTTTTTTCATAAATCAAAACTTTGAGTTTTCGCTCTCCATTCATCCCGTCAACAAAAAAGGCAAATAGATCACAACAAAATGAAAATTTTAGAGTTCATGTACGGAAAAAAATTTAAAACAATAACAAATGTAAGTAAATAAAATTTATTCACACACCACAAATGAATACAAATGTTTTGTTGTCCACTAGTTTGGGAAATTCCACTAGTTCAACCCTAACAGCTTGGAATTTTATAAGAAAGAGATTTCCTCCACACATGCTGAAAAAATGGATTTGCATGTTAGAAACAAGTTAAAGATGCAAATCACCTATGGATCCAATGCACTTTTAGAGAATAACAAACGCTCATTAAATTCTCAAGTGAACGTGCGGTGGGATATATACCCGAGTCAAACAAGCCATTATTTTGCCCATCTACAAAAAGCTGATCCAACAATCATAGATGATTTTAAAGTGATTTATCATGCGTAACGGGCTATACTACCCTAAGAAATGACTTATGGATTCAGAGTCAACACTTAGTTAAAAATCCCTGCTTCCCCCATTTTCCTGACGATTGCAAAACCTGATAAATGAAAACTAAAAAGACCTTAGAATCCCTAAAAATTACAGAAACTCATTGGAATTATCTCGCTCTACATTATGAAAATTTTAGAGTTCAAGCACGGAAAAAAATTTAAAACAATAACAAATGTAAGTAAAGAAAATTTATTCACACACCACAAATGAATACAAAAGTTTTGTTGTCCAATTTTGAAAAATTCCACTAGTTCAACCCTAACAGCATGGAATTTTATAAGAAAGAGATTTCCTCCACACATGCTTAAAAAATGGATTTGCATGTTTGAAACATGTTACAGATGCAAATCACCTATGGATCCAAAGCTTTTGAAGAGAATAACAAACACTCATTAAATTCTCTAGTGAACGTGTAATGGGATATTTACGCAAGTCAAACAAGCCATTATTTTGCCCATCTACAAAAAGCTGACCTAACGATCATAGATGATTGTAAAGTGATTTTTCATGCGTACCGGGCGATATTACCCTAAGAAATGACCTATGGATTGCGAGTCAAGACACAGTTAAAAATCCCAGCCTCCCCCTTTTTCCCGTCGATTGCAAAACCTGATATATAAAAACTAAGAAGAGCATACAATCCCTAAAAATTACAGAAACTCTTTGGAATTATCTCTCTCTACATTTGTGGATTGTGCATTTCCATTCTAGATGTAATCTTTTTTCTTAAAACAAAACTTTGAGTTTCCGCTCTCCCTTCATTCCGAAAACCAAAAAGGCAAATAGTTCACAACAAAATGAAAATTTTGGAGTTAAAAAATTTAAAACAATAAAAAATATAAGTAAAGAAAATTTATTCACACACCACAAATGAACATAAAAGTTTTGATGTCCAAGTTTTGGAAATTCCACTAGTTCAAACCTTATAGCTTTGAATTTTATAAGAAAGAGATTTCCTCCACACATGCTTTAAAAATGGATATGCATGTTTTAAACATGTTAAAGATGCAAATCACCTACGGATCCAAAGCTTTAGAAGAGAATAACAAACGCTCATTAAATTCTCAACTGAACGTGCAGTGGGATATTCACTTGAGTCAAACAAGCCATTATTTTGCCTATCTACAAAAAGTTGACCCAACGATCATAGATGATTCTAAAGTGAATTATTGTGCGTAACGGGCTATATTACCGTAAGAAATGACTTATGGATTGGGAGTCAACACTCAGTTAAAAATCCCTGCTTCCCCCTTTTTCTTGTCATTTGCAAAACCTGATATATAAAAACTAAAAAGACCTTAGAACCCTTAAAAATTACCAAAACTCTTTGGAATTATCTCGCTCTACATTTGTGCAATGTGCATTTTCATTTTAGATGAACACTTTTTTCATAAATCAAAACTTTGAGTTTTTGCTCTCCCCTCATCCCGTAAACCAAAAAGGCAAATATATCACAACAAAATGAAAATTTTAGAGTTCATGTACGGAAAAAAATTTAAAACAATAGCAAATGTAAGTAATGAAAATTTATTCACACACCACAAATGAATACAAAAGTTTTGTTGTCCAAGTTTGGGAAATTCCACTATTTCAACCCTAACAGCTAGGAATTTTATAAGAAAGAGATTTCCTCCACACATGCTTAAAAAATGTATATGCATGTTTGAAACATGTTCAAGATGCAAATCTCCTATGGATCAAAAGCTATTGTGGAAAATAACAAACGCTCATTAAATTGTCAAGTGAACGTGCGGTGGGTTATTTACCCGAGTCAAACAAGCCATTATTTTGCCCATCTACAAAAAGCTGACCCAACGATTATGGATGATTGTAAAGTGATTTATCATGCGTAACGGGCTACATTACCCCAAGAAATGACTTATGGATTGGGAGTCAAGACTCAGTTAAAAATCCCTGCCTACCCCTTTTTCCCGACGACTGCAAAACCTGATATATAAAAACTAAGAAAAGCTTACAATCCCTAAAAATTAAAAAAACTCTTTGGAATTATCTCTGTCGACATTTGAGCATTTTGCATTTCCATTCTAGATGTATACATTTTTCTTAAAACAAAACTTTCAGTTTTCGCTCTCCCTTCATCCCGTAAACCAAAAAGGCAAATAGATCACAACAAAATGAAAGTTTTGGAGTTAAAAAATTTGAAACAATAACAAATGTAAGTAAAGAAAATTTATTCACGCACCACAAATGAATACAAAAGTTTTGTTGTCCAAGTTTGGGAAATACCACTAGTTCAACCCTTACAGCTAGCAATTTTATAAGAAAGAGATTTCCTCCACACATGCTTAAAAAATGTATTTGCATGTTTGAAACATGTTAAAGAAGCAAATCTCCTATGGATCCAAAGCTTTTGAGAAGAATAAAAAACGCTCAATCAATTCTCAAGTGAACGTGCGGTGGGATATTTACCCGAGTCAAACAAGCCATTATTTTGCCCATCTACAAAAAGCTGACCCAATGATCATAGATGATTGTAAAGTGATTTATCATGCGTAACGGGCTATATTACCCTAAGAAATGACTTATGGATTGGGAGTCAGCACTCACTTAAAAATCCGTGGCTCCCCCTTTTTCCCGACGATTGCGAAACCTGATATATAAAAACTAAGAAGAGCTTATAATTCCTAAAAATTACTGAAACTCTTTGAAATTATCTCTGTCTATATTTGTGTATTGTGCATTTCTATTCTAGATGTACTCTTTTTTTTCAAAACAAAACTTTGAGATTTCGCTCTCCCTTCATCCCGTAAACCAAAAAGGCAAATAGATCACAACAAAATGAAAGTTTTGGAGGTAAAAAATTTAAAACAATAACAAATTTATGTAAAGAAAATTTATTCCCACACGACAAATGAACACAAAAGTTTTGTTGTCCAAGTTTGGGAAATTCCACTAGTTCAACCCTAACAGCTTGGAATTTTATAAGAAAGAGATTTCCTCCACACATGCTTTAAAAATGGATATGCATGTTTTAAACATGTTAAAGATGCAAATCACCTATGGTTCCAATGCTTTTGAAGAGAATAACAAACTCTCATTAAATTCTCAACTGAACGTGCGGTGGGATATTTACCCGAGTCAATCAAGCCATTATTTTGCGCATCTACAAAAAGCTGACCCAACGATTATAGATGATTGTAAAGTGATTTATCATACGCAAAGGGCTATATTACCCTAAGAAATGACTTATGGATTGGGAGTCAACACTCAGTTAAAAATCACTGCTTCCCCCTTTTTCTCGACGAATGCAAAACCTGATATATAAAAACTAAAAAGACCTTAGAATCCCTAAAAATTACAGAAACTCTTTGGAATTATCTCGCTCTACATTTGTGACTTGTGCATTTTCATTTTAGATGTACACTTTTTTCATAAATCAAAACTTTGAGTTTTCGCTCTCCCTTCTTCCCGTAAACCAAAAAGGGAAATAGTTCACAACAAAATGAAAATTTTAGAGTTCATGTACGGAAAAAAATTGAAGAAAATACCAAATTTAAGTAAATAAAATTTATTCACACACCACAAATGAATACAAAAGTTTTGTTGTCCAAGTTTGGGAAATTCCACTAGTTCAACCCTAACAGCATGGAATATTATAAGAAAGAGATTTCCTCCACACATGCTTAAAAAATGGATTTACATGTTTGAAACATGTTAAAGATGCAAATCACCTATGGATCCAAAGCTTTTGAAGTGAATAACAAACGCTCATTAAATTCTCAAGTGAATGTGCAGTGGGATATTTACCTGAGTCAAACAAGCCATCATTTTGCCCATCTACAAAAAGCTGACCCAACGATCATAGATGATTGTATAGTGATTTATCATGCGTAACGGGCTATATTACCCTAAAAAATGACTTATGGATTGGGAGTCAAGACTGAGTTAAAAATCCCTGCCTACCCCTTTTTCCCGACGATTGCAAAACCTGATATATAAAAACTAAGAAGAGCTTACAATCGCTAAAAATTAAAGAAACTCTTTGGAATTATCTCCTTATACATTTGTGCATTGTGCATTTCCATTCTAGATGTACTCTTTTTTCTTAAAACAAAAGTTTGAGTTTTTGATCTCCCTTCATCTCGTAAACCAAAAAGGCAAATAGATCACAACAAAAAGAAAAATTTGGAGTTAAAAAATTTAAAAAAAAAAAATGTAAGTAAAGAAAATTTATTCACACACCACTAATAAACACAAAAGGTTTGTTGTCCAAGTTTGGGAAATTCCACTAGTTCAACCTGAACAGCTCAGAATTTTATAATAAATAGATTTCCTCCACAGATGCTTAAAAAATTGATTTGCATGTTTGAAACATGTTAAAGATGCAAATCACCTATGGATCCAAAGCTTTTGAAGAGAAGAACAAACGCTCATTAAATTCACAAGTGAACGTGCCGTGGGATATTTACCCGAGTCAAACAAGCCATTATTTTGCCCATCTACAAAAAGCTGACCCAACGATCATAGATGATTGTAAAGTGATTTATCATGTGTAACGGGCTATATTACCCTAAGAAATGACTTATGGATTGGGAGTCAAGACTCAGTTAAAAATCCTGGCCTCCCCCTTTTTCCCAACGAATGCAAAACATTATATATAAAAACTAAGGAGAGCTTACAATCCCTAAAAATTACAGAAACTCTTTGGAGTTATCTCTCTCTACATTTGTGCATTGTGCATTTCCATTCTAGATGTACTCTTTTTTCTTAAAACAAAACTTTGAGTTTTCTCTCTCCCTTCATCCCGTAAACTAAAAAGGCAAATCGATCACAACAAAATAAAAATTTTTGAGTTAAAAAATTTTAAAAAATAACAAACGTAAGTAAATAAAATTTATTCTCATGCCACATATGAATACAATGGTTTTGTTGTCAAAGTTTTGGAAATTCCACTAGAGCAACCATAACAGCTTGGAATTTTATAAGAAAGAGATTTCCTCCACACATGCTTTAAAAATGGATAAGCATGTTTTAAACATGTTAATGATGCAAATCACCTATGGATCCAAAGCTTTTGACGAGAATAACAAATGCTCATTAAATTCTCAAGTGAACGTGTGGTGGGATATTTACCCGAGACAAACAAGCCATTATTTTGCCCGTCTACATAAATCTGACCTAACGATCATAGATGATTGTAAAGTGATTTATCATGTGTAACGGGCAATATTACCCTAACAAATGACTTATGGATTGGGAGTCAAGACTCTGTTAAAAATCTCTGCCTCACCCTTTTTCCCGACGATTGCAAAATCTGATATATAAAAACTTAGAAGAGATTACAATCGCTGAAATTTACAGAAACTCTTTGGAATTATCTCTCTCTACATTTGTGCATTGTGCATTACCATTCTACATGTACTTTTTTTCTTAAAACAAAACTTGGAGTTTTCGCTCTACCTTCATCCCGTAAACCAAAAAGGAAACTAGATCACAATAAAATGAAAATTTTGGAGTTAAAAAATTTAAAATAATAAAAATTTTAAAAAAAGAAAATTTATTCACACACCACAAATGAACACAAAAGCTTTGTTGTCCAAGTTTTGGAAATTCCACTAGTCCAACCCTAACAGCTTGGAATTTTCTAAGAAAGAGATTTCCTCCACACATGCTTTAAAATTGGATATGCATGTTTTAAACATGTTAAAGATGAAAATCACCTATGGATCCAAAGCTTTTGAAGAGAATAACAAACGCTCATTAAATTCTCAAGTGAACGTGCGATGGGATATTTACCCGAGTCAAACTAGCCATTATTTTGCCCATCTAAAAAAAGCTGACCGAACGATCATAGATGATTCTAAAGTGATTTATCATGCATAACGGGCTATATTAGCCTATGAAATGACTTATGGATTGGGAGTCAAGACGCAGTTAAAAATCTCTGCCTCCCCCTTTTTCCCGACGATTGCAAAACCTGATATTTAAAAACTAAGAAGAGCTTACAATCCCAAAAAATTAAAGAAACTCTTTCTAATTATCTCCCTCTACATTTGTGCATTGTGCATTTCCATTGTAGATGTACTCTTTTCTCTTATAAAAAAACTTTGAGATTTCGCTCTCCCTTCATCCCGTAAACCAAAAACGCAACTAGATCACAACAAAATGAAAATTTTGGAGTTAAAAAATTTAACACAATAAAAAATGTAAGTAAATAAAATTTACTCACACACCAAAAATAAACACAAAAGTTTTGTTGTCCAAGTTTGGGAAATTCCACCAGTTCAACCCTAACTGCTTGGAATTTTATAAGAAAGACATTTCCTCCACACATGCTTCAAAAATGAATATGCATGTTTTAAACATGTTAAAGATACCAATCACAAATGGATCCAATGCTTTTGAAGAGAATAACAAACGCTCATTAAATTCTCAAGTGAACGTGCGGTGGGATATTTATCCGAGTCAAACAAACCATTATTTTGTCCATCTACAAAAAGCTGCCCAACGATCATAGATGATTGTAAATTGATTTATCATGTGTAACGGGCTATATTACCCTAAGAAATGACTTATGGATTGGGAGTCAAGACTAAGTTAAAAATCCCTGCCTCCCCCTTTTTCCCGATGATTGCAAAACCTGGTTTATAAAAACTAAGAAGACCTTCCAATCCCTAAAAATTATAGAAACTCTTTGGAATTATCTTTCTCTACATTTGTGCATTGTACATTTCCATTCTAGATGTACTCTTTTTTCTTCAAACAAAACTTTCAGTTTTCGCTCTCCCTTCATCCCGTAAACCAAAAAGGCAAATAGATCACAACAAAATGAAAGTTTTGGAACTAAAAAATTTAAAACAATAACAAATTTATGTAAATAAAATTTATTCCCACACGACAAATGAACACAAAATTTTTGTTGTCCAAGTTTGGGAAATTCCACCAGTTCAACCCAAGCAGCTTTGAATTTTATAAGAAAGACATTTCCCCCACACACGCTTTAAAAATGAATATGCATGTTTTAAACATGTTAAAGATGCAAATCAGCTATGGGTCCAAAGCTTTTGAAGAGAATAACAAACGCTCATTAAATTCTCAAGTGAACGTGCGGTGGGATATTTACCCAAGTCAAACAAGCCATTATTTTGCCCATCTACAAAAAGATGACCCAGCGATCATAGATGATTGTAAAGTGATTTATCATGAGTAACGGGCTATATTACCCTAAGAAATGACATATGGATTGGGTGCCAAGACTCAGTTAAAAATCCCTGCCTCCACCTTTTTCCCTATGATTGCAAAACCTGGTATTTAAAAACTAAGAAGAGCTTACAATGCCTAAAAATTACAGAAACTCTTTGGAATTATCTCTCTCTACATTTGTGCATTGTGCATTTCCATTCTAGATGTACTCTTTTTTCCTAAAACAAAACTTTGAGTTTTCGCTCTCCCTTCATCCCGTAAACCAAAAAGGCAACTAGATCACAACAAAATGAAAATTTTGGAGTTAAAAAATTTAAAACAATAAAAAATGTAAGTAAAGAAAATTTATTCACACACCACAAATGAACACAAAAGTTTTGTTGTCCAAGTTTAGGAAATTCCACTAGTTCAAACCTAACATCTTGGAATTTTATAAGAAAGAGATTTCCTCCACACATCCATTAAAAATGGATATGCATGTTTTAAACATGTTAAAGATGCAAATCACCTATGGATCCAAAGCTTTTGAAGAGAATAACAAACGCTCATTAAATTCTGAAGTGAAAGTGCGATGGGATATTTACTTGAATCAAACAAGCCATTATTTTGCCCATCTACAAAAAGCTGACCCAACGATCATAGATGATTGTAAAGTGATTTATCATGCGTAACGAGCTATATTACCCTAAGAAATGACTTATGGATTGGGAGTCAACACTCAGTTAAAAATCACTGCTTCCCCTTTTTCCCGACGATTGCAAAACTTGATATATAAAAACAAGAAAGACTTAGAATCCATAAAAATTACAGAAACTCTTTGGAATTATCTCGCTCTACATTTGTGCACTGTGCATTTTCATTTTTGATGTACACTTTTTTCGTAAGTCAAAACTTTGAGTTTTCGCTCTCCCTTCATCCCGTAAACATAAAAGGCAAATAGATCACAACAAAATGAAAATTTTAGAGTTCATGTAGGGAAAAAAAATTAAAACAATAACAAATGTAACCAAAGAAAATTTATTCACACACCACAAATGAATACAAAAGTTTTGTTGTCCAAGTTTGGGAAATTCACAAGTACAACCCTAACAGCTTGGAATTTTAAAAAAAAGAGATTTCCTTCACACATGCTTAAAAAATGGATTTGCATGTTTGAAACATGTTAAAGATGGAAATTTCCTATGGATCCAAAGCTTTTGAAGAGAATAACAAACGCTCATTAAATTCTCAAGTGAACGTGTGGTGGGATATTTACCCGAGCCAAACAAGCCATTATTTTGCCCATCTAGAAAAAGTTGACCCAATGATCATAGATGATTGTAAAGTGTTTTATCATGCGTAACGGGCTATATTACCCTAAGAAATGAGTTATGGATTGGGAGACAAGACTCAGTTAAAAATCCCTGCCTCCCCCTTTTTCCCGACGATTGCATAACCTGATATATAAAACCTAAGAAGAGCTAACAGTCCCTAAAAATTAAAGAAACACTTTGGAATTATCTCTCTCTACATTTGTGCATTGTGCAATTCCATTCTAGATGTACTCTTTTTTCTTAAAACAAAACTTTGAGTTTTCACTCTCCCTTCATCTCGTAAACCAAAAAGGCAACAAGATCACAACAAAATAAAAATTTTGGAGTTAAAAAATTTAAAACAATAAAAAATGTAAGTAAAGAAAATTTATTCACAAACCACAAATGAACACAAAAGTTTTGTTGTCCAAGTTTTGGAAATTCCACTAGTTCAAACCTAGCATCTGTGAATTTTATAAGAAAGAGATTTCCTCCACACATCCATTAAAAATGGATATGCATGTTTTAAACATGTTAAAGATGCAAATCACCTATGGATCCAAAGCTTTTGAAGAGAATAACAAACGCACATTAAATTCTAAAGTGAACGTGCGGTGGGATATTTACTCGAGTCAAACAAGCCATTATTTTGCCCATCTACAAAAAGCTGACCTAACGATCATAGATGATTGTAAAGTGATTTATCATGCGTAACGAGCTATATTACCCTAAGAAATGACTTATGGATTGGGTGTCAACACTCAGTTAAAAATCACTGCTTCCCCTTTTTCTCGACGATTGCAAAACCTGATATATTAAAACTAAAAAGACCTTAGAATCCCTAAAAACTACAGAAACTCTTTGGAATTATCTCGCTCTACTTTTATACACTGTGCATTTTCATTTTAGATGTACAATTTTTTCATAAATCAAAATATTGAGTTTTCGCTCTCCCTTCATCCCGTAAACCAAAACGGCAAATAGATCAAAACAAAATGAAAATTTTAGAGTTCATGTATGGAAAAAAAATTAAAACAATAAAAAAGGTAGGTAAAGAAAATTTATTCACACACCACAAATGAATACAAAAGTTTTGTTGTCCAAGTTTGGGAAATTCCACTAGTTCAACCCTAACAGCTTGGAATTTTAGAAGAAAGAGATTTCCTCCACACATGCTTAAAAAATGGATTTGCATGTTTGAAACATGTTAATGATGCAAATCACCTATTGATCCAAAGCTTTTAAAGAGAATAACAAACACTCATTAAATTCTCAAGTGAACCTGCAGTGGCATATTTACCCGAGTCATACAAGCCACTATTTTGCCCACCTACAAAAAGCTGACCCTACGATCATAGATGATTGTAAAGTGATTTATCATGCGTAATGGGCTATATTAGCATAAGAAATGCTTATGATTTTTGAGTCAAAACTTAGTTAAAAATCCATACTTCCCCCTTTTTCCTGACGATTGCAGAACCTCATATATAAAAACTAAAAAGACTTAGAATCCCTAAAAATTACAGAAACTCTTTGGAATTATCTCGCTCTACATATGTGCACTGTGCATTTTCATTTTAGATGTGCGCTTTTTTCATAAATCAAAACTTTGATTTTTCGCTCTCCCTTTATCCCGTAAACCAAAAACGCAAATAGATCACAACAAAATGAAAATTTTAGAGTTGATGTACGGAAAAAAAATTTAAACAATAAAAAATGTAATTAATGAAAATTTATTAACACACCACAAAAGAATACAAAAGTTTTGTTGTCCAAGTTTGGGAAATTCCACTAGTTCAACCCTAACAGCTTGGAATTTTATAAGAAAGAGATTTCCTCCACACATGCTTAAAAAATGGATTTGCATGTTTCAAACATGTTAAAGATGCAAATCACCTATGGATCCAAAGCTTTTGAAGAGAATAAAAAACTCTCATTAAATTCTCAAGTGAACGTGCGGTAGGATATTTACCCGAGTCAAACAAGCCATTATTTTTCCCATCTACAAAAAGCAGACCGAACGATCATAGATGATTGTAAAGTGATTTATGCATTACAGGCTATATTACCCTAAGAAATGACTTAAGGATTGGGAGTCAAAACTCAGTTAAAAATCCCTGCCTCCCCCTTTTTCCCGACAATTGTAAAGGCTCATATATAAAAACTAAGAAGAGCTTACAATCCCTAAAAATTAAAGAAAATCTTTGGATTTATCTCCCTCTAAATTTGTGCATTGTGCATTTCCATTCTAGTTGTACTCTTTTTTCTTAAAACAAAACTTTGAGTTTTCGCTCTTCCTTCATCCCGTAAACCAAAAAGGCAAATAGATCACAAAAAAATGAAAGTTTGGGAGTCAAAAAATTTAAAACAATAGCAAATGTAGGTAAAAAAAATTTATTCACACACCACAAATGAACACAAAAGTTTTTTTGTCCAAGTTTGGGAAATTCAAGTAGTTCAACCCTAACAGCTTGGAATTTTATAAGAAAGATATTTCCTCCACACATGCTTTAAAAATGGATATGCATGTTTTAAACATGTTAAAGATGAAAATCACCTATGGATCCAAAGCTTTTGAAGAGACTAGCAAACGCTCATTAAATTCTAAAGTGAACGTGCTGTGGGATATTTACCGAAGCCATTATTTTGCCCATCTACCAACGATCATAGTTGAATGTAAAGTGATTTATCATGTGTAACAGGCTATATTACCCTAAGAAATGACTTATGGATTGGGAGACAACACTCAGTTAAAAATCCATGCTTCCCCCTTTTTTCCCGACAATTGCAAAACCTGATATATAAAAACTAAAAAGACCTTAGAATCCCAAAAAATTACAGAAACTCATTCGAATTTTCTCGGTCTACATTTGTGCAATGTGCATTTTCATTTTAGATGTACACTTTTTTCATAAATCAAAACTTTCAGTTTTCGCTCTCCTTTCATCCCGTAAACCTAAAAGGCAAAAAGATCACAACAAAATGAAAATTTTAGAGTTCATGTACGGAAAAAATTTAAAACAATAACAAATGTTAGTAAAGAAAATTTATTCACACACCACAAATGAATATAAAAGTTTTATTGTCCAAGTTTGGAAATTCCACTAGTTCAACCCTAACAGCTTGGAATTTTATAAGAAAGAGATTTCCTCCACACATGCTTAAAAAATGGATTTGCATGTTTGAAACATGATAAAGACGCAAATCACCTATGGATCCAAAGATTTTGAAGAGAATGACAAACGCTCATTAAATTCTCAAGTGAACGTGCGGTGGGATATTTACCCGAGTCAAACAAGCCATTATTTTGCCCATCTACAAAAAGTTGACCCAACAATCATCGATGATTGTAAAATTATTTTTCATGCGTAACGGGAAATATTACCCTAATAAATGACTTATGGATTGGGAGTCACCACTCAGCTAAAAATCCCTGCCTCCCCCCCCCCCCCCCCCCCCCCTTTTTCCCGACGATTGCAAAACCTGATATTTAAAAACTAAGAAGAGCTTACAATCCCTAAAAATTACAGAAATGCTTTGGAATTATCTCTCTCTACATTTGTGCATTGTGCATTTGCATTCTATATGTACACTTTTTTCTTGAAACAAAAATTTGAGTTTTCGCTCTCCCTTCATCCCGTAAACTAAAAAGGCAAATCGATCACAACAAATTGAAAGTTTTGGAGTTAAAAAATTTAAAACAATAACAAAAGTAAGACAAGAAAATTTAATAACACACTTCAAATGAACACTAAAGTATTGTTGTCCAAGTTTGGGAAATTCCAGTAGTTCAACCCTAATAGCTTGGAATTTTATAAGAGAGAGATTTCCTCCACACATGCTTTAAAAATATATATGCATGTTTTAAATATGTTAAAGATGCAAATCACCTATGGATCCAAAGCTTATGAAGAGAATAACAAACGCTCATTAAATTCTCAAGTGAACGTGCGGTGGGATATTTACTCGAGTCAAACAAGCCATTATTTTGCCCATCTACAAAAAGCTGACGCAACGATCATAGATGATTGTAAAGTGATTTATCATGCATAACAGGCTATATTACCTTTAGAAATGACTTTTGGATTGGGAGTCAAGACTCAGTTAAAAATCCATGCTTCCCCCTTTTTCTCGACGATTGCAAAACCTGATATATAAAACCTAAAAAGACCTTAGAATCCCTAAAAATTATTGAAACTCTTTGTAATTATCTCGCTCTACATTTGTGCACTGCGCATTTGAATTTTAGATGTACACTTTTTCATAAATCAAAACTTTGAGTTTTCGCTCTCCCTTCATCCCGTAAACCAAAAAGGCAAATAGATCTAAACAAAATGAAAATTGTAGAGTTCATGTTCAGAAAAAGTTTAAAACAATAACAAATGTAAATGAAGAAAATTTATCCACACACCACAAATGAATACAAAAGTTTTGTTGTCCAAGTTTGGGAAATTCCACTAGTTCAACCCTAACAGCTTGGAATTTTATAAGAAAGAGATTTCCTCCACACATGCTTAAAAAATGTATTTGCATGTTTGAAACATGTTAAAGATGCAAATCACCTATGGATCCAAAGCTTTTCCAGAAAATAAATAACTCTCATTAAATTCTCAAGTGAACGTGCGGTGGGATATTTACTCGAGTCAAACAAGCCATTATTTTGCCCATCTACAAAAAGCTGACCGAACGATCATAGATGGTTGTAAAGTGATTTATCATGCGTAACGGGCTATATCACCCTAAGAAATGACTTATGGATTGGGAGTCAAGACTTAGATAAAAATCCATGGCTCCCCCTTTTTCCCGACTATTCCAAAACCTGATATATAAAAAGTAAGAAGAGCTTACAATCCCTAAAAATTAAAGAAACACTTTGGAATTATCTCCCTCTACATTTTTGCATTGTGCATTTCACTTCTTGATGTACTTTTTTTTCTCAAAACAAAACTTTGAGTTTTCGCTCTCCCTTCATCCCGTAAACAAAAAAGGCAAATAGATCACAACGAAATAAAAACTTTGGAGTTAAAAAATTTGAAAGAATAACAAAAGTAAGTAAAGAAAATTTATTCGAACACCACAAATGAACATAAAAGTTTTGTTGTCCAAGTTTGGGAAATTCCACTAGTTCAACCCAAACAGCTTGGAATTTTATAAGAAAGAGATTTCCTCCACACATGCTTTAAAAATGCATATGCATGATTTAAACATGTTAAAGATGCAAATCACCCATGGATCCAAAGCTTTTGAAGAGAATAACAAACGCTCATTAAATTCTCAAGTGAACGTGCGGTGGGATATTTACCCGAGTCAAAGAAGCCATTATTTTGTGCATCTACAAAAACCTGTCCCAACGATCACAGACGATTGTAAAGTGGTTTATCATACATAACATGCAATATTACCCTAAGAAATGACTTATGGATTGGGAGTCAACACTCAGTTAAAAATCCCTGGTTCCCCCTTTTTCCCGACGATTGGAAAACCTGATATATAAAAACTAAAAAGACCATAGAAACCCTAAAAATTACAGAAACTCTTTGGAATTATCTCGCTCTACATTTGTGCACTGTGCATTTTGATTTTAGATGTACACTTTTTTCGTAAATAAAAACTTTGGGTTTTCGCTCTCCCTTCATCCCGTAATCCAAAAAGGCAAATAGATCACAACAAAATGAAAATTTTAGAGTTCATGTAGGGCAAAAAAATTAAAACAAAAAAATTGTAACCAAAGAAAATTTATTCACACACCACAAATGAATACAAAAGTTTTGTTGTACAAGTTTGGGAAATTCCACTAGTTTAACCCTAACAGCTTGGAATTTTAAAAGAAAGAGATTTCCTCCACACATGCTTAAAAAATGGATTTAGATGTTTCAAACATGTTAAAGATGCAAATCACCTATGGATCCAAAGCTTTTGAAGAGAATAAAAAATGATCATTAAATTCTCAAGTGAACGTGTGGTGGGATATTTACCCGAGTCAAACAAGCCATTATTTTGCCCATCTACAAAAAGTTGACCCAATGATCATAGATGATTGTAAAGTGTTTTATCATGCGTAACGGGCTATCTTACCCAAAGAAATGACTTATGGATTGGGAGTCAAGACTCAGTTAAAAATCCCTGCCTCCCCCTTTTTCCCGACGATTGCAAAACCTGATATATAAAAACTAAGAAGAGCTTACAGTCCCTAAAAATTAAAGAAACACTTTGGAATTATCTCTCTCTACATTTGTGCATTGTGCATTTCCATTCTAGATGTACTCCTTTTTTTTTAAAACAAAACTTTAAGTTTTCACTCTCCCTTCATCCCATAAACCAAAAAGGCAACTAGATCACAACAAAATGAAAATTTTGGAGTTAAAAAATTTAAAACAATAAAAAATGTAAGTAAAGAAAATTTATTCACACACCACAAATGAACACAAAAGTTTTGTTGTCCAAGTTTTGGAAATTCCAAGAGTTCAAACCTAACATCTTAGAATTTTATAAGAAAGAGATTTCCTCCACACATCCATTAAAAATGGATATGCATGTTTTAAACATGTTAAAGATGCAAATCACCTATGGATCCAAAGCTTTTGAAGAGAATAACAAACGCTCATTAAATTCTGAAGTGAACGTGCGGTGGGATATTTACTCGAATCAAACAAGCCATTATTTTGCCCATCTACAAAAAGCTGACCCAACGATCATAGATGATTGTAAAGTGATTTATCATGTGTAATGAGCTATATTATCCTAAGAAATGACTTATGGATTGGTAGTCAACACTCAGTTAAAAATCACTGCTTGCCCTTTTTCCTGACGATTGCAAAACCTGATATATAAAAACTAAAAAGACCTTAGAATCCCTAAAAACTACAGAAACTCTTTGGAATTATCTCGCTCTAATTTTATACACTATGCATTTTCATTTTAGATGTACAGTTTTTTCATAAATCAAAACATTGAGTTTTCGCTCTCCCTTCATCCCGTAAACCAAAAAGGCAAATAGATCAAAACAAAACGAAAATTTGAGAGTTCATGTACGGAAAAAATTTTAAAACAATAAAAAATGTAAGTAAAGAAAATTTATTCACACACCACAAATGAATACAAAAGTTTTGTTGTCCTAGTTTGGGAAATTCCACTAGTTCAACCCTAACTGCTTGGAATTTTATAAGAAAGAGATTTCCTCCACACATGCTTAAAAAATGGATTTGCATGTTTGAAACATGTTAATGATGCAAATCACCTATTGATCCAAACCTTTTAAAGAGAATAACAAACACTCATTAAATTCTCAAGTGAACCAGCGGTGAAATTTTTACCCGAGTCAAACAAACCATTATTTTGCCCATCTACAGAAAGCTGACCCAACGATCATAGATGATTGTAAAGTGATTTATCATGTGTAAGGGGCTATATTTCCCTAAGAAATGACTTATGGATTGGGAGTTAACACTCAGTTAAAAATCCCTGCTTCCCCCTTTTTCGCGACGATTGCAAAACCTGATATCTAAAAACTAAAAAGACCATAGAATACCTAAAAATTACAGAAACTCTTTGGAATTATCTCTCTCCACAATTGTGCATTGTGCATTTCCATTCTAGATGTACTCTTTTTTCATAAAACAAAACTTTGAGTTTTCGCTCTCCCTTCATCCCATAAACCCAAAAGGCAAATAGATCACAACAAAATAAAAATTTTGGAGTTAAAAAATTTAATACAATAACAAATGAAGTAAAGAAAATTTATTCACACACCACAAATGAACACAAAAGTTTTGTTGTCCAAGTTTTGGAAATTCCACTAGTTCAACCCAAACAGCTTGGAATTTTATTAGAAAGAGATTTCCACCACACATGCTTTCAAAATGGATATGCATGTTTTAAACATGTTAATGATGCAAATCACCTATGGCTCCAAAGCTTTTGAAGAGAATAATAAACGCTATTTAAATTCTCATGTGAACGTGCGGTGGGATATTTACCCAAGTCAAACAAGCCATTATTTTGCGCATCTACAAAAAGCTGACCCAACGATCATAGATGATTGTAAAGTGATTTATCAAGCGTAATAGGCAATATTACCCTAAGAAATGAGTGATGGATTTGGAGTCAACACTCAGTTAAAAATCCCTGCTTCCCCCTTTTTCCCGACGATTGCAAAACATGATTTATAAAAACTAAAAAGACCATAGAATCCCTAAAATTACAGAAACTCTTTGGAATTATATCGCTCTACATTTTTGCACTGTGCATTTTCATTTTAGATGTGCACTTTTTTCGTCAATTAAAACTTTGAGTTTTCGCTCTCCCTTCATCCCGTAAACCAAAAAGGCAAATAGATTACAACAAAATGAAAATTTGAGAGTTCATGTAGGAAAAAAAAATTAAAACAATAACAAATGTAAGCATAGAAATTTTATTCACACACCACAAATGAATACAAAAGTTTTGTGCTCCAAGTTTGGGAAATTCCACTAGTTCAACCATAACAGCTTGGAATTTTATAAGAAAGAGATTTCCTCCACACATGCTTAAAAAATGGATTTGCATGTTTGAAACATGTTAAAGATGCAAATCACCTATGGATCCAAAGCTTTTGAAGAGAAAAACAAACGCTCATTAAATTCTCAAGTGAATGTGCGGTGGGATATTTACCCGAGCCAAACAAGCCATTATTTTGCCCATCTACAAAAGCTGACCCAACGATCATAGCTGATTGTAAAGTGTTTGATCATGCGTAACGGGCTATATTACCCTAAGAAATGACTTATGGATTGGGAGTCAAGACTCAGTTAAAAATCCCTGCCTCCCCCTTTTTCCCGACGATTGCAAAACCTAATATATAAAAACTAAGAAGAGCTTACAGTCCCTAAAAATTAAGGAAACTCTTTGGAATTATCTCTCTCTACATTTGGGCATTGTGCATTTCCATTCTAGATGTACTCTTTTTTCTTAAAACAAAACTTTGAGTTTTCGCTCTCCCTTCATCCCGTAAACGGAAAAGGCAACTAGATCACAGCAAAATGAAAATTTTGGTGTTAAAAAATTTAAAACAATAAAAAATGTAAGTAAAGAAAATTTATTCACACACCACAAATGAACACAAAAGTTTTGTTGTCCAAGTTTTGGAAATTCCACTAGTTCAAACCGAACATCTTAGAATTTTATAAGAAAGAGATTTCCTCCACACATGCTTTAAAAATGGATATGCATGTTTTAAACATGTTAAAGATGCAAATCACCTATGGATCCAAAGCTTTTGAAGAGAATAACAAACGCTCATTACATTCTCAAGTGAACGTGCGGTGGGATATTTACTCGAGTCCAACAAGCCATTACTTTGCCCATCAACAAAAAGCTGACCCAACAATCATAGATGATTGTAAAGTGATTTATCATGCATAACGGGCTATATTACCCTAAGAAATGACTTATGGATTGGGAGTCAACACTCAGTTAAAAATCACTGCTTCCTCCTTTTTCCCGACGATTGCAAAACCTGATATATAAAAACTAAAAAGACCTTAGAATCCCTAAAAATTACAGAAACTCTTTGGAATTATCTCGCTCTGCTTTTGTACACTATGCATTTTCATTTTAGATGTACACTTTTTTTATAAATCAAAACATTGAGTTTTCGCTCTCCCTTCATCCCGTAAACCAAAAAGGCAAATAGAACACAACAAAATGAAAATTTTAGAGTTCATGTACGGAAAAAAATTTAAAACAATAACAAATGTAAGTAAAGAAAATTTATTCACACAACACAAATGAATACAAAAGTTCTGTTGTCCAAGTTTGGGAAATTCCACTAGTTCAACCCTAACAGCTTGGAATTTTATAAGAAAGAGATTTCCTCCACACATGCTTAAAAAATGGATTTACATGTTTGAAACATGTTAATGATGCAAATCACCTATTGATCCAAAGCTTTTAAAGAGAATAACAAACGCTCATTAAATTCTCAAGTGAACGTGTGGTGGCATATTTACCCAAGTCAAACAAGCCAATATTTTGCCCATCTACAAAAAGCTGACCCAACGATCATAGATGATTGTAAAGTGATTTACCATGCGTAACGGGCTATATTACCCAAAGAAATGACTTATGGATTCGGAATTAACACTCAGTTAAAAATCCATGCTTCCCCCTTTTTCCCGACGATTGCAAAACCTCATATTTATAAACTAAAAAGACCTTAGAATCCCTAAAAATTACAGAAACTCTATGGAATTATCTCGCTCTACATTCGTGCACTGTGCAATTTAATTTTAGATGTACACTTTTTTCATAAATTAAAACTTTGAGTTTTCGCTCTCCCTTCATCCCGTAAACCAAAAAGGCAAATAGATCACAACAAAATGAAAATTTTAGAGTTCATGTATGGAAAAAAATTTAAAACAATAACAAATGTAAGTAAAGAAAATTTATTCACACACCACAAATGAATACAAAAGTTCTGTTGTCCAAGTTTGGGAAATTCCACTAGTTCAACCCTAACAGCTTGGAATTTTATAAGAAAGAGATTTCCTCCACACATGCTTAAAAAATGGATTTACATGTTTGAAACATGTTAATGATGCAAATCACCTATTGATCCAAAGCTTTTAAAGAGAATAACAAACGCTCATTAAATTCTCAAGTGAACGTGCGGTGGGATATTTACCCGAGTCAAACAAGCCATTATTTTGCACATCTACAAAAAGCTGACCCAACGATCATAGATGATTGTAAAGTGATTTACCATGCGTAACGGGCTATATTACCCAAAGAAATGACTTATGGATTGGGAGTCAACCCTCAGTTAATAATCCCTGCTTCCCCCTTTTTCCCGACGATTGCCAAACCTGATATATAAAAACTAAAAAGACCTTAGAATCCCTTAAAATTACAGAAACTCTTTGGAATTATCTCGCTCTCCATTTGTGCACTGTGCATTTTCATTTTAGATGTACACTTTTTTCATAAATAAAAACTTTGTGTTTTCGCTCTCCCTTCATCCCTTAAACCAAAAAGGCTAATAGATCACAACAAAATGAAAATTTTAGAGTTCATGTACGGAAAAATATTTAAAACAATAACAAATATAAGTAAAGAAAATTTATTCATACACTACAAATGAATACAAAAGTTTTGTTGTCCAATTATGGGAAATTCCAGTAGTTCAACCCTAACAGCTTGGAATTTTATAAGAAAGAGATTTCCTCCACACATGCTTAAAAAATGGATTTGCATGTTTGAAACATGTTAAAGATGCAAATCACCTATGGATCCAAACCTTTTGAAGAGAATAACAAACGCTAATTAAATTCTCAAGTGAACGTGCGGTGGGAGATTTACCTGAGTCAAACAAGCCATTATTTTGCCCATCAACAAAAAGTTGACCCAACGATCATAGATTATTGTACAATGATTTATCATGCGTAACAGGCTATATTACCCTATGAAATGACTAATGGATTGGGAGTGAAGACACAGTTAAAAATCCCTACCTCCCCCTTTTTCCCGTCAATTGCAAAACATTATATATAAAAACTAAGAAGAGCTTAGAATCCCTAAAAATTATAGAAACTCTTTGGAATTATCTCTCTCGACATTTGTGCATTGAGCTTTTCCATTCTAGATGTACTCTTTTTTTGTTAAAACAAAACTTTGAGTTTTCGCTCTCCCTTCATCCTGTAAACCAAAAAGGCAAATAGATCACAACAAAATGAAAATTTTGGAGTTAAAAAATTTAAAACAATAACAAATGTATGTAAAGAAAATTAATTCACACACCACAAATGAACAAAAAAGTTATGTTGCCAAGTTTGGGAAATTTCACTAGTTCCACCCCAACGGCTTGGAATTTTATAAGAAAGAGATTTCCTCCACACATGCTTTAAAAATGGATATGCATGTTTTAAACAAGTTAAAGATGCACATCACCTATGGATCCAAAGCTTTTTAATAGAATAACAAACACTCATTAAATTCTCAAGTGAACGTGCGGTGGCAAATTTACCCGTGTCAAACAAGCCATTATTTTTCCCATCTACAAAAAGTTAACCCAACGATCATAGATGATTGTAAAGTCATTTACCATGCGTAACGGGCTATATTACCCTAAGAAATGTCTTATGGATACGGAGTCAACACTCAGTTAAAAATCCCTGCTTCCCCCTTTTTCTTGACGATTGTAAAACCTGATATATAAAAAGTAAAAAGACCTTACAATCCTTAAAAATAACAAAAACTCTTTGGAATTATCTCGCTCTACATTTGTCCACTATGCATTTTCATTTTAGATGTACACTTTTTTCATAAATCAAAACATTGTGTTTTCACTCTCCCTTCATCCCGTAAACCAAAAAGGCAAATAGATCACAACAAAATGAAAATTTTAGAGTTCATGTATGGAAAAAAATTTAAAACAATAACAAATGTAAGTGAAGAAAATTTATTCACACACCACAAATGAATACAAAAGTTTTGTTGTCCAAGTTTGGGAAATTCCACTAAGTCAACCCTAACAGCTTTGAATTTTATAAGAAAGAGATTTCCTCCACACATGCTTAAAAAATGGATTTGCATGTTTAAAACATGTTAAAGATGCAAATCACCGATGGATCCAAAGCTTTTAACGAGAATAACAAACGCTCATTAAATTCTCAAGTGATCGTGTGGTGGGATATTTACCCTAGTCAAACAAGCCATTATTTGTCCCATCTACAAAAAGCTGACCCAACGACCATAGATGATTGTAAAGTGATTTATCATGCGTAACGGGCTACCTTACCCTAAGAAATGACTTATGGATTGGGAGTCAACACTCAGTTAAAAATCCCTGCTTCCCCCTTTTTCCCGACGATTGCAAAACCTGATATATAAAAACTAAGAAGAGCTTACATTCCCTAAAAATTACAGAAACTCTTTGGAATTATCTCTTTCTATATTTGTCCATTGTGCATTTCTAATCAAGATGTACTCTTTTTTATTAAAACAAAACTTTGAGTTTTCGCTCTCCCTTCATCTCACAAAAAAAAAAGGCAAATAGATCACAACAAATTGAAAGTATTGGAGTTAAAAAATTTTAAACAATAACAAATGTAAGTAAAGAAAATTTTTCACATACCACAAATGAATACAAAATTTTTGTTGTCCAAGTTTGGGAAATTCCGTTAGTTCAACACTAACAGCTTGGAATTTTATAAGAAAGAGATTTCCTCCACACATGTTAAAAAAATGGATTTGCATGTTTGAAACATGTTAAAGATGCAAACCACCTATGGATCCAAAGCTTTTGAGAAGAATAACAAACGCTCATTAAATTCTCAAGTGAACGTGTGGTGGGATATTTACCCGAGTCAAATCAGCCATTATTTTGCCCATCTACAAAAAGCTGACCCAACGATCATAGATGATTGTAAAGTGATTTATCATGCGTAACGGGCTATATTACCCTAAGAAATGACTTATGGATTGGGAGCCAAGACTCAGTTAAAAATCCCTGCTCCCCCTTTTTCCCGACAATTGCAAAACCTGATATATAAAAACTAGGAAGAGCTTACAATCCCTAAAAATTGCAGAAACTCTTTGGAATTATCTCTGTCTACATTTGTGCATTGTGCATTTCCATTCTAGATGTACTCTTTTTTCTTAAAACAAAACTTTAAGATTTCGCTCTCCCTTCATCTCGTAATCCAAAAAGGCAAATAGATCATAAAAAAATGAAAGTTTTGGAGTTAAAAATTTAAAACAATAACATATGTAGGTAAAGAAAATTTATTCTCACACCACAAATGAACACAAAAGTTTTGTTGTCCAAGTATGGGAAATTCGACTAGTTCAACCCTAACTGCTTGGAAATTTATAAGAAAGAGATTTCCTCCACACATGATTTAAAAATGGATATGCATGTTTTAAACATGTTAAAGATGCAAATCACCAATGGATCCAAAACTTTTGAAGAGAATAACAAACGCTAATTAAATTCTCAAGTGAACATGCGGTGGGATATTTACCCGAGTCAAACAAGCCATTATTTTGCCCATGAACAAAAAGCTAACCCAACGATCATAGATGATTGTAAAGTGATTTATCATTCGTAACGGGCTATATTTCCCTAAGAAATGACTTATGGATTGGGAGTCAAAACTCAGTTAAAAATCCATGCTTCCCCCTTTTTCCCGACGATTGCAAAACCTGATATATAAAAACTAAAAAGACCTTAGAATCCCAAAAAATTACAGAAACTTTTTGGAATTGTCTGAGTTAAAAAATTTAACACAATTACAAATGTAAGTAAAGAAAATTTATTCACACACAACAAATGAACACAAAAGTTTTGTTGTCCAAGTTTGGGAAATTCTACTAGTTCAACCCTAACAGCTTGGAATTTCACAAGAGAGAGATTTCCTCCACACATGCTTTAAAAATGGATATGCATGTCTGAAACATGTTAAAGATGCAAATCACCTATGGATCCAAAGCTTTTGAAGAGAATAAAAAACGCTCATTAAATTCTCAAGTGAACGTGCGGTGGGATATTTACCCGAGTCAAACAAGGGATTATTTTGCGCATCTAGAAAAAGCTGACCCAACGATGATAGATGATTGTAAAGTGATTTATCATGCGTAACGGGCAATATTACCCTAAGAAATGACTTATGGATTGGGAGTCAAGACTCAGTTAAAAATCCCTGCATCCCCCCCTTTTCCCGACGATTGCAAAACCTGATATTTAAAAGCTAAGAAGAGCTTACAACCCCTAAAAATTACAGAAACTCTTTGGAATTATCTCTCTCTAAATTTGTGCATTGTGCATTTCCATTCTAGATGTACACTTTTTTCTTACAAAAAAACATTGAGTTTTCGCTCTCCCTTCATCCCGTAAACCAAAAAGGCAAATAGATCACAAAAAAATGAAAATTTTGGAGTTAAAAAATTTAAAACAATAACAAAAGTAAGTAATGAAAATTTATTCACACACCACAAATGAATACAAGTTTTGTTGTCCAAGTATGGGAAATTCCACTAGTTCAACCCAAATAGCTTGGAATTTTATAAGAGAGATTTCCTCCACACATGCTTTAAAAATGGATATGCATATTTTAAACATGTTAATGATGCAAATCACCTGTGGATCCAAAGCTTTCGAAGAGAATAACAAACGCTCATTAAATTCTCAAGTGAACGTGCGGTGGGATATTTACCCGAGTCAAACAAGGGATTATTTTGCCCATCTAGAAAAAGCTGACCCAACGATGATAGATGATTGTAAAGTGATTTATCATGCGTAACGGGCAATATTACCCTAAGAAATGACTTATGGATTGGGAGTCAAGACTCAGTTAAAAATCCCTGCATCCCCCCCTTTTCCCGACGATTGCAAAATCTGATATTTAAAAACTAAGAAGAGCTTACAAGCCCTAAAAATTACAGAAACTCTTTGGAATTATCTCTCTCTAAATTTGTGCATTGTGCATTTCCATTCTAGATGTACTCTTTTTTCTTACAACAAAACATTGAGTTTTCGCTCTCCCATCATCCTGTAAACCAAAAAGGCAAATAGATCACAAAAAATTGAAAATTTTGGAGTTAAAAAATTTTAAACAATAACAAAAGTAAGTAATGAAAATTTATTCACACACCACAAATGAATACAAGTATTGTTGTCCAAGTATGGGAAATTCCACTAGTTCAACCCTAACAGCTTGGAATTTTATAAGAAAGAGATTTCCTCCACACATGCTTTAAAAATGGATATTCATGTTTGAAACATGTTAAGATGAAAATCACCTATGGATCCAAAGCTTTTGAAGAGAATAACAAACGCTCATTAAATTCTCAAGTGAACGTGTGGTGGGATATTTACCCGAGTCAAACAAGCCATTATTTTGCCCATCTTCAAAAAGCTGACCCAACGGTCATAGATGATTGTAAAGTGATTTACCATGCGTAACGGGCTATATTACCCAAAGAAATGACTTATGGATTCGGAATTAACACTCAGTTAAAAATCCATGCTTCCCCCTTTTTCCCGACGATTGCAAAACCTCATATTTATAAACTAAAAAGACCTTAGAATCCCTAAAAATTACAGAAACTCTATGGAATTATCTCGCTCTACATTCGTGCACTGTGCAATTTAATTTTAGATGTACACTTTTTTCATAAATTAAAACTTTGAGTTTTCGCTCTCCCTTCATCCCGTAAACCAAAAAGGGAAATAGATCACAACAAAATAAAAATTTTGGAGTTAAAAAATTTAAAAAAAATAACAAATGTAAGTAAAGAAAATTTATTCACACACCACAAATGAACACAAAAGTTTTGTAGTCCAACTTTGGGAAATTCCACTAGTTCAACCCTAACAACTTGGAAGTTTATAAGAGAGAGATTTTCTCCACACATGCTTTTAAAATGGATATGCATATTTTAAACATGTTAAAGATGCAAATCACCTATGGATCCAAAACTTTTGAAGAGAATAACAAACGCTCATTAAATTCTCAAGTGGTGCAGAGGGATTTTTTCCCGAGTCAAACAAGCCATTATTTTGCCCATCTACAAAAACCTGACCCAACGATCATAGATGATTGTGAAATGATTTATCATGCATAACGGGCAATATTACCCTAAGAAATGACTTATGGATTGAGAGTCAAGACTCGGTTAAAAATCCCTGCCTCCCCCCTTTTTCGCGACGATTGCAAAACCTAATATTTAAAAACTAAGAAGAGCATACAATCCCTAAAAATTACAGAAACTCTTTGGAATTATCTCTCTCTACATTTTTACATTGTGCATTTCCATTCTAGAGGTACTCTTTTTTCTTAAAACTAAACTTTGAGTTTTCGCTCTCCCTTTATCCCGTAAACCAAAAAGGCAAATAGATCACAACAAAATTAAAATTTTGGAGTTAAAAAATTTAAATCAATTACAAATGTAAGTAAAGAAAATTTATTCTCACACGACAAATGAACACAAAAGTTTTGTTGTCTAAGTTTGGGAAATTCTACAAGTTCAACCCTAACAGCTTGGAATTTTATAAGAGAGAGATTTCCTCCACACATGCTTTAAAAATGGATATGGATGTTTGAAACATGTTATAGATGCAAATCACCTATTGATCCAAAGCTTTTGAAGAGAATAAAAAACACTCATTAAATTCTCAAGTGAACGTGTGGTGGGATATTTACCCGAGTCAAACCTCCCATTATTTTGCCCATCTACAAAAAGCTGACCCAACGATCATAGATATTTGTAAAGTGATTTATCATGCATAACGGGCTATATTACCCTAAGAAATGACTTATGGATTGGGAGTCAAGACTCAGTTAAAAATCCCTGCATCCCCCTTTTTCCCAATGATTGCAAAACCTGATATATAAAAACTAAAAGACCTTAGAATCCCTAAAAATTTCAGAAACTCTTTGGAATTATCTCGCTCTACTTATTTGCACTGTGCAATTTCATTTTGGATGTACTCTTTTTTCATAAATCAAAACTTTGAGTTTTCGCTCTCCCTTCATCCCTTAAACCAAAAAGGCAAATAGATCACAACAAAATAAAAATTTTAGAGTTCATGTACAAAATAAAATTTAAAACAATAACAAATGTAAGTAAAGAAGTTTATTCACGCACCACAAATGAATACAAAATTTTTGTTGTCCAAGTTTGGGAAATTCCACTAGTTCAACACTAACAGCTTGGAATTATATAAGAAAGAGATTTCCTCCACATGTGCTTAAAAAATGGATTTGAATGTTTGAAACATGTTCAAGATGCAAATCACCTATGGATCCAAAGCTTTTGAAGAGAATAACAAACGCTCATTAAATTCTCAAGTGAACGTGCGGTGGGATATTTACCCGAGTCAAACAAGCCATTATTTTGCCCAACTACGACAAGCTGATCCAACGATCATAGATGATTGTGAAGTGATTTATCATGCGTAACAGGAAATATTACCCTTAGAAATGACTTATGGATTGAGAGTCAACACTCGGTTAAAAACCCCTGCCTCCCCCCTTTTTCCCGACGATTGCAAAACCGTATATTGAAAAACTAAGATGAGCATACAATCCCTAAAAATTACAGAAACTCTTTGGAATTATATCTCTCTACATTTTTGCATTGTGCATTTCCATTCTAGCTGTACTCTTTTTTCTTAAAACAAAACTTTGCGTTTTCGCTCTCCCTTCATCCCGTAAACCTAAAAGGCAAATAGATCACAACAAAATAAAAATTTTGAAGCTAAAAAATTTAAAACAATAACAAAAGTAAGTAAAGAAAATTTTTTCATATACCACAAATGAACACAAGTTTTATTGTCCAAGTTTGGGAAATTCCACTAGTTCAACCCTAACAGCTTGGAATTTTATAAGAAAGTGATTTCCTCCACACCTGCTTTAAAACTGGATATGCTTGTTTGATACAGGTTAAAGATGCAAATCACCTATGGATCCATAGCTTTTGAAGAGAATAACAAACGTTCAATAAAGTCTGATGTGAACGTGCGGTGGGATATTTACCCGAGTCAAACAAGCCATTATTTTGCCCATCTACAAAAAGGTGATCCAACGATCAGAGATGATTGTAAAGTGATTTATCATGCGTAACGGGCTATATTACCCTAAGAAACGACTTATGGATTGGGAGTCAAGACTCAGTTAAAAATCCCTGCTTCCCCCTTTTTCCCGACGATTGCAAAACCTAATATATAAAAACTAAAAAGACCTTAGAATCCCTAAAAATTACAGAAACTCTTTGGAATTATCTCGCTATACATTTGTGCACTGTGCATTTTCATTTTAGATGTACTCTTTTTTCATCAATCAAAACTTTGAGTTTTCTCTCTCCCTTCATCCCGTAAACCAAAAAGGCAAATTGATCACAATAAAATGAAAATTTTAGAGTTCATGTATGGAAAATTTTTTTAAAAAATAACAAATGTAAGAAAAGAATATTTATTCACACATCACAAATGAATACAAAATTTTTGTTGTCCATGTTTGGGAAATTCCACTAGTTCAACCCTAACAGCTTGGAATTTTATAAGAAAGTGATTTCCACCATTCATGCTTAAAAAATGGATTTGCATGTTTGAAACATGTTAAAGATGCAAATCACCTATGGATCCAACACTCATTAAATTCTCAAGTCAATGTGTGCTGGGATATTTACCCGTGTCAAACAAGCCATTATTTTGCCCATCTACAAAAAGCTGATCGAACGATCATAGATGATTGTAAAGTGATTTATCATGCGTAACGGGCTATATTACCTTGAGAAATGACTTTTGGATTGGGAGTCAAGACTCAGTTAAAAATCCCTGCCTCCCCCTTTTTCCCGACGATTGGAAAACCTGATCTATAAAAACTAACAAGAGGTTACAATCCTTAAAAATTTAAGAAACTCTTTGGAATTATCTCTCTCTACATTTGTGCATTGCGCATTTCCATTCTAGATGTACTCTTTTTTCTTAAAACAAAACTTTGAGTTTTCGCTCTCCCTACATCCCGTAAACCAAAAAGGCAAATAGATCACAAAAAAATGAAAGTTTTGGAGTCAAAAAATTTAAAACAACAACAAATGTAGGTAAAGAAAATTTATTCACACACCACAAATGAACACGAAAGTTTTGTTGTCCAAGTTTTGGAAATTCCACTAGTTCAACCCTAAGAGCTTGGAGTTTTATAAGATAGAGATTTCCTCCACACATGCTTTAAAAATGGATATGCTTGTTTTATACATGTTAAAGATGAAAATCACCTATGGATCCAAAGCTTTTGAAGAGAATAACAAACGCTCATTAAATTCTCAAGTGAACGTGCGGTGGGATATTTACCCGAGTCCAAGAAGCCATTATTTTTCCCATCTACAAAAAGCTGGCCCAACGATCATAGATGATTGTAAAGTGATTTATCATGCATAACGGGCTGTATTACCCAAAGAAATGACTTATGGATTGGGTGTCAATATTCAGTTAAAAGTCCCTGCTTTCCCCTTTTTCCCGATGATTGGAAAACCTGATATATAAAAACTAAAAAGACCTTCGAATCCCTAAAAATTTCAGAAACTCTTTGGAATTATCTCGCTCTACATTTGTACACTGGGCATTTTCATTTTAAATGTACATTTTTTTCAGAAATGAAAACATTGAGTTTTCGCTCTCCCTTTATCCCGTCAACCAAAAAGGCAAATAGATAACAAATGAAAATTTTAGAGTTCATGTACGGAAAAAAAAATTAAAGCATTAACAAATCAAAGCAAAGAAATTTATTCACACACCACAAATGAATACAAAAGTTTTGTTGTCCAAGTTTGGGAAATTCCACTAGTTCAACCCTAACAGCTTGGAATTTTAAAAGAAAGAAATTTCCTCCACACATGCTTAACAAATGGATTTGCATGTTTGAAACATGTTAAAGATGCAAATCACCTATGGATCCAAAGGTTTTGAAGAGAATAACAAACGCTCATTAAATTCTCAAGTGAACGTGTGGTGGGATATTTGCCCGAGTCAAACAAGCCATTATTTTGCCCATCTACAAAAAGCTGACCCAACGATCATACATGATTGTACAGTATTTTATCATGCGTAACAGGCTATATTACCCTAAGAAATGACTTATGGATTGGGAGTCAAGACTCAGTTAAAAATCCCTGCCTCCTCCTTTTTCCCGACGATTGTAAAACCTGATATATAAAAACTAAGCAGAGCATAAAGTCCCTAAAAATTAAAGAAACTCTTTGGAATTATCTCCCTCTACATTTGTGCATTGTGCATTTCCATTCTAGATGTACTTTTGTTTTCTCAAAACAAAACTTTGATTTTTCGCTCTCCCTTCATCTCGTCAGCCAAAAAGGCAAATAGATCACTACAAAATAAAAATTTTGGAGTTAAAAAATTTAAAACAATAACAAATGTAAGTAAATAAAATTTATTCACACACCACAAATGAACACAAAAGTTTTTTTGTCAGTGTTTGCGAAATTCCAGTAGTTCAACCCTACCAGGTTGGAATTTTATAAGACAGAGATTTCCTCCACACATGCTTTAAAAATGGATATGCATGTTTTAAACATGTTAAAGATGCAAATCACCTATGGATCTAAAGCTTTTGAAGAGAATAACAAACGTTCATTAAATTCTCAAGTGAACGTGCGGTGGGATATTTACCCGAGTCAAATAAGCCATTATTTTGCGCATCTACAAAAAGCTGACCCAACGATCATAGATGATTGTAAAGTGATATATCATGCGTAACGGGCTATATTACCCTAAGAAATGACTTATGGATTGGGAGTCAACACTCGGCTAAAAATCCCTGCTTCCCCCTTTTTCCCGACAATTGCAAAACCTGATATATAAAACTAAAAAGACCATAGAGTCCCTAAAAATTACAGAAACTCTTTGGAATTATCTCGCTCTACATTTGTGCACTGTGCATTTTCATATTAGATGTACACTTTTTTCGTTAATCAAAACTTTGAGTTTTCGCTCTCCCTTCATCTTGTAAACCAAAAAGGCAAATAGATCACAACAATATGAAAATTTTAGAGTTCTTGTAGGGAAAAAAAATTAAAACAATAATAAAAGTAAGCAAAGAAAATTTATTCACACACCAGAAATGAATACAAAAGTTTTGTTCTCCAAGTTTGGGAAATTCCACTACTTCAACCCTAACAGCTTGGAATTTTAAAAGAAAGAAATTTCCTCCTCACATGCTTAACAAATGAATTTGCATGTTTGAAACATGTTAAAGATGCAAATAACCTATGGATCCAAAGCTTTTGAATAGAGTAACAAACGCTCATTAAATTCTCAAGTGAACGTGTGGTGGGATATTTACCCGAGTCAAACAAGCCATTATTTCGCCCATCTACAAAAAGCTGACCCAACGATCATAGATGATTGTAAAGTGTTTTACCATGCGTAACGGGCTATATTACCCAAAGAATTGACTTATGGATTGGAAGTCAAGACTCAGTTAAAAATCCCTGCCTCCCCCTTTTTCCCAACGATTGCAAAACCTGATATATAAAAACTAAGAAGAGCTTACAGTCCCTAAAAATTAAAGAAACACTTTGGAATTATCCCCCTCTACATTTGTGCATTGTGCATTTCCATTCTAGATGTACTTTTTTTCTTATAACAAAACATTGAGTTTTCGCTCACCCTTCACCTCGTAAACCAAAAAGGCAAATAGATCACAACAAAATAAAAATTTTGGAGTTAAAAAATTTTAAAAAATAACAAATGTAAGTAAAGAAAATTTATTCACACACCAAAAATTAACACAAAAGTTTTGTTGCCCAAGTTTGGGAAATTTCACTAGTTCAACCCTAACAACTTGGAATTTTATAAGAGAGAGATTTCCTCCACACATGCTTTAAAAATGGATCTGCATGTTTTAAACATGTTAAAGATGCAAATCACCTGTGGATCCAAAGCTTTTGAAGAGAATAACAAACGCTAATTAAATTCTCAAGTGAACGTGTAGTGCGATATTTACCCAAGCTAAACAAGCCATTATTTTGCGCATCTACAAAAAGCTGACCCAACGATCATAGATGATTGTAAAGTGATTTATCATGCGTAACGGGCTATATTACCCTAAGAAATGACTTATGGATTGGGAGTCAACACTCGGTTAAAAATCCCTGCTTCACCCTTTTTCCCGATGAATTCAAAACCTGATATATAAAAACTAAAAAGACCATAGAGTCCCTAAAAATTACAGAAACTCTTTGGAATTATCTCGCTCTACATTTGTGCACTGTGCATTTTCATTTTAGATGTACACTTTTTTCGTTAATAAAAACTTTGAGTTTTCGCTCTCCCTTCATCCCGTAAACCAAAAAGGCAAATAGATCACAACAATATGAAAATTTTAGAGTTCTTGTACGGAAAAAAATTAAAAAAATAACAAAATTAAGCAAAGAAAATTTATTCACACACCACAAATGAATACAAAAGTTTTGTTCTCCAAGTTTGGGAAATTCCACTAGTTCAACCCTAGCAGCTTGGAATTTTAAAAGAAAGAGATTTCCTCCACACATGCTTAACAAATGGATTTGCATGTTTGAAACATGTTAAAAATTCAAATCACCTATGGATCCAAAGCTTTTGAAGAGAATAACAAACGCTCATTAAATTCTCAAGTGAACGTGCGGTGGGATATTTACCCGAGTCAAACAAGCCATAATTTTTCCCATTTACAAAAAGCTGACCCAACGATCATAGATGATTGTAAGGTGATTTATCATGCGTAACGGGCTATATTACCCAAATAAATGACTGATGGATTGGGAGTCAACACTCAGTTAAAAATCCCTGCTTCCCCCTTTTTTCCCGACGATTGCAAAACCTGATATATAAAAACTAAAAAGACCTTAGAATCCTTAAAAATTACAGAAAGTCTTTGGAATTATCTCGCTCTACACATGTGCAATGTGCATTTTCATTTTAGATGTACACTTTTTTCATAAATCAAAACTTTTAGTTTTCGCACTCCCTTCATCCCGTAAATCAAAAAGGCAAATAGATCACAACAAAATGAAAATTTTAGAGTTCATGTACGGAAAAAAAATTGAAACAATAACAAATGTAAGCAAAGAAAATTTATTCACACACCACAAATGAATAGAAAAGTTTTGTTGTCCAAGTTTGGGAAATTCCACTAGTTCAACCCTAACAGTTTGGAATTTTAAAAGAAAGAGATTTCCTTCACACATGCTTAAAAAATGGATTTGCATGTTTGAAACATGTTAAAGATGCAAATCACCTATGAATCCAATGCTTTTGAAGAGAATAACAAACGCTCATTAAATTCTCTAGTGAACGTGCGGTGGGATATTTACCCGAGTCAAACAAGCCATTATTTTGCGCATCTACAAAAGGCTCACCCAACGATCATAGATGATTGTAAAGTGATTTATCATGCGTAACAGGCTATATTACCCTAACAAATGACTTATAGATTGGGAGTCAAGTGTCAGTTAAAAATCCCTGCTTCCACCTTTTTCCCAACGATTGCAAAACCTGATATATAAAAACTAAAAAGACCATAGAATCCCTAAAAATTACAGAAACTCTATGGAATTATCTCGCTCTACATTTGTGCACTGTGCATTTTCATTTTAGATGTACACTTTTTCATAAATCAAAACTTTGAGTTTTCGCCCTCCCTTCATCCCATAAACCAAAAAGGCAAATAGATCACAACAAAATGAAAATTTTAGAGTTCATGTACGGAAAAAATTTAAAACAATAAAAAATGTAAGTAAAGAAAATTTATTCACACACCACAAATGAATACAAAATTTTTGTTGTCCAAGTTTGGAAAATTCCACAAGTTCAACCCTAACTGCTTGGAATTTTATAAGAAAGAGATTTCCTCCACACATGCTTAAAAAAAGGATTTGCATGTTTGAAACATCTGAAAGATGCAAATCACCTTTGGATCCACAGCTTTGGAAGAGAATAGCAAATGCTCATTAAATTCTAAAGTGAACGTGCGGTGAATATTTACCCGAGTCAAACAAGCCATTATTTTACCCATCTACAAAAAGTTGACCCAACGATCATATATGATTGTAAAGTGATTTATCATGCGTAACGGGCTATATTACCCAAAGAAAGGACTTATGGATGGGGAGTCAACACTCAGTTAAAAATCCCTGCTTCCCCCTTTTTCCCGACGATTGCAAAACCTGATATATAAAAACTAAAAAGACCTTAAAATCCCTAAAAATTACAGAAACTCTTTGGAATTATCTCACTCTAATTTGTGCACTGTGCATTTTCATTTTAGATGTACACTTTTTTCATAAATCAAAACTTTGAGTTTTCGCTCTCCCTTCATCCCATAAACCAAAAAGGCAAATAGATCACAACAAAATGAAAATTTTAGAGTTCATGTACGAAAAAAAAATTAAAAAAATAATAAATATAAGTAAATAAAATTTATTCACACACCACAAATGAATACAAAAGTTTTGTTGTTCAAGTTTGGAAAATTCCACTAGTTCAACCCTAACAGTTTCGAATTTTATAAGAATGAAATTTCCTCCACACATGCTTAAAAAATGGATTTGCATGTTTGAATCATGTTAAAGATGCAAATCACTTATGGATCCAATGCTTTTGAAGAGAATAACAAACGCTCATTAAATTTTCAAATGAACGTGCGGTGGGATATTTACCCGAGTCAGACAAGCCATTATTTTGCCCATCTACAAAAACCTGACCCAACGATCATAGATGATTGTAAAGTGATTTATCATGCGTAATGGGCTCTATTACCCTAAGAAATGACTTATGAATTGAGAGTCAACACTCAGTTAAAAATCCATGCTTCCCCCTTTTTCCTGACTATTGCAAAACCTGATATATAAAAACTAAAAAGACCTTAGAGTCCCAAAAAATTACAAAACTCTTTGGAATTATCTCCCTCTCAATTTGTGCACTGTTCATTTTCATTTTAGATGTAGACTTTTTTCATAAATCAAAACTTTGAGTTTTCGCTCTCCCTTCATCCCGTAAACCAAAAAGGCAAATAGATCACAACAAAATGAAAATTTAAAAGTTCATGTACAAAAAAAAACTTAAAAAAATATCAAATATAAGTAAAGAAAATTTATTCACACACCACAAATGAATACAAAAGTTGTGTTGTCCAAGTTTGGAAAATTCCACTAGTTACCCCCTAACAGTTTGGAATTTTATAAGAAAGAGATTTCTTCCACACATGCTTAAAAAATGGATTTGCATGTTTGAAACATGTTAAAGATGCAAATCACTTATGGATCCAATGCTTTTGAAGAGAACAACAAACGCTCATTAAATTTTCAAGTGAACGTGCGGTGGGATATTTACCCGAGTCAAAAAAGCCATTATTTTGCCCATCTACAAACACCTGACCCAACGATGATAGATGATTGTAAAGTGATTTATCATCAGTAACGGGCTATATTACCCTAAGAAATTACTTATGAATTGGGATTCAACACTCAGTTAAAAATCCTTGCTTCCACCTTTTTCCAGAGGATTGCAAAACCTGATAGATAAAAACTAGAAAGACCATGGAATCCCGAAAAATTACAAAACTCTTTGGAATTATCTCGCTCTACATTTGTGCACTGTGCATTTTCATTTTAGATGTACACTATTTTCATAAATCAAAACTTTGTGTTTTCGCTCTCCCTTCATCCCGTAAACCAAAAAGGCAAATAGATCACAACAAAATGAAAATTTTAGAGTTCATGTACGGAAAAAAATTCAAAACAATAACAAATGTAAGTAAAGAAAATTTTTTCACACACCACAAATGAACACAAGTTTTGTTATCCAAGTTTGGGAAATTCCACTAGTTCAACCCTAATAGCTTGGAGTTTTATAAGAAAGAGATATCCTCCAAACATGCTTTAAAAACTGATATGCATGTTTTATACATGTTAAAGATGCAAATCACCTATGGAAACAAAGCTTTTGAAGAGAATAACAAACGCTCATTAAATTCTCTCGTGCGGTGGGATATTTAACCCAATCAAACAAGCCATTATTTTACCCATCCACAAAAAGCTGACCCAACGATCATAGATGATTGTAAAGTGATTTATCATGCGTAACGGGCTATATTACCCTAAAAGATGACTTATGGATTGGGAGTCAAGACTCAGTTAAAAATCCCTGCTCCCCCCTTTTTCCCTACGATTGCAAAACCTGATATATAAAAACTAAAAAGACCTTAGAATCCCTAAAAATTACAGAAACTCTTTGGAATTATCTCACTCTACATTTGTGCACTCTGCATTTTCATTTTAGATATACTATTTTTTCATAAATCAAAACTTTGAGTTTTCGCTCTCCCTTCATCCCGTAAACCAAAAAGGCAAATAGATCACAACAAAATGAAAATTTTAGCTTTCATGTATGGAAAAAAATTTAAAACAATAACAAATATAAGTAAAGAAAATTTATTCACACAACACAAATGAATACAAAATTTGTTGTCCAAGTTTGGGAAATTCCACTAGTTCAACCCTAACAGCTCGGAATTTTATAAGAAAGAGATTTCCTCCACACGTGCTTAAAAAATGGATTTGCATGTTTGAAACATCTTAAAGATGCAAATCACCTATGGATCCAAAGCTTTTGAAGAGAATAACACACGCTCGTTAAAGTCTCAAGTGAGCGTGCGGTGGGATATTTACCCGAGTCAAACATGCCATGATTTTACCCATCTACAAAAAGGTGAACGAACGATCATAGATGATTGTAAAGTGATTTATCATGCGGAACGGGCTATATTACCGAGAGAAATGACTTTTGGATTGGGAGTCAAGACTCAGTTAAAAATCCCTGCATCCCCCTTTTTCCCGACGACTGCAAAACCTGATATATAAAAACTAAGAAGAGCTTACAATCCCTAAAAATTAAAGAAACACTTTGGAGTTATCTCCCTCTACATTTGTGCATTGTGCATTTCCTTTCTAGATGTACTCTTTTTTTTTAAAATAAAACTTTGAGTTTTCGCTCTCCCTTCATCCTGTAAACCAAAGAGGCAAATAGATCACAACAAAATGAAAGTTTTGGAGTCAAAAAATTTTAAACAATAACAAATGTAAGTGAAAAAAATTTATTCACACACCACAAATGAACACAAAATTTTTGTTGTCCAAGTTTGGGAAATTCCACTAGTTCAACACTAACAGCTTGGAATTTTATAAGAAAGAGATTTCCTCCACACACGCTTTATAAAAGGATATGCATGTTTTATACATGTTAAATATGCAAATCACCTATGGATCCAACGCTTTTGAAGAGAATAACAAACGCTCATTAAATTCTCAAGTGAACGTGCGGTGGGATATTTACCCGAGTCAAACAAGCCATAATTGTTCCCATCTACAAAAAGCTGACCCAACGATCATAGATGATTTTAAAGTGATTTATCATTCGTAACGGGCTATATTACCCAAAGAAATGTCTTATGGATTGGGAGTCAACACTCAGTTAAAAATCCCTGCTTCCCCCTTTTTCCCGACGATTGCAAAACCTGATATATAAAAACTAAAAAGACCTTAGAATCCCTAAAAATTACAGAAACTCTTTGGAATTATCTCGCTCTACATTTGTGCACTGGGCATTTTCATTTTAGATGTACACTTTTTTCATAAATCAAAACTTTGAGTTTTCGCTCTCCCTTCATCCCGTAAACCAAAAAGGCAAATAGATCACAACAAAATTAAAATTTTAGAGTTCATGTACGGAAAAAAAATTAAAACAATAACAAATGTAAGAAAGAAAATTTATTCACACACCACAAAGGAGTACAAAAGTTTTGTTGTCCAAATTTGGGAAATTCCACTAGTTCAACCCTAATAACTTGGAATCTTGAACGAAAGAGATTTCCTCCACACATGCTAAAAATATGGATTTGCATGTTTGAAACATGTTAAAGATGCAAATCACCTATGGATACAAAGCTTTTGAAGAGAATAACAAACGCTCATTAAATTCTCAAGTGATGGTGGGTTGGTATTTACCCGAGTCAAACAAGCAATTATTTTGTCCATCTACAAAAAGCTGACCTAACGATCATAGATGATTGTAAAATGTTTGATGATGCGTAACGGGCTATATTACCCTAAGAAATTACTTATGGATTGGGAGTCAAGACTCAGTTAGAAATCCTTGCCTCCCCCTTTTTCCCGATGATTCCAAAACCTGATATATAAAAACTAAGAAGAGCTTACAGTCCCTAAAAATTGAAGAAACTCTTTGGAATTATCTCCCTCTACATTTTTGCATTGTGCATTTCCATTCTAGTTGTACTTTTTTTTCTCGAAATAAAACTTTGAGTTTTCGCTCTCCCTTCAACCTGTAAACCAAAAAGGCCAATAGATCACAACAAAATAAAAAATTTGGAGTTAAAAAATTTAAAAAAATAACAAATGTAAGTAAAGAAAATTTTTTCACACACCACAAATGAACACAAAAGTTTTGTTGTCCAAGTTTGGGAAATTCGACTAGTTCAACCCTAACAGCTTGGAATTTTATAAGAAAGAGATTTCCTCCACACATGCTTTAAAAATGGATATGCATGTTTTAAACATGTTAAAGATGCAAATCACCTATGGATCCAAAGATTTTGAAGAGAATAACAAACGCTCATTAAATTCTGAAGTGAACGTGCGGTGGGATATTTACCGGAGTCAAACAAGCCATTATTTTGCTCATCTACAAAAAGCTGACCCAACGATTATAGATGATTGTAAAGTGAATTATCATGCGTAACGGGCTATATTACCCTAAGAAATGACTTATTGATTGGCACTCAACACTCAGTTAAAAATCCCTGCTTCCCACTTTTTCCCGACGATTGCAAAACCTGATATATAAAAACTAAAAAGACCATAGAATCCCAAAAAATTACAGAAACTCTTTGGAATTATCTCGCTCTATATTTGTGCATTGTGCATTTCCCTTCTAGATGTACTCTTTTTTCTTCAAACAAGACTTTGTGTTTCCGCTCTCCGTTCATTCCATAAACCAAAAAGGCAAATAGATCAGAACAAAATAAAAATTTTGGAGTTAAAAAATTTAAAATAATAAAAAATTTAAGTAAAAATAATTTATTCACACACCACAAATGAATATAAAAGTTTTGTTGTCCAAATTTGGGAAATTCCACTAGTTCAACCCTAACAGCTTGGAATTTTATAAGAAAGAAATTTCGTCCACACATGCTTAAAATATGGATTTGCATGTTTTAAACATGTTAAAGATGAAAATCACCTATACATCCAAAGCTTTTGAAGAGAATAACAAACGCTCATTAAATTCTAAAGTGAACGTGCGGTGGGATATTTACCCAAGTCAAACAAGCCATTATTTTGCCCATCTACAAAAAGCTGACCCAACGATCATAGATGATTGTAAAGTGATTTATCATGTATAATGGACTATATTACCCTAAGAAATGACTTATGGATTGGGAGTCGACACTTAGTTAAAAATTCCTTCTTCCCCCTTTTTCCCGACGATTGCAAAACCTGATATATAAAAACTAAAAAGACCTTAGAATCCCTAAAAATTACAGAAACACTTTTGGAATTATCTCACTCTTAATTTGTGCACTGTGCAGTTCCATTCTAGATGTACTCTTTTTTCTTAAAACAAGACTTTGAGTTTTCGCTCTCCCTTCATCCCGTAAACCAAAAAGGCAAATAGATCACAACAAAATGAATATTTTGGAGTAAAAAAATTTAAAACAATAACAAAAGTAAGTAAAGAAAATTTATTCACACACCACAAATGAATATAAAAGTTTTGTTGTCCAAGTTTGGGAAATTCCACTAGTTCAACCCTAACAGCTTGGAACTTTATAAGAAAGAGATTTCCTCTAGACATGCTTAAAAAATGGATTTGTATGTTTGAAACATGTTAAAGAGGCAAATCACCTATGGATCCAAAGGTTTTGAAGAGAATAACAAACGCTCATTAAATTCTCAAGTGAACGTGCGGTGGGATATTTACCCGAGTCAAACGAGCATTTATTTTGCCCATCTACAAAATGCTGACCCAACGATCATAGATGATTGTAAAGTGATTTATCATGCGTAATGGGCAATATTACCCTAAGAAATGACTTATGGATTGGGAGTCAAGACTCAGTTAAAAATCCCTGCCTCCCCCTTTTTCCCGATGATTGCAAAAGCTGATATTTAAAAACTAAGAAGAGCTTATAATACCTAAAAATTACAGAAACTCTTTGGAATTATCTCTCTCTACATTTGTGCATTGTGCATTTCCATTCTAGATGTACTCTTTTTTCTTAAAACAAAACTTTGAGTTTTTGCTCTCCCTTCATCCCGTAAACCAAAAAGGCAAATAGATCACAACAAAATGAAAATTTTGGAGTTAAAAAATTTAAAACAATAACAAAAGTAAGTAAAGAAAATTTATTCACACACCACAAATGAACACAAAATTTTTGTTCTCGAAGTTTGGGAAATTCCACTTGTTCAACCCTAATAGCTTGGAATTTTATAAGAAAGAGATTTCCTCCACACAGGCTTAAAAAATGGATATGCAAGTTTAATACATGTTAAATATGAAAATCACCTATGGATCCAAAGCTTTTGAAGAGAATAACAAACGCTCATTAAATTCTAAAGTGAAAGTGCAGTGGGCTATTTACCCGAGTCAAACAAACCATTATTTTGCCCATCTACAAAAAGCTGACCCAACGATCATAGATGATTGTAAAGTGATTTATCATGCATAATGGGCTATATTACCCTAAGAAATGACTTATGGATTGGGAGTCAACACTCAGTTGAAAATCCCAGCTTCCCCATTTTTCCCGATGATTGCAAAACCTGATATATAAAAACTAAAAAGACCTTAGAATCCCTAAAAATTACAGAAACTCATTGGAATTATCTCGCTCTACATTTGTGCATTGTGCATTTCCATTCTAGATGTACTCTTTTTTCTTACAACAAAACTTTGAGTTTTCGCTCTCCCTTCATCCCGTAAACCAAAAAGGCAACTAGATCAGAACAAAATGAAAATTATGGAGTTAAAAAATTTAAAACAATAAAAAATGTAAGTAAAGAAAATTTATTCACAAACCACAAATGAATATAAAAGTTTTGTTGTCCAAGTTTGGGTAATTCCACTAGTTCAACCCAAACAGCTTGGAATTTTATAAGAAAGAGATTTCCTCCACACATGCTTAAAAAATTGATTTGCATGTTTGAAACAGGTTAAAGATGCAAATCACCTATGGATCCAAAGCTTTTGAGGAGAATAACAAACGTTCATTAAATTCTCAAGTGAACGAGCAGTAGGATATTTACCCGAGTCAAACAAGCCATTATTTTGCACATTTACAAAAAGCTGACCCAACGATCGTAGATGATTGTAAAGTGATTTATCATGCCTAACGGGCTATATTACCCTTAGAAATGACTTATGGATTGGGAGTCAAGACTTAGTTAAAAATCCCTGCCTCCCCCCTTTTCACGACGATTGCAAAACCTGATTTTTAAAAACTAAGAAGACCATACAATGCCTAAAAATTACAGAAACTCTTTGGAATTATCTCTCTCTACAATTTTGCATTCTGCATTTCCATTCTAGAAGTACTCTTTTTTCTTAAAACAAAACTTTGAGTTTTCGCTCTCCCTTCATCCCGTAAACCAAAAAGGCAAATAAATCACAACAAAATGAAAGTTTTGGAGTTAAAAAATTTATAACAATAACAAATGTAAGTAAATAAAATTTATTCACACACCACAATTGAACACAAAAGTTTTGTTATCCAAGTTTGGGAAATTCCACTAGTTGAACCCTAATAAATTGGAATTTTATAAGAAAGAGATTTCCTCCACACATGCTTTAAAAATGGATATGCTTGTTTTAAACATGATAAAGATGAAAATAACCTATGGATCCAAAGCTTTTCAAGAGAATAACAAACGCTCATTAAATTCTAAAGTGAACGTGCGGTGGGATATTTACCCGAGTCAAACAAGCCATTATTTTGCCCATCTACAAAAAGCTGACCCAACGATCGTAGATGATTGTAAAGTGATTTATCATGCCTAACGGGCAATATTACCCTTAGAAATGACTTATGGATTGGGAGTCAAGACTCAGTTAAAAATCCGTGCCTCCCCCCTTTTTCCCGACGATTGTAAATCCTGATATTTAAAAACTAAGAAGACCATACAATCCCTAAAAATTACAGAAACTCTTTGGAATTATCTCTCACTAAAATTTTGCATTCTGCATTTCGATTCTAGAAGTACTCTTTTTTCATAAAACAAAACTTTGAGTTTTCGCTCTCCCTTCATCCTGTAAACCAAAAAGGCAAATAAATCACAACAAAATGAAAGTTTTGGAGTTAAAAAATTTATAACAATAACAAATGTAAGTAAAGAAAATTTATTCACACACCACAATTGAACACAAAAGTTTTGTTATCCAAGTTTTGGAAATATCACTAGTTCAACCCTAATAAATTGGAATTTTATAAGAAAGAGATTTCCTCCACACATGCTTTAAAAATGGATATGCTTGTTTTAAACATGTTAAAGATGAAAATCACCTATCGATCCAAAGCTTTTCAAGAGAATAACAAACGCTCATTAAATTCTAAAGTGAACGTACGGTGGGATATTTACCCTTGTCAAACAAGCCATTATTTTGCCCATCTACAAAAAGCAGACCCAACAATCATATATGATTGTAAAGTGATTTATCATGCGTAGCGGGCTATATTACCCTAAGAAATGACTTATGGATTGGGAGTCAACACTCAGTTAAAAATCCTTGCTTCCCCCTTTTTCCCGACGATTGCAAAACCTGATATATAAAAACTTAAACGACCTTAGAATCCCTAAATATTTAGAAACTCTTTGGAATTATCTCGCTCTACATTTGTGCATTGTGCATTTCCATTCTAGATGTACTCTTTTTTCTTAAAACAAGAATTTGAGTTTTCGCTCTCCCTTCATCCCGTAAACCAAAAAGGCAAATAGATCACAACAAAATGAAAATTTTGCATTTAAAAAATTTAAACCAATAAAAATTGTAAGCAAAGAAAATTTATTCACACACCACATATGAATATAAAAGTTTTGTCGTCCAAGTTTGGGAAATTCCACTAGTTCAACCCTAACAGCTTGGAATTTTATAAGAAAGAGATTTCCTCCACACATGCTTAAAAAATGGATTTGCATGTTTGAAACATGTTAAAGATGCAAATCACCTATGGATCCAAAGATTTTGAAGAGAATAACCAACGCTCATTAAATTCTCAAGTGAACGTGCAGTGGGATATTTACCCAAGTCAAACGAGCCATTATTTTGCCCATCTACAAAAGGCTGACCCAACGATCATAGATGATTGTAAAGTGATTTATCATGTGTAACAGGCAATATTACCCTAAGAAAAGACTTATGGATTGGGAGTCAAGACTCAGTTAAAAATCCCTGCCTCCCGCCATTTTCCTGACGATTGCAAAACCTGATATTTAAAAACTAAGAAGAGCTTACAATCCCTAAAAATTACAGAAACTCTTTGGAATTATCTCTTTCTACTTTTGTGCATTGGATTTTCCATTCTAGATGTACACTTTTTTCTTGAAACAAAACTTTGAGTTTTTGCACTCCGTTCATTCCGTAAATTAAAAAGGCAAATAGATCACAACAAAATGAAAGTTTTGGAGTTAAAAAATTTAGAACAATAACAAAAGTAGGTGAAGAAAATTTATTCACACACCTCAAATGAACACAAAATAGCTGTTGTCCAAGTTTGGGAAATTCCACTAGTTCAACCCTAACAGCTTGGAATTTTATAAGAAAGAGATTTCCTCCACACATGCTTAAAAAATGGATTTGAATGTTTGAAACATGTTAAAGATGCAGTTCAAAGTCTTTTGCAGTGAATAACAAACGCTCATTAAATTCTCTAGTGAACGTGCGGTGGGATATTTACCCAACTCAAACAAGCCACTATTTTGCCCATCTACAAAAAGGTGACCCAACAATCATAGATGATTGTAAAGTGATTTATCATGCGTAACGGGCAATATTACCCTAAGAAATGACTTATGGATTTGGAGTCAAGACTCAGTTAAAAATCCCTGCCTCCCCCCTTTTTCCCGACGATTGCAAAACCTGATATTTAAAAACTAAGAAGAGCTTGCAATACCTAAAACCTGCAGAAACTCTTTAGAATTATCTCTCTCTACATTTGTGCATTGTGCATTTCCATTCTAGATGTACTCTTTATTCTTAAAACAAAACTTTGAGTTTTCGCTCTCCCTTCATCCCGTAAACCAAAAACGCAAATAGATCACAACAAAATGAAAATTTTGGAGTTAAAAAACTTAAAACAATAAAAAAAGTAAGTAAAGAAAATTTATTCACACACCACAAATGAACACAAAAGTTTTGTTGTCCAAGTTTGGGAAATTCCACTAGTTCAACCCCAACAGCTTGGAACTTTATAAGAAACAGATTTCCTCCACACATGCTTTCAAAATGGATAAGCATTTTTTAAACATGTTAAAGATGAAAATCACCTATGGATCCAAAGCTTTTCAAGAGAATAACAAACGCTCATTAAATTCTAAAGTGAACGTGAGGTGGTCTATTTACCCAAGTCAAACAAGCCATTATTTTGCCCATCTACAAAAAGCTCACCCAACGATCAGAGATGATTGTAAAGTGATTTATCATCGTAACGGGCTATATTACCCTAAGAAATGACATAAGGATTGGGAGTCAACACTCATTTAAAAATCCTTGCTTCCCCCTTTTTCCCGATGATTGCAAAACCTGATATATAAAAACTAAAAAGAGCTTACAATCCCTAAAAATTACAGAAACTCTTTGGAATTATCTCGCTCTACATTTGTGCATTGTGCATTTCCATTCTAGATGTACTCTTTTTTCTTAAAACAAAACTTTGAGTTTTCGCTCTCCCTTCATCCCGTAAACCAAAAAGGCAACTAAATCAGAACAAAAAAAAATTATGGAGTTAAAAAATTTAAAACAATAAAAAATGTAAGTATATAAAATTTATTCACACACCACAAATGAATATAAATGTTTTGTTGTCCAAGTTTGGGAAATTCCACTAGTTCAACCCAAACAGCTTTGAATTTTATAAGAAAGAGATTTCCTCCACACATGCTTAAAAAATTGATTTGCATGTTTGAAACACGTTAAAGATGCAAATCACCTATGGATCCAAAGCTTTTGAAGAGAATAAAAAACGTTCATTAAATTCTCAAGTGAACGTGCAGTGGGATATTTACCCGAGTCAAATAAGCCATTATTTTGCCCATCTACAAAAAGCTGACCCAACGATCGTAGATGATTGTAAAGTGATTTATCATGCCTAACGGGCAATATTACCCTTAGAAATGACTTATGGATTGGGAGTCAAGACTCAGTTAAAATCCCTGCCTTCCCCCTTTTTCCCAACGATTGCGAAAGCTGATATTTAAAAACTAAGAAGACCATACAATCCCTAAAAATTACAGAAACTCTTTGGAATTATCTCTCTCTACAATTTTGCATTCTGTATTTCCATTCTAGAAGTACTTTTTTTTCTTAAAACAAAACTTTGAGTTTTCGCTCTCCCTTCATCCCGTAAACCAAAAAGGCAAATAAATCACAACAAAATGAATGTTTTGGAGTTAAAAAATTTATAACAATAAAAAATGTAAGTAAATAAAATTTATTCACACACCACAATTGAACACAAAAGTTTCTTTATACAAGTTTGGGAAATTCCACTAGTTCAACAGTAATAAATTGGAATTTTATAAGAAAGAGTTTTCCTCCACACATGCTTTAAAAATGGATATGCTTGTTTTAAACTTGTTAAAGATGAAAATGACCTATGGATCCAAAGCTTTTTAAGAGAATAACAAACGCTCATTAAATTCTAAAGTGAACGTGCGGTGGGATATTTACCCGAGTCAAAGAAGCCATAATTTTGCCCATCTACAAAAAGCTGACCCAACAATCATATATGATTGTAAAGTGATTTATCATGCGTAGTGGGCTATATTACCCTAAGAAATGACTTATGGATTGGGAGTCAACACTCAGTTAAAAATCCCTGCTTCCCCCTTTTTCCCGACGATTGCAAAACCTGATATATAAAAACTTAAACGACCTTAAAATCCCTAAAAATTACAGAAACTCTTTGGAATTATCTCGTTCTACATTTGTGCATTGTGCATTTCCATTCTAGATGTACTCTTTTTTCTTAAAACAAGACTTTGAGTTTTCGCTCTCGCTTCATCCCGTAAACCAAAAAGGCAAATAGATCTCAACAAAATGAAAATTTTGCTGTTAAAAAATTTAAAACAATAAAAAATGTAAGTAAAGAAAATTTATTCACACACCACAATTGAATATAAATGTTTTTTTGTCCAAGTTTGGGAAATTCCACTAGTTCAACCCTAACAACTTGGAATTTTATAAGAAAGAGATTTCCTCCACACATGCTTAAAAAATGGATTTGGATGTTTGAAACATGTTAAAGATGCAAATCACCTATGGATCCAAAGCTTTTGAAGACAATAACCAACGCTCATTAAATTCTCATTAAAACGTGCGGTGGGATATTTACCCGAGTCAAACGAGACATTATTTTGCCCATCTACAAAAAGCTGACCCAACGATCATAGATGATTGTAAAGTGATTTATCATGTGTAACGGGCAATATTACCCTAAGAAATGACTTATGGATTGGGAGTCAAGACTCAGTTAAAAATCCCTGCCTCCCCCCTTTTTCCCGACGATTGCAAAACCTAATATTTAAAAACTAAGTAGAGCTTACAATACCTAAAAATTACATAAACTCTTTGGAATTATCTCTCTCTTCATTTGTGCATTGTGCATTTCCATTCTAGATGTACTCTTTTTTCTTAAAACAAAACATTCAGTTTTCACTCTCCCTTCATCCCGTAAACCAAAAAGGCAAATAGATCAAACCAAAATGAAAATTTTGGAGTTAAAAAATTTAAAACAACAACAAAATTAAGTAAAAAAAATTTATTCACACACCACAAATGAACACAAGTTTTGTTGTCCAAGTTTGGGAAATTCCACAAGTTCAACCCTAACAGCTTGGAATTTTATAAGAAAGAGATTTCCTCCACACATGCTTAAAAAATGGATTTGCATGTTTGAAACATGTTAAAGATGCAAATCACCTATGGATCCAAAGATTTTGAAGAGAATAACCAACGCTCATTAAATTCTCAAGTGAACGTGCAGTGGGATATTTACCCAAGTCAAACGAGCCATTATTTTGCCCATCTACAAAAGGCTGACCCAACGATCATAGATGATTGTAAAGTGATTTATCATGTGTAACAGGCAATATTACCCTAAGAAAAGACTTATGGATTGGGAGTCAAGACTCAGTTAAAAATCCCTGCCTCCCGCCATTTTCCTGACGATTGCAAAACCTGATATTTAAAAACTAAGAAGAGCTTACAATCCCTAAAAATTACAGAAACTCTTTGGAATTATCTCTTTCTACTTTTGTGCATTGGATTTTCCATTCTAGATGTACACTTTTTTCTTGAAACAAAACTTTGAGTTTTTGCACTCCGTTCATTCCGTAAATTAAAAAGGCAAATAGATCACAACAAAATGAAAGTTTTGGAGTTAAAAAATTTAGAACAATAACAAAAGTAGGTAAAGAAAATTTATTCACACACCTCAAATGAACACAAAATAGCTGTTGTCCAAGTTTGGGAAATTCCACTAGTTCAACCCTAACAGCTTGGAATTTTACAAGAAAGAGATTTCCTCCACACATGCTTAAAAAATGGATTTGAATGTTTGAAACATGTTAAAGATGCAGTTCAAAGTCTTTTGCAGTGAATAACAAACGCTCATTAAATTCTCTAGTGAACGTGCGGTGGGATATTTACCCAACTCAAACAAGCCACTATTTTGCCCATCTACAAAAAGGTGACCCAACAATCATAGATGATTGTAAAGTGATTTATCATGCGTAACGGGCAATATTACCCTAAGAAATGACTTATGGATTTGGAGTCAAGACTCAGTTAAAAATCCCTGCCTCCCCCCTTTTTCCCGACGATTGCAAAACCTGATATTTAAAAACTAAGAAGAGCTTGCAAAACCTAAAACCTGCAGAAACTCTTTAGAATTATCTCTCTCTACATTTGTGCATTGTGCATTTCCATTCTAGATGTACTCTTTATTCTTAAAACAAAACTTTGAGTTTTCGCTCTCCCTTCATCCCGTAAACCAAAAACGCAAATAGATCACAACAAAATGAAAATTTTGGAGTTAAAAAACTTAAAACAATAAAAAAAGTAAGTAAAGAAAATTTATTCACACACCACAAATGAACACAAAAGTTTTGTTGTCCAAGTTTGGGAAATTCCACTAGTTCAACCCCAACAGCTTGGAACTTTATAAGAAACAGATTTCATCCACACATGCTTTCAAAATGGATAAGCATTTTTTAAACATGTTAAAGATGAAAATCACCTATGGATCCAAAGCTTTTCAAGAGAATAACAAACGCTCATTAAATTCTAAAGTGAACGTGAGGTGATCTATTTACCCAAGTCAAACAAGCCATTATTTTGCCCATCTACAAAAAGCTCACCCAACGATCAGAGATGATTGTAAAGTGATTTATCATCGTAACGGGCTATATTACCCTAAGAAATGACATAAGGATTGGGAGTCAACACTCATTTAAAAATCCTTGCTTCCCCCTTTTTCCCGATGATTGCAAAACCTGATATATAAAAACTAAAAAGAGCTTACAATCCCTAAAAATTACAGAAACTCTTTGGAATTATCTCGCTCTACATTTGTGCATTGTGCATTTCCATTCTAGATGTACACTTTTTTCTTAAAACAAAACTTTGAGTTTTCGCTCTCCCTTCATCCCGTAAACCAAAAAGGCAACTAAATCAGAACAAAAAAAAATTATGGAGTTAAAAAATTTAAAACAATAAAAAATGTAAGTAAAGAAAATTTATTCACACACCACAAATGAATATAAATGTTTTGTTGTCCAAGTTTGGGAAATTCCACTAGTTCAACCCAAACAGCTTGGAATTTTATAAGAAAGAGATTTCCTCCACACATGCTTAAAAAATTGATTTGCATGTTTGAAACACGTTAAAGATGCAAATCACCTATGGATCCAAAGCTTTTGAAGAGAATAAAAAACGTTCATTAAATTCTCAAGTGAACGTGCAGTGGGATATTTACCCGAGTCAAATAAGCCATTATTTTGCCCATCTACAAAAAGCTGACCCAACGATCGTAGATGATTGTAAAGTGATTTATCATGCCTAACGGGCAATATTGCCCTTAGAAATGACTTATGGATTGGGAGTCAAGACTCAGTTAAAATCCCTGCCTTCCCCCTTTTTCCCAACGATTGCGAAAGCTGATATTTAAAAACTAAGAAGACCATACAATCCCTAAAAATTACAGAAACTCTTTGGAATTATCTCTCTCTACAATTTTGCATTCTGTATTTCCATTCTAGAACTTTTTTTTCTTAAAACAAAACTTTGAGTTTTCGCTCTCCCTTCATCCCGTAAACCAAAAAGGCAAATAAATCACAACAAAATGAATGTTTTGGAGTTAAAAAATTTATAACAATAAAAAATGTAAGTAAATAAAATTTATTCACACACCACAATTGAACACAAAAGTTTCTTTATACAAGTTTGGGAAATTCCACTAGTTCAACCGTAATAAATTGGAATTTTATAAGAAAGAGATTTCCTCCACACATGCTTTAAAAATGGATATGCTTGTTTTAAACTTGTTAAAGATGAAAATGACCTATGGATCCAAAGCTTTTTAAGAGAATAACAAACGCTCATTAAATTCTAAAGTGAACGTGCGGTGGGATATTTACCCGAGTCAAAGAAGCCATAATTTTGCCCATCTACAAAAAGCTGACCCAACAATCATATATGATTGTAAAGTGATTTATCATGCGTAGCGGGCTATATTACCCTAAGAAATGACTTATGGATTGGGAGTCAACACTCAGTTAAAAATCCCTACTTCCCCCTTTTTCCCGACGATTGCAAAACCTGATATATAAAAACTTAAACGACCTTAAAATCCCTAAAAATTACAGAAACTCTTTGGAATTATCTTGTTCTACATTTGTGCATTGTGCATTTCCATTCTAGATGTACTCTTTTTTCTTAAAACAAGACTTTGAGTTTTCGCTCTCGCTTCATCCCGTAACCAAAAAGGCAAATAGATCTCAACAAAATGAAAATTTTGCTGTTAAAAAATTTAAAACAATAAAAAATGTAAGTAAAGAAAATTTATTCACACACCACAATTGAATATAAAAGTTTTTTTGTCCAAGTTTGGGAAATTCCACTAGTTCAACCCTAACAACTTGGAATTTTATAAGAAAGAGATTTCCTCCACACATGCTTAAAAAATGGATTTGGATGTTTGAAACATGTTAAAGATGCAAATCACCTATGGATCCAAAGCTTTTGAAGACAATAACCAACGCTCATTAAATTCTCATTAAAACGTGCGGTGGGATATTTACCCGAGTCAAACGAGACATTATTTTGCCCATCTACAAAAAGCTGACCCAACGATCATAGATGATTGTAAAGTGATTTATCATGTGTAACGGGCAATATTACCCTAAGAAATGACTTATGGATTGGGAGTCAAGACTCAGTTAAAAATCCCTGCCTCCCCCCTTTTTCCCGACGATTGCAAAATCTAATATTTAAAAACTAAGTAGAGCTTACAATACCTAAAAATTACATAAACTCTTTGGAATTATCTCTCTCTTCATTTGTGCATTGTGCATTTCCATTCTAGATGTACTATTTTTTCTTAAAACAAAACATTCAGTTTTCACTCTCCCTTCATCCCGTAAACCAAAAAGGCAAATAGATCAAACCAAAATGAAAATTTTGGAGTTAAAAAATTTAAAACAACAACAAAATTAAGTAAAAAAAATTTATTCACACACCACAAATGAACACAAGTTTTGTTGTCCAAGTTTGGGAAATTCCACAAGTTCAACCCTAACAGCTTGGAATTTTATAACAAAGAGATTTCCACCACACAGGCTTTAAAAATAGATATGCATGTTTTATACATGTTAAAGATGCGAATCACCTATAGATCCAAAGCTTTTTAAGAGAATAACGAACGCTCATTAAATTCTCAAGTGAACGTGCTGTGGGATATTTACCCGAGTCAAACAAGCCAATATTTTGCACATCTACAAAAAGCTGACCCAACGATCATAGATGATTGTAAAGTGATTTATCATGCGTAACGGGATATATTACCCTAAGAAATGACTTATGGATTGGTAGTCAAGACTTAGTTAAAAATCCCTGCTTCCCCCTTTTTCCCGACGATTGCAAAACATGATATATAAAAACTAAGATGAGCTTACAATCCCTAAAAATTAAAGAAACTCTTTGGAATTATCTCCCTCTACATTTGTGCATTGTGAATTTCCATTCTAGATGTACTCTTTTTACTTAAAACAAAACTTTGAGTTTTCGCTCTCCCTTCATCCCGTAAACCAAAAAGGTAAATTGATCACAACAAAATGAAAGTTTTGGAGTCCAAAAATTTAAAACAATAACAAATGTAAGTAAAAAAAAAAATTATTCCCACGCCACAAATGAACACAAAATTTTTGTTGTCCAAGTTTGGGAAATTCCACTAGTTCAACCCTAACAGCTTGGAATTTTATAAGAAAGAGATTTCCTCCACACATGCTTTAAAAATGGATATGCATGTTTTAAACATGTTAAAGATGAAAAGCACCTATGGATCCAAAGCTTTTGAAGTGAAAAGCAAACGCTCATTAAATTATAAAGTGAACGTGCGGTGGGATATTTACCTGACTCAAACATGCCATTATTTTTCCCATCTACAAAAATCAGACCCACCGATCATAGATGATTGTAAAGTGATTGATCATGCGTGACGGGCTATATTACCCTAAGAAATGACTTATGGATTGGGAGTTAACACTCAGTTAAAACTACCTGCTTCCCCTTTTTTCTTGACGATTGCAAAACCTGATATGTAAAAACTAAAAAGACCTTAGAATCCCTAAAAATTATGGAAAATCTTTGGAATTATCTCGCTCTACATATGTGCAATGTGCATTTTCATTTTAGATGTACACTTTTTTCTTAAATCAAAACTTTGAGTTTTCGCTCTCCCTTCATCCCGTAAACCTAAAACTCAAATAGATCACAACAAAATGAAAATTTTAGAGTTCATGTATGGAAAAAAATTTAAAACAATAACAAATGTTAGTAAAGCAAATTTATTCACACATGACAATTGAATAGAAAGGTTTCTTTGTCCAAGTTTGGGAAATTCCACTAGTTCAACCCTAATAGCTTGGAATTTTATAAGAAAGAGATTTCATCCACACATGCTTAAAAAATGGATTTGCATGTTTGAAACATGTTAAAGATGCAAATCACCTATGGATCCAAAGCTTTTGAAGAGAATATCAAACGCTCATTAAATTCTCAAGTGAGCATGCGGTGGGATATTTACCCGAGTCAAACAAGCCATTATTTTGCCCATCTAAAAAATGCTGAGCCAAGGATCATAGATGATTGTAAAGTTATTTATCCTGCGTAACGGGCAATATTAACCTCAAAAATGACTTATGGATTGGGAGTCAAGACTCAGTTAAAAATCCCTGCCTCCCCCCTTTTTCGCGACGATTGCAAAACCTGATATTTAAAAACTAAGCAGAGCTTATAATCCTTAAAAATTATAGAAACTCTTTGGAATTATCTCTCTCTCCATTTCTGCATTGGATTTTCCATTCTAGATGTACACTTTTTTCTTGAAACAAAACTTTGAGTTTTTGCTCTCCCTTCATTCTGAAAGTTAAAAAGCCAAATAGATCACAACAAAATCAAAGTTTTGGAGTTAAAAAATTTAGAAAAATAACAAAAGTAAGTAAAGAAAATTTATTCACACACCACAAATGAACACAAAAGTTTTGTTGTCCAAGTTTGGGAAATTCCACTAGTTCAACCATAACAGCTTGGAATTTTATAAGAAAGAGATTTCCTCCACACATACTTTCAAAAAAGATATGGATGTTTTAAACATGTTAAAGATGCAAATCACCTATGGATCCAAAGCTTTTGAAGAGAATAACAAACGCTCATTAAATTCTCAAGTGAATGTGCGGTGGGATATTTACCCCAGTCAGACAAGCCATTAATTTGCCCATCTACAAAAAGCAGACCCAACGATCATAGATGATTGTAAAGTGATTTATCATGTGTAACGGGATATATTACCCTTAGAAATGACTAATGGATTGAGAGTCAAGACTCAGTCAAAAATCCCTGCTTCCCCCTTTTTCCCGACGATTGCAAAACCTAATATATAAAAAAATAAAAGACCATAGAATCCCTAAAAATTACAGAAACTCTTTGGAATTATCTCGCTCTACATTTGTGCACTGCGCATTTTCATTTTAGATTTACTCTTTCTTCATAAATCAAAACTTTGTGTTTTCGATCTCCCTTCATCCCGTAAACCAAAAAGGAAAATAGATCACAACAAAATGACAATTTTAGATTTCATGTACGGAAAAAAATTTAAAACAATAACAAAATGTAAGTAAATAAAATTTATTCACACACCACAAATGAATACAAATGTTTTGTTGTCCAAGTTTGGGAAATTCCACTAGTTAAACCCTAACAGATTGGAATTTTATAAGAAAGAGATTTGCTCCACACATGCTTAAAAAATGGAGTTGCATGTTTGAAACATGTTAAAGATGCAAATAACCTATGGATCCAAAGCATTTGAAGATAATAACAAACGCTCATTAAATTCTCAAGTGAACGTGCGGTAGGATATTTACTTGAGTCAAACAAGCCATAATTTTTCCCATCTACAAAAAGGAGACCCAACGATCATAGATGATTTTAAAGTGATTTATCATGCGTAATGGGCAATATTACCCTAAGAAATGACTTATGGATTGGGAGTCAAGACTCAGTTAAAAATACCTGCCCCCCCTTTTTCTTGACGATTGCAAAACCTGATATTTAAAAACTAAGAAGATCTTACAATACCGAAAAATTACAGAAACTCTTTGGAGTTATCTCTCTCTACATTTGTGCATTGTGCATTTCCATTCTAGATGTACTCTTTTTTCTTAAAACATAACTTTGAGTTTTCGCTCTCCCTTCATCTCGTAAACCAAAAAGGCAAATAGATCACAACAAAATGAAAATTTTGGAGTTAAAAAATTTCAAACAATAACAAAAGTAAGTAAATAAAATTTATTCACACACCACAAATGAACACAAAAGTTTTGTTGTCCAAGTTTGGGAAATTCCACTAGTTCAACCCTAACTGCTTGGAATTTTATAAGACAGAGATTTCCTCCAAACATGCTTTAAAAATGGATATGCATGTTTTAAACATGTTAAAGATGAAAATCACCTATGGATCCAAAGCTTTTGATGAGAATAACAAACGCTCATTAAATTCTAAAGTGAACGTGGGGTGGAATATTTACCCGAGTCAAACAAGCTATTATTTTGCCCATCTACAAAAAGCTGACCCAACGATCATAGATGATGGTAAAATGATTTATCATGCGTAACGGGCTGTATTACCCTAAGAAATGACTTATGGATTGGGAGTCAACACTCAGTTGAAAATCCCTACTTCCTCCTTTTTCCTGACGATTACAAAACCTGATATTTAAAAACTAAGAAGAGCTTGCAATCCCTAAAAATTACAGAAACTCTTTGGAATTATCTCTCTCTACATTTGTGCATTGTGCATTTAAATTCTGGAAGTACACTTTGTTCTTGAAACAAAACTTTGAGTTTTCGCGCTCCCTTCATCCCGTAAACCAAAAAGGCAAATAGATCACAACAAAATGAAAGCTTTGGAGTTAAAAAGTTTAAAACAATAACAAAAGTAAGTAAAGAAAATTTCCTCACACACCACAAATGAACACAAAAGTTTTGTTGTCCAAGTTTGGGAAATTCCACTAGTTCAACCCAAACAACTTGGAATTTTATAAGAAAGAGATTTCCTCCACACATCCTGTAAAAATGGATATGGATGTTTTAAACAAGTTAAGGATGCAAATCACATATGGATCCAAAGCTTTTGAAGAGAATAACAAACGCTCATTATATTCTCAAGTGAACGTGCGGTGGGATATTTACCCGAGTCATACAAGCCATTATTTTGCCCATCTACAAAAAATTGACCCAACAATGATAGATGATTGTAAAGTGATTTATCATGCGTAACGGGCTATATTACCCTAAGAAATGACTTATGGATTGGGAGTCAAGACTTAGTTAAAAATCACTGCCTCCACCTTTTTCCCGACGATTGCAAAACCTGATATATAAAAAGTAACAAGAACTTACAATCGCTAAAAATTACAGAAACTCTTTTGAATTATCTCTCTCTACATTTGTGCATTGTGCATTTCCATTCTAGAGGTAATCTTTTTTCTTAAAACAAAACTATGAGTTTCGCTCTCCCTTCATCCCGTAAACCAAAAAGACAAGTAGATCACAACCAAATAAAAATTTTGGCGTTAAAAATTTAAAACAATAAAAAATGTAAGTAAAGAAAATCCCTTCTTCCCCCTTTTTCCCGACGATTGCAAAACCTGATATATAAAAACTAAAAAGACCATAGAATCCCTAAAAATTATAGAAACTCTTTGGAATTATTTCTCTCTACATTGTGCACCATGCATTTTTATTTTAGATGTACACTTTTTTCGTAAATCAAAACTTTGAGTTTTCACTCTCCCTTAATCCCGTGAACCAAAAAGGCAAGTAGATCACAACAAAATGAAATTTTAGATTTCATGTACGAAAAAAAATTTAAAACAATAACAAATGTAAGTAAAGAATATTTATTCACACACCACAATTGAATACAATATTTTTGTTTTCCAAGTTTGGGAAATTCCACAAGTTCAACCCTAACAGCTTGGAATTTTATAAGAAAGAGATTTCCTCCACACATGCTTAAAAAAATGGATTTGCACGTTTGAAACATGTTAAAGATGCAAATAATCCATGGATCCAAAGCTTTGGAAGAGAATAACAAACGCTCATTAAATTTTCAAGTGAATGTGCGGTGGTATATTTACCAGAGTCAAACAAGCCATTATTTTGCCCATCTACAAAAAGCTGACCCAACGATCATAGATGATTGTAAAGTGATTTATCATGCGTTATGGGAAATATTACCCTAAGAAATGACTTATGGATTGGGAGTGAAGACTCAGTTAAAAATCCCTGCCTCCCCTTATTTCCTGACGATTGCAAAACCTGATATATAAAAACTAAGAAGAGCTTACAATCCCTAAAAATTATAGAAAATCTTTGGAATTATCTCTTTCTACATTTGTGCATTGTGCATTTCAATTCTAGAGGTACTCCTTTTTCTTAAAACAAAACATTGAGTTTTCGCTCTCCCTTCATCCAGTAAACCAAAAAGGTAAATAGATCACAACAAAATGAAAGTTGTGGAGTTAAAAAATATAAAACAATAACAAATGCATGTAAATAAAATTTATTCACACACCACAAATGAACACAAAAGTTTTGTTGTCCAAGTTTGGGAAATTCCACTAGTTCAACCCTAACAGCTTGGAATTTTGTAAGAAAGAGATTTCTGCCACACATGCTTTAAAAATGGTTATGCATGTTTTAAACATGTTAAAGTTGAAAATCACCTATGGATCCAAAGCTTTTGAAGAGAATAACAAACGCTCATTAAATTCTAAACTGAACGTGCGGTGGGATATTTACCCGAGTCAAACAAGCAATTATTTTGCCCATCTACAAAAAGCTGACCCAACGATCATAGATGATTGTAAAGTGATTTATTATGCGTAACGAGCTATATTACCCTAAGAAATGACACATGGATTGGGAGTCAACGATCAGTTAAAAATCCTTGCTTCCCCCTTTTTCCCGACGATTGGAAAACCTGATATATAAAACCTAAAAAGACCTTAGAATCCCTAAAAATTACAGAAACTCTTTGGAATTATTTCGCTCTACAGTTGTGCAATGTGCATTTTCATTTTAGATGTACACTTTTTTCATAAATAAAAACTTTGAGTTTTCGCTCTCCCTTAATCCCGTAAACCAAAAAGGCAAATAGATCACAACAAAATGAAAATTTTAGAGTTCATGTACGGAAAAAAATTTAAAACAATGAAAAATGTTAAAGAAGAAGATTTATTCACACACCACAAACGAATATAAAAGTTTTGTTGTCCAAGTTTGAGAAATTCCACTAGTTCAACCCTAACAGCTTGGAATTTTATAAGAAAGAGATTACCTCCACACATGCTTTAAAAATGGATATGGATGTTTTAAACAAGTTAAGGATGCAAATCACATATGGATCCAAAGCTTTTGAAGAGAATAACAAACGCTCATTAAATTCTCAAGTGAACGTGCGGTGGGATATTTACCCGAGTCATACAAGCCATTATTTTGCCCATCTACAAAAAATTGACCCAACAATCATAGATGATTGTAAAGTGATTTATCATGCGTAACGGGCTATATTACCCTAAGAAATGACTTATGGATTGGGAGTCAAGACTCAGTTAAAAATCACTGCCTCCACCTTTTTCCCGACGATTGCAAAACCTGATATATAAAAACTAAGAAGAGCTTTCAATCGCTAAAATTTACAGAAACTCTTTTGAATTATCTCTCTCTAAATTTGTGCATTGTACATTTCCATTCTAGATGTAATCTTTTTTCTTAAAACAAAACTATGAGTTTTGCTCTCCCTTCATCCCGTAAACCAAAAAGGCAAGTAGATCACAACCAAATAAAAATTTTGGAGTTAAAAAATTTAAAACAACAAAAAATGTAAGTAAAGAAAATTTATTCACACACCACAAATGAACACAAAAGTTTTGATGTCCATGTTTGGGAAATTCCACTAGTTCAACTCTAACAGCTTGGAATTTTATAAGAAATAGTTTTCCTCCACACATGCTTTAGAAATGGATATGCATGTTTTAAACATGTTAAAGATGCAAATCACCTATGGATCCAAAGCTTCTGAAGGGAAAAACAAACGCTCATTAAATTCTCAAGTGAACGTGCGGTGGGATATTTACCCGAGTCAAACAAGCCGTAATTTTGCCCATCTACAAAAAGCTGACCCAACGATCCTAGATGATTGTAAAGTGATTTATCATGCGTAATGAGTTATATTTACCTAAGAAATGACTTATGGATTGGGAGTCAACACTCAATTAAAAATCCCTGCTTCCCCCTTTTTCCCGACGATTTCAAAACCTGATATATAAAAACTAAAAAGAAAATAGAATCCCTAAAAATTATAGAAACTCCTTGGAATTATTTTGCTCTACATTCGTGCACCATGCATTTTCATTTTAGTTGTACACTTTTTTCGTAAATCAAAACTTTGAGTTCTCGCTCTCCCTTAATCCCGTGAACCAAAGAGGCAAATTGATCACAACAAAATGAAAATTTTAGATATCATGTATGAAAAAATATTTAAAACAATAACAAATGTAAGTAAAGAAAATTTATTCACACAACACAAATGAAAACAAAATTTTTGTTGTCCAAGTTTGGGAAATTCCACAACTTCAACCCTAACAACTTGCAATTTTCTAAGAAAGAGATTTCCTCCACACATGCTTAAAAAATGGATTTTCATGTTTGAAACATTTTAAAGATGCAAATAATCCATGGATCCCAAGCATTGGAAGAGAATAACAAATGCATTAAATTTTCAAGTGAATGTGCGGTGGGATATTTACCCGAGTCAAACAAGACATTATTTTGCCCATCTACAAAAAGCTGACCCAACGATCATAGATGATTGTAAAGTGATTTATCATGCGTAACGGGCAATATTACCCTAAGAAATAACTTATGGATTGGGAGTGAAGACTCAGTTAAAAATCCCTGCCTCCCCTTACTTCCCGACGATTCCAAAACCTGATATATAAAAACTAAGAAGAGCTTACAATCCCTAAAAATTACAGAAAATCTTTGGAATTATCTCTTTCTACATTTGTGCATTGTGCATTTCAATTCTAGAGGTACTCTTTTTTCTTAAAACAAAACTTTGAGTTTTCGCTCTCCCTTCATCCCGTAAACCAAAAAGGCAAATAGATCACAACAAAATGAAAGTTGTGGAGTTAAAAAATTTAAAACAATAACAAAAGTAAGTAAAGAAAATTTATTCACACACCACAAATGAACACAAAAGTTTGGTTGTCCAAGTTTGGGAAATTCCACTAGTTCAACCCTAACAGCTTGGAATTTTATAAGAAAGAGATTTCCGCCACACATGCTTTAAAAATGGTTATGCATGTTTTAAACATGTTAAAGATGAAAATCACCTATGGATCCAAAGCTTTTGAAGAGAATAACTAACGCTCATTAAATTCTAAAGTGAACGTGCGGTGGGATATTTACCCGAGTCAAACAAGAAATTATTTTGCCCATCTACAAAAAGTTGACCCAACTATCATAGATGATTGTAAAGTGATTTATCATGCGTAACGGGCTATATTACCCTAAGAAATGACTTAATGATTGGGAGTCAACACCCAGTTAAAAATCCTTGCATCCCCCTTTTTCCCGACGATTGGAAAACCTGATATATAAAAACTAAAAAGACCTTAGAATCCCTAAAAAATTACAGAAATTCTTTGGAATTATCTCGCTCTACATTTGTGCAATGTGCATTTTCATTTTAGATGTACACTTTTTTCATAAAGAAAAACTTTGAGTTTTCGCTCTCCCTTCATCCCGCAAACCAATAAGGCAAATAGATCACAACAAAATGAAAATTTTAGAGTTCATGTACGGAAAAAAATTTAAAACAATAAAAAATGTTAGAGAAGAAGATTTATTCACACACCACAAATGAATATAAAAGTTTTGTTGTCCAACTTTGGGAAATTCCACTAGTTCAACCCGAACATCTTGGAATTTTATAAGAAAGAGATTTCCTCCACTCATGCTTAAAAAATGGATTTGCATGTTTGAAACATGTTAAAGATGCAAATCACCTATGGATCCAAAGCTTTTGAAGAGATTAACAAACGCTCATTAAATTCTCAAGTAAACGTGCGGTGGGATATATACCAGAGTCAAACAACCCATTATTCGTCCCATCTACAAAAAGCTGACCCAAAGATCATCGATGACTGTAAAGTGATTTATCATGCGTAACGGGCAATAATACCCTAAGAAATGAGTGATAGATTGGGAGTTAATACTCAGTTAAAAATCCATGCCTCCCCCTTTTTCTCGACGATTGCAAAACCTAATTTTTAAAAACTAAGAAGAGCTTACAATCCCTAAAAATTACAGAAACTCTTTGGAATTATCGCTCTCTACATTTGTGCATTGTGCATTTCCATTCCAGAAGTACTCTTTTTTCTTAATACAAAACTTTGAGTTTTCGCTTTCCCTTCATCACGTAAACCAAAATGGCAAATAGATCACAACAAAATGAAATTTTTGGAGTTAAAATGTTTAAATCAATAACAAATGAAAGTAAAGAAAATTTATTCACACACCACAAATGAATACAAAAGTTTTGTTGCCCAAGTTTTGGAAATTCCTCTAGTTCAACCCTAACAGTTTGGAATTTTATAAGAAAGGTATTTTCTCCACACATGCTTTAAAATGGATATGGATGTTTTAAACAAGTTAAGGATGCAAATAACCTATGGATCCAAAGCTTTTGAAAAGAACAACAAACGCTCATTAAATGCTCAAGTGAACGTGCGGTGGGATATTTACCCGAGTCATACAAGCCATTATTTGGCCCATCTACAAAAAATTGACCCAACGATCATAGATGATTGTAAAGTGATTTATCATGCGTAACAGGCTATATTACCCTAAGAAATGACTTATGGATTGGGAGTCAAGACTCAGTTAAAAATCACTGCCTCCCCATTTTCCCGACGATTACAAAACCTGATATATAAAAACTGAAAAGAGCTTACAATCGCTAAAAATTACAGAAACTCTTTTGAATTATCTTTCTCTTCATTTGTGCATTGTGCATTTCCATTCTAGATGTAATCTTTTTTCTTAAAACAAAACTATGAGTTGCGCTCTCCCTTCATCCCGTAAACAAAAAAGGCAAGTAGATCACAACCATATAAAAATTTTGGAGTGAAAAAATTTTAAAAAATAAAAAATGTAAGTAAAGAAATTTTATTCACACACCACAAATGAACACAAAATTTTTGATGTCCATGTTTGGGAAATTCCACTAGTTCAACCCTAACAGCTTGGAATTTTATAAGAAATAGATTTCCTCCACACATGCTTTAAAAATTGATATGCATGTTTTAAACATGTTAATGATGCAAATCACCTATGGATCCAAAGCTTCTGAAGGGAATAACAAACGCTCATAAAATTCTCAAGTGAACGTGCGGTGGGATATTTACCCGAGTCAAACAAGCCATAATTTTGCCCATCTACAAAAAGCTGACCCAACGATCATAGATGATTGTAAAGTGATTTATCATGCGTAACGGGTTATATTACCCTAAGAAATGACTTATGGATTGGGAGTCAACACTCAGTTAAAAATCCCTGCTTCCCCCTTTTTCCCGATGATTGCAAAATCTGATATATAAAAACTAAAAAGACCATTGAATCCCTAAAAATTTCAGAAACTCTTTGGAATTATTTCGCTCAACATTTTTGCGCCGTGCATTTTCATTTTAGTTGTACACTTTTTTCGTAAATCAAAACTTTGAGTTTTCGCTCTCCCTTAATCCCGTGAACAAAAAGACAAATAGATCACAACAAAATGAAAATTTTAGATTTCATGTACAAAAAAAAATTTAAAAGAATAACAAATGTAAGTAAAGAAAATTTATTCACACACCACAAATGAATACAAAATTTTTGTGTCCAAGTTTGGGAAATTCTACAAGTTCAACCCTAACAGCTTGGAATTTTATAAGAAAGAGATTTCCTCCACACATGCTTAAAAAATGGATTTGTATGTTAGAAACATGTTAAAGATGCAAATAATCTATGGATCCAAAGCTTTTGAAGAGAATAACATACGCTCATTAAATTTTCCAGTGAATGTGCGGTGGGATATTTACTCGAGTCAAACAAGCCATTATTTTGCCCATCTACAAAAGGCTGACCCACCGATCATAGATGATTGTAAAGTGATTTACCACGCGTAATGGGCAATATTACCCTAATAAATGACTTATGGATTGGGAGTCAAGACTCAGTTAAAAATCACTGCCTCGCCCTTTTTCCTGACGATTGCAAAACCTGATATATAAAAACTAAGAAGAGCTTACAATCCCTAAAAATTACAGAAAATATTTGGAATTATCTCTCTCTACATTTGTGCATTGTGCATTTCCATTCTAGAGGTACTCTTTTTTCTTAAAACAAAACTTTGAGTTTTCGCTCTCCCTTCATCCCGTAAACCAAAAAGGCAAATAGATCACAAAAAAATGAAAGTTTTGGAGTTAAAAAATTTAAAACAATAACAAATGTAAGTAAAGAAAATTTATTCACACAACACAAATGTACACAAAAGTTTTGTTGTCCAAGTTTTGGAAATTCCACTAGTTCAACCCTAACAGCTTGGAATTTTATAAGAAAGAGATTTCCTCCACACATGCTTTAAAAATGGATATGGATGTTTTAAACAAGTTAAGGGTGCAAATCACCTATGGATCCAAAGCATTTGAAGATAATAACAAACGCTCATTAAATTCTCAAGTGAACGTGCGGTGGGATATTTACTCGAGTCATACAAGCCATTATTCGTGCCATCTACAAAAAGCTGACCCAACGATCATAGATGATTGTAAAGTGATTTATAATGCGTAACGGGCGATATTACCCTAAGAAATGACTTATGGATTGGGAGTCAACACTCAGTCAAAAATCCTTGCTTCCCCCTTTTTCCTGATGATTGGAAAACCTGATATATAAAAACTAAAAAGACCTTAGAATCCCTAAAAATTACAAAAACTCTTTGGAATTATCTCGCTCTACATTTGTGCAATGTTCATTTTCATTTTAGATATACACTTTTTTCATAAATAAAAACTTTGAGTTTTCGCTCTCCCTTCATCCCGTAAACCAAAAAGGCAAATAGATCACAACATAATGAAAGTAGTGGAGTTAAAAAATTTAAAACAATAAAAAATGTAAGTAAAGAAAATTTATTCACATACGACAAATGAACACAAAAGTTTTGTTGTCCAAGTTTGGGAAATTCCACTAGTTCAACCCTAACAGCTTGGAATTTTATAAGAAAGAGATTTCCTCCACACATGCTTAAAAAATGGATTTGCATGTTTTAAACTTGTTAAAGATGCAAATCACCTATGGATCCAAAGATTTTGAAGAGAATAACAAACGCTCATTAAATTCTCAACTGAACGTGCGGTGGGATATTTACTCGAGTCAAACAAGCCATTATTCGTCCCATCTACAAAACGCTGACCCAACGATCAAAGATGATTGCAAAGGTATTTATCATGCGTAACGGGCTATATTACCCTAAGAAATGACTTATGGATTGGGAGTCAAAACTCCGTTAAAAATCCTTGCTTCCCCTTTTTCCCGACGATTGGAAAACCTGATATATAAAAACTAAAAAGACCTTAGAATCCCTAAAAATTACAGAAACTCTTTGGAATTATCTCGCTCTACATTTGTGCAATGTGCATTTTCATTTTAGATGTACACTTTTTTCATAAATAAAAACTTTGATTTTCTCTCTCCCTTCATCCCGTAAACCAAAAAGGCAAATAGATCACAACAAAATGAAAATTTTAGAGTTCATGTACGGAAAAAAATTTAAAACAATAAAAAATGTTAGAGAAGAAAATTTATTCACACACCACAAATGAATATAAAAGTTTTGTGGTCCAAGTTTGGGAAATTCCACTAGTTCAACCCTAACAGCTTGGAATTTTATAACAAAGAGATTTCCTACACACATGCTTAAAAAATGGATTTGCATGTTTGAAACATGTTAAAGATGCAAATCACCTATGGATCCAAAGCATTTGAAGAGAATAACAAATGCTCATTAAATTCTCAAGTGAACGTGCGGTGGGATATTTACCCGAGTCAAACAAGGTATTATTCGTCCCATCTACAAAAAGTTGACCCAACGATCATCGATGACTGTAAACTGATTTATCATCCATAACGGGAAATAATACCCTAAGAAATGACTGATTGATTGGAAGTTGAGACTCAGTTAAAAATCCCTGCCTCCCCCTTTTTCTCGACGATTGCAAAACCTGATATTTAAAAACTAAGAAGAGCTTACAATCCCTAAAAATTACAGAAACTCTTTGGAATTATCTCTCTCTACATTTGTGCATTGTGCATTTCCATTCTAGATGTACTCTTTTTTCTTAATACAAAACTTTGAGTTTTCGCTCTCCCTTCATCCCGTAAACCAAAAAGGCGAATAGATCACAACAAAATGAAAATTTTGGAGTTAAAAAATGTAATACAATAACAAAAGTAAGTAAATAATATTTATTCACACACGACAAATGAACACAACAGTTTTGTTGTCCAAGTTTTGGAAATTCCACTCGTTCAACCCTAACAGCTTAGAATTTTATAAGAAAGTTATTTCCTCCACACATGCTTTAAAAATGGATATGCATGTTTGAAACATGTTAAAGATGCAAATCACCTATGGTTCCAAAGATTTTAAAGAGAATAACAAACGCTCGATAAATTCTCAGGTGAACGTGCGGTGGGATATTTACCCGAGTCAAACAAGCCATTATTCGTCCCATCTACAAAAAGCTAACCCAAAGATCATCGATGACTGTAAAGTGATTTATCATGCATAACGGGCAATAATAACCTAAGATATGCCTGATAGATTGGGAGTTAATACTCAGTTAAAAATCCCTACCTCCCCCTTTTTCTCGATGATTGCAAAACCTGATTTTTAAAAACTAAGAAGAGCTTACAATCCCTAAAAATTTCAGAAACTCATTGGAATTATCTCTCTCTACATTTGTGCATTGTGCATTTCCATTCTAGATGTACTCTTTTTTCTTAATACAAAATTTTGAGTTTTCGCTCTCCCTTCATCCCGTAAACCAAAAAGGCAAATAGATCACAACAAAATAAAAATTTTGGAGTTAAAATATTTAAAACAGTAACTAATTTAAGTAAATAAAATTTATTCACACACCATAAATGAATAGAAAAGTTTTGTTGCCCAAGTTTTGGAAATTCCACTAGTTCAACCCTAACAGCTTGGAATTTTATAAGAAAGAGATTTCCTCCACACATGCTTTAAAATGGATATGGATGTTTTAAACAAGTTAAGGATGCAAATCACCTATGGATCCAAAGCTTTTGAAGAGAACAACAAACGCTCATTAAATTCTCAAGTGAACGTGCGGTGGGATATTTACCCGAGTCATACAAGCCATTATTTTGCCCATCTACAAAAAATTGACCCAACGATCATAGATGATTGTAAAGTGATTTATCATGCGTAACGGGCTATATTACCTAAGAAATGACTTATGGATTGGGAGTCAAGACTCAGTTAAAAATCACTGCCTCCCCCATTTTTTCGATGATTGCAAAACCTTATATATAAAAACTAAGAAGAGCTTACAATTGCTTAAAATTACAGAAACTCTTTTGAATTATCTTTATCTTCATTTGTGCATTGTGCATTTCCATTCTAGATGTAATCTTTTTTCTTAAAACAAAACTATGAGTTGCGCTCTCCCTTCATCCCGTAAACCAAAAAGGCAAGAAGATCCCAACCAAATAAAAATTTTGGAGTTAAAAAATTTAAAACAATAAAAAATATTAAAGAAGAAAATTTATTCACACCCCACAGATGAATATAAAAGTTTTGTTGTCCAAGTTTGGGAAATTCCACTAGTTCAACCCTAACAGCTTGGAATTTTATAAGAAAGAGATTTCCTCCACACATGCTTAAAAAGTGGATTTGCATGTTTGAAACATGTTAAAGATGCAAATCACCTATGGATCCAAAGCTTTTGAAGAGAATAACAAATGCTCATTAAATTCTCAAGTGAACAAGTGGTGGGATATTTACCCGAGTCAAAGAAGCCATGACTTTGCCCTTCTACAAAAAGCTGCCCATCTATCATAGATGATTGTAAAGTGATTTATCATGCGTAACGGACTATATTACCCTAAGAAATGACTTATGGATTGGGAGTCAAGACTCAGTTAAAAATCCCTGCTTCCCCCTTTTCCCCGACGATTGCAAAACCTGATATGTAAAAACTAAAACGACCTTAGAATCCCTAAAAATTACAGAAACTCTTTGGAATTATCTCGCTCTACATTTGTGCAATGTGCATTTTCATTTTAGATGTACACATTTTTCAGAAATCAAAACTTTGAGTTTTCGGTCTCCCTTCATCCCGTAAACCAAAAAGGCAAAATAGATCACTACAAAATGAAAATTTTAGAGTTTATCTACAGAAAAAAATTTAAAACAATAAAAAATGTAAGTAAAGAAAATTTATTCACACACCACAAATGAATACAAAAGTTTTGTTGTCCAAGTTTGGGAAATTCCACAAGTTCAACTCTAACAGCTTGGAATTTTATAAGAAAGAGATTTCCTCCACACATGCTTAAAAAATGGATTTGCATGTTTGAAACATGTTAAAGATGCAAATCACCTATGGATCCAAAGCGTTTGAAGAGAATAACAAACGCTCATTAAATTCTAAAGTGAACGTGCGGTGGGATATTTACCCGAGTCAAACAAGCCATTATTCGTCCCATCTACAAAAAGTTGACCCAACGATCATCGATGACTGAAAAGTGATTTATAATGCATAACAGGCAATAATACCCTATGAAATGACTGATAGATTGGGAGTTGAGACTCAGTAAAAAATCCCTGCCTCCCCCTTTTTCTCGACGATTGCAAAACCTGATATTTAAAAACTAAGATGAGCTTAAAATCCGTAAAAATTACAGAAACTCTTTGGAATTATCTCTCTCTACATTTGTGCATTGTGCATTTCCATTCTAGATGTACTCTTTTTTCTTGATACAAAACTTTGAGTTTTCGCTCTCCCTTCATCCCGTAAACCAAAAAGGCGAATAGGTAACAGCAAAATGAAAATTTTGGAGTTAAAAAATTTCAAACAATAAAAAATGTAAGCAAAGAAAATTTCTTCACACACCACAAATGAATATAAAAGTTTTGTTGTCCAAGTTTGGGAAATTCCACTAGTTCAACCCTAACAGCGTGGAATTTTATAAGAAAGAGATTTCTTCCACACATGTTTAAAAAATGGATTTGCATGTTTGAAACATGTTAAAGATGCAAATCACCTATGGATCCAAAGCTTTTTTAAGAGAATAACAAACGCTCATTAAATTCTCAAGTGAACGTGCGGTGGGATATTTACCCGAGTCAAACAACCCATTATTTTGCCCATCTACAAAAAGCTGACCCAACGATCATGGATGATTTTAAAGGGATTTATCATGCGTAACGGGCTATATTGCTCTAAGAAATGGCTTATGCATTGGGAGTCAAGACTCAGTTAAAAATCCCTGCCTCCGCCTTTTTCCCGACGATTGCAAAACCTGATATATAAAAACTAAGAAGAGCTTACAATCCCTAAAAATTATAGAAACTCTTTGGAATTATCTGTCTCTACATTTGTGCATTGTGCATTTCCATTCTAGATGTACTCTTTTTTCTTAAAACAAAACTGCGAGTTTTCGTTCTCCCTTCATCTCGTAAACCAAAAAGGCAAATAGATCGCAACAAAATGAAAATTTTGGAGTTAAAAAATGTAATACAATAAAAAAAGTAAGTAAATAATATTTATTCACACACGAAAAATGAACACAATAGTTTTGTTGTCCAAGTTTTGGAAATTCCACTCGTTCAACCCTAACAGCTTGGAATTTTATAAGAAAGTTATTTCCTCCACACATGCTTTAAAAATGGATATGCATGTTTGAAACATGTTAAAGATGCAAATCACCTATGGATCCAAAGCTTTTAAAGAGAATAACAAACGCTCAATAAATTCTCAGGTGAACGTGCGGTGGGATATTAACCCGAGTCAAACAAACCATTATTTTGCCCATCTACAAAAAGCTGACCCAACGATCATAGATGATTGTAAAGTGATTTATCATGCTTAACGGACTATATTACCCTAAGAAATGACTTATGGATTGGGAGTCAAGACTCAGTTAAAAATGCCTGCTTCCCCCTTTTTCACGACGATTGTAAAACCTTATATATAAAAACTAAAAATACCTTAGAATCCCTAAAAATTACAGAAACTCTTTGGAATTATCTCGCTCTACATTTGTGCACTGCGCATTTTCATTTTAGATGTACTTTTTTTTCATAAATCAAAACTTTGCGTTTTCGCTCTCCCTTCATCCCGTAAACCAAAAAGCAAATAGATCACAACAAAATGAAAATTTTAGAGTTCATGTACGGAAAAAAATTTAAAACAATAACAAATGTAAGTAAATAAAATTTATTCACACACCACAAATGGATACAAAAGTTTTGTTGTCCAAGTTTGGAAAATTCCACTAGTTAAACCCAAACAGCTTGGAATTTTATAAGAAAGAGATTTCCTCCACACATGCTTAAAAAATGGATTTGCATGTTTGAAACATGTTAAAGAAGCAAATCACCTATGGATCCAAAGCCTTTGTAGAGAATAACAAACGCTGATTAAATTCTCAACTTAACGTGCGGTGGGATATTTACCCGAGTCAAACAAGCCATTATTTTGCCCATCTACAAAAAGCTGACCCAATGATCATAGATGATTGTAAAGTGATTTATCATGCGTAACGGGTTATATTACCCTAAGAAATGACTTATGGATTGGGAGTCAACACTCAGTGAAAAATCCCTGCTTCCCCCTTCTTCCCGACGACTGGAAAACCTGATATATAAAAACTAAGAAGAGCTTACAATCCTTAAAAATTACAAAAACTCTTTGGAACTATCTGTCTCTACATTTATGCATTGTGAATTTCCATTCTAGATCTACTCTTTTTTCTTAAAAGAAAACTTTGAGTTTTCGTTCTCCCTTCATCCCGTAAACCAAAAAGGCAAATAGATCACAACAAAATGAAAATTTTGAAGTTAAAAAATGTAATACAATAACAAAAGTAAGTAAATAAAATTTATTCACCCACGACAAATGAACACAAAAGTTTTGTTGTCCAAGTTTTGGAAATTCTACTTGTTTAACCCTAACAGCTTGGAATTTTAAAAGAAAGTGATTTCCTCCACGCATGCTTTAAAAATGATTATGCATGTTTGAAACATGTTAAAGATGCAAATCACCTATGGATTCAAAGCTTTTGAAGAGAATAACAAACGCTCATTAAATTCTCAAGTGAACGTGCGGTGGGATATTTACCCGAGTCAAACAAGCCATTATTTTGCCCATTTATAAAAAGCTGACCCAACGATCATAGATGATTGTAAAGTGATTTATCATGCGTAACGGGCTATATTACCCTAAGAATTGACTTATGGATTGGGTGTCAAGACTCAGTTAAAAATCCCTGCTTGCCCCTTTTTCACGATGATTGCAAAACCTTTAATATAAAAACTAAAAAGACCTTAGAATCCCTAAAAATTACAGAAACTCTTTGGAATTATCTCGCTCAACATTTGTCCACTGCGCATTTTCATTTTAGATGTACTTTTTTGTCATAAATCAAAACTATGACTTTTCGCTCTCCCTTCATCCCATAAAGCAAAAATGCAAAAGGATCACAACAAAATCAAAATTTTAGAGTTCATGTACGGAAAAAAATTTAAAACTATAACAAATGTAAGTAAATAAAATTTATTCACACACCACAAATAAATACAAAAGTTTTGTTGTCCAAGTTTGGAAAATTCCACTAGTTCAACCCTAACAGCTTGGAATTTTATAAGAAAGAGATTTCCTCCACACATGCTTAAAAAATGGATTTGCATGTTTGAAACATGTTAAAGATGCAAATCACCTATGGATCCAATGCTTTTGAAGAGAATAACAAACACTCATTAAATTCTCAACTGAACGTGCGGTGGGATATTTACCCGAGTCAAACAAGCCATTATTTTGCCCATCTACAAAAAGCTGACACAACGATCATAGATGAATGTAAAGTGATTTATCATGAGTAATGGGCGATATTACCCTAAGAAATGACTTATGGATTGGGAGTCAAGACTCAGTTAAAAATCCCTGCCTCCCCCTTTTTCCCGACGATTACAAAACCTGATATATAAAAACTAAGAAGAGCTTACAATCTCTAAAAATTATAGAAACTCTTTGGAATTATCTGTCTCTAGATTTGTGCATTGTGCATTTCTATTTTCGATGTATTCTTTTTTCTAAAAATTAAACTTTGAATTTTCGGTCTAGCTTCATCCCGTAAACCAAGAAGGCAAATAAATCACAACAAAATGAAGGTTTTGGAGTTAAAAAATGTAAAACAATTACAAATGTAAGTAAAGAAAATTTAATCACACACAACAAATGAACACAAAAGTTTTTTTGTCCAAGATCTGGAAATTCCACTAGTTAAACCCTAACAGCTTGGAATTTTATAAGAAAGATATTTTCTCCACACATGCTTTAAAAATGGATATGCATGTTTTAAACATGTTAAAGATGCAAATCACCTATGGATCCAAAGCATTTGAATAGAATAACAAAAGTTCAATAAAATCTCAAGTGAATGTGCGGTGGGATATTTACCCGAGTCAAACAAGCCTTTTTTTTGCCCATCTACAAAAAGTTGACCCAACGATCATAGATGATTGTAAAGTGATATATCATGCGTAACGGGCTATATTACCCTAAGAAATGACTGATGGATTGGGAGCCAACACTCAGTTAAAATCCCCTACTTCCCCCTTTTTCCCGACGATTGAAAACCTGATATATAAAAACTAAAAAGACCTTAGAATCCGTAAAAATTTCAAAAACTCTTTGGACTTATCTCGCTCTACATTTGTGCACTGCGCATTTTCATTTTGGATGTACACTTTTTTCATAAATCAAAACATTGAGTTTTCACTCTCCCTTCATCCCGTAAACCAAAAATGCAAATAGATCACAACAAAATCAAAATTTTAGAATTCATGTACGGAAAAAAATTTAAAACAATAAAAAATGTAAGTAAATAAAATTTATTCACACACCGCAAATGAATACAAAAGTTTTGTTGTCCAAGTTTGGGAAATTCCACTATTTCAACCCTAACAGCTTGGAATTTTATAAGAAAGAGATTTCCTCCACACATGCTTAAAAAATGGATTTGCATGTTTGAAACATGTTAAAGATGCAAATCACCTATGGATCCTATGCTTTTGAAGAAAATAACAAACACTCATTAAATTCTCAACTGAACGTGCGGTGGGATATTTACCCGAGTCAAACAAGCCATTATTTTGCCCATCTACAAAAAGCTGACACAACGATCATAGATGAATGTAAAGTGATTTATCATGCGTAACGGGCGATATTACCCTAAGAAATGACTTATGGATTGGGAGTCAAGACTCAGTTAAAAATCCTTGCCTCCCCCTTTTTCCCGGCGATTACAAAACCTGATATATAAAAACTAAGAAGAGCTTACAATCTCTAAAAATTACAGAAACTCTTTGGAATTATCTGTCTCTACATTTGTGCATTGTGCATTTCCATTTTTGATGTACTCTTTTTTCTTAAAAATAAACTTCAACTTTTCGCTCTGGCTTCATCCCGTAAATCAAAAAGGCAAATAGATCACAACAAAATGAAGGTTTTGGAGTTAAAAAATTTAAAACAATAACAAATGTAAGTAAAGAAAATTTAATCACACACCACAAATGAACACAAAAGTTTTGTTGTCCAAGATCTGGAAATTCCAGTAGTTAAACCCTAACATCTTGGAATTTTATAAGAATGATATTTCCTCCACACATGCTTTAAAAATGGACATGCATGTTTTAAACATGTTAAAGATGCAAATTACCTATGGATCCAAAGCTTCTGAAGAGAATAACAAAAGTTCATTAAATTCTCAAGTGAACGTGCAGTGGGATATTTACCCAAGTCAAACAAGCCATTATTTTGCCCATCATCAAAAAGTTGACCCAATGATCATAGATGATTGTAAAGTGATGTATCATGCGTAACGGGCTATATTACCCTAAGAAATGACTGATGGATTGGGAGTCAACACTCAGTTAAAAGTCCCTGCTTCCCCCTTTTTCCCGACGAATGAAAACCTGATATATAAAAACTAAAAAGACCTTAGAATCCCTAAAAATTTCAAAAACACTTTGGAATTATCTCGCTCTACATTTGTGCACTGCGCATTTTCATTTTAGATGTACACTTTTTTCATAAATCAAAACATTGAGTTTTCGCTCTCCCTTCATCTCGTAAACCAAAAAGGCAAATAGATCACAACAAAATGAAAATTTTAGAGTTCATGTACGGAAAAAAATTTAAAACAATAACAGATGAAAGTAAATAAAATTTATTCACACACCACAAATGATTAGAAAAGTTTTGTTGTTCAAGTTTGGGAAATTCCACTAGTTCAACCCTAACTGCTTGGAATTTTATAAGAAAGAGATTTCCTCCACACATGCTTAAAAAATGGATTTGCATGTTTGAAACACGTTAAAGATTCAAATCACCAATGGATCCAAAGCCTTTGAAGAGAATAACAAACGCTCATTAAATTCTCAACTGAACGTGTGGTGGGATATTTACCCGACTCAAACAAGCCATTATTTTGCCCATCTACAAAAAGCTGACACAACGATCATAGATGATTGTAAAGTGATTTATCATGTGTAACGGGCGATATTACCCTAATAAATGACTTAAGGATTGGGAGTCAAGACTCAGTTAAAAATCCCTGCCTCCCCCTTTTTCCCGACGATTACAAAACCTGATATATAAAAACTAAGAAGAGCATACAATCCCTAAAAATTATAGAAACTCTTTGGAATTATCTGTCTCTACATTTGTGCATTGTCCATTTCCATTTTCGATGTACTCTTTTTCTTAAAAATAAACTTTGAGTTTTCGCTCTGGCTTCATCCCGTAAACCAAAAAGGCAAATAGACCAGAACAAAATGAAGGTTTTGGAGTTAAAAATTTTTAAAAAATAACAAATGTAAGTAAAGAAAATTTAATCACACACCACAAATGAACACAAAAGTTTTGTTATCCATGTTCTGGAAATTCCACTAGTTAAACCCTAACATCTTCGAATTTTATAAGAAAGATATTTCCTCCTCACATGCTTTAAAAATGGATATGCATGTTTTAAACATCTTAAAGATGCAAATCACCTATGGATCCAAAGCTTTTGAAAATAATAACAAAAGCTCATTAAATTCTCAAGTGAACGTGTGGTGGGATATTTACCCGAGTGAAACAAGTCATTATTTTGCCCATCTACAAAAAGTTGACCCAACGATCATAGATGATTGTAATGTGATGTATCATGCATAACGGGCTATATTTCCCTAAGAAATGACTTATGGAATGGGAGTCAACACTCAGTTAAAAATCCCTGCTTCCCCATTTTTCCCAACGATTGCAAAACTTGATATATAAAAACTAAAAAGACCCAAGAATCCCTAAAATTTATAGAAACTCTTTGGAATTATCTCGATCTACATTTGTGCACTGCGCTTTCTCATTTTAGATGTACACTGTTTTCATAAATCAAAACATTGAGTTTTCACTCTCCCTTCATCCCTTAAACCAAAAAGGCAAATAGATCACAATGAAATGAAAATTTTAGAGTTCATGTACGGAAAAAAATTTAAAACAATAAAAAATGTTAGAGAAGAAAATTTATTCACACACCACAAATGAATATAAAAGTTTTGTTGTCCAAGTTTTGGAAATTCCACTAGTTCAACCCTAACAACTTGAAATTTTATAAGAAACATATTTCCTCCACACATGCTTAAAAAATGGATTTGCATGTTTGAAACATGTTAAAGATGCAAATCACCTATGGATCCAAAGCATTTGAAGAGAATAACAAACGCTCATTAAATTCTCAAGTGAACGTGCGGTGGGATATTTACCCGAGTCAAACAAGCCATTATTCGTCCCATCTACAAAAAGCTGACCCAACGGTCATCGATGATTGTAAAGTGATTTATCACGCGTAACGGGCTATATTACCCTAAGAAATGACTTATGGATTGGGAGTCAACACTCAGTTAAAAATTCCTGCTTCCCCCTTTTTCCCGACAATTGCAAAACCTAATATGTAAAAACTAAAAGGACCTTAGAATCCCTAAAAATTACAGAAACTCTTTGGAATTATCTCGCTCTACATTTGTGCAATGTGCATTTTCATTTTAGATGTACACTTTTTTCAGAAATCAAAACTTTGAGTTTTCGCTCTCCCTTCATCCCGTAAACCAAAAAGGCAAATAGATCACAACAAAATGAAAATTTTAGAGTTCATCTATAGAAAAAAATTTAAACCAATAACAAATGTAAGTAAAGAAAATTTATTCACACACCACAAATGAATGCAAAAGTTTTGTTGTCCAAGTTTGGGAATTTCCACAAGCTCAACCCTAACAGCTTGGAATTTTATAAGAAAGAGATTTCCTCCACACATGCTTAAAAAATGGATTTGCATCTTTGAAACATGTTAAAGATGCAAATCACCTATGGATCCAAATCATTTGAAGAGAATAACAAACGCTCATTAAATTCTCAAGTGAACGTGCGGTGGGATATTTACCTGAGTCAAACAAGCCATTATTCATCCCATCTACAAAAAGCTGACGCAACGATCATCGATGACTGTAAAGTAATTTATCATGCGTAACGGGCAATAATACCATAAGAAATGACTGATTGATTGGGAGTTGAGACTTAGTTAAAAATCCCTGCCTCCCCCTTTTTCTCGACGATTGCAAAACCTGATATTTAAAAACAAAGAAGAGCTTACAATCCCTAAAAATTACAGAAACTCTTTGGAATTATCTCTCTCTACATTTGTGCATTGTGCATTTCCATTCTAGATGTACTCTTTTTTCTTAATACAAAACTTTGAGTTTTCACTCTCCCTTCATCCCGTAAACCAAAAAGGCAAATAAATAACAACAAAATAAAAATTTTGGAGTTAAAAAATTTAAAACAATAACAAATGTAAGTAAAGAAAATTTATTCACACACCACAAATGAACACAAAAGTTTTGTTGTCCAAGTTTGGGAAATTTCACTAGTTCAACCCTAACAGCTTGGAATTTTATAAGAAATAGATTTCCTGCACACATGCTTAAAAAATGGATTTGCATGTTTTAAACATGTTAAAGATGCAAATCACCTATGGATCCAAAGCTTTTGAAGAGAATAACAAACGCTCATTAAATTCTCAAGTGAACGTGCGGTGGGATATTTACCCGAGTCAAATAGCCCATTATTTTGCCCATCTACAAAAAGCTGACCGAACGATCATGCATGATTGTAAAGTGATTTATCATGCGTAACGGGCTATATTACTCTAAGAAATGACTTATGGATTGGGAGTCAAGACTTAGTTAAATATCCCTGCCTCCCCGTTTTTCCCGACGATTGCAAAACCTGATATATAAAAACTAAGAAGAGCTTACAATCCCTAAAAATTACAGAAACTCTTTGGAATTATCTGTCTCTACATTTGTGCATTATGCATTTCTATTCTAGAGGTACTCATTTTTCTTAAAACAAAACTTTGAGTTTTCGTTCTCCCTTCATCCCGTAAACCAAAAAAGCAAATAGATCACAATAAAATGAAAACTTTGGAGTTAAAAAATGTAATACAATAACAAAAGTAAGTAAAGAAAATTTATTCACACACGACAAATGAACACAACAGTTTTGTTGTCGAAGTTTTGGAAATTCCACTAGTTCAACCCTAACAGCTCGGAATTTTATAAGAAAGTGATTTCCTCCACACATGCTTTAAAAATGGATATGCATGTTTGAAACATGTTAAAGATGCAAATCACCTATGGATCCAAAGCTTTTGAAGAGAATAACAAATGCTCATTAAATTCGCAAGTGAACGTGCGGTGGGATATTTACCCGAGTCAAACTAGCCATTATTTTGCCCATCTACAAAAAGCTGACCCAACGATCATAGATGATTGTAAAGTGATTTATCATGCGTAACGGGAAATATTACACTATGAAATGACTTATGGATTGGGAGTCAAGACTCAGTTAAAAATCCCTGCCTCCCCCGTTTTTCCCGACGTTTGCAAAACCTGATACTTAAAAACTTAGTAGAGCTTACAATCCCTAAAAATTAAAGAAACTCTTTGGAATTATGTCTCTTTACAATTGTGCATTGTGCATTTTCATTCTAGATGTACTCTTTTTTCTAAAAAAAAAACTTTGAGTTTTCGCTCTGCCTTCATCCTGTAAACCAAAAAGGCAAATAAATCACAACAAAATGAAAATTTTGGAGTTATAAAATTTAAAACATTAACAAAAGTAAGTAAAGAAAATTTATTCAGACACCACAAATGAACACTAAAATTTTGTTGTCCAGGTTTTGAAAATTCCACTAGTTCAACCCTAACAGCTTGGAATTTTATAAGAAAGTGATTTCCTCCACATGCTTTAAAAATGGATATGCAAGTTTTATACATGTTAAAAATGCAAATCACCTATGGATCCAAAGTTTTTGAAGATAATAACAAAGGCTCATTAAATTCTGAAGTGAACGTGCGGTGGGATATTTACCCGAGTCAAACAAGCCATTATTTTGCCCATCTACAAAAAGCTAACCCAACGATCATAGATGATTGTAAAGTAATTTATCATGCGTAACAGCCTATATTACCCTAAGAAATGACTTATGGATTGGGAGTCAAGACTCAGTTAAAAATTCTTGCTTCCCTCTTTTTCCTGACGATTGCAAAACCTGATATATAAAAAAGAAAAAGACCATAGAAGCCCTGAAAATTAAAGAAACTCTTTGGAATTATCTCGCTCTACATTTGTGCACTGCGCATTTTTATTTTAGATGTACACTTTTTTCATAAATCAAAACTATGAGTTTTCGCTCTCCCTTCATCCCGTAAACCAAAAAGCCAAATAGATCACAACAAAATGAAAAGTTTAGAGTTCATGTACTGAAAAAAAATTAAAACAACAACAAATGTAAGTAAATAAAATTTATTCACACACCACAAATGAATACAAAAGTTTTTTTGTCCAAGTTTTCGAAATTCCACTAGTTCAACCCTAACAGCTTGAAATTTTGTAAGAAAGAGATTTCCTCCACACATGCTTAAAAAATGGATTTGCATGTTTGAAACATGTTAAAGATGCATATCACCTATGGATCCAAAGCTTTTGTAGAGAATGACAAACGCTCATTAAATTCTCAACTTAACGTGCGGTGGGATATTTACCCGAGTCAAACAAGCCATTATTTTTCCCGTCTACAAAAAGCTGACCCAACGATCATAGATGATTGTAAAGTGATTTATCATGCGTAACGGTTTATATTACCCTAAGAAATGACTTATGGATTGGGAGTCAACACTCAGTCAAAAATCCCTGCTTCCCCCTTCTTCCCGACGATTGCAAAACCTGATATATAAAAACTAAGAAGACCTTACAATCCTTAAAAATTACGAAAACTCTATGAAATTATCTGTCTCTACATTTGTGCATTGTACATTTCCATTCTGGATGTACTCTTTTTTCTTAAAACAAAACTTTGAGTTTTCGTTCTCCCTTCATCCCGTAAACCAAAAAGGCAAATAGATCACAACAAAATGAAAATTTTGGAGTTAAAAAATGTAATACAATAACAAAAGTAAGTAAAGAAAATTTATTCACACACGACAAATGAACACAAAAGTTTTGTTGTCCAAGTTTTGGAAATTCTACTTGTTCAACCCTAACAGCTTGGAATTTTACAAGTAAGTGATTTCCTCCACACATGCTTTAAAAATGGATGTGCATGTTTGAAACATGTTAAAGATAAAAATCACCTATGGATCCAAAACTTTTGAAGAGAATAACAAACGCTCATTAAATTCTCAAGTGAACGTGCGGTGGGATATTTACCCGAGTCAAACAAGCCATTAATTTGCCCATCTACAAAAAGCTGACCCAACGTTTATAGATGATTGTAAAGTGATTTATCATGCATAACGGGCTATATTACCCTAAGAAATGACTTATGGATTGGGAGTCAAGACTCAATTAAAAATCCCTGCTTCCCCCTTTTTCACGACGAATGCAAAACCTTATATATAAAAACTAAAAAGACCTTAGAATCAGTAAAAATTACAGAAACTCTTTGGAATTATCTCGCTCTACATTTGTGCACTGCGCATTTTCATTTTATATGTACTTTGTTTTCATAAATCAAAACTTTGAGTTTTCGCTCTCCCTTCATCCGGTAAACCAAAAAGGCAAATATATCACAACAAAATGAAAATTTTAGAGTTCATGTACGGAAAAAAATTTAAAACAACAACAAATGAAAGTAAATAAAATTTATTCACACACCACTAATGAATACAAAAGTTTTGTTGTCCAAGTTTGGGAAATTCCACTAGTTCAACCCCAAGAGCTTGGAATTTTATAAGAAAGAGATTTCCTCCACACATGCTTAAAAAATGGATTTGCATGTTTGAAACATGTTAAAGATGCAAATCACCTATGGATCCAAAGCTTTTGAAGAGAATAACAAACGCTCATTAAATTCTCAACTGAATGTGCGGTGGGATATTTACCCGAGTCAAACAAGCCATTATTTTGCCCATCTAGAAAAAGTTGACACAACGATCATAGATGAATGTAAAGTGATTTATCATGCGTAACGGGCGATATTACCCAAAGAAATGACTTATGGATTGGGAGTCAAGACTCAGTTAAAAATCCCTGCCTCCCCCTTTTTCCCGACGATTACAAAACCTGATAGATAAAAACTAAGAAGAGCTTACAATCTCTAAAAATTAAAGAAACTCTTTGGAATTATCTGTCTCTACATTTGTGCATTGTGCATTTCCATTTTCGATGTACTCTTTTTTCTTAAAAATAAACTTTGAGTTTTCACTCTGGCTTCATCCCGTAAACCAAAAAGGCAAATAGATCACAACAAAATGAAGGTTTTGTAGTTAAAAAATTTAAAATAATAACAAATGTAAGTAAAGAAAATTTAATCACACACCACAAATGAACACAAAAGTTTTGTTGTCCAAGATCTGGAAATTCCACTAGTTAAACCCTAACAGCTTGGAATTTTATAAGAAAGATATTTCCTCCACACATGCTTTAAAAATGGATATGCATGTTTGAAACATGTTAAAGATGCAAATCACCTATGGATCCAATGCTTTTGAACAGAATAACAAAAGTTCATTAAATTCTCAAGTGAACGTGCGGTGGGATATTTACCCGAGTCAAACAAGCCATTAGTTTGCTCATCTACAAAAAGTTGACCCAACGATCATAGATGAATGTAAAGTGATGTATCATGCGTAACGCGCTATATTACCCTAAGAAATGACTTATGGATTGGTAGTCAACACTCAGTTAAAAATCCATGCTTCCCCTTTTTTCCTGACGATTGAAAACCTGATATATAAAAACTAAAAAGACCCTAGAATCGCTAAAAATTACAGAAACTCTTTGGAATTATCTCGATCTACATTTGTGCACTGTACATTTTCATTTTAGATGTACACGTTTTTCATAAATCAAAACATTGAGTTTTTGCTCTCCCTTCATCTCGTAAACCAAAAAGGCAAATAGATCACAAAAAAATGAAAATTTTGGAGTTCAAGTACCGAAAAAAATTTAATACAATAACAAATGTAAGTAAATAAAATTTATTCACACACCACAAATGAATACAAAAGTTTTGTTGTCCAAGTTTGGGAAATTCCACTAGTTCAACCCCAACAGCTTGGAATTTTATAAGAAAGTTATTTCCTCCACACATGCTTTAAAAATGGATATGCATGTTTTAAACATGTTAAAGATGCAAATCACCTATGGATCCAAAGCTTTTGAAGAGAATCACAAACGCTCATTAAATTCTCAAGTGAACGTGCGGTGGGATATTTACCCGAGTCAAATAAACCATTATTTTGCCCATCTACAAAAAGCTAACCCAACGATCATAGATGATTGTAAAGTGATTTATTATGCGTAATGGGCTATATTACCATATGAAATGACTTATGGAATGGGAGTCAATACTCAGTTAAAAATCCTGCTTCCCCCTTTTTCCCAACGATTGCAAAAACTGATATATAAAAACTAAAAAGACCCTAGAATCCCTAAAAATTACAGAAACTCTTTGGAATTATCTCGATCTACATTTGAGCACTGCACATTTTCATTTTAGATGTACACATTTTTCATAAATCAAAACATTGAGTTTTCGCTCTCCCTTCATCTCGTAAACCAAAAAGGCAAATAGATCACAAAAAAATGAAAATTTTAGAGTTCATGGACGGAAAAAAATTTAAAACAATAAAAAATGTAAGTAAATAAAATTTATTCACACACCAGAAATGAATACAAAATTTTTGTTGTCCAAGTTTGGGAAATTCCACTAGTTCAACCCTAACAGCTTGGAATTTTATAAGAAATAGATTTCCTCCACACATGCTTTAAAAATTGATATGCATGTTTTAAACATTTTAAAGATGCAAATCACCTATGGATCCAAAGCTTCTGAAGGGAGTAACAAACGCTCATTAAATTCTCAAGTGAACGTGCGGTGGGATATTTACCCGAGTCAAACAAGCCATAATTTTTTCCATCTACAAAAAGCTGACCCAACGATCATAGATGATTGTAAAGTTATTTATCATGCGTAACGGGTTATATTACCCTAAGAAATGACTTATGGATTGGGAGTCAACACTCAGTTAAAAATCCCAGCTTCCCTCTTTTTCCCAACGATTGCCAAACTTGATATATAAAAACTAAAAAGACCATTGAATGCCTAAAAATTACAGAAAATATTTGGAATTATTTCTCTCTACATTTGTGCACCATGCGTTTTCATTTTAGATGTACACTTTTTTCGTAAATCAAAACTTTGAGTTTTCGCTCTCCCTTAATCCCGTGAACCAAAAACGCAAATAGATCACAACAAAATGAAAATTTTAGATGTCATGTACATAAAAAAAATTAAAACAATAACAAATGTAAGTAAAGAAAATTTATTCACTCACCACAAATGAATACAAAATTTTTGTTGTCCAAGATTGGGAAATTCTACAACTTCAACCCTAAATGCTTGGAATTTTATAAGAAAGAGATTTCCTCCACACATGCTCAAAAAATGGATTTGCATGTCTCAAACATGTTAAAGATGCAAATAATCCATGGATCCAAAGCTTTTGAAGAGAATAACATACGCTCATTAAATTTTCCAGTGAACGTGCGGTTGGATATTTACCCGAGTCAAACAAGCCATTATTTTGCCCATCTAAAAAAAGCTGACCCAATGATCATAGATGATTCTAAAGTGATTTATCATGCGTAATGGGCAATATTACCCTAAGAAATGACTTATGGATTGGGATCAAGACTCAGTTAAAAATCCCTGCATCCCCCCTTTTTCCCGACGATTGCAAAACTTGATATTTAAAAACAAAGAAGAGCTTACAATCCCTAAAAATTATAGAAACTCTTTGGAATTACCTCTCTCTCTACAATTGTGCATTGTGCATTTCCATTCTAGAGGAACTCTTTTTTCTTAAAAGAAAACTTTGAGTTTTCCCTCTCCCTTCATCCCGTAAACCAAAAAGGCAAATAAATCACAACAAAATGAAAATTTTGGAGTTAAAAAATTTAAAACATTAACAAAAGTAAGTAAAGAAAATTTATTCACACACCACAAATCAACACAAAAGTTTTGTTGTCCAAGTTCTGGAAATTCCACTAGTTCAACCCTAACAGCTTGGAATTTTATAAGAAAGTGATTTCCTCCACACATGCTTTAAAAATTGATGTGCATGTTTTAAACAAGTTAAAGATGCAAATCACCTATGGATCCAAAGCTTTTCAAGAGAATAACAAACGCTCATTAAACTCTCAAGTAAACGTGCGGTGGGATATTTACCCGAGTCAAACAAGCCATTATTTTGCCCATCTACAAAAAGCTGACCCAACAATCGTAGATGATTGTAAACTGATTTATCATGCGTAACGGGCTATATTACCCTAAGAAATGACTTATGGATTGGAAGTCAACACTCAGTTAAAAATCCCTGCTTCCCCCTTTTTCCCGACGATTGGAAAACCTGATATATAAAAACTAAAAAGACCTTAGAATCCCTAAAAATTACAGAAACTCCTTGGAATTATCTCGCTCTACATTTGTGCAATGTTAATTTTCATTTTAGATGTACACTTTTTTCATAAATAAAAACTTTGAGTTTTCGCTCTCCGTTCATCCCATAAACCAAAAAGGCAAATAGATCACAACAAAATGAAAATTTTAGAGTTCAAGTACGGAAAAAAAAATAAAAAAATAAAAAATGTTGGAGAAGAAAATTTATTCACACACTACAAATGAATATAAAATTTTTTTTGTCCAAGTTTGGGAAATTCCACTAGTTCAACCCTAACATCTTTGAATTTTATAAGAAAGAGATTTCCTCCACACATGCTTAAGAAAAGGATTTGCATGTTTGAAACATGTTAAAGATGCAAATCACCTATGGATCCAAAGCTTTTGAAGAGAATAACAAATGCTCATTAAATTCTCAAGTGAACAAGCGGTGGGATATTTACTGAGTCAAAGAAGCCATTATTTTGCCCTTCTACAAAAAGCTGCCCAACTATCATAGATGATTGTAAAGTGATTTATCATGCGTAATGGGTTGTATTACCCTAAGAAATGACTTATGGATTGGGAGTCAACACTCAGTTAAAAATCCCTGCTTCCCCCTATTTCCCGACTATTGCAAAACCTGATATGTAAAAAATAAAAGGACCTTAGAATCCCTAAAAATTATAGAAAATCTTTGGAATTATCTCGCTCTACATTAGTGCAATGTGCATTTTCATTTTCGATGTACACTTTTTTCAGAAATCAAAACTTTGAGTTTTCGTTATCTCTTCATCCCGTAAACCAAAAAGGCAAATAGATCACAACAAAATGAAAATTTTAGAGTTCATCTGCAGAAAAAAAATTGAAACTATAACAAATGTAAGTAAAGAAAATTTATTCACACACCACAAATGAATACAAAAGTTTTGTTGTCCAAGTTTGGGAAATTCCACTAGTTCAACCCTAACAGCTTGGAATTTTATAAGAAAGAGATTTCCTCCACACATGCTTAAAAAATGGATTTGCATGTTTGAAACATGTTAAAGATGCAAATCACCTATGGATCCAAAGCTTTTGAAGAGAATAACAAATGCTTATTAAATTCTCACGTGAACAAGAAGTGGGATATTTACCCGAGTCAAAGAAGCCATTATTTTGCCCTTGTTCAAAAAGCTGCCCAACTATCATAGATGATTGTAAATTGATTTATCATGCGTAATGGGCTATATTACCCTAAGAAATGACTTATGGATTGGGAGTCAACACTCAGTTAAAAATCCCTGCTTCCCCCTATTTCCTGACTATTGCAAAACCTGATATGTAAAAAATAAAAGGACCTTAGAATCCCTAAAAATTATAGAAAATCTTTGGAATTATCTCGCTCTACATTAGTGCAATGTGCATTTTCATTTTCGATGTACACTTTTTTCAGAAATTAAAACGTTGAGTTTTCGCTCTCTCTTCATCCCGTAAACCAAAAAGGCAAATAGATCACAACAAAATGAAAATTTTAGAGTTCATCTACAGAAAAAAAATTAAAACTATAACAAATGTAAGTAAAAAAAATTTATTCGCACTCCACAAATGAATACAAAAGTTTTGTTGTCCAAGTTTGGGAAATTCCACAAGTTCAACCCTTATAGCTTGGAATTTTATAAGAAAGAGATTTCCTCCACACATGCTTAAAAAGTGGATTTGCATGTTTGAAACATGTTAAAGATGCAAATCACCTATGGATCCAAAACATTTGAAGAGAATAACAAACGCTCATTAAATTCTCAAGTGAACGTGCGGTGGGATATTTACCCGAGTCAAACAAGCCATTATTCGTCCCATCTACAAAAAGCTGACCCAACGATCAATGATGACTGTAAAGTGATTTATCATGCATAACGGGCAATAAAACCCTAAGAAATGACTTATAGATTGGGAGTTGAGACTCAGTTAAAAATCCTTGCCTCCCCCTTTTTCTCGACGATTGCAAAACCTGATATTTAAAAACTAAGAAGAGCTTACAATCCCTAAAAATTACAGAAACTCTTTGGAATTATCTCTCTCTATATTTGTGCATTGTGCATTTCCATTCTAGATGTACTCTTTTTTCTTAATACAAAACTTTGAGTTTTTGCTCTCCCTTCATCCCGTAAACCAAAAAGGCAAATAGATCACAACAAAATGAAAATTTTGGAGTTAAAAAATTTAAAACAATAACAAATGCAAGTAAAGAAAATTTATTCACACACCACAAATCACAAAAGTTTTGTTGTTCAAGTTTGGGAAATTCCACTAGTTCAACCCTTACAACTTGGAATTTTATAAGAAATAGATTTCCTGCACACATGCTTAAAAAATGGATTTACATGTTTTAAACATGTTAAAGATGCAAATCACCTATGGATCCAAAGCTTTTGAAGAGAATAACAAACGCTCATTAAATTATCAAGTGAACGTGCGGTGGGATATTTACCCGAGTCAAACAACCCATTATTTTGCCCATCTACAAAAAGCTGACCCAACGATCATGGATGATTGTAAAGTGATTTATCATGCATAACGGGCTATATTACTCTAAGAAATGACTTATGGATTGGGAGTCAAGACTCAGTTAAAAATCCATGCCTCCCCCTTTTTCCCTACGATTGCAAAACCTGATATATAAAAACTAAGAAGAGCTTATAATCCCTAAAAATTACAGAAACTCTTTGGAATTATCTGTCTCTACATTTGTGCATTGTGCAGTTCCATTCTAGATCTACTGTTTTTTCTTAAAACAAAACTTTGAGTTTTCGTTCTCCCTTCATCCCATAAACCAAAAAGGCAAATAGATCACAACAAAATGAAAATTTTGGAGTTAAAAAATGTAATACAGTAACAAAAGTAAGTAAAGAAAATTTATTCACACACGTCAAATGAACACAACAGTTTTGTTGTTCAAGTTTTGGAAATTCCACTAGTTCAACCCTAGCAGCTTGGAATTTTATAAGAAAGTGATTTCCTCCACACATGCTTTAAAAATGGATATGCATGTTTGAAACATGTTAAAGATGCAAATCACCTTTGGATCCAAAGCTTTTGAAGAGAATAACAAACGCTCATTAAATTCTCAAGTGAACGTGCGGTGGGATATTTACCCGAGTCAAACTAGCCATTATTTTGCCCATCTACAAAAAGCTGACCCAACAATCATAGATGATTGTAAAGTGATTTATCATGCATAACGGGCAATATTACCCTAAGAAATGACTTATGGATTGGGAGTCAAGACTCAGTTAAAAATCCCTTCCTCCCCCCTTTTTCCCAACGATTGCAAAACCTGATATTTAAAAACTTAGAAGAGCTTACAATCCCTAAAAATTACAGAAACTCTTTGTAATTATCTCTCTCTACAATTGTGCATTGTGCATTTCCATTCAAGAGGTACTCTTTTTTCTTAAAACAAAACTTTGAGTTTTCACTCTACCTTCATCTCGTAAACCAAAAAGGCAAATAGATCACAACAAAATGAAAATTTTGGAGTTATAAATTTTAAAACATTAACAAAAGTAAGTAAAGAAAATTTATTCACACACCAGAAATGAACACAAAAATTTTGTTGTCCAAGTTTTGGAAATTCCACTAGTTCAACCCTAACAGCTTGGAATTTTGTTAGAAAGTGATTTCCTCCACACATACTGTAAAAAATGGATGGGCATGTTTTATACATGTTAAAAATGCAAATCACCTATGGATCCAAGGCTTTTGAAGAGAATAACAAACGCTCATTAAATTCTCAAGTGAACATGCGGTGGGATATTTACCAAAGTCAAACAAGCCATTATTTTGCCCATCTACAAAAAGCTGACCCAACGATGATAGATGAATGTAAAGTGATTTATCATGTGTAACGGGCGATATTACCCTAAGTAATGACTTATAGATTGGGAGTCAAGACTCAGTTAAAAATCCCTGCCTCCCCCTTTTTCCCGACGATTACAAAACCTGATATATAAAACCTAAGAAGAGCTTACAATCTCTAAAAATTACAGAAACTCTTTGGAACTATCTGTCTCTACATTTGTTCATTGTGCACTTCCATTTTCGATGTACTCTTTTTTATTAAAAATAAACTTAGAGTTTTGGCTATGCCTTCATCCCGTAAACCAAAAAGGCAAATAGACCACAACAAAATGAAGGTTTTGGAGTTAAAAAATTTAAAACAATAACAAATGTAAGTAAAGAAAATTTAACCACACACCACAAATGAACACAAAAGTTTTGTTGTCCAAGTTCTGGAAATTCCACTAGTTAAACCCTAACAGCTTGGAATTTTATACGAAAAATATTTCCTCCACACATGCTTTAAAAATGGATGTGCATGTTTTAAACATGTTAAAGATGAAAATCACATATGGATCCAAAGCTTTTGAAGAGAATAACAAAAGCTCATTAACATCTCAAGTGAACATGCGGTGGGATATTTACCCGAGTCAAACAAGCCATTATTTTGCCCATCTACAAAAAGTTGACCCAATGATCATAGATAATTGTAATGTGATGTACCATGCGTAACGGGCTATATTATCCTAAGAAATGACTTATGGAATGGGAGTCAACACTCAGTTAAAAATCCCTGCTTCCCCCTTTTTCCCGACGATTGCAAAACCTGATATATAAAAACTAAAAAGACCATTGAATCCCTAAAAATTACAAAAACTCTTTGGAATTATCTCGATCTACATTTGTGCACTGTGCATTTTCATTTTAGATGTACACTTTTTTCATAAATCAAAACATTGAGTTTTCGCTCTCCCTTCATCTCGTAAACCAAAAAGGCAAATAGATCACAACAAAAAAAAAATATTAGAGTTCATGTACGGAAAAAAATTTAAAACAATAACAAATGTAAGTAAATAAAATTTATCCACACACCACAAATGAATACAAAAGTTTTGTTGTCCAAGTTTGGGAAATTCCACTAGTTCAACCCTAACTGCTTGGAATTTTATAAGAAAGAGATTTCCTCCACACATGCTTAAAAAATGGATTTGCATGTTTGAAACATGTTAAAGATGCAAATCACCAATGGATCCAAAGCCTTTGAAGAGAATAACAAACGCTCATTAAATTCTCAACTGAACGTGCGGTGGGATATTTACCCGAGTCAAACAAGCCATTATTTTGCCCATCTACAAAAAGCTGCCCAACGATCATAGATGATTGTAAAGTGATTTATCATCCGAAACAGGCTATATAACCTTAAGAAATCACTTATGGATTGGGAGTCAACACTCAGTTAAAAATCCCTGTTGCCCCCATTTTCCCGACGATTGCAAAACCTGATATATAAAAACTAAAAAGACCTTAGAATTCCTAAAAATTACCCAAACTCTTTAGAATTATCTCGCTCTACATTTTTGGAATGTGCATTTTCATTTTAGATGTATACTTTTTTCATAAATGAAAACTTTGAGTTTTCGCTCTCCCTTCATCCTGTAAACCAAAAAGGCAAATAGATCACAACAAAATGAAACTTTTAGAGTTCATGTACAGAAAAAAATTTAAAACAATAACAAATGTAATTAAAGAAAATTTATTCACTCACCACAAATGAATACAAAACTTTAGTTGTCCATGTTTGGGAAATTCCACTAGTTCAACCCTAACAGCTTGGAATTTTAGAAGAAAAAGATTTCCTCCACACATGCTTAAAAAATGGATTTGCATGTTTGAAACATGTTAAAGATGCAAATCACCTATTGATCCAAAGCTTTTGAAGAGAATAACAAACGCTCATTAAATTCTCAAGTGAACGTGCGGTGGGATTTTTACCCGTGTCAAACTAGCTATTATTTGGCCCATCTACGAAAAGCTGACCCAACGATCATAGATGATTGTAAAGTGATTTATCATGCGTAACGGGAAATATTACCCTAAGAAATGACTTATGGATTGGGAGTCAAGACTCAGTTAAAAATCACTGCCACCCCCCTTTTTCCCGACGATTGCAAAACCTGATATTTAAAAACAAAGAAGAGCTTACAATCCCTAAAAATTACAGAAACTCTTTGGAATTATCTCTCTCTACAATTGTGCATTGTGCATTGTGCATTTACATTCTAGATGTACTCTTTTTTCTTAAAAGAAAACTTTGATTTTTCGCTCTCCCTTCATCCCGTCAACCAAAAAGGCAAATAAATCACAACAAAATGAAAATTTTGGTTTTAAAAAATTAAAAGCATTAACAAAAGTAAGTAAAGAAAATTTATTCACACACCACAAATGAACACAAAAGTTTTGTTATCCAAGTTTTCGAAATTCCACTAGTTCAACCCTAACAGCTTGGAATTTTATAAGAAAGTGATTTCCTCCACACATGCTTTAAAAATGGATATGCAAGTTTGAAACATGTTAAAGATGCAAATCACCTATGGATCCAAAGCTTTTCAAGAGAATAACAAACTCTCATTAAACTCTCAAGTGAACGTGCGGTGGGATATTTACCCGAGTCAAACAAGCCATTATTTTGCCCATCTACAAAAAGCTAACCCAACGATCATAGATGATTGTAAGGTTATTTATCATGCGTAACGGGCTATATTACCCTAAGAAATGACTTATGGATTGGGAGTCAACACTCAGTTAAAAATCCCTGCTAACCCCTTTTTCCAGACGATTGCAAAACCTGATATATAAAAACTAAAAAGACCTTAGAATCCCTAAAAATTACAGAAACTCTATGGAATTATCTCGCTCGACATTTGTGCACTGCGCATTTTCATTTTTGATGTACACTTTTTTCATAAATCAAAACTTTGAGTTTTCGCTCTCCCTTCATCCCGTAAACCAAAAAGGCAAATAGATCACAACAAAATGAAAATTGTAGAGTTCACGTACGGAAAAAAATTTTAAACATTTACAGATGTAAGTAAATAAAATTTATTCACACACCACAAATGATTACAAAAGTTTTGTTGTCCAAGTTTGGGAAATTCCACCAGTTCAACCCTTACAACTTGGAATTTTATAAGAAAGAGATTACCTCCGCACATGCTTTAAAAATGGATATGCATGTTTGAAACAAGTTAAAGATGCAAATCACCTATGGATCCAAAGCTTTTGATGAGAATAACAAACGCTCATTAAATTCTCAAGTGAACCTGCGGTGGGATATTTACCCGAGTCAAACAAGCCATTACTTTGCCTATCTTCAAAAAGCTGCCCAACGATCATAGATGATTGTAAAGTGATTTATCAAGCGTAACGGGCTATATTACCCAAAGAAATGACTTATGGATTGGGAGTCAACACTCTCTTAAAAATCCCTTCCTCCCCCTTTTTCCTGACGATTGCAAAACTTAATATATAAAAACTAAGAAGAGCTAACAATCCATGAAAATTACAGAAACTCTTTGGAATTATCACTCTCTACATTTGTGCATTGTGCATTTTCATTCTAGATGTACACTTTTTTCATAAATAAAAACTTTGAGATTTCGCTCTCCCTTCATCCGTAAACCAAAAAGGCAAATAAATCACAACAAAATGAAAATTTAAGTGTTCATGTAACGAAAAAAATTAAAACAATAACAAATGTAAGTAAAGAAAATTTATTCACACACCACAAATGAATACAAAATTTTTGTTGTCCAAGTTTGGGAAATACCACTAGTTAACCCCTAACAGCTTGGAATTTTATAAAAATGAGATTTCCTCCACACATGCTTAAAAAATGGATTTGCATGTTTTATACATGTTAAAGATGCAAATCACCTATGGATCCAAAGCTTTTGAAGAGAATAACAAACGCCCATTAAATTCTCAAGTGAACGTGCGGTGGGATATTTACCAGAGTCAAACAAGCCATTATTTTGCCCATCTAAAAAAAGTTGACCCAACGATCATAGATGATTGTAAAGTAATTGATCATGCGTAATGGACAACATTACCCTAAGATATGACTTATGGATTGGGAGTCAAGACTCAGTTAAAAATCCATGCGTCCCCCTTCTTCTCGATGATTGCAAAACCTGATATTTAAAAACTAAGAAGAGCTTACAATCCCTAAAAATTACAGAAACTCTTTGGAATTATCTCTCTCTACATTTGTGCAATGTGCATTTCCATTCTAGATGTACTCTTATTTCTTAAAACAAAAGTTTGAGTTTTCTCTCTCCCTTCATCCCGTAAACCATAAAGGCAAATAGATCACAACAAAATGAAAATTTAGGAGTTAAAATATTTTTAAAAAAAACAAAAGTAAGTATAGAAAATTTATTCACACACCACAAATGAACACAAAAGTTTTGTTGTCCAAGTTTGGGAAATTCCTCTAGTTCAACCCTAACTGCTTGGAATTTTATACGAAAGAGATTTCCTCCACACATGCTTTAAAAATGGATATGCATGTTTTATACATGTTAAAGAATCATATCACCTATGGATCCAAAGCTTTTGAAGAGAATAACAAACGCTCATTAAATTCTCAAGTGAACGTGCGGTGGGATATTTACCCGAGTCAAACAAGCCATTATTTTGCCCATCAACAAAAATCTGACCCAACGATAATAGATGATTGTAAAGTAATTTATCATGCGTAACGTGCTATATTACCCTAAGAAATGACTTATGGATTGGGGGTCAACACTCAGTTAAAAATCCCTGCTTCCCCATTTTTCCCGAGAAATGCAAAACCTGGTATATAAAAACTAAAAAGACCTTAGAATCCCTAAAAATTACAGAAACTCTTTGGAATTATCTCACTCTACATTTGTGCACTGCGCATTTTCATTTTAGATGTACACTTTTTTCAAAAATCAAAAGTTTGAGTTTTCACTCTCCCTTCATCCCGTAAACCAAAAAGGCAAATAGATCACAACAAAATGAAAATTTTAGAGTTCATGTACGGAAAAAAATTTAAAACAATAACAAATGTAAGGAAATAAAATTTATTCACACACCACAAATGGATACAGAAGTTTTGTTGTCCAAGTTTGGGAAATTCCCCTAGTTCAATCGTAACAGTTTGGAATTTTAGAAGGAAGAGATTTCCTCCACACATGCTTTAAAAATGGATATGCTTGTTTTAAACATTTTAAAGATGCAAATCACCTATGGATCCAAGGCTTTTGAAGAGAATAGCAAACGCTCATTAAATTCTCAAGTGAACGTGCGGTGGGATATTTACCCGAGTCAAACAAGCCATTATTTTGCCCATCTACAAAAAGCTGACCCAACGATCATAGATGATTGTAAAGTGATTTATCATGCGTAACGGGCTATATTACCCTAATAAAAGATTTATGGATTGGGAGTCAACACTCAGTTAAAAATCCCTGCTTCCCCTTTTTTCCCAATGATTGCAAAACCTTATATAAAAAAACTAAAAAGACCTTAGAATCCCTAAAAATTACAGAAACTTTTTGGAATTATCTCGCTCAACATTTGTGCACTGCGCAATTTCATTTTAGATGTACACTTTTTTCATAAATAAAAACTCTGAGTTTTCGCTCTCCCTTCATCCCGTAAACCAATAAGGCAAATAGATCACAACAAAATGAAAATTTTAGAGTTCATGTACGGAAAAAATTTAAAACAATAACAAATGTAAGTAAAGAAAATTTATTCACACAGCAGAAATGAATACAAAAGATTTGTTGTCCAATTTTGGGAAATTCCACTAGTTCAACCCTAACAGCTTGGAATTTTATAAGAAAGAGATTTCCTCCACACATGCTTAAAAAAAGGATTTGCATGTTTGGAACTTGTTAAAGATGCAAATCACCTATGGATCAAAAGCTTTAGAAGAGAATAACAAACGCTCATTAAATTCTCATGTGAACGTGCGATCGGATATTTACTCGAGTCAAACAAGCCATTATTTTGCCCATCTACAAAAATCTGACCCAACGATCATAGATGATTGTAAAGTGATTTATCGTACGTAACAGGCAATATTACCTTAAGAAATGACTTATGGATTGGCAGTCAAGACTCAGTTAAAAATCCCTGCCTCCCCCCTTTTTCCCGACGATTCCAAAACCTGATATATAAAAACTAAGAAGAGCTTACGATCCCTAAAAATTATAGAAACTCTTTGGAATTAACTCTTTCTACATTTTTGCATTGCGTATTTCCATTCTAGATGTACACTTTTTTCTTAAAACAAAACTTTGAGTTTTCGCTCTCCCTTCATCCGGTAAACCAATAAGCCAAATAGATCACAACAAAATGAAAATTTTAGAGTTCATGTACGGAAAAAATTTAAAACAATAACAAATGTAAGTAAAGAAAATTTATTCACACACCAGAAATGAAAACAAAAGATTTGTTGTCCAATTTTGGGAAATTCCACTAGTTCAACCCTAACAGCTTGGAATTTTATAAGAAAGAGATTTCCTCCACACATGCTTAAAAAAAGGATTTGCATGTTTGGAACTTGTTAAAGATGCAAATCACGTATGGATCAAAGCTTTAGAAGAGAATAACAAACGCTCATTAAATTCTCATGTGAACGTGCGATCGGATATTTACTCGAGTCAAACAAGCCATTATTTTGCCCATCTACAAAAATCTGACCCAACGATCATAGATGATTGTAAAGTGATTTATCATGCGTAACAGGCAATATTACCTTAAGAAATGACTTATGGATTGGCAGTCAAGACTCAGTTAAAAATCCTTGCCTCCCCCCTTTTTCCCGACGATTCCAAAACCTGATATATAAAAACTAAGAAGAGCTTACGATCCCTAAAAATTATAGAAACTCTTTGGAATTAACTCTTTCTACATTTTTGCATTGTGCATTTCCATTCTAGATGTACACTTTTTTCTTAAAACAAAACTTTGAGTTTTCGCTCTCCCTTCATCCCGTAAACCAAAAACGCAAATAGATCAAAACAAAATGAAAATTTCTGAGTTAAAAAATTTAAAACAATAATAAAAGTAAGTAAAGAAAATTTTTTCACACACTACAAATGAACACAAAAGTTTTGTTGTGCAAGTTTTGGAAATTCCACTAGTTCAACCCTAACATCTTGGAATTTTATAAGAAAGAGATTTCCTCCACACTTGCTTTAAAAATGGATATGCATGTCTTATACATGTTAAAGAATCAAATCACCTATGTATCCAAAGCTATAGAAGAGAATAACAAACGCTCATTAAATTCTCAAGTGAACGTGCGGTGGGATATTTATCCGAGTCAAACAAGCCATTATTTTGCCCATCTACAAAAAGCTGACCCAACGATCAAAGATGATTGTAAAGTGATTTATCATGCGTAATGGGATATATTACCCTAATAAATTACTTATGGATTGGGAGTCAAGACTCAGTTAAAAACCCATGCTTCCCCCTTTTTCCCTACGATTGCAAAACCTGATATATAAAAACTAAGAAGAGCTTACAATCCCTAAAAATTACAGAAACTCTTTGGAATTATCTCGCTCTACATTTGTGCACTGCGCATTTTCATTTTAGATGTACACTTTTTTCATAAATCAAAACTTTGAGTTTTCGCTCTCCCTTCATACCGTAAACCAAAAAGGCAAATAGATCACAAAAAAATGAAAATTTTAGAGTTCATGTACAAAAAATAATTTAAAACAATAAAAAATATAAGTAAAGAAAATTTATGCACACACCACAAATGAATACAAAAGTTTTGTTTTCCAAGTTTGGGAAATTCCACTAGTTCAACCCTAACAGCTTGGAATTTTATATGAAAGAGATTTCCTCCACACAAGCATAAAAAATGGAATTGCATGTTTGAAACTTGTTAAAGATGCAAATCACCTATGGATCAAAAGCCTTTGAAGAGAATAACAAACGCTCATTAAATTCTCAAGTGAACGTGCGGTCGGATATTTACTCGAGTCAAACAAGCCATTATTTTGCCCATCTAAAAAAAGCTGACCCAACGATCATAGATGATTGAAGTGATTTATCATGCGTAACGGGCAATATTACCCTAATAAATGACTTATGGATTGGGAGTCAAGACTCCGTGAAAAATCCCTGCCTCTCCCCTTTTTCTCGTCGATTGCAAAACCTGATATTTAAAAACTAAGAAGAGCTTACAATCCCTAAAAATTACAGAAACTCATTGGAATTATCTCTCTCTAAATTTGTGCATTGTCCATTTCCATTCTAGATGTACACTTTTTTCTTAAAACAAAAATTTGAGTTTTCGCTCTCCCTTCATCCCGTAAACCAATAAGGAAAATAGATCACACCAAAATGAAAATTTTGGAGTTAAAAAATTTAAAATAATAACAAAAGTAACTAAAGAAAATTTATTCACACACCACAAATGAACACAAAATTTTTGTTGTCCAAGTTTTGGAAATTGCACTAGTTCAACCCTAAAAGCTTGGAATTTTATAAGAAAGAGATTTCCTCCACACATGCTTTAAAAATGGATATGCATGTTTTAAACATGTTGAAGATGCAAATCACCTATGGATCCAAATCTCTTGAAGAGAATAACAAACGCTCTTAAATTCTCAAGTGAACGTGCGGTCGGATATTTACTCGAGTCAAACAAGCCATTATTTTGCCCATCTAAAAAAAGCTGACCCAACGATCATAGATGATTGAAGTGATTTATCATGCGTAACGGGCAATATTACCCTAAGAAATGACTTATGGATTGGGAGTCAAGACTCAGTGAAAAATCCCTGCCTCCCCCGTTTTTCACGTTGATTGCAAAACCTGATATTTAAAAACTAAGAAGAGCTTACAATCCCTAAAAATTATAGAAACTCTTTGGAATTATCTCTCTCTACATTTGTGCATTGTCCATTTCCATTCTAGATGTTCACTTTTTTCTTAAAACAAAACTTTTAGCTTTCGCTCTCCCTTCATCCCGTTAACCAAAAAGGCAAATAGATCACAACAAAATGAAAATTTTGGAGTTAAAAATTTTTAAAACAATAACAAATGTAAGTAAAGAAAATTTATTCACACACCACAAATGAATACAAAAGTTTTTTTGTCCAAGTTTGGGAAATTCCACTAGTTCAACCCTAAAAGCTTGGAATTTTATAAGAAAGAGATTTCCTCCACACATGCTTTAAAAGTGGATATGCATGTTTTAAACATGTTAAAGATGCACATAACCTATGGATCCAAAGCTTTTGAAGAGAATCACAAACGCTCATTAAAATCTCAAGTGAACGTGCGGTGGGATATTTACCCGAGTCAAATAAGCCATTATTTTGCCCATCTACAAAAAGCTAACCCAACGATCATAGATGATTGTAAAGTGATTTATCATGCGTAACGGGCTATTTTACCCTAAGAAATGACTTATGGATTGGGAGTCAACACTCAGTTAAAAATCCCTGCTTCCCCCTTTTTCCCGACGATTGGAAAACCTCATATATAAAAACTAAAGAGACCTTAAAATACCTAAAAATTATAGAAACTGTTTGGAATTATCTCGCTCTACATTTGTGCACTGCGTATTTTCATTTTAGATGTACACTTTTTTCATAAATCAAAAGTTTGAGTTTTCGCTCTCCCTTCATCACGTAAGCCAAAAAGGCAAATAGATCACAACAAAATGAAAATTTTAGACTTCATGTATGGAACAAAATTTAAAACAATAACAAATGTAAGTAAATGAATTTTTTTCACACACCAAGAATTAATACAAAAGTTTTGTTGTCCAAGTTTGGGAAATTCCACTAGTTCAACACTAACAGCTCGAAATTTTATAAGAAAGAGATTTCCTCCACATGTGCTTAAAAAATGGATTTGCATGTTTTATAAATGTCAAAGATGCAAATCACCTATGGATCCAAAGCTTTTGAAGAGAATAAAAAATGCTCATTAAATTCTCAAGTGAACGTGCGGTGGGATATTTACAAGAGTCAAACAAGCCATTATTTTGCCCATCTACAAAAAGCTGAGTAAATGATCATAGATGATTGTAAAGTGATTTATCATGCGTAACGGGCAATATTACCCTAAGAAATGACTTATGGATTGGGAGTCAAGACTCAGTTAAAAATTCCAGCCTCCCCCCTTTTTCCCGACGATTGCAAATCCTCAAATTTAAAAATTAAGAAGAGCTTACAATCCCTAAAAATTACAGAAACTCTTTGGAATTATCTCTCTCTACATTTGTACAATGTGCATTTTTATTCTAGATGAACACTTTTTTCTTAAAATAAAACTTTAACTTTTCGCTCTCCCTTCATCCCGTAAACCAAAAAGGCAAATAGATCATAACAAAATGAAACTTTTAGTGTTCATATACGGAAAAAAATTTAAAATAATAACAAATGTAAGTAAAGAAAATTATTCACACGCCACAAATGAATACAAAAGTTTTGTTGTCCAAGTTTGGGAAATTCCTCTAGTTCAACCCTAACAGCTTGGAATTTTATAAGAATGAGATTTCCTCCACACTTGCTTAAAAAATGGATTTGCATGTTTGAAACATGTTAAAGATGCAAATCACCTATGGATCCAAAGCTTTGGAAGAGAATAATAAACGCTCATTAAATATTCAAGCGAACGTGCGGTGGGATATTTACCCGAGTCAAACAAGCCATTATTCATCCCATCTACAAAAAGCTAACCCAAAGATCATCGATGACTGTAAAGTGATTTATCATGCGTAACCGGCAATAATACCCTAAGAAATGACTAATAGAGTGGGAGTTAATACTCAGTTAAAAATCCCTGCCTCCGCCTTTTTCTCGACGATTGCAAAACCTGATATTTAACAACTAAGAAGAGCTTACGATCCCTAAAAAATACAGAAACTCTTTGGAATTACCTCTCTACATTTGTGCATTGTGCATCTCCATTCTAGATGTACTCTTTTTTCTTAATACAAAACTTTGAACTTTCGCTCTCCCTTCATCCCGTAAACCAAAAAGGCAAATAGATCACAACAAAATGAAAATTTTGGAGTTAAAATATTTAAAACAATAAAAAATGTAAGTAAAGAAAATTTATTCACACACTGCAAATGAATACTAAAGTTTTGTTGCCCAAGTTTTGAAAATTCCACAAGATCAACCCTAACAGCTTGGAATTTTATAAGAAAGAGATTTCCGCCACACATGCTTCAAAAATGGTTATGCATGTTTTAAACATGTTAAAGATGAAAATTACCTATGGATCGAAAGCTTTCGAAGAGAATAACAAACGCTCATTAAATTCTCAAGTGCACGTGCGGTGGGATATTTACACGCGTCAAAAAAGCCATTATTTTGCCCATCTACAAAAAGCTGACCCAACGATCATAGATGATTGTAAAGTGATTGATCATGCGTAACAGGCAATATTACTCTAAGAAATGATTTATGGATTGGGAGTCTAGACTCAGTTAGAAATCCCTGCTTCCCCCTTTTTCCTGATGATTGCAAAACCGGATATATAAAAACTAAAAAGACCTTAGAATCCCTAAAAATTACAGAAACTCTATGGAATTATCTCGCTCTACATTTGTACACTACTCATTTTCATTTTAGATGTACGTTTTTTCATAAATCAAAACTTTTATTTTTCGCTCTCCCTTCATCTCGTAAACCAAAAAGGCAAATAGATCTCAACAAAATGAAAATTTTAGAGTTCATGTACGGAAAAAAATTTAAAACAAAAAAAATTTAAGTAAATAAAATTTATTCACACACAATAAATGAATACAAAAGTTTTGTTGTCCAACTTTGGGAAATTCCACTAATTCAACCCTAACAGCTTGGAATTTTATAAGAAAGAGATTTCCTCCACACATGCTTAAAAAATGGATTTGCATGTTTGAAACATGTTAAAGATGCAAATCACCTACGGATCCAACGCTTTTGAAGAGAATAACAAACGCTGATTAAATTCTCAAGTGAACGTGCGGTGGGATATTTACCCGAGTCAAACAAGCCATTATTTTGCCCATCTACAAAAAGCTGACCCAATGATCATAGATGATTGTAAAGTGATTTATCATGCGTAACGGGCTATATTACCCTAAGAAATTACTTATGGATTGGGAGTCAAGACTCAGTTAAAAATCCCTGCCTCCCCCTTTTTCCTGACAATTACAAAACCTGAAATATAAAAACTAAGAAGAGCTTTAAATCCCTAAAAATTACAAAAACTCTTTGGAATTATCTCTCTCTACTTTTGTGCATTGTGCATTCCCAAATTAGATGTACTCTTTTTTCTTATAACAAAATTTTGAGTTTTTGCTCTACCTTCATCACGTAAACCAAAAAGGCAAATAGATCACAACAAAATGAAGGTTTTGGAGTTAAAAAATTTAAACAATAACAAATGTTAGTAAAGAAAATTTAATCACACACCACAAATGAACACAAAAGTTTTATTGTCCAAGTTTGGGAAATTCCACTAGTTCAACCCTAACAGCTTGGAATTTTATAAGAAATAGATTTCCTCCACACATGCTTTAAAAATGGATATGCATGTTTTAAACATGTTAAAGATGCAAATCACCTATGGATCCAAAGCTTTTGAAGAGAATAACAAACGCTCAATAAATTCTCAAGTGAACGTGCGGTGGGATATTTACCCGAGTCAAACAAGCCATTATTTTGCCGATCTACAAAATGCCGACGCAACGATCATAGATGATTGTCAAGTGATTTAGCATGCGTAACGGGCTATATTAACCTAAGAAATGACTTATGGATTGGGAGTTAAGACTCAGTTAAAAATCCATGCTTCCCCCTTATTCCCGACTATTGCAAAACCTGATATATAAAAACTTTAAAGACCTTAGAATCCCTAAAAATTACAAAAACTCAATGGAATTGTCACCCTCTACATTTGTGCACTACGCATTTTCATTTTAGATGTACACTTTTTTCATAAATCAACACTTTGAGTTATCTCTCTCCCTTCATCCCGTAAACCAAAAAGGCAAATAGATCACAACAAAATGAAAATTTTAGAGTTCATGTACCAAAAAAAATTTAAAACAATAAAAAATATAAGTAAATAAAATTTATTCACACACCGCAAACAAATACAAAAGTTTTGTTGTCCAAGTTTGGGAAATACCACTAGTTCAACCCTAACAGCTTGGAATTTTATAAGAAAGAGATTTCCTCCACACATGCTTAAAAAATGGATTTCCATGTTTGAAACATGTTAAAGATGCAAATCACCTATGCATCCAAAGCTTTTGAAGAGAATAACAAACGCTCATTAAATTCTCAACTGAATGTGCGGTGGGATATTTACCCGAGTCGAGCAAGCCATTATTTTGTCCATCTACAAAAAGCTGCCCAACGATCATAGATGATTGTAAAGTGATTTATCATGCGTAACGGGCTATATTACCCTAAGAAATGACTTATGGATTGGGAGTCAAGACTCAATTAAAAATCCCTACTTTCCCCTTTTTCCCGACGATTGCAAAACCTGATATATAAAAACTAAAAAGACCTTAGAATCCCTAAAAATTATAGAAACTCTTTGGAATTATCTCGCTCTACATTTGTGCACTGCGCATTTTCATTTTAGATGTCAACTTTTTTCATAAACCAAAACTTTGAGTTTTCACTCTCCCTTCATCCTGTAAACCAAAAAGGCAAATAGATCAGAACAAAATGAAAATTTTAGAGTTCATGTACGGAAAAAAATTTAAAACAATAACAAATGTAAGTAAATAAAATTTATTCCCACACCACAAATAAATACAAATGTTTTCTTGTCCAAGTTTCGGAAATTCCACTAGTTCAACCCTAACATCTTGGAATTTTATAAGAAAGAGATTTCGTCCACTCATGCTTAAAAAATGGATTTGCATTTTTCAAACATGTTAAAGATGCAAATCACCTAGGGATCCAAAGCTTTTGTAAAGTGATTTATCATGCGTAATGGGCTATATTACCGTAATAAATGACTTATGGATTGGGAGTCAACACTCAGTTAAAAATCCCTGCTTCCCCTTTTTTCCCAATGATTGCAAAACCTGATTTATAAATACTAAAAAGACCTTAGAATCCCTAAAAATTACAGAAACTCTTTGGAATTATCTCACTCTACATTTTTGCACTATGCATTTTCATTTTAGATGTACACTTTTTTCATCAATCAAAACTTTGAGTTTTAGCCCTCCCTTCATCCCGTAAACCAAAGAGGCAAATAGATCACAACAAAATGAAAATTTTAGATTTCATGTACGGAAAAAAATTTAAAACAATAACAAATGTAAGTAAATAAAATTTATTCACACACCGCAAATGAATCCAAAAGTTTTGTTGTCCAAGTTTTGGAAATTCCACTAGTTCAACCCTAACAGCTTGGAATTTTATAAGAAAGAGATTTCCTCCACACATGCTTAAAAAATGGAGTTGTATGTATGAAACATGTTAAAGTTGCAAATCACCTATGGATCCAAAGCTTTTGAAGAGAATTACAAACGTTCATTAAATTCTCAACTGAACGTGCGGTGGGATATTTACCCGAGTCAAACTAGCCATTATTTTGCCCATCTATAAAAAGCTGACCCAACGATCATAGATGGTTGTAAAGTGATTTATCATGCGTAACGGGCTATATTACCCGATGAAATGACATATGGATTGGGAGTCAAGACTCAATTAAAATTCCTTGCCTCCCTCTTTTCCCCGACATTTGCACAACCTGATATATAAAGACTAAGAAGAGCTTACAATCCGTAAAAATTACGAAAACTCTTCGGAATTATCTCTCTCTACATTTGTGCACTGTGCATTTCCATTCTAGCTGTTCTCTTTTTTCTTAAAACAAAACTTTGAGTTTTTGCTCTCCCTTCATCCCGTAAACCAAAAACGCAAATAGATCAAAACAAAATGAAAATTTCTGAGTTAAAAAATTTAAAACAATAACAAAAGTAAGTAAAGAAAATTTACTCACACACTACAAATGAATACAAAAGTTTTGTTGTGCAAGTTTTGGAAATTCCACTAGTTCAACCCTAACATCTTGGAATTTTATAAGAAAGAGATTTCCTCCACACTTGCTTTAAAAATGGATATGCATGTCTTATACATGTTAAAGAATCAAATCACCTATGGATCCAAAGCTATAGAAGAGAATAACAAACGCTCATTAAATTCTCAAGTGAACGTGCGGTGGGATATTTATCCGAGTCAAACAAGCCATTATTTTGCCCATCTACAAAAAGCTGACCCAACGATCAAAGATGATTGTAAAGTGATTTATCATGCGTAACGGGCTATATTACCCTAATAAATTACTTATGGATTGGGAGTCAAGACTCAGTTAAAAATCCATGCTTCCCCCTTTTTCCCTACGATTGCAAAACCTGATATATAAAAACTAAGAAGAGCTTACAATCCCTAAAATTTACATAAAATCTTTGGAATTATCTCACTCTACATTTGTGCACTACGCATTTTCATTTTAGATGTACACTTTTTTCATAAATCAAAACTTTGAGTTTTCGCTCTCCCTTCATACCGTAAACCAAAAAGGCAAATAGATCACAAATAAATGAAAATTTTAGAGTTCATGTACAAAAAATAATTTAAAACAATAACAAATATAAGTAAAGAAAATTTATTCACACACCACAAATGAATACAAAAGTTTTGTTTTCCAAGTTTGGGAAATTCCACTAGTTCAACCCTAACAGCTTGGAATTTTATAAGAAAGAGATTTCCTCCACACAAGCATAAAAAATGGAATTGCATGTTTGAAACTTGTTAAAGATGCAAATCACCTATGGATCCAAAGCTTTTGATGAGAATAACAAACGCTCATTAAATTCTCAAGTGAACGTGCGGTCGGATATTTACTCGAGTCAAACAAGCCATTATTTTGCCCATCTAAAAAAAGCTGACCCAACGATCATAGATGATTGAAGTGATTTATCATGCGTAACGGGCAATATTACCCTAAGAAATGACTTATGGATTGGGAGTCAAGACTCTGTGAAAAATCCCTGCCTCCCCCCTTTTTCTCGTCGATTGCAAAACCTGATATTTAAAAACTAAGAAGAGTTTACAATCCCTAAAAATTATAGAAACTCATTGGAATTATCTCTCTCTAAATTTGTGCATTGTCCATTTCCATTCTAGATGTACACTTTTTTCTTAAAACAAAAATTTGAGTTTTCGCTCTCCCTTCATCCCGTAAACCAATAAGGAAAATAGATCACAGCAAAATGAAAATTTTGGAGTTAAAAAATTTCAAAAAATAACAAAAGTAACTAAAGAAAATTTATTCACACACCACAAATGAACACAAAATTTTTGTTGTCCAAGTTTTGGAAATTCCACTAGTTCAACCCTAAAAGCTTGGAATTTTATAAGAAAGAAATTTCCTCCACACATGCTTTAAAAATGGATATGCATGTTTTAAACATGTTAAAGATGCAAATCACCTATGGATCCAAATCTCTTGAAGAAAATAACAAACGCTCTTAAATTCTCAAGTGAACGTGCGGTCGGATATTTACTCGAGTCAAACAAGCCATTATTTTGCCCATCTAAAAAAAGCTGACCCAACAATCATAGATGATTGAAGTGATTTATCATGCGTAACGGGCAATATTACCCTAAGAAATGACTTATGGATTGGGAGTCAAGACTCCGTGAAAAATCCCTGCCTCCCCCATTTTTCCCGTTGATTGCAAAACCTGATATTTAAAAACTAAGAAGAGCTTACAATCCCTAAAAATTATAGAAACTCTTTGGAATTATCTCTCTCTACATTTGTGCATTGTCCATTTCCATTCTATGTACACTTTTTTCTTAAAACAAAACTTTTAGCTTTCGCTCTCCCTTCATCCCGTTAACCAAAAAGGCAAATAGATCACAACAACATGAAAATTTTGGAGTTTAAAAAATTTAAAACAATAACATATGTAAGTAAAGAAAATTTATTCACACACCACAAATTAATACAAAAGTTTTTTTGTCCAAGTTTTGGAAATTCCACTAGTTCAACCCTAACAGCTTGGAATTTTATTAGAAAGAGATTTCCTCCACACATGCTTAAAAAATGGATTTGCATGTTTGAAACTTGTTAAAGATGCAAATCACCTATGGATCCAAAGCTTTTGAAGAAAATAACAAACGCTCATTAAATTCTCAACTGAACGTTCAGTGGGATATTTACCAGAGTCAAACAAGCCATTAGTTTGCCCATGTACAAAAACCTGACACAACGATCATAGATGATTGTAAAGTGATTTATCATGCGTAACGAGGCATATTACCCTAAGAAATGACTTATGGATTGGCAGTCAAGACTCAGTTAAACATCCATGCCTCCCCCTTTTTCCCGACGATTACAAAATTTAATATATAAAACTAAGAAGAGCTTACAATCCCTAAAAATTATAGAAACTCATTGAAATTATCTGTCTCTACATTTGTGTATTGTGGATTTCCATTTTCGATGTACACTTTTTTCTTAAAATAAAAACTTTGAGTTTTCGCTCTGCCTTCATCCCGTAAACCAAAAAGGCAAATAGATCACAACAAAATGAAGGTTTTAGAGTTAAAAAATTAAAAACAATAACAAAAGTAAGTAATGAAAATTTAATCACACACCACAAATGAACACAAAAGTTTTGTTGTTCAAGTTTTAGAAATTCCACTAGTTCAACCCTAAAAGCTTGGAATTTTATAAGAAAGAGATTTCCTCCACACATGCTTTAAAAGTGGATATGCATGTTTTAAACATGTTAAAGATGCACATAACCTATGGATCCAAAGCTTTTGAAGAGAATCACAAACGCTCATTAAATTCTCAAGTGAACGTGCGGTGGGATATTTACCCGACTCAAATAAGCCAATATTTTGCCCATCTACAAAAAGCTAACCCAACGATCATAGATGATTGTAAAGTGATTTATCATGCGTAACGGGCTATTTTACCCTAAGAAATGACATATGGATTGGGAGTCAACACTCAGTTAAAAATCCCTGCTTCCCCCTTTTTCCCGACGATTGGAAAACCTCATATATAAAAACTAAAGAGACCTTAGAATACCTAAAAATTATAGAAACTGTTTGGAATTATCTCGCTCTATATTTGTTCACTGCACATTTTCATTTTAGATGTACACTTTTTTCATAAATCAAAAGTTTGAGTTTTCGCTCTCCCTTCATCACGTAAACCAAAAAGGCAAATAGATCACAACAAAATGAAAATTTTAGAGTTCATGTACGGAAAAAAATTTAAAACAATAACAAATTTAAGTAAATAATTTTTTTTGACACACCACAAATGAATACAAAAGTTTTGTTGTCCAAGTTTGGGAAATTCCACTAGTTCAACACTAACAGCTTGGAATTTTATAAGAAAGAGATTTCCTCCACATATGCTTAAAAAATGGATTTGCATGTTTTATAAATGTCAAAGATGCAAATCACCTATGGATCCAAAGCTTTTGAAGAGAATAAAAAATGCTCATTAAATTCTCAAGTGAACGTGCGGTGGGATATTTACAAGAGTCAAACAAGCCATTATTTTGCCCATCTACAAAAAGCTGACCAAATGATCATAGATGATTGTAAAGTGATTTATCATGCGTAAAGGGCAATATTACCCTAAGAAATGACTTATGGATTGGGAGTCAAGACTCAGTTAAAAATTCCAGCCTCCCCCATTTTTCCCGACGATTGCAAATCCTCAAATTTAAAAATTAAGAAGAGCTTACAATCCCTAAAAATTACAGAAACTCTTTGGAATTATCTCTCTTTACATTTGTGCATTGTGCATTTTCATTCTAGATGAACACTTTTTTCTTAAAATAAAACTTTGACTTTTCGCTCTCCCTTCATCCCGTAAACCAAAAAGGCAAATAGATCATAACAAAATGAAAATTTTAGTGTTCATATACGGAAAAAAATTTAAAACAATAAAAAATGTAAGTAAAGAAAATTATTCACACGCCACAAATGAATACAAAAGTTTTGTTGTCCAAGTTTGGGAAATTCCTCTAGTTCAACCCTAACAGCTTGGAATTTTATAAGAATGAGATTTCCTCCACACTTGCTTAAAAAATGGATTTGCATGTTTGAAACATGTTAAAGATGCAAATCACCTATGGATCCAAAGCTTTGGAAGAGAATAACAAACGCTCATTAAATTCTCAAGTGAACGTGCGATGGGATATTTACTCGAGTCAAACAAGCCATTATTTTGCCCATCTACAAAAAGCTGACCCAACGATCATAGAAGATTGCAAAGTGATTTATCATGCATAACTGGCTATATTACCCTAAGAAATGACTTACGGATTGGGAGTCAAGATTCTGTTAAAAATCCCATGCTCCCCCGTTTTCTCGACGATTGTAAAACCTGATATATAAAAACTAAGAAGAGCTTACAATCCCTAAAAATTACAGAAACTCTTTGGAATTATCTCTCTCAACATTTATGCATTGTGAATTTCAATTCTAGATGTACTCTTTTTTCTTAACACCAAACTTTGAGTTTTCGCACTCCCTTCCTCCCGTAAACCAAAAAGGAAAATAGATTACAAAAAAATGAATATTTTGGAGTTAAAAAATATAAAACAATAACAAAAGTAAGTAAAGAAAATTTATTCACACACCACAAATGAACAGAAAAGTTTTGTTGTCCAAGTTTGGGAAATTCCACTAGTTCAACCCCCCTAACAGCTTGGAATTTTATAAGAAAGAGATTTCCTCCACACAAGTTTTAAAAATAGATGCAAATCACCTATGGATCCAAAGCTTTCGAAGAGAATAACAAACGCTCATTAAATTCTCAAGTGAACGTGCGGTGGGATATTTACACGAGTCAAAAAAGCCATTATTTTGCCCATCTACAAAAAGATGACCCAACGATCATAGATGATTGTAAAGTGATTTATCATGCGTAACAGGCAATATTACTCTAAGAAATGATTTATGGATTGGGAGTCAAGACTCAGTTAAAAATCCCTGCTTCCCCCTTTTTCCTGATGATTGCAAAACCGGATATATAAAAACTAAAAAGACCTTAGAATCCCTAAAAATTACAGAAACTCTATGGAATTATCTCGCTCTACATTTGTACACTACTCATTTTCATTTTAGATGTACGCTTTTTTCATAAATCAAAACTTTTATTTTTCGCTCTCCCTTCATCCCGTAAACCAAAAAGGCAAATAGATCTCAACAAAATGAAAATTTTAGAGTTCATGTACGGAAAAAAATTTAAAACAAAAAAAATTTAAGTAAATAAAATTTATTCACACACCATAAATGAATACAAAAGTTTTGTTGTCCAACTTTGGGAAATTCCACTAATTCAACCCTAACAGCTTGGAATTTTATAAGAAAGAGATTTCCTCCACACATGCTTAAAAAATGGATTTGCATGTTTGAAACATGTTAAAGATGCAAATCACCTACGGATCCAAAGCTTTTGAAGAGAATAACAAACGCTGATTAAATTCTCAAGTGAACGTGCGGTGGGATATTTACCCGAGTCAAACAAGCCATTATTTTGCCCATCTACAAAAAGCTGACCCAATGATCATAGATGATTGTAAAGTGATTTATCATGCGTAACGGGCTATATTACCCTAAGAAATTACTTATGGATTGGGAGTCAAGACTCAGTTAAAAATCCCTGCCTCCCCCTTTTTCCTGACAATTACAAAACCTGAAATATAAAATCTAAGAAGAGCTTAAAATCCCTAAAAATTACAAAAACTCTTTGGAATTATCTCTCTCTACTTTTGTGCATTGTGCATTCCCAAATTAGATGTACTCTTTTTTCTTATAACAAAATTTTGAGTTTTTGCTCTACCTTCATCACGTAAACAAAAAAGGCAAATAGATCACAACAAAATGAAGGTTTTGGAGTTAAAAAATTTAAACAATAACAAATGTAAGTAAAGAAAAATTAATCACACACCACAAATGAACACAAAAGTTCTATTGTCCAAGTTTGGGAAATTCCACTAGTTCAACCCTAACAGTTTGGAATTTTATAAGAAAGAGATTTCCTCCACACATGCTTTAAAAATGGATATGCATGTTTTAAACATGTTAAAGATGCAAATCACCTATGGATCCAAAGCTTTTGAAGAGAATAACAAACGCTCATTAAATTCTCAAGTGAACGTGCGGTGGGATATTTACCCGAGTCAAACAAGCCATTATTTTGCCGATCTACAAAATGCCGACCCAACGATCATAGATGATTGTGAAGTGATTTAGCATGCGTAACGGGCTATATTACCCTAAGAAATGACTTTTGGATTGGGAGTCAAGACTCTGTTAAAAATCCATGCTTCCCCCTTATTCCTGACTATTGCAAAACCTGATATATAAAAACTTTAAAGACCTTAGCATCCCTAAAAATTACAAAAACTCAATGGAATTGTCACCCTCTACATTTGTGCACTTCGCATTTTCATTTTAGATGTACACTTTTTTCTTAAATCAACACTTTGAGTTATCTCTCTCCCTTCATCCCGTAAACCAAAAAGGCAAATAGATCACAACAAAATGAAAATTTTAGAGTTCATGTACGAAAAAAAATTTAAAACAATAACAAATATAAGTAAATAAAATTTATTCACACACCGCAAACAAATACAAAAGTTTTGTTGTCCAAGTTTGGGAAAAACCACTAGTTCAACCCTAACAACTTGGAATTTTATAAGCAAGAGATTTCCTCCACACATGCTTAAAAAATGGATTTGCATGTTTGAAACATGTTAATGATGCAAATCACCTATTGATCCAAACCTTTTAAAGAGAATAACAAACACTCATTAAATTCTCAACTCAATGTGCGGTGGGATATTTACCCGAGTCGAACAAGACAATATTTTGTCCATCTACAAAAAGCTACCGAACGATCATAGATGATTGTAAAGTGATTTATCTTGTGTAACGGGCTATATTACCCTAAGAAATGACTTATGGATTGGGAGTCAAGACTCAATTAAAAATCCCTACTTCCCCCTTTTTCCCGACGATTGCAAAACCTGATATATAAAAACTAAAAAGACCTTAGAATCCCTAAAAATTATAGAAACCCTTTGGAATTATCTCGCTCTACATTTGTGCACTACGCATTTTCATTTTAGATGTACACTTTTTTCATAAACCAAAACTTTGAGTTTTCACTCTCCCTTCATCCTGTAAACCAAAAAGGCAAATAGATCAAAACAAAATGAAAATTTTAGAGTTCATGTACGGAAAAAAATTTAAAACAATAACAAATGTAAGTAAATAAAATTTATTCCCACACCACAAATAAATACAAATGTTTTCTTGTCCAAGTTTCGGAAATTCCACCAGTTCAACCTTAACAGCATGGAATTTTATAAGAAAGAGATTTCGTCCACTCATGCTTAAAAAATGGATTTGCATTTTTCAAACATGTTAAAGATGCAAATCACCTAGGGATCCAAAGCTTTTGAAGAGAATAACAAACGCTCATTAAATTCTCAACTGAACGTGCGGTGGGATATTTACCAATGTCAAACAAGCCATTATTTTGCCCATCAACAAAAAGCTGACCGAATGGTCATATATGATTGTAAAGTGATTTATCATGCATAACGGGCTATATTACCGTAGTAAATAACTTATGGATTGGGAGTCAACACTCAGTTAAAAATCCCTGCTTCCCCTTTTTTCCCAACGATTGGAAAACCCGATTTATAAATACTAAAAAGACCTTAGAATCCCTAAAAATTACAGAAACTCTTTGGAATTATCTCGCTCTACATTTTTGCACTATGCATTTTCATTTTAGATGTACACTTTTTTCATCAATCAAAACTTTGAGTTTTCGCTCTCCCTTCATCTCGTAAACCAAATAGGCAAATAGATCACAACAAAATGAAAATTTTAGATTTCATGTACGGAAAAAAATTTATAACAATAACAAATGTAAGTAAATAAAATTTATTCACACACCGCAAATGAATACAAAAGTTTTGTTGTCCAAGTTTGGGAAATTCCACTAGTTCAACCCTAACAGCTTGGAATTTTATAAGAAAGAGATTTCCTCTACACATGCCTAAAAAATGGAGTAGTATGTTTGAAACATGTTAAAGATGCAAATCACCTATGGATCCAAAGCTTTTGAAGAGAATTACAAACGTTCATTAAATTTTCAACTGAACGTGCGGTGGGATATTTACCCGAGTCAAACTAGCCATTATTTTGCCCATCTATAAAAAGCTGACCCAACGATCATAGATGATTGTAAAGTGATTTATCATGCGTGACGGGCTATATTACCCGATGAAATGACTTATGGATTGGGAGTCAAGACTCAGTTAAAATTCCTTGCCTCCCTCTTTTCCCCGACGTTTGCAAAACCTGATATATAAAAACTAAGAAGAGTTTACAATCCGTAAAAATTACGAAAACTCTTTGGAATTATCTATCTCTACATTTGTGCACTGTGCATTTCCATTCTAGCTGTTCTCTTTTTTCTTAAAACAAAACTTTGCGTTTTCGCTCTCCCTTCATCCCGTAAACCAAAAAGGCAAATAGATCACAACAAAATGAAAATATTGGGGTTAAAAATTTTAAAACAATAACAAATGTAAGTAAAGAAAATTTTTTCAAAATCCACAAATGAACACAAAAGTTTTGTTGTCCAAGTTTGGGAAATTCCACTAGTTCAACCCTAACAGCTTGGAATTTTATAAGAAAGAGATTTCCTCCCCACATGCTTTAAAAATGGATATGCATGTTTTAAACATGTTAAACATGCAAATCACCTATGGATCCAAAGCTTTTGAAGAGACAAACACTCATTAAATTCTCAAGTGAAAGTGCGGTGGGATATTTACCCGAGTCAAACAAGCCATTATTTTGCCCATCTACAAAAAGCTGACACAACGATCATAGATGATTGTAAAATGATTTATCATGTGTAACGGGCTATATTACCCTAAGAAATGACTTATGGATTGGGAGTCAACACTCAGTTAAAAATCCCTGCTTCCCCCTTTTTCCCGACGATTGCAAAACCTGATATAAAAAAACTAAAAAGACCCTTGAATCCCTAAAAATTACAGAAACTCTTAGGAATTATCTTTCTCTAAATTTTTGCATTGTGAATTTTCATTCTAGATATGCACTTTTTTCTTAAAATTAAACTTTGACTTTTCGTTTTCCCTTCATCCTGTAAACCAAAAAGGCAAATAGATCACAACAAAATGAAAATGTTAGAGTTCATGTTCAAAAATATTTTAAAAAAATAACAAATGTAAGTAAAGAAAAATTATTCACACACCACAAATGAATACAAAAGTTTTATTGTCCAAGTTTGGGAAATTCCATTAGTTAAACCTTAACAACTTGGAATTTTATAAGAAAGAGATTTCCTCCACACATGCTTTAAAAATGGATATGCATGTTTTAAATATGTTAAAGATGCAAATCACCTATGGATCCAAAGCTTTGGAAGAGAATAAGAAACGTTCATTAAATTCTCAACTGAACGTGCATTGGGATATTTACCCGAGACAAACAAGCCATTATTTTGCCCATCTATAAAAAGCTGACCCAACGATCATAGATGATTATAAAGTTATTTATCATGCGTAACGGGCTATATTACCCTATGTAATGACTTATGGATTGGGAGTCAAGACTCAGTTAAAAATCCTTGCCTCCCCCTTTTTCCCGACGATTGCATAACCTGATATATAAAAACTAAGAAGAGCTTACAATCCGTAAAAATTAAAGAAACTCTTTGGAATTATCTCTCTCTATATTTGTGCACTGTTCATTTCCATTTTAGTTATTCTCTTTTTTCTTAAAACAAAACTTTGAGTTTTCGCTCTCCCTTCATCCCGTAAACCAAAAAGGCAAATAGATCACAACAAAATGAAAATTTTGAAGTTAAAAAATTTAAAACAATAACAATTGTAAGTAAAGAAAATTTATTCAAAAACCACAAATGAACACAAAAGTTTTGTTGTCCAAGTATGTGAAATTCCACTAGTTCAACCCTAACAGCTTGGAATTTTATAAGAAAGAGATTTCCTCTACACATGCTTTTAAAATGGATATGCATGTTTTGAACATGTTAAAGAAGCAAATCACCTATGGATGCAAAGCTTTTGAAGAGACAAACACTCATTAAATTCTCAAGTGAACGTGCGGTGGGATATTTACCCGAGTCAAACAAGCCATTATTTTGCCCATCTACAAAAAGCTGACACAACGATCATAGAAGATTGTAAAGTGATTTATCATGCGTAATGGGCTATAATACCCTAAGAAATGACGGATGGATTGGGAGTCAAGACTCAATTAAAAATCCCTGGTTCCCCCTTTTTTCGACGATTGCAAAACCTTATATTTAAAAACTAAAAAGTCCTTAGAATCCCTAAAAATTATAGAAACTCTTTGGAATTATCTCTCTCTACATTTGTGCAATGTACATTTTCATTCTAGATGTACACTTTTTTCTTAAAATAAAACTTTGACTTTTCACTCTCCCTTCATCCCGTAAACCAAAAAGGCATATAGATCACAACAAAATGAAAATTTAAGATTCATGTTCAAAAATTTTTTTAAAACAATAACAAATGTAAGTTAAAAAAATTTATTCACACACCACAAATGAATACAAAACTTTTAAATTCCAAGTTTGGGAAATTCCACTGGTTCAACCCTAACAGCTTGGAATTTTATGAGATATACATTTCCTCCACACTTGCTTAAAAAATGGATTTGCATGTTTGACATGTTAAAGATGCAAATCACCTATGGATCCAAAGCTTTGGAAGAGAATAACAAACGCTCATTAAATTCTCAAATGAACATGCGGTGGGATATTTACCCGAGTCAAACAAGCCATTATTTTGCCCATCTACAAACAGCTGACCCAACGATCATATATGATTGTAAAGTGATTTATCATGCGTAACGGGCTATACTACCCTAAGAAATGACTTATGGAGTGGGAGTCAAGACTCAGTTAAAAATCCCTGCCACCCCCTTTTTCCCGACGATTGCAAAATCTGATATATAAAAACTAAGAAGAGCTTACAAACCCTAAAAATTACAGAAACTCCTTGGAATTATCTCTCTCTACATTTGTGCATAGTGCATTTCCTTTCTAGATGTACTCTTTTTTCTTAAAACAAAACTTTGAGTTTTCGCTCTCGCTTCATCCCGTAAACCAAAAAGGCAAATAGATCACAACAAAATGAAAATTTTGGAGTTAAAAAATTTAAAACAATAAAAAATGTAAGTAAAGAAAATTTATTCACACACCACAAATGAACACAAAAGTTTTGTTGTCCAAGTTTGAAAAATTCCACTAGTTCGACCCTAACAAGTTGGAATTTTATAAGAAAGAGATTTCCTCCACACATGCTTTAAAAATGGATATGCATGTTTTAAACATGTTAAAGATGCAAATCACCTATGGATCGAAGGCTTTTGAAGAGGATAACAAACGCTCATTAAATTCTGAAGTGAACGTGCAGTGGGATATTTTCCCGAGTAAAACAAGCCATTATTTTGCCCGTCTAGATAAAGCTAACCCAACGATCATAGATGATTGTAAAGTGATTTATCATGCGTAACGGGCTATATTTCCCTAAGAAATGACTTATGGATTGCGAGTGAACACTCAGTTAAAAATCCCTGCTTCCCCCTTTTTTCCCGACGATTACAAAACCTGATATATAAAAAGTAAAAAGACCTTAGAATCCCTAAAAATTACAGAAAATCTTTGCAATTATCTCGCTCTACATTTGTGCACTGTGCATTTTCATTTTAGATGTACACTTTTTTCATAAATCAAAACTTTTAGTTTTCGGTCTCCCTTCATCCTGTAAACCAAAAAGGCAAATGGATCACAACAAAATGAAAATTTTAGAGTTCATGTAAGGAAAAAAATTTAAAACAATAAAAAATGTAAGTAAAGAAAATTTATTCACACACCACAAATGAATACAAAAGTTTTGTTGTCCAAGTTTGGGAAATTCCACTAGTTAAATCCTAACAGCTTGGAATTTTATAAGAAAGAGATTTCCTCGACACATGCTTAAAAAATGGATTTGCATGTTTGACATGTTAAAGATGCAAATCACCTATGGATCCAAAGCTTTTGAAGAGAATAAAAAACGCTCATTAAATTCTCAAGTGAGCTGCGGTGGGATATTTACTTGAGTCAAACAAGCCATTATTTTGCCCATCTACAAAAAGCTGACCCAACGATCATAGATGATTGTAAAGTGATTTATCATGCGTAACGGGCTCTATAACCCTAGGAAATGACTTATGGATTGGAAGTAAGACTCAGTTAAAAATCCCTGCCTCCCCCTTTTTCCCGACGATTGCAAAACCTGATATTTAAAAACTAAGAAGAGCTTACAATCCCAAAAAAATTATAGAAACTCTTTGGAATTATCTCTCTCTACATTTATGCATTGTGCATTTCCATTCTAGATGTACTTTTTTTTCTTAAAACAAAACTTTGAGTTTTCGCTCTCCCTTCATCCCGTACACCAAAAAGGCAAAGAGATCACAACAAAATGAAAGTTCTGGCGTTAAAAAATTTAAAACAATAACAAATGGAAGTAAAGAAAATTTATTCATACACCACAAATGAACACAAAAGTTTTGTTGTCCAAGTTTGGGAAATTCCACTAGCTCAACCCTAACAGCTGGGAATTTTAAACATGTTAAAGATGTAAATCACATATGGATCCAAAGCTTTTGAAGAGTAACAAACTCTCATTATATTCTCTAGTGAACGTGTGGTGGGATATTTACCCGAGTCAAACAAGCCATTATTTTGCCCATCTACAAAAAGCTGACCCAACGATAATATCTGATTGTAAAGTGATTTATCATGCCTAACGGGCTATATTACCCTAAGAAATGACTTAAGGATTGGGAGTCAAGACTCAGTTAAAAATCCCTGCTTCCCCCTTTTTTCCGACGATTGCAAAACCTGATATATAAATACTAAAAACATCTTAGAATCCCTAAAAATTACAGAAACTCTTTGGAATTATCTCGCTCTACATTTGCGCACTATGCATTTTCATTTTAGATGTTCACCTTTTCATAAATAAAAACTTTGAGTTTTCGCTCTCCCTTCATCCCGTAATCCAAAAAGGCAAATAGATCACAACAAAATGAAAATTTTAGAGTTCATGTACGGAAAAAAAATTAATACAATAAAAAATGTAAGTAAAGAAAATTTATTCACACACCACAAATGAATACAAAAGTTTTGTTGTCCAAGTTTGGGAAATTCCACTAGTGCAACCCTAACAGCTTGGAATTTTATAAGAAAGAGATTTCCTCCACACATGCTTAAAAAATGGATTTGCATGTTTGAAACATGTTGAAGATACACATCACCTATGGATCCAAACCTTTTGAAGAGAATAACAAACGCTCATTAAATTCTCAACTGAACGTGCGGTGGGATATTTACCCGAGTCAAAAAAGCCATTATTTTGCCCATCTCCAAAAAGCTGACCCAACGATCATAGATGATTGTAAAGTGATTTATCATGTGTAACGGGCTATATTACCCTAAGAAATGACTTATGGATTGGGAGTCAACACTCACTTAAAAATCCCTGCTTCCCCGTTTTTCCCGCCGATTGCAAAACCTGATATATAAAAACTAAAAAGACCATAGAATCCCTAAAAATTACAGAAACTCTTTGGAATTATCTTGCTCTGCATTTGTGCACTGTGCCTTTTCATTTTAGTTGTACACTTTTTTCATAAATCAAAACTTTGAGTTTTCGCTCTCCCTTCATCCAGTAAACCAAAAAGGCAAATAGATCAAAACAAAATGATACTTTTAGAGTTCATGTACGGAAAAAAATTTAAAACAATAACAAATGTAAGTAAATAAAATTTATTCACACACCAAAAATGAATACAAAACTTTTGTTGTCCATGTTTGGGAAATTCCACTAGTTCAACCCTAACTGCTTGGAATTTTATACGAAAGAGATTTCCTCGACACATGCTTAAAAAATGGATATGCATGTGTGACATGTTAAAGATGCAAATCACCTATGGATCCAAAGCTTTTGAAGAGAATAACAAACGCTCAATAAATTCTCAAGTGAACGTGCGGAGGGATAATTACCCGAGTCAAACAAGCCATTATTTTGCCCATCCACAAAAAGCTGACCCAACGATCATAGATGATTGTAAAGTGATTTATCATGCATAACGGGCTATATAACCCTTGTAAATGACTTATGGATTGGGAGTCAAGACTCTGTTAAAAATCCATGCCTTCCCTTTTTCCCGACGATTGCAAAACCTGATATTTAAAAACTAAGAAGAGCTTACAATCCCTAAAAATTTCAGAAACACTTTGGAATTATCTCTCTCTACATTTGTGCATTGTGCATTTCCATTCTAGATGTACTCTTTTTTCTTAAAACTAAACTATGAGTTTTTGCTCTCCCTTCATCCGGTAAACCAAAAAGGCAAATAGATCAGAACAAAATGAAAATTTTGGAGTTAAAAAATTTAAAACAATAACAAATGTAAGCAAAGAAAATAATATTCACACACCACAAATGAACAATAAATTTTTGTTGTCCAAGTTTGGGAAATTCCCCTAGTTCAACCCTAACAGCTTGGAATATTATAAGAAAAAGATTTCCCCCACACAAGCTTTAAAAATGGATATGGATGTTTTAAACATGTTAAAGATGCAAATCACCTATGGATCCAAAGCTTTTGAAGAGAATAACAAACGCGCATTAAATTGTCAAGTGAACGTGCGGTGGGATATTTACCTGAGTTAAACAAGCCATTATTTTGCCCATCAACAAAAACGTGACCCAACGATCATAGATGATTGTAAATTGATTTATCATGCATAACGGGCTATATTACCCTAAGAATTGACTTTTGGATTGGGAGTCAAGACTCATTTAAAAATCCCTGCTTCCCCCCTTTTCCCGAAGATTGCAAAACCTGATATATAAAAACTAAAAAGACCTTAGAATCCCTAAAAATTACAGAATATCTTTGGAATTATCTCGCTCTACATTTGTGCACTGTGCATTTTCAATTTAGATATACACTTTTTTCATGAATCAAAAATTTGAGTTTTCTCTCTCCCTTTATCCTGTAAACCAAAAAGGCAAATAGATCAGAATAAAATGAAAATTTTAGAGTTCATGTACGGAAAAAAAAATTAAAACAATAACAAATGTAAGTAAAGAAAATTTATTCACACACCACAAATGAATACAAAAGTTTTGTTGACCAAGTTTGGGAAATTCCACTAGTTCAACACTAATGGCTTGGAATTTTATAAGAAAGAGATTTCCTCCACACATGCTTAAAAAATGGATTTGCATGTTTGAAACATGTTAAAGATGCAAATCACCTATGAATCCAAAGCTTTTGAAGAGAATAACAAACGCTCATTAAATTCTCAAGTGAACGTGCGGTGGGATATTTACCCGAGTGAACCAAGCCATTATTTTGCCCATCTACAAAAAGCTAACCCAATGATCATAGATGAATGTAAATTGATTTATCATGCGTAATGGGCTATATTACCCTAAGAAATGACTTATGGATTTGGAGTCAAGAATCAATTAAAAATCTCTGCTTCCCCCCCTTTCCCGAAGATTGTAAAACTTGATATATAAAAACTAAGAAGAGCTTGCAACCCTAAAAATTATAGAAACTCTTTGGAATTATCTCTCCCTACATTTGTTCATTGTGCATTTCCATTCTAGATGTACTCGTTTTTCTTAAAACAAAACTTTCAGTTTTCGATCTCCCTTCATCTCGTAAACCAAAAACGCAAATAGATCACAACAAAATGAAGGTTTTGGAGTTAAAAAATTAAAAACAATAACAAATGTAAGTGAAGAAAATTTATTCACACACCACAAATGAACACAAAAGTTTTGTTGTCCTAGTTTGGAAAATTCCACTAGTTCAACCCTAACAGCTTTGAATTTTATAAGAAAGAGATTTCCTCCACACATGCTTTAAAAATGGATATGCATGTTTGAAACATGTTAAAGATGCAAATCACCTATGGATCCAAAGCTGTTGAAGAGAATAACAAACGTTCATTAAATTCTCAAGTGAACGTGCGGTGGGATATTTACCCGAGTGAAACAAGCCATTATTTTGCCCATCTACAAAAAGCTGACCCAACGATCATAGAGGATTGTAAACTGATTCATCATGCATAACGAGCTATATTACCCTAGGAAATGCCTTATGGATTGGGAGACGACACTCAGTTAAAAATCCCTGCTTCACCCTTTTTCCCGACGATTGCAAAACCTAATATATAGATACTAAAAAGACCTTAGAATCCAAAAAAATTACAGAAACTCTTTGGAATTATCTCGCTCTACATTTGTGCTCTATGCATTTCAGTTTTAGATATACAATTTTTTCATAAATCAAAACTTTGAGTTTTCGCTCTCCCTTCATCCCGTAAACCAAAAAAGCAAATAGATCACAACAAAATTAAAATTTTAGAGTACATGTACGGAAAAAAATTTAAAACAATTAAAAATGTAAGTAAAAAAAATTTATTCACACACCACAAATGAATACAAAAGTTTAGTTGTCCAAGTTTGGGAAATTCCACTAGTTCAACCCTAACAGCTTGGAATTTTATAAGAAAGAGATTTCCTCCACACATGCTGAAAAAATGGCTTTGCAAGTTTGAAACATGTTAAAGATCCAAATCACCTATGGATCCAAAGCTTTTGAAGAGAACAACAAACGCTCATTAAATTTTCAAGTGAACAAGCGTTGGGATATTTACCCGAGTCAAACAAGCCATTATTTTGCCCATCTATAAAAAGCTGACCAAACGATCATGGATGATTGTAAAGTGATTTATCATGTGTAACGGGCTATATTACCCTAAGAAATGACTTAGGGAGTGGGACTCAAGACTCAGTTAAAAATCCATGCCTCCCCCTTTTTCTCGACGATTGCAAAACAAGATATATAAAAACTAAGAAGAGCTTACAAACCCTAAAAATTACAGAAACTCTTTGGAATTATCTCTCTCTACATTTTTGAATTGTGCATTTCCATTCTAGATGTACTCTTTTTTGTAAAACAAAACTTTGAGTTTTCGCTCTCCCTTCATCACGTAAACATAAAAAGGCAAATAGATCACAACAAAATGAAAGTTTTGTAGTGAAAAAATTTAAAACAATAACAGAAGTAACTAAAAAAAATTTATTCACACACCACAAATGAACACAAAAGTTTTGTTGTCCAAGTTTGGGAAACTCCACTAGCTCAACCCTAACAGCTTGGAATTTTATAAGAAAGAGATTTCCTCCACACAAGCTTTAAAAATGGATATGCATGTTTTAAACATGTTAAAGATGCAAATCACCTATGGATCCAAAGCCTTTGAAGAGCATAACAAACGCTCATTAAATTCTCAAGAGAACGTGCGGTGGGATATTTACCCGAGTCAACCAAGCCATTATTTTGCCCATCTACAAAAAGCTGACCCAACGATCATAGATGGTTTTAAATTGATTTATCATGCTTAATGGGCTATATTACCCTAAGAAATGACTTATGGATTTTGAGTCAAGAATCAATTAAAAATCCCTGCTTCCCCCTCTTTCCCGACGATTGCAAAACCTGATATATAAAAACTAAGAAGAGCTTACAATCCCTAAAAATTACAGAAACTCTTTTGAATTATCTCGCCCTACAATTGTGCATTGTGCTTTTCCATTCTAGATGTACTCTTTTTTCTTAAAACAAAACTTTGAGTTTTCGCACTTCCTTCATCTCGTAGACCAAAAACGCAAATAGATCACAACAAAATGAAGGTTTTGGAGTTAAAAAAATAAAAAAAATAACAAATGTAAGTAAAGAAAATTTTTTCACACACCACAAATGAACACAAAAGTTTTGTTGGCCAAGTTTCGGAAATTCCACTAGTTCAACCCTAACAGCTTGGAATTTTATAAGAAAGAGATTTCCTCCACACATGCTTTAAAAAAGGATATGCATGTTTGAAACATGTTAAAGATGCAAATCACCTATGGATCCAAAGTTATTGAAGAGAATAACAAACGCTCATTAAATTCTCAAGTGAACATGCGGTGGGATATTTACCGGAGTCAAACAAGCCATTATTTTGCCCATCTACAAAAAGCAGGCCCAACGATCATAGATGATTGTAAAGTTATTTATCATGCGTAACGGGCTATATTACCCTAAGAAATGACTTATGGATTGGGAGTCAAGACAAAGTTAAAAATCCCTGCCTCCCCTTTTTCCCGACGTTTGCAAAACCTGATATATAAAAACTAAGAAGAGCTTACAATCCCTAAAAATTAGAGAAACTCTTTGGAATTATCTCTCCCTAAAATTGTGCATTGTGCTTTTCCATTCTAGATGTACTCTTTTTTCTTAAAACAAAACTTTCAGTTTTCGCTCTCCCTTTATCTCGTATACCTCAAACGCAAATAGATCACAACAAAATGAAGGTTTTGGAGTTAAATAATTAAAAACAATAACAAATGTAAGTGAAGATAATTTATTCACACACCACAAATGAACACAACAGGTTTGTTGTCCAAGTTTTGGAAACTCCATTAGTTCAACCCTAACAGCTTGGAATTTTATATGAAAGAGATTTCCTACACACATGCTTTAAAAAAGGATATGCATGTTTGAAACATGTTAAAGATGAAAATCACCTATGGATCCAAAGGTTTTGAAGAGAATAACAAACGCTCATTAAATTCTCAAGTGAACGTGCGGTGGGATATTTACCCGAGTCAAACAAGCCATTATTTTGCCCTTCTACAAAAAGCTGACCCAACGATCATAGATGATTGTAAAGTGATTTGTCATGTGTAACGGGCTATTTTACCCTAAGAGATAATTTATGGATTGGGAGTCAAGACTTAGTTAAAAATCCCTGCCTCCCCCTTTTTCCCAACGATTGCAAAACCTGATATTTAAAAATTAAGAAGAGCGTACAATCCCCAAAAATTACAGAAACTCTTTGGAATTATCTCTCTCTACATTTGTGCATTGTCCATTTCCATTCTAGATGTACTCTTTTTTCTTAAAACAAAATTTTGCGTTTTCGCTCTCCCTTCATCCCGTAAACCAAAAAGGCAAATACATCACAAAAAAATAAAAATTTTTGAGTGAAAAAATTTAAAACAATAACAAATGTAAGTAAAGAAAATTTATTCACACACCACAAATGAACACAAAAATTTTGTTGTCCATGTTTCGGAAATTCCACTAGCTCAACCCTAACAGCTGGGAATTTTCTAAGAAAGATATTTCCTCCACACAATGCTAAAAAAATGGCTTTACAAGTTTGAAACATGTTAAAGATGCAAATCACCTATGGATCCAAAGCTTTTGAAGAGAACAACAAACCCTCATTAAATTTTCAAGTGAACATGCGGTGAGATATTTACCCGAGTCAAACGAGCCATTATTTTGCCCATCTATAAAAGGCTGACCCAACGATCATAGATGATTGTAAAGTGATTTATCATGTGTAGAGGTTATATTACCCTAAGAAATTACTTATGGAGTGGGAGTCATGACTCAGTTAAAAATCCGTGCCTCCCCCTTTTTCTCGACGATTGCAAAACCTGATATATAAAAACTAAGAAGAGCTTACAAACCCTAAAAATTACAGAAACTCTTTGGAATTATCACTCTCTACATTTGTCTATTGTGCATTTCCATTCTAGATGTACTCTTTTTTCTTAAAACAAAACTTTGAGTTTTCGCTCTCCCTTCATCCCATAAACATAAAATGGCAAATAGATCACAACAAAATGAAAGTTTTGTAGTTAAAAAATTTAAAACAATAACAGAAGTAACTAAAGAAAATTAATTCACACACCACAAATGAACACAAAAGTTTTGTTGTCCAAGTTTGGGAAATTCCACTAGTTCAACCCTAACAGCTTGGAATTCTATAAGAAAGAGATTTCCTCCACACATGCTTTAAACATGGATATGCATGTTTTAAACATGTTAAAGATGCAAATCACCTATGGATCCAAAGCCTTTGAAGAGCATAACAAACGCTCATTAAATTCTCAAGAGAACGTGCGGTGGGATATTTACCTGAGTCAACCAAGCCATTATTTTGCCCTTCTACAAAAAGCTGACCCAACGATCATAGATGATTGTAAAGTGATTTGTCATGTGTAACGGGCTATTTTACCCTAAGAAATAATTTATGGATTGGGAGTCAAGACTTAGTTAAAAATCCCTGCCTCCCCCTTTTTCCCAACGATTGCAAAACCTGATATTTAAAAATTAAGAAGAGCGTACAATCCCCAAAAATTACAGAAACTCTTTGGAATTATCTCTCTCTACATTTGTGCATTGTGCATTTCCATTCTAGATGTACTCTTTTTTCTTAAAACAAAATTTTGCGTTTTCGCTCTCCCTTCATCCCGTAAACCAAAAAGGCAAATAGATCACAACAAAATAAAAATTTTTGAGTGAAAAAATTTAAAACAATAACAAATGTAAGTAAAGAAAATTTATTCACACACCACAAATGAACACAAAAATTTTGTTGTCCATGTTTCGGAAATTCCACTAGCTCAACCCTAACAGCTGGGAATTTTATAAGAAAGATATTTCCTCCACACAATGCTAAAAAAATGGCTTTACAAGTTTGAAACATGTTAAAGATGCAAATCACCTATGGATCCAAAGCTTTTGAAGAGAACAACAAACCCTCATTAAATTTTCAAGTGAACATGCGGTGAGATATTTACCCGAGTCAAACGAGCCATTATTTTGCCCATCTATAAAAGGCTGACCCAACGATCATAGATGATTGTAAAGTGATTTATCATGTGTAGAGGTTATATTACCCTAAGAAATTACTTATGGAGTGGGAGTCATGACTCAGTTAAAAATCCGTGCCTCCCCCTTTTTCTCGACGATTGCAAAACCTGATATATAAAAACTAAGAAGAGCTTACAAACCCTAAAAATTACAGAAACTCTTTGGAATTATCACTCTCTACATTTGTCTATTGTGCATTTCCATTCTAGATGTACTCTTTTTTCTTAAAACAAAACTTTGAGTTTTCGCTCTCCCTTCATCCCATAAACATAAAATGGCAAATAGATCACAACAAAATGAAAGTTTTGTAGTTAAAAAATTTAAAACAATAACAGAAGTAACTAAAGAAAATTAATTCACACACCACAAATGAACACAAAAGTTTTGTTGTCCAAGTTTGGGAAATTCCACTAGTTCAACCCTAACAGCTTGGAATTCTATAAGAAAGAGATTTCCTCCACACATGCTTTAAACATGGATATGCATGTTTTAAACATGTTAAAGATGCAAATCACCTATGGATCCAAAGCCTTTGAAGAGCTTAACAAACGCTCATTAAATTCTCAAGAGAACGTGCGGTGGGATATTTACCCGAGTCAACCAAGCCATTATTTTGCCCTTCTACAAAAAGCTGACCCAACGATCATAGATGATTGTAAAGTGATTTGTCATGTGTAACGGGCTATTTTACCCTAAGAAATAATTTATGGATTGGGAGTCAAGACTTAGTTAAAAATCCCTGCCTCCCCCTTTTTCCCAACGATTGCAAAACCTGATATTTAAAAATTAAGAAGAGCGTACAATCCCCAAAAATTACAGAAACTCTTTGGAATTATCTCTCTCTACATTTGTGCATTGTGCATTTCCATTCTAGATGTACTCTTCTTTCTTAAAACAAAATTTTGCGTTTTCGCTCTCCCTTCATCCCGTAAACCAAAAAGGCAAATAGATCACAACAAAATAAAAATTTTTGAGTGAAAAAATTTAAAACAATAACAAATGTAAGTAAAGAAAATTTATTCACACACCACAAATGAACACAAAAATTTTGTTGTCCATGTTTGGGAAATTCCACTAGCTCAACCCTAACAGCTGGGAATTTTATAAGAAAGATATTTCCTCCACACAATGCTAAAAAAATGGCTTTACAAGTTTGAAACATGTTAAAGATGCAAATCACCTATGGATCCAAAGCTTTTGAAGAGAACAACAAACCCTCATTAAATTTTCAAGTGAACATGCGGTGAGATATTTACCCGAGTCAAACAAGCCATTATTTTGCCCATCTATAAAAGGCTGACCCAACGATCATAGATGATTGTAAAGTGATTTATCATGTGTAGAGGTTATATTACCCTAAGAAATTACTTATGGAGTGGGAGTCATGACTCAGTTAAAAATCCGTGCCTCCCCCTTTTTCTCGACGATTGCAAAACCTGATATATAAAAACTAAGAAGAGCTTACAAACCCTAAAAATTACAGAAACTCTTTGGAATTATCACTCTCTACATTTGTCTATTGTGCATTTCCATTCTAGATGTACTCTTTTTTCTTAAAACAAAACTTTGAGTTTTCGCTCTCCCTTAATCCCATAAACATAAAATGGCAAATAGATCACAACAAAATGAAAGTTTTGTAGTTAAAAAATTTAAAACAATAACAAAAGTAACTAAAGAAAATTAATTCACACACCACAAATGAACACAAAAGTTTTGTTGTCCAAGTTTGGGAAATTCCACTAGTTCAACCCTAACAGCTTGGAATTCTATAAGAAAGAGATTTCCTCCACACATGCTTTAAACATGGATATGCATGTTTTAAACATGTTAAAGATGCAAATCACCTATGGATCCAAAGCCTTTGAAGAGCATAACAAACGCTCATTAAATTCTCAAGAGAACGTGCGGTGGGATATTTACCCGAGTCAAACAAGCCATTATTTTGCCCTTCTACAAAAAGCTGACCCAACGATCATAGATGATTGTAAAGTGATTTGTCATGTGTAACGGGCTATTTTACCCTAAGAAATAATTTATGGATTGGGAGTCAAGACTTAGTTAAAAATCCCTGCCTCCCCCTTTTTCGCAACGATTCCAAAACCTGATATTTAAAAATTAAGAAGAGCGTACAATCCCCAAAAATTACAGAAACTCTTTGGAATTATCTCTCTCTACATTTGTGCATTGTGCATTTCCATTCTAGATGTACTCTTTTTTCTTAAAACAAAATTTTGCGTTTTCGCTCTCCCTTTATCCCGTAAACCAAAAAGGCAAATAGATCACAACAAAATGAAAATTTTTGAGTGAAAAAATTTAAAACAATAAAAAATGTAAGTAAAGAAAATTTATTCACACACCACAAATGAACACAAAAATTTTGTTGTCCATGTTTGGGAAATTCCACTAGCTCAACCCTAACAGCTGGGAATTTTATAAGAAAGATATTTCCTCCACACTGCTAAAAAAATGGCTTTACAAGTTTGAAACATGTTAAAGATGCAAATCACCTATGGATCCAAAGCTTTTGAAGAGAACAACAAACCCTCATTAAATTTTCAAATGAACATGCGGTGAGATATTTACCCGAGTCAAACAAGCCATTATTTTGCCCATCTATAAAAGGCTGACCCAACGATCATAGATGATTGTAAAGTGATTTGTCATGTGTAGAGGTTATATTACCCTAAGAAATGACTTATGGAGTGGGAGTCAAGACTCAATTAAAAATCCGTGCCTCCCCCTTTTTATCGACGATTGCAAAACCTGATATATAAAAACTAAGAAGAGCTTACAAACCCTAAAAATTACAGAAACTCTTTGGAATTATCACTCTCTACATTTGTGTATTGTGCATTTCCATTCTAGGTGTACTCTTTTTTCTTAAAACAAAACTTTGAGTTTTCGCTCTCCCTTCATCCCATAAACATAAAATGGCAAATAGATCAGAACAAAATGAAAGTTTTGTAGTTAAAAAATTTCAAACAATAACAGAAGTAACTAAAGAAAATTAATTCACACACCACAAATGAACACAAAAGTTTTGTTGTCCAAGTTTGGGAAATTCCACTAGTTCAACCCTAACAGCTTGGAATTCTATAAGAAAGAGATTTCCTCCACACATGCTTTAAAAATGGATATGCATGTTTTAAACATGTTAAAGATGCAAATCACCCATGGATCCAAAGCTTTTGAAGAGAATAACAAATGCTCATTAAATTCTCAAGTGAACGTGCGGTGGGATATTTACCCGAGTCAGCCAAGCCATTATTTTGTCCATCTACAAAAAACTGACCCAACGATCGTAGATGGTTGTAAATTAATTTATCATGCGTAAAGGGCTATATTACCCTAAGAAATGACTTATGGATTTGGAGTCAAGAATTAGTTAAAAATCCCTGCTTCCCCCTCTTTCCCGACGATTGCAAAACCTCATATATAAAAACTAAAAAGACCTTAGAATCCCTAAAAATTACAGAAAATCTTTGGAATTATCTCGCTCTACATTTGTACACTATGCATTTCCATTTTAGATGTACAATTTTTTCATAAATCAAAACTTTGAGTTTTCGCTCTCCTTTCATCCCGTAAACCAAAAAGGCAAATACATCACAACAAAATGAAAATTTTGGATTTAAAAAATTTAAAACAATAACAAATGTAAGTAAAGAAAATTTATTCACACACCACAAATGAACACAAAAGTATTGTTGTCCAAGTTTCGGAAATTCCACTAGTTCAACACTAACAGCTTAGAATTTTATAAGAAAGAGATTTCCTCCACACATGCTTTAATAATGGATTTGCATGTTTGAAACATGTTAAAGATGCAAATCACCTATGGATCCAAAGATTTTGAAGGGAATAACAAACGCTCATTAAATTCTCAAGTGAACGTGCGGTGGGATATTTACCCGAATCAAACAAGCCATTATTTTTCCCATCTACAAATAGTTGACCCAACGATCATAGATGACTGTAAAGTGATTTATCATGCGTGACGGGCTATATTACCAAAAGAAATGACTTATGGACTGGGAGTCAAGACTCAGTTAAAAATCCCTTCCTCCCCCTTTTTCCCGACGATTGCAAAACCTGATATATAAAAACTAAGAAGAGCTTACAATCCCTAAAAATTATAGAAACTCTTTGGAATTATCTCTCCCTACAATTGTGCATTGTGCTTTTCCATTCTAGATGTACTCATTTTTCTTAAAACAAAACTTTGAGTTTTCGCTCTCCCTTCATCCCATAAACATAAAATGGCAAATAGATCACAACAAAATGAAAGTTTTGTAGTTAAAAAATTTCAAACAATAACAGAAGTAACTAAAGAAAATTAATTCACACACCACAAATGAACACAAAAGTTTTGTTGTCCAAGTTTGGGAAATTCCACTAGTTCAACCCTAACAGCTTGGAATTCTATAAGAAAGAGATTTCCTCCACACATGCTTTAAAAATGGATATGCATGTTTTAAACATGTTAAAGATGCAAATCACCCATGGATCCAAAGCTTTTGAAGAGAATAACAAATGCTCATTAAATTCTCAAGTGAACGTGCGGTGGGATATTTACCCGAGTCAACCAAGCCATTATTTTGCCCTTCTACAAAAAGCTGACCCAACGATCATAGATGGTTGTAAATTAATTTATCATGCGTAACGGGCTATATTACCCTAAGAAATGACTTATGGATTTGGAGTCAAGAATCAGTTAAAAATCCCTGCTTCCCCCTCTTTCCCGACGATTGCAAAACCTGATATATAAAAACTAAAAAGAACTTAGAATCCCTAAAAATTACAGAAACTCTTTCGAATTATCTCGCTCTACATTTGTGCACTGTGCATTTCCATTTTAGATGTACAATTTTTTCATAAATCAAAACTTTGAGTTTTCGCTCTCCCTTCATCCCATAAACCAAAAAGGCAAATAGATCACAACAAAATTAAAATTTATTCACACACAACAAATGAATACAAAAGTTTTGTTGTCCAAGTTTGGGAAATTCCACTAGAGCAACCCCAACAGCTTGGAATTTTTTAAGAAACAGATTTCCTCCTCACATGCTTTAAAAATGGATTTGCATGTTTGAAACATGTTAAAGATGCAAATCACAAATGGATCCAAAGCTTTTGAAGAGAATAACAAACGCTCATTAAATTCTCAAATGAACGTGCGGTGGGATATTTACCCGAGTCAAACAAGCCATTATTTTGCCCATCTACAAAAAGCTAACCCAACGATCATAGATGATTGTAAAGTGATTTATCATGCGTAACGGGCTATATTACCCTAAGAAATGACTTATGGATTGGGAGTCAAGACAAAGTTAAAAATCCCTGCCACCCCCTTTTTCCCGACGATTGCAAAACCTGATATATAAAAACTAAGAAGAGCTTACAATCCCTAAAAATTACAGAAACTCTTTGGAATTATCTCTCCCTACAATTGTGCATTGTGCTTTTCCAATATAGATGTACTCTTTTTTCTTAAAACAAAACTTTCAGTTTTCGCTCTCCCTTCATCTCGTAAACCAAAAACGCAAATAGATCACAAAAAAATGAAGGTTTTGGAGTTAAAGAATTAAAAACAAGAACAAATGTAAGTGAAGAAAATTTATTCACACACCACAAATGAATACAACAGTTTTGTTGTCCAAGTTTGGGAAATTCCACTAGTTCAACCCTAACAGCTTGGAATTTTAAAAGAATGCGATTTCCACCACACATGCTTTAAAAAAGGATATGCATGTTTGAAACATGTTAAAGATGCAAATCACCTATGGATCCAAAGTTGTTGAAGAGAATAACAAATGCTCATTAAATTCTCAAGTGAACGTGCGGTGGGATATTTACCCGAGTCAACACAAGCCATTATTTTGCCGTTCTACAAAAAGCTGACCCAACGATCATAGATGATTGTAAACTGATTTCTCGACGATTGCAAAACCTGATATATAAAAACTAAGAAGAGCTTATAAACCCTAAAAATTACAGAAACTATTTTGAATTATCTCTCTCTACTTTTGTGCATTGTGCATTTCCATTCTAGATGTACCCTTTTTTCTTAAAACAAAACTTTGAGTTTTCGCTCTCCCTTCATCCCGTAAACATAAAAAGGCAAATAGATCACAACAAAATGAAAGTTTTGTAGTTAAAAAATTTAAAAAAATAACAGAAGTAACTAAAGAAAATTAATTCACACACCACAAATGAACACAAAAGTTTTGTTGTCCAAGTTTGGGAAATTCCACAAGTTCAACCCTAGCAGCTTGGAATTCTATAAGAAAGAGATTTCCTGCACATATGCTTTAAAAATGGATATGCATGTTTTAAACATGTTAAAGATGCAAATCACCCATGGATCCAAAGCTTTTGAAGAGAATAACAAAGGCTCATTAAATTCTCAAGTGAACGTGCGGTGGGATATTTACCCGAGTCAAACAAGCCATTATTTTGCCCATCTAAAAATAGTTGACCCAACGATCATAGATGACTGTAAAGTGATTTATCAAGCGTGACAGGCTATATTACCGAAAGAAATGACTTATGGATTGGGAATCAAGACTCAGTTAAAAATCCCTGCCTCCCCCTTTTTCCCGACGATTGCAAAACCTGATATATAAAAACTAAGAAGAGCTTAAAATCCCTAAAAATTAAAGAAACTCTTTGGAATTATCTCTCCCTACAATTGTTCATTGTGCTTTTCCATTCTAGAGGTACTCTTTTTTCTAAAAACAAAACTTTGAGTTTTCGCTCTCCCTTCATCTCGTGAACCAAAAACGCAAATAGATCACAACAAAATGAAGGTTTTGGAATTAAAAAATTAAAAACAATAACAAATGTAAGTGTAGAAAATTTATTCACACACCACAAATGAACACAACAGTTTTGTTGTCCAAGTTTGGGAAATTCCACTAGTTCAACCCTAACAACTTGGAATTTTATAAGAAAGAGATTTCCTCCACACATGCTTTAAAAAAGGGTATGCATGTTTGAAACATGTTAAAGATGCAAATCACCTATGGATCCAAAGTTGTTGAAGAGAATAACAAACGCTCATTAAATTCTCAAGTGAACGTGCGGTGGGATATTTACCCGAGTCAAACAAGCCATTATTTTGCCCATCTAAAAAAAGCTGACCCAACGATCATAGATGATTGTAAAGTGATTAATCATGCGTAACGGCCTATATTACCCTATGAAATGTCTTATGGATTGGGAGTGAACACTCAGTTAAAAATCCATGCTTCCCCCTTTTTTCCCGACGATTGCAAAACCTGATATATAAAAAGTAAAAAGACCTTAGAATCCCTAAAAATTATAGAAACTCTTTGGCATTATTTCGCACTACATTTGTGCATTGTGCATTTTCATTTTAGATGTAGACTTTTTTCATAAATCAAAACTTCTATTTTTCGCTCTCCCTTCATCCCGTAAACCAAAAAGGCAAATAGATCACAACAAAATTAAAATTTTAGAGTTCATGTACGGAAAAAAAATTAGAAAAATTAACAAATGTAAGTAAAGAAAATTTATTCACACACCACAGTTGAATACAAAAGTTTTTTTGTCCATGTTTGGGAAATTCCACTAGCTCAACCCTAACAGCTGGGAATTTTATAAGAAAGAGATTTCCACCACACATGCTTAAAAAATGGATTTGCATGTTTGAAACATGTTAAAGATGCAAGTCACCTATGGATCCAAAGCTTTTGAAGAGAACAAAAAACGCACATTAAATTCTCAAGTGAACGTGCGTTGGGATATTTACCCGAGTCAACCAAGCCATTATTTTGCCCATCTACAAAAATCTGATCCAACGATCATAGATGATTGTAAATTGATTTATCATGCGTAACGGGCTATATTACCCTAAGAAATGACTTACGGATTGGGAGTCAAGACAAAGTTAAAAATCCCTGCCTCCCCCTTTTTCCCGACGATTGCAAAACCTGATATATAAAAACTAAGAAGAGCTTACAATCCCTAAAAATTACCGAAAATCTTTAGAATTAACTCTCTCTACATTTTTCCATTGTGCATTTCCATTCTAGATGTACGCTTTTTTCTTAAAACAAAACTTTGAGTTTCGCACTCCCTTCATCCCGTAAACCAAAATGGCAAATCGATCACAAAAAAAAGAAAATTTTGGGGTTAAAAAATTTAAAACAATAACAAATGTAAGTAAAGAAAATTTACTCACACACCACAAATGAACACAAAAAGTTTTGTTGTCCAAGTTTGGGAAATTCCACTAGTTCAACCCTGACAGCTTGGAATTTTATATGAAAGAGATTTCCTCCACACATGCTTTAAAAATGGATATGCATGTTTTAAACATGTTAAAGATGCAAATCACCTATGAATCCAAAGCTGTTGAAGAGAATAACAAACGCTCATTAAATTCTCAACTGAACGTGCAGTGCGATATTTACCCGAGTCAAACAAGCCATTATTTTGCCCATCTACAAAAAGCTGACCCAACGATCATAGAGGATTGTAAAGTGATTTATCATGCGTAACGGGCTATATTACCCCAAGAAATGACCTATGGATTGGGAGTCAGCACTCAGTTAAAAATCCCTGCTTCCCCCTTTTTCCCCACGATTGCAAAACCTGAAATATAAAAACTAAAAAGACCATAGAATCCAAAAAAATTATAGAAACTCTTTGGAATCTCTCTCTATATTTTTGCACTGTGCATTTCAATTTTAGATGTACAATTTTTTCATAAATCAAAACTTTGAGTTTTCGCTCTCCCTTCATCCCGTAAACCAAAAAGGCAAATAGATCACACCAAAGTTAAAATTTTAGAGTTCATGTACGGAAAAAAATTTTAAACAAAAACAAATGTAAGTAGAGAAAGTTTATTCACACACAACAAATGAATACAAAAGTTTTGTTGTCCAACTTTGGGAAATTCCACTAGTGCAACCCTAACAGCTTGGACTTTTATAAGAACCAAATTTACTCCTCACATGCTTAAAAAATGGATTTGCATGTTTGAAACATGTTAAAGATGCAAATCACCATTGGATCCAAAGCTTTTGAAGAGAAAAACAAACGCTCATTAAATTCTCAAATGAACGTGCGGTGGGATATTTACCCGAGTCAAACAAGCCATTATTTTGCCCATCTACAAAAAGCTAACCCAACGATCATAGATGATTGTAAAGTGATTTATCACGCGTAACGGGCTATATTACCCTAAGAAATGACTTATGGATTGGAAGTCAAGACAAAGTTAAAAATCCCTTCCTCCCCCTTTTTCCTGACGATTGCAAAACCTGATATATAAAAACTAAGAAGAGCTTACAATCCCTAAAAATTACACAAACTCTTTGGAATTATCTCTCCCTACAATTGTGCATTGTGCTTTTCCATTCTAGATGTACTATTTTTTCTTAAAACAAAACTTTGAGTTTTTGCTCTCCCTTCATCTCGTAAACCAAAAACGTAAATAGATCACAACAAAATGAAGGTTTTGGAGTTAAAAAATTAAAAACAATAACAAATGTAAGTGAAGAAAATTTATTCACACACCACAAATGAACACAACAGTTTTGTTGTCCAAGTTTGGGAAATTCTACTAGTTCAACCCTAACAGCTTGGAATTTTAATAGAAAAAGATTTCCTCCACACCTGCTTTAAAAAAGGATATGCATGCTTGAAACATGTTAAAGATGCAAATCACCTATGGATCCAAAGTTGTTGAAGAGAATAAAAAATGCTCATTAAATTCTCAAGTGAACGTGCGGTGGGATATTTACCCGAGTCAACACAAGCCATTATTTTGCCCTTCCACAAAAAGCTGACCACATGATCATAGATGATTGTAAAGTGATTTATCATATGTAACGGGCTATTTTACCCTAAGAAATGATTTATGGATTGGGAGTCAAGACTCAGTTAAAAATCCATGCCTCCCCCTTTTTCCCTACGATTGCAAAACCTGATATTTAAAAATTAAGAAGAGCTTACAATCCCTAAAAATTACAGACACTCTTTGGAATTATCTCTCTCTACATTTGTGCATTGTGCATTTCCATTCTAGATGGACTCTTTTTTCTTAAGACAAAATTTTGCGTTTTTGCTCTCCCTTCATCTCGTAAACCAAAAAGGCAAATAGATCACAACAAAATGAAAATTTTGGAGTAAAAAATTTCAAAAAATAACAAATGTAAGTAAAGAAAATTTATTCACACACCACAAATGAACACAAAAGTTTTGTTGTCCATGTTTGGGAAATTCCACTAGCTCAACCCTAATAGCTGGGAATTTTATAAGAAAGCGATTTTCTCCACACATGCTGAAAAAATGGCTTTGCAAGTTTGAAACATGTTAAAGATGCAAATCACCTATGGATCCAAAGCTTTTGAAGAGAACAACAAACGCTCATTAAATTTTCAAGTGAACCTGCGGTGGGATATTTACCCGAGTCAAACAAGCCATTATTTTGCCCATCTATAAAAAGCTGACCCAACGATCATAGATGATTGCAAAGTGATTTACCATGTGTAACGGGCTATATTTCCCTAAGAAATTACTTATGGAGTGGGAGTCAAGACTCACTTAAAAATCCATGCCTCCCCCTTTTGCTCGACGATTGAAAAACCTGATATATAAAAACTAAGAAGAGCTTACAAACCCTAAAAATTACAGAAACTCTTGGGAAATATCTCTCTCTACATTTGTGCATTGTCCATTTCCATTCTAGATGTACTCTTTTTTCTTAAAACAAAACTTTGAGTTTTCGCTCTCCCTTCATCCCGTAAACATAAAAAAGCAAATAGATCACAACATAATGAAAGTTTTGTAGTTAAAAAATTTTAAAAAATAAAAGAAGTAACTAAAGAAAATTAATTCACACACCACAAATGAACACAAAAGTTTTGTTGTCCAAGTTTGGGAAACAGATTGGAATTCTATAAGAAAGAGATTTCCTCCACACATGCTTTAAAAATGGATGTGCATGTTTTAAACATGTTAAAGATGCAAATGACCTATGGATCAAAAGCTTTTGAAGAGAATAACAAATGCTCATTAAATTCTCAAGGGAACGTGCGGTGGGATATTTACCCGAGTCAACCAAGCCATTATTTTGCCCATCTACAAAAAGCTGATCCAAAGAGCATAGATGGTTGTAAATTAATTTATCATGTGTAACGGGCTATATTACCCTAAGAAATGGCTAATGGATTTGGAGTCAAGAATCAGTTAAAAATCCCTGCTTTCCCCTCTTTCCCGACGATTGCAAAACCTGATATATAAAAGCTAAAAAGACCTTAAAATTACAGAAACACTTTCGAATTATCTCGCTCTACATTTGTGCACTGTGCATTTTAATTTTAGATGTACGATTTTTTCATAAATCAAAACATTGAGTTTTCGCTCTCCCTTCATCCCGTAAACCAAAAAGGCAAATAGATCACAACGAAATGAAAATTTTGGAGTAAAAAATTTAAAAAAATAACAAATGTAAGCAAAGAAAATTTATTCACACAACACAAATGAACACAAAAGTTTTGTTGTCCATGTTTGGGAAATTCCACTAGCTCAACCCTAACAGCTGGGAATTTTATAAGAAAGAGATTTCCTCCACACATGCTGAAAAAATGGCTTTGCAAGTTTGAAACATGTTAAAGATGCAAATCACCTATGGATCCAAAGCTTTTGAAGAGAACAACAAACGGTCATTAAATTTTCATGTGAACATGCAGTGGGATATTTACCCGAGTCAAACAAGCCATTATTTTGCCAATCTATAAAAAGCTGACCCAACGATCATAGATGATTGTAAAGTGATTTATCATGTGTAACGGGCTATATTACCCTAAGAAATGACTTATGGAGTGGGAGTCAAGACTCAGTTAAAAATCCATGCCTCCCCCTTTTTCTCGACGATTGCAAAACCTGATATATAAAAACTAGGAAGAGCTTACAAACCCTAAAAATTACAGAAACTCTTTGCAATTATCTCTCTCTACATGTGTGCATTGTGCATTTCCATTCTAGATGTACTCTTTTTTCTTAAAACAAAACTTTGAGTTTTCGCTCTCCCTTCATCCCGTAAACATAAAAAAGCAAATAGATCACAACAAAATGAAAGTTTTGTAGTTAAAAAATTTAAAACAATAACAGAAGTAACTAAAGAAAATTAATTCACACACCACAAATGAACACAAAAGTTTTGTTGTCCAAGTTTGGGAAATTCCACTAGTTCAACCCTAACAGACTGGAATTCTATAAGAAAGAGATTTCCTCCACACATGCTTTAAAAATGGATATGCATGTTTTAAACACGTTAAAGATGCAAATGACCTATGGATCAAAAGATTTTGAAGAGAATAACAAATGCTCATTAAATTCTCAAGTGAACGTGCGGTGGGATATTAACCCGAGTCAACCAAGCCATTATTTTGCCCATCTACAAAAAGCTGACCCAAAGATCATAGATGGTTGTAAATTAATTTATCGTGTGTAACGGGCTATATTACCCTAAGAAATGACTAACGGATTTGGAGTCAAGAATCAGTTAAAAATCCTTGCTTCCTCCTCTTTCCCGACGATTGCAAAACCTGATATATAAAAACTAAAAACACCTTAGAATCCCTAAAAATTACAGAAACTCTTTCGAATTATCTCGCTCTACATTTGTGCACTGTGCATTTTAATTTTAGATGTACAATTTTTTCATAAATCAAAACTTTGAGTTTTCGCTCTCCCTTCATCCCGTAAACCAAAAAGGCAAATACATCACAAAAAAATGAAAATTTTGGAGTTAAAAAATTTCAAACAATAACAAATGTAAGTAAAGAAAATTTATTTACACACCTCAAATGAACACAAAAGTTTAGTTGTCCAAGTTTTGGAAATTCCACTAGTTCAACCCTAACAGCTTGGAATTTTATAAAAAAAAGATTTCCTCCACGCATGCTTTAATAATGGATTTGCATGTTTGAAACATGTTAAAGATGCAAATCACCTATGGATCCAAAGCTTTTGAAGGGAATAACAAACGCTCATTAAATTCTCAAGTGAACGTGCGATGGGATATTTACCCGAGTCAAACAAGCCATTATTTTGCCCATCTACAAACAGTTGACCCAACGATCATAGATGACTGTAAAGTGATTTATCATGCGTAACGGGCTATATTACTTAAAGAAATGAATTATGGATTGGGAGTCACGACTCAGTTAAAAATACCTGCCTCCCCCTTTTCCCGACGATTGCAAAACCTGAAATATAAAATCTAAGAAGAGCTTACAATCCCTTAAAATTATAGAAACTCTTTGGAGTTATCTCTCCCTACAATTGTGCATTGTGATTTTCCATTCTAGATGTACTCTTTTTTCTTAGAACAAAACTTTGAGTTTTCGCTCTCCCTTCATCTCGTAAACCAAAAAAGCAAATAGATCACCACAAAATGAAGGTTTTGGAGTTAAAAAATTAAAAACAATAACAAATGTAAGTGAAGAAAATTTATGCACACACCACAAATGAACACAACAGTTTTGTTGTCCAAGTTTGGGAAATTCCACTTGTTCAACCCTAACAGCTTGGAATTTTATGAGAAAGAGATTTCCTCCACACATGCTTTAAAAAAGGATATGCATGTTTGGAACATGTTAAAGATGCAAATCACCTATGGATCCAAAGCTTTTGAAGAGAATAACAAACGCTCATTAAATTCTCAAGTGAATGTGTGGTGGGATATTTATGCGAGTCAAACAAGCCATTATTTTGCCCATCTACAAAAAGCTGACCCAACGATCATAGATGATTGTAAAGTGATTTACCATGCGTAGCGGGCTATATTACCCTAAGGAATGACTAATGGATTGGGAGTCAAGACAAAGTTAAAAATCCTTGCCTCCCCCTTTTTCCCGACGATTGCAAAACATGATATATAAAAACTAAGAACAGCTTACAAGCCCTAAAAATTACCGAAACTCTTTAGAATTATCTCTCTCTACATTTGTGCATTGTGCATTTCCATTCTAGATGTACTCTTTTTTCTTAAAACAAAACTTTGAGTTTTCGCTCTCCCTTCATCCCGTAAACATAAAAAAGCAAATAGATCACAACAAAATGAAAGTTTTGTAGTTAAAAAATTTAAAACAATAATAGAAGTAACTAAAGAAAATTAATTCACACACCAAAAATGAACACAAAAGTTTTGTTGTCCAAGTTTGGGAAATTCCACTAGTTCAACCCTAACAATTTGGAATTTTATAAGAAAGAGATTTCCTCCACACATGCTTTCAAAAAGGATATGCATGTTTGAAACATGTTAAAGATGAAAATCACGTATGGATCCAAAGCTTTTGAAGGGAATAACAAACGCTCATTAAATTCTCAAGTGAACGTGCGGTGGGATATTTACCCGAGTCAAACAAGCCATTATTTTGCCCATCTATAAAAAGCTGACCCAACGATCATAGATGATTGTAAAGTGATTTATCATGTGTAACGGGCTATATTACCCTAAGAAATGACTTATGGAGTGGGAGTCAAGACTCAGTTAAAAATCCATGCCTCCCCCTTTTTCTCGACGGTTGCAAAACCTGATATATAAAAACTAAGAAGAGCTTACAAACCCTAAAAATTACAGAAACTCTTTGTAATTATCTCTCTCTACATTTGTTCATTGTGCATTTCCATTCTAGATGTACGCTTTTTTCTTAAAACAAAACTTTGAGTTTTCGCTCTCCCTTCATCCCGTCAACCAAAAAGGCAAATCGATCACAACAAAATGAAAATTTTGGAGTTAAAAAATTTAAAACAATAACAAATGTAAGTAAAGAAAATTTGTTCACACACCACAAATGAACACAAAAAGTTTTGTTGTCCAAGTTTGGGAAATTCCACTAGTTCAACCCTAACAGCTTGGAATTTTATATGAAAGAGATTTCCTCCACACATGCATTAAAAATGGATATCCATGTTTTGAAGATGTTAAAGATGCAAATCACCTATGAATCCAAAGCTGTTGAAGAGAATAACAAACGCTCATTAAATTCTCAACTGAACGTGCGGTGGTATATTTACCCGAGTCAAACAAGCCATTATTTTGCCCATCTACAAAAAGCTGACTCAAAGATCATAGAGGATTGTAAAGTGATTTATCATGCGTAACGAGCTATACTACCCCAAGAAATGACTTATGGATTGGGAGTCAACACTCAGTTAAAAATCCATGTTTCCCCCTTTTTCCCGACGATTGCAAAACCTGATATATAAAAACTAAAAAGACCTTAGAATCCAAATAAATTATAGAAACTCTTTGGAATTATCTCGCTCTACATTTGTGCACTGTGCATTTTCATTTTAGTTGTACAATTTTTTCATAAATCAAACTTTGAGTTTTCGCTCTCCCTTCATCCCGTAAACCAAAAAGGCAAATAGATCACAACAAAATTAAAATTTTAGAGTTCATGTACGGAAAAAAATTTTAAACAATAGAAAATGTAAGTAAAGAAAATTTATTCACACACCACAAATGAATACAAAAGTTTTGTTGTCCAAGTTTGGGAAATTCCACTAGAGCAACCCTAACAGCTTGGAATTTTATAAGAAACAGATTTCCTCCTCACATGCTTAAAAAATGGATTTGCATGTTTGAAACATGTTAAAGATGCAAATCACCAATGGATCCAAAGCTTTTGAAGAGAATAACAAACGCTCATTAAATTCTCAAGTGAACGTGCGGTGGGATATTTACCCCGAGTCAAACACGCCATTATTTTGCCCATCTACATAAACCTGACCCAACGATCATAGATGATTTTAAAGTGATTTATCATGTGTAACGGGCTATTTTACCCTAAGAAATGATTTATGGATTGGGAGTCAAGACACAGTTAAAAATCCATGCCTCCCCCTTTTTCCCGACGATTGCAAAACCTGATATTTAAAATTAAGACGAGCTTACAATCCCCAAAAATTATAGAAACTCTTTGGTATTATCTCTCTCTACATTTGTGCATTGTGCATTTCCATTCTAGATGTACTCTTTTTTCTTAAAACAAAATTTTGCGTTTTCGCTCTCCCTTCATCCCGTAAACCATAAAGGCAAATAGATCACAACAAAATGAAAATTTTGGAGTTAAAAAATTTAAAACCATAACAAATGTAAGTAAAGAAAATTTATTCACACACCACAAATGAACACAAAAGTTTTGTTGTCCTTGTTTGGGAAATTCCACTAGCTCAACCCTAACAGCTGGGAATTTTATAAGAAAGAGATTTCCTCCACACATGCCGAAAAAATGGCTTTGAAAGTTTGAGACATGTTAAAGATGCAAATCACCTATGGATCCAAAGCTTTTGAAGAGAACAACAAACGCTCATTAAATTTTCAAGTGAACATGCGGTGGGATATTTACCCGAGTCAAAGAAGCCATTATTTTGCCCATCTATAAAAAGCTGACCCAACGATCATAGATGATTGTAAAGTCATTTATCATGTGTAACGGGCTATATTACCCTAAGAAATGACTTATGGAGTGGGAGTCAAGACTCAGTTAAAAATCCCTGCATCCCCCTTTTTCTTGAAGATTGCAAAACCTGATATATAAAAACTAAGAAGAGCTTACAAACCCTAAAAATTACAGAAAATCTTTGGAATTATCTCTCTCTACATTTGTGCATTGTGCATTTCCATTCTTGATGTACTCTTTTTTCTTAAAACAAAACTTTTAGTTTTCGCTCTCCCTTCATCCCGTAAACATAAAAAGGCAAATAGATCACAACAAAATGAAAGTTTTGTAGTTAAAAAATTTAAAACAATAAAAGAAGTAACTAAAGAAAATTTATTCACACACCACAAATGAACACAAAAGTTTTGTTGTCCAAGTTTGGGAAATTCCACTAGTTCAACCCTAACAGCTTGGAATTCTATAAGAAAGAGATTTCCTCCACACATGCTTTAAAAATGGATATGCATGTTTTAAATATTGTAAAGATGCAAATCACCTATGGATCCAAAGCTTTTGAAGAGAATAAAAAATGCTCATTAAATTCTCAAGTGAACGTGCGGTGGGATATTTACCCGAGTCAACCAAGCCATTATTTTGCCCATCTACAAAAAGCTGACCCAACGTTCATAGATGGTTGTAAATAAATTTATCATGCGTAACGGGCTATATTACCCCAAGAAATGACATGTGGATTTGGAGCCAAGAATCAGTTAAAAATCCCTGCTTCCCCCTCTTTCCCGACGATTGCAAAACCTGATATATAATAACTAAAAAGACCTTAGAATCCCTAAAAATTACAGAAACTCTTTCGAATTATCTCCCTCTATATTTGTGCACTGTGCATTTTAATTTTAGATGTAAAATTTTTACATAAATCAAAACTTTTAGTTTTCGCTCTCCCTTCATCCAGTAAACCAAAAAGGCAAATACAGCTCAACAAATTGAAAATTTTGGAGTTTAAAAATTTAAAACAATAACAAATGTAAGTAAAGAAAATTTATTCACACACCATAAATGAACACAACAGTTTTGTTGTCCAAGTTTGGGAAATTCCACTAGTTCAACCCTAACAGCTTGGAATTTTATAAGAAAGAGATTTCCTTCACACATGCTTTAAAAAAGGATATGCATGTTTGAAACATGTTAAAGATGCAAATCACCTATGGATCCAAAGTTGTTGAAGAGAATAACAAACGCTCATTAAATTCTCAAGTGAACGTGCGGTGGGATATTTACCCGAGTCAAACAAGCAATTATTTTGCCCATCTACAAAAAGCTGACCCAACGATCATAGAGGATTGTAAAGTGATTTATCATGCGTAACGGTCTATATTACCCTAGGAAATGACTTATGGATTGGCAGTCAAGACTTAGTTAAATGTACCTGCTTCCCCCTTTTTCCCGACGATTGCAAAACCTGATATATAAAAACTAAAAAGACCTTAGAATCCAAAAAAAATACGGAAACTCTTTGGAATTATCTCGCTCTACATTTGTGCTCTGTATATTTCCATTTTAGATGTACAATTTTTTCATAAATATAAACTTTGAGTTTTCGCTCTCCCTTCATCCCGTAAACCAGAAAGGCAAATAGATCACAACAAAATTAAAATTTTAGAGTTCATGTATGGAAAAAAATTTAAAACAATAAAAAATGTAAGTAAAGAAAATTTATTCACACACCACAAATGAATACAAAAGTTTAGTTGTCCAAGTTTGGGAAATTCCACTAGTTCAACCCTAACTGCTTGGAATTTTATAAGAAAGAGATTTCCTCCACACATACTTAAAAAATGGATTTGCATGTTTGACATGTTAAAGATGGAAATCACCTATGGATCCAAAGCTTTTGAAGAGAATAAAAAACGCTCATTAAATTCTCAAGTGAATGTGTGGTGGGATATTTACCGGAGTCAAACAAGCCATTATTTTGCCCTTCTACAAAAAGTTGACCCAACAATCATAGATGATTGTAAAGTGATTTATCCTGTGTAACGGGCTATTTTACCCTAAGAAATGATTTATGGATTGGGAGTCAAGACTCAATTAAAAATCCCTGCCTCCCCCTTTTTCCCGACAATTGCAAAACCTGATATTTAAAAATTAAGAAGAGCTTACAATCCCCAAAAATTACAGAAATTCTTTGGAATTATCTTTCTCTACATTTGTGCATTGTGCATTTCCATTCTAGATGTACTTTTTTTTTTAAAACAAAATTTTGCGTTTTTGCTCTCCCTTCATCCCGTAAACCAAAAAGGCAAATAGATTACAACAAAATGAAAATTTTGGAGTTAAAAAATTTAAAACAATAACAAATGTAAGTAAAGAAAATTTATTCACACACCACAAATGAACAAAAAAGTTTTGTTGTCCATGTTTGGGAAGTTCCACTAGCTCAACCCTAACAGCTGGGAATTTTATAAGAAACAGATTTCCTCCAAACTTGCTTTAACAATGGATATGCATGTTTTAAACATGTTAAAGATGCAAATCACCTATGGATCCAAAGCTTTTGAAGAGAATAACAAACGCTCAATAAATTCTTAAGTGAACGTGTGGTGGGATATTTACCTGAGTCAAACAAGCCATTATTTTGCCCATCTACAAAAAGCTGACCCAACGATCATAGATGATTGTAAAGTGATTTATCATGCGTAACGGGCTATATTACCCTAAGAAATGACTTATGGATTGGTGATCAAGACTCAGTTAAAAATCCCTATTTCCCCCTTTTTTTTCGACGATTGCAAAACCTGATATATAACTACTAAAAAGACCTTAGAATCCCGAAAAATTACAAAACTCTTTGGAATTATCTCGCTCTACATTTGTGCACTATGCATTTTCATTTTAGATGTACACCTTTTTCATAAATCAAAACTTTGAGTTTTCACTCCCCCTTCATCCCGTAAACCAAAAAGGCAAATAGATCACAACAAAATGAAAATTTTTGAGTTCATGTACGGAAAAAAATTTTAAACAATAACAAATGTAAGTAAAGAAAATTTATTCACACACAACAAATGAATACAAAAGTTTTGTTGTCCAAGTTTGGGAAATTCCACTAGTGCAACCCTAACAGGTTGGAATTTTATAAGAAACAGATTTCCGACTTACATGCTTAAAAAATGGATTTGCATGTTTGAAACATGTGAAAGATGCAAGTCACCTATAGATCCAAAGCTTTTGAAGACAATAACAAACGCTCATTAAATTCTCAAGTGAATGTGCGGTGGGATATTTACCCGAGTCAAACAAGCCATTATTTTGCCCATCTACAAAAAGCTGACCCAACGATCATAGATGATTGTAAAGTGATTTATCATGCGTAACGGGCTATATTACCCTAAGAAATGACTTATGGACAGGGAGTCAAGGCAAAGTTAAAAATCCCTGCCTCCCCCTTTTTCCCGACGATTGAAAAACCTGATATTTAAAAACTAAGAAGAGCTTACAATCCCTAAAAATTACCGAAACTCTTTAGAATTATCTCTCTCTACATTTGTGCATTGTGCATTTCCATTCTAGATGTACACTTTTTTCTTAAAACAAAACTTTGAGTTTTCGCACTCCCTTCATCCCGTAAACCAAAAAGGCAAATAGATCATAACAAAATGGAAATTTTGGAGTCAAAAAATTTAAAACAATAACAAATGTAAGTTAAGAAAATTTATTCACACACAAAAAATGAACACAAAAAGTTTTGTTGTCCAAGTTTGGGAAATTCCACTAGTTGAACCCTAACAGCTTGGAATTTTATATGAAAGAGATTTCCTCCATACATGCTTTAAAAATGGATATGCATGTTTTAAACATGTTAAAGAAGAAAATCACCTATGGATCCAAAGCTGTTGAAGAGAATAACAAACGCTCATTAAATTCTTAAGTGAACGTGTGGTGGGATATTTTCCCGATTCAACTAAGCCATTATTTTGCCCATCTACAAAAAACTGTCCCAATGGTCATAGAGGATTGTAAAGTGATTTATCATGCGTAACGGGCTATATTACCCTAAGAAATGACTTATGGTTTGGGAGTCAACACTCAGTTAAAAATCCCTGCTTCCCCCTTTTTCCCGACGATTGCAAAACCTAATATATAAAAACTAAAAAGACCTTAGAATCCAAAAAAATTACAGAAACTCTTTGGAATTTTCTCCCTCTACATTGGTGCACTGTGCATTTCCATTTTAGATGTACAATTTTTTCATAAATCAATACTTTGAGTTTTCGCTCTCCCTTCATCCCGTAAATCAAAAAGGCAAATAGATCACAACAAAATTAAAATTTCAGAGTTCATGTACGGAAAAAAATTTAAACCAATAACAAATGTAAGTAAAGAAAATTTATTCACACACCACAAAAGAATACAAAAGTTTAGTTGTCCATGATTGGGAAATTCCACTAGTTCGACCGTAACAACTTGGAATTTTATAAGAAAGAGATTTCCTCCACACATGTTGAAAAAATGGCTTTGCAACTTTGAAACATGTTAAAGATGCAAATCACTATGGATCCAAAGCTTTTGAAGAGAATAAAAAACGCTCATTAAATTTTTGAGTAAACGTGTGATGGGATATTTACCCGAGACAAACAAGCCATTATTTTGCCCATCTACAAAAAGCTGAGCCAATAATCATAGATGATTGCAAAGTGATTTATCATGCGTAACGGGATATATTACCCAAAGAAATGTCTTATGGATTGGGAGTCAAGACTCATTTAAAAATCCCTACTTGCCCCTTTTTCTAGACGATTGCAAAACCTGATATATAAAAACTAAGAAGAGCTTACAATCCCTAAAAATTACCGAAACTCTTTCGAATTATCTCTCTCTATATTTGTGCATTGTGCATTTTCATTCTAGATGTACTCTTTTTTCTTAAAACAAAACTTTGAGTTTTCGCACTTCCTTCATCCCGTAAACCAAAAAGGCAAATAGATCACAACAAAATGAAAATTTTGGAGTTAAAAAATTTAAAACAATAACAAATGTCAGTAAAGAAAATTTATTCACACACCACAAATGAACACAAAAAGTTTTGTTGTCCAAGTTTGGGAAATTCCACTTGTTCAACCCTAACAGCTTGGAATTTTATATGAAAGATATTTCCTCCACACATTCTTTAAAAAATGGATATGCATGTTTTAAACATGTTAAAGATGCTAATCACCTATGGATACAAAACTTTTGAAGAGAATAACAAACGCTCATTTAATTCTAAAGTGAACGTGCGGTGGGATATTTACCGGAGACAAACAAGCCATTATTTTGCCCGTTTACAAAAAGCTGACCCAATGATCATAGATGATTGCAAAGTTATTTGTCATGCGTAACGAGATATATTACCCTAGGAAATGACTTATGGATTGGGAGTCAAGACTCAGTTAAAAATACCTGCTTCCCCATTTTTCCCGATGATTGCAATACCAGATATATAAAAACTAAGAAGAGCTTACAATCCCTAAAAATTATAGAAACTCTTAGGAATTATCTCTCTCTACATTTGTGCGTTGTGCATTTCCATTCTAGATGTACTCTTCTTTCTTAAAAAAAAACTTTGAGTTTTCGCTCTCCCTTAATCCCGTAAACCAAAAAGGCAAATAGATCACAAAAAAATGAAAATTTTGGAGTTAAAAAATTTAAAACAATAAAAAATGTAAGTAAAGTAAATTTATTCACACACCACAAATGAACAGAAAAGTTTTGTTGTCCACGTTTGGGAAATTCCACTAGTTCTACCCTAACAGCTTGGAATTTTATAAGAAAGAGATTTCCTCCACACATGCTTTAAAAATGGATATGCATGTTTTAAACAAGTTAAAGATGCAAATCACCTATGGATCCAATGCTTTTGAAGAGAATAACAAACGCTCATTAAATTCCCAAGTGAACGTGCGGTGGGATATTTACCCGAGTCAAACAAGCCATTATTTTGCTCATCTACAAAAAGCTGACCCAACGATCATAGATGATTGTAAAGTGATTTATCATGCGTAACGGGCTATATTACCCTAAGAAATGACTTATGGATTGGGAGTCAACACTCAGTTAAAAATCCCCGCTTCCCCCTTTTTCCCGACGATTGGAAAACCTTATATATAAAAACTAAAAAGACCTTTAAATCCCTAAAAATTAAAGAAACTCATTGGAATTATCTCGCTCTACATTTTTGAACTGTTCATTTTCATTTTAGAAGTACACTTTTTTCACAAATCAAAACCTTGAGTTTTCGCTCTCTCTTCATCCTGTAAACCAAAAAGGCAAATAGATCACAAAAAAATGAAAAATTAAGAGTTCACGCACGGAAAAAAATTTCAAACAATAACAAATGTAAGTAAAGAAAATTTATTCGCTCACCACAAATGAACACAAAAGTTTTGTTGTCCAAGTTGTGGAACTTCCACTAGTTCTAACCTAACAGCTTGGAATTTTATATGAAAGAGATTACCGTCACACATGCTTTAAAAATGGATATGCATGTTTTAAACGTGTTCAAAATGCAAATCACCTATGGATCCAAAGCCTTTGAAGAGAATAACCAACGCTCATTAAATTCTCAAGTGAACCTGCGGTGGGATATTTACCCGAGTCAAACAAGCCCTTATTTTGCCCATATACCAAAAGCTAACCCAACGATCATAGAGGATTGTAAAGTGATTTATCATGTGTAACGGGCTATATTACCCTAAGAAATGACTTATGGATTGGGAGTCAACACTTAGTTAAAAATCCTTGCATCCCCCTTTTTCCCGACGATTGCAAAACTTGATATATAAAAACTAAAAAGACCATAGAATCCAAAAAAATTACAGAAACTCTTTGGAATTTTCTCGCTCTACATTTGTGCACTGTGCATTTCCATTTTAGATGTAAAATTTTTTCATAAATCAAAACTCTGAATTTTCGCTCTCCCTTCATCCCGTAATCCAAAAAGGCAAATAGATCACAACATCATTAAAATTTCAGAGTTCATGTACGGAAAAAAATTTAAAACAATAAAAAATGTAAGTAAAGAAAATTTTTTCACACACCACAAATGAATACAAAAGTTTAGTTGTCCAAGTTTGGGAATTTCCATTAGTTCAACTGTAACAACTTGGAATTTTATAAGAAAGAGATTTCCTCCACACATGCTGAAAAAATGGCTTTGCAACTTTGAATCATGTTAAAGATACAAATCACTGTGGCTCCAAAGCTTTTGAAGAGAATAACAAACGCTCATTAAATTTTCAAGTGAAGATGCAGTGGGATATTTAACCGAGTGAAACAAGCCATTATTTTGCCCATATGTAAATAGTTGACCCAACGATCATAGATGATTGTAAAGTGATTTATCATGTGTAACGGGCTATATTAACCTAAGAAATGACTTATGGATTGGGAGTAAAGACCAAGTTAAAAATCCCTGCCTCCCACTTTTTCTCGACGATTGCAAAACCTGATATATAAAAACTAAGAAGTGCTTACAATTCCTAAAAATTACCGAAACTCTTTCGAATTATCTCTCTCTATATTTGTGCATTGTGCATTTCCATTCTAGATGTACTCCTTTTTCTTAAAACAAAACTTTGAGTTTTTGCACTCCCTTCATCCCGTAAACCAAAAAGGCAATTAGATCACAACAAAATGAAAATTTCTGAGTGAAAAAATTTAAAACAATAACAAATGTAAGTAAAGAAAATTTATTCACACACCACAAATGAACACAAAAAGTTTTGTTGTCCAAGTTTGGGAAATTCCACTACTTCAACCATAACAGCTTGGAATTTTATAAGAAAGAGATTTCCTCCACATATGCTTAAAAAATGGATTTGCATGTTTGAAAGATGTTAAAGATTCAAATCAGCTATGGATCCAAAGCTTTTGAAGAGAATAACAAACGCTCATTAAATTCTAAAGTGAACGTGTGATGGGATATTTACCCGAGACAAACAAGCCATTATTTTGCCCATCTACAAAAAGCTGAGCCAATAATCATAGATGATTGCAAAGTGATTTATCATGCGTAACGGGCTATATTACCCAAAGAAATGTCTTATGGATTGGGAGTCAAGACTCATTTAAAAATCCCTGCTTCCCCCTTTTTCCAGACGATTGCAAAACCTGATATATAAAAACTAAGAAGAGCTTACCATCCCTAAAAATTACCGAAACTCTTTGGAATTATCTCGCTCTACATTTGTGCACTGTGCATTTTCATTTTAGATGTACTCTTTCTTCATAAATCAAAACTTTGAGTTTTCGCACTCCCTTCATCCCGTAAACCAAAAAGGCAAATAGATCTCAACAAAATGAAAATTTTGGAGTTAAAAAATTTAAAAAAATAACAAATGTATGTAAAGAAAATTTATTCACACACCACAAATGAACACAAAAATTTTTGTTGTCCAAGTTTGGCAAATTCCACTTGTTCAACCCTAACAGCTTGGAATTTTATATGAAAGAGATTTCCTCCACACATGCTTTAAAAATGGATATGCATGTTTTAAACATGTTAAAGATGCTAATCACCTATGGATCCTAAACTTTTTAAGAGAATAACAAACGCTCATTTAATTCTAAAGTGAACGTGCAGTGGGATATTTACTCGAGACAAACAAGCCATTATTTTGCCCATTTACAAAAAGCTGACCCAATGATCATAGATGATTGCAAAGTAATTTGTCATGCGTAATGAGATATATTACCCTATGAAATGACTTATGGATTGGGAGTCAAGACTCAGTTAAAAATCCCTGCTTCCCCCTTGTTCCCGACGATTGCAAAACCTGATATGTAAAAACTAAGAAGAGCTTACAATCCCTAAAAATTACAGAAACTCTTTGGAATTATCTCTTTCTACATTTGTGCGTTGTGAATTTCTATTCTAGATGTACTCTTCTTTCTTAAATAAAAACTTTGAGTTTTCGCTCTCCCTTCATCCCGTAAACCAAAAAGGCAAATAGATCACAACAAAATGAAAATTTTGGATTTAAAAAATTTAAAACAATAAAAAATGTAAGTAAAGTAAATTTATTCACACACCACAAATGAACACAAAAGTTTTGTTGTTCAAGTTTGGGAAATTTCACTAGTTCAATCCTAACAGCTTGGAATTTTATAAGAAAGAGATTTCCACCACACATGCTTTAAAAATGGATATGCATGTTTTAAACATGTTAAAGATGCAAATCACCTATGGATTCAATGCTTTGGAAGAGAATAACAAATGCTCATTAAATTCCCAAGTGAACGTGCGGTGGGATATTTACCCGAGTCAAACAAGCCATTGTTTTGCTCATCTACAAAAAGCTGACCCAACGATCATAGATGATTGTAAAGTGATTTATCATGCGTAACGGGCTATATTACCCTAAGAAATGACTTATGGATTGGGAGTCAACACTTAGTTAAAAATCCCTGCTTCCCCCTTTTTCCTGACGATTGGAAAACCTTATATATAAAAACTAAAAAGACCTTTAAATCCCTAAAAATGAAAGAAACTCTTTGGAATTATCTCGCTCTACATTTTTGCACTGTTCATTTTCATTTTAGATGTACACTTTTTTCATAAATCAAAACTTTGAGTTTTCGCTCTCTCTTCATCCTGTAAACCAAAAAGGCAAATAGATCACAACAAACTGAAAATTTTAGAGTTCACGTGCGGAAAAAAATTTAAAACAATAAAAAATGTAAGTAAAGAAAATTTATTCGCACACCACAAATGAACAGAAAAGTTTTGTTGTCCAAGTTGTGGAATTTCCACTTGTTCTACCCTAACAGCTTGGAATTTTATATGAAAGATATTTCCTCCACACATGCTTTAAAAATGGATATGCATGTTTTAAGTATGTTAAAAATGCAAATCACCTATGGATCACAAGCCTTTGAAGAGAATAACCAACGCTCATTAAATTCTCAAGTGAACCTGCGGTGGGATATTTACCTGAGTCAAACAAGCCATTATTTTGCCCATATACCAAAAGCTGACCCAACGATCATAGAGGATTGTAAAGTGATTTATCATGTGTAACGGGCTATATTACCCTAAGAAATGACTTATGGATTGGGAGTCAACACTTAGTTAAAAATCCCTGCATCCCTCTTTTTCCCGACGATTGCAAAACCTGATATATAAAAACTAAAAAGACCTTAGAATCCAAAAAAATTACAGAAACTCTTTGGAATTTTCTCGCTCTACATTTGTGCACTGTGCATTTCCATTTTAGATGTACAATTTTTTCATAAATCAAAACTTTGATTTTTTGCTCTCCCTTCATCCATTAAACCAAAAAGGCAAATAGATCACAACAAAATTAAAATTTTAGAGTTCATGTACGGAAAAAATTTAAAACAATAAAAAATTTAATTAAAGAAAATTTATTCACACACCACAAATGAATACAAAACTTTAGTTGTCCAAGTTTGGCAAATTCCACTAGTTCAACCCTTACAGCTTGGAATTTTATAAGAAAGAGATTTCCTCACACATGCTGAAAAAATGGCTTTGCAACTTTGAAACATGTTAAAGATGCAAATCACCTATGGATCCAAAGCCTTTGAAGAGAATAACAAACGCTCATTAAATTTTCAAGTGAACATGCAGTGGGATATTTAGCCGAGTCAAACAAGCCATTATTTTGCCCATCTATAAAAAGTTGACCCAACGATCATAGATGATTGTAAAGTGATTTATCATGTGTAACGGGCTATATTACCCTAAGAAATAACTTATGGATTGGGAGTCAAGACAAAGTTAAAAATCCCTGCCTCCACCTTTTTCCCGACGATTGCAAAACCTAATATATAAAAACTAAGAGGAGCTTACATTCCCTAAAAATTACCGAAACTCTTTGGAATTATCTCTCTCTAAATTTGCGCATTGTGCATTTCCATTCTAGATGAACTCTTTTTTCTTCAAACAAAACTTTGCGTTTCCGCACTCCCTTCATCCCGTAAGCCAAAATGAAAATTTTGGAGTAAAAAAAATTTCAAAAAATAACAAATGTAAGTAAAGAAAATTTATTCACACACCATAAATGAACACAAAAAGTTTTGTTGTCCAAGTTTGGGAAATTCTAGTAGTTCAACCCTAATAGCTTGGAATTTTATATGAAAGAGATTTCCTCCACACATGCTTTAAAAATTGATATGCATGTTTTAAACATGTTAAAGATGCTAATCACCTATGGATCCAAAAATTTTGAAGAGAATAACAAACGCTCATTTAATTCTAAAGTTAATGTGTGGTGGGATATTTACCCGAGACAAACAAGCCATTATTTTGCCCTTTTACAAAAAACTGACCCAATGATCATAGATGATTGCAAAGTGATTTATCATGCGTAACGGGCTATATAACCCTAAGAAATGACTTATCGATTGGGAGTCAGCACTCAGTTAAAAATCCCTACTTCGCCCTTTTTCTCGACGATTGCAAAACATGATATATAAAAAATAAGAAGATCTTACAATCCCTAAAAATTAGAGAAACTCTTTGGAATTATCTCTCTCTACATTTGTGCATTGTGCATTTCCATTCTAGATGTACTCTTTTTTCTTAAAACAAAACTTTGTGTTTTCTCTCTCCCTTCATCCCGTAAACCAAAAAGGCAAACGGATCACAACAAAATGAAAATTTTGGAGTTAAAAAAATTTAAAACAATAACAAATGTAAGTGAAGAAAATTTATGCACACACCACAAATGAACACAACAGTTTTGTTGTTCAAGTTTGGGAAATTCCACTAGTTCAACCCTAACAGCTTAGAATTTTATAAGAAAGAGTTTTCCTCCACACATGCTTTAAAAAAGGATATGCATGTTTGAAACATGTTAAAGATGCAAATCACCTATGGATCCAAAGTTGTTGAAGAAAATAACAAACGCTCATTAAATTCTCAAGTGAACGTGCGGTGGGATATTTACCCGAGTCAAACAAGCCATTATTTTGCCAATCTACAAAAAGTTGACCCAACGATCATAGAGGATTGTAAAGTGATTTATCATGCGTAACGGGCTATATTACCCAAGGAAATGACTTATGGATTGGGAGTCAACACGCAGTTAAAAATCCTTGCTTCCCCCTTTTTCCCGACGATTGCAAAACCTGATATATAAAAACTAAAAAGACCTTAGAACCCAAAAAAATTACGGAAACTCTTTGGAATTATCTCACTCTACATTTGTTCTCTGTGCATTTCCATTTTAGATGCTCAATTTTTTCATAACTCAAAACTTTGAGTTTTTGCTCTCCCTTCATCCCGTAAACCAAAAAGGCAAATAGATCACAACAAAATTAAAATTTTAGAGTTCACGTACGGAAAAAAATTTAAACAATAAAAAATGTAAGTAAAGTGACTTTATTCACACACCACAAATGAATACAAAAGTTTAGTTGTCCAAGTTTGGGAAATTCCACTAGTTCAACCCTAACAGCTTGGAATTTTATAAGAAAGCGATTTCATCCACACATGCTGAAAAAATGGCTTTGCAAGTTTGAAACATGTTAAAGATGCAAATCACCTATGGATCCAAAGCTTTTGAAGAGAATAACAAACGCTCATTAAATTTTCAAGTGAACATGCGGTGGGATATTTAGCTGAGTCAAACAAGCCATTATTTTGCCCATCTATAAAAAGCTGACCCAACGATCATAGATGATTGTAAAGTGATTTATCATGTGTAACGGGCTATATTACCCTAAGAAATGACTTAAGCATTGGGAGTCAAGACAAAGGTAAAAATCTCTGCCTCCCCCTTTTTCCTGACGATTGCAAAACCTGATATATAAAAACTAAGAAGAGCTTACAATCCCTAAAAATTCCCGAAACTCATTAGAATTATCTCTCTCTACATTTGTGCATTGTGCATTTCCATTCTAGATGTACTCTTTTTCTTAAAACAAAACTTTGAGTTTTCGCACTCCCTTCATCCCGTAAACCAAAAAGACAAATAGATCACAGCAAAATGAAAATTTTGGAGTTAAAAAATTTAAAACAATAACAAATGTAAGTAGAGAAAGTTTATTCACACACAACAAATGAACACAAAAAGTTTTGTAGTCCAAGTTTGGGAAATTCCACTAGTTCAACCCTAACAGCTTGGAATTTTATATGAAAGAGATTTCCTCCACACATGCTTTAAAAATGGATATGCATGTTTTAAACATGTTAAAGATGCAAATCACCTATGGATTCAAAGCTGTTGAAGAGAATAACAAACGCTCATTAGATTCTCAAGTGAACGTGTTGTGGGATATTTACCCGAGTCAAACAAGCCATTATTTTGCCCATATACCAAAAGATGACCCAACGATCATAGAGGATTGTAAAGTGATTTATCATGCGTAATGGGGTATATTACCCTAAGAAATGACTTATGGATTGGGAGTCAACACTTCGTTAAAAATCCCTGCTTCCCCCTTTTTCCCCACGATTGCAAAACTTGATATATAAAAACTAAAAAGAACTTAGAATCCAAAAAAATTACAGAAACTCTTTGGAATTTTCTCGCTCTACATTTGTGCACTGTGCATTTCCATTTTAGATTTACAATTTTTTCTTAAATCAAAACTTTGAGTTTTTGCTCTTCCTTCATCCCGTAAACCAAAAAGGCAAATTGATCACAACAAAATTAAAATTTCAGAGTTCATGTACGGAAAAAAATTTAAAAAAATAAAAAATGTACGTAAAGAAAATTTATTCACACACCACAAATGAATCCAAAACTTTAGTTGTCCAAGTTTGAGAAATTCCACTAGTTCAACCGGAACAGCTTGGAATTTTATAAGAAAGAGATTTCCTCCACACATGCTGAAAAAATGGCTTTGCAACTTTGAAACATGTCAAAGATGCAAATCACTATGGATTCAAAGCTTTTGAAGAGAATAACAAATGCTCATTAAATTTTCAAGTGAAGATGCAGTGGGATATTTAACCGAGTCAAACAAGCCATTATTTTGCCCATCTATAAAAAGCTGACCCAACGATCATAGATGATTGTAAAGTGATTTATCATGTGTAAAGGGCTATATTACCCTAAGGAATGACTTATGGAATGGGAGTCAAGACAAAGTTAAAAATCCCTGCCTCCCCCTTTTTCCCGATGATTGCAAAACCTGATATATAAAAACTAAGAAGAGCTTACAATCCCTAAAAATTACAGAAACTCCTTCGAATTATCTCTCTCTATATTTGTGCATTGTGCATTTCCATTCTAGATGTACTCTTTTTTCTTAAAACAAAACTTTGAGTTTTCGCACTCCCTTCATCCCGTAAACCAAAAAGGCAAATAGATCACAACAAATTGAAAATTTTGGAGTTAAAAAATTTAAAACAATAAAAAATGTAAGTAAAGAAAATTTATTCACACACCACAAATGAACACAAAAAGTTTTGTTTTCCAAGTTTGGGAAATTCCACTAGTTCAACCCTAACAACTTGGAATTTTATATGAAAGGGATTTCCTCCACACATTCTTTAAAAATGGATATGCATGTTTTAAACCTGTTAAAGATGCAAATCACCTATGGATCCAAAGCTTTTGAAGATAATAACAAATGCTCATTAAATTCTAAAGTGAACGTGTGATGGGATATTTACCCGAGACAAACAAGCCATTATTTTGCCCATCTACAAAAAGCTGAGCCATTAATCATAGATGATTGCAAAGTGATTTATCATACGTAACGGGCTATATTACCCAAAGAAATGACTTATGGATTGGGAGTCAAGACTCATTTAAAAATCTCTGCTTCCCCCTTTTTCAAGACGATTGCAAAACCTGATATATAAAAACTAAAAAGAGCTTACAATCCCTAAAAATTACTGAAACTCTTTGGCATTATCTCGCTCTACATTTGTACACTGTGCAATTTATTTTAGATGTACTCTTTTTTCATAAATCAAAACTTTGAGTTTTCGCACTCCCTTCATCCCGTAAACAAAAAAGGCAAATAGATCACAACAAAATGAAAATTTTGGAGTTAAAAAATTTAAAAAAATAACAAATGTATGTAAAGAAAATTAATTCACACACCACAAATGAACACGAAAAGTTTTGTTGTCCAAGTTTGGCAAATTCCACTTGTTCATCCCTAACTGCTTGGAATTTTATATGAATGAGATTTCCCCCACACATGCTTTTAAAAATGGATATGCATGGTTTAAACATGTTAAAGATGCTAATCACCTATGGATCCAAAACTTTGGAAGAGAATAACAAACGCTCATTTAATTCTAAAGTGAACGTGCGGTGGGATATTTACCGGAGACAAACAAGCCATTATTTTGCCCGTTTACAAAAAGCTGACCCAATGATCATAGATGATTGCAAAGTGATTTGTCATGCGTAACGAGATATATTACCCTAGGAAATGGATTGGGAGTCAAGACTCAGTTAAAAATACCTGCTTCCCCCTTTTTCCTGACGATTGCAATACCTGATATATAAAAACTAAGAAGAGCTTACAATCCCTAAAAATTACAGAAACTCTTAGGAATTATCTCTCTCTAAATTTGTGCGTTGTGCATTTCCATTCTAGATGTACTCTTCTTTCTTAAAAAAAAAACTTTGATTTTTGGCTCTCCCTTCATCCCGTAAACCAAAAAGGCAAATAGATCACAAAGAAATGAAAATTTTGGAGTTAAAAAATTTAAAACAATAAAAAATGTAAGTAAAGTAAATTTATTCACACACCACAAAGGAACACAAAAGTTTTGTTGTCCAAGTTTCGGAAATTCATCTAGTTCAACCCTAACAGCTTGGAATTTTATAAGAAAGAGATTTCCACCACACATGCTTTAAAAATGGATATGCATGTTTTAAACATGTTAAAGATGCAAATCACCTTTGGATCCAATGCTTTTGAAGAGAATAACAAACGCTCATTAAATTCTCAACTGAAAGTGCACGCACGGAAAAAAATTTAAAACCATAACAAATGTAAGAAAAGAAAATTTATTCACACACCACAAATGAACACAAAAGTTTTGTTGTCCAAGTTGTGGAACTTCCACTAGTTCTACCCTAACAGCTTGGAATTTTATATGAAAGAGATTTCCTCCGCACATGCTTTAAAAATGGATATGCATGTTTTAAACGTGTTAAAAATGCAAATCACCTATGGATCCAAAGCCTTTGAAGAGAATAACCAACACTCATGAAATTCTCAAGTGAACCTGCGGTGGGATATTTACCAGAGTCAAACAAGCCATTATTTTGCCCATATACCAAAAGCTGACCCAACGATCATAGAGGATTGTAAAGTGATTTATCATGCGTAAAGGGCTATATTACCCTAAGAAATGACTTATGGATTGGGAGTCAACGCTTAGTTAAAAATCCCTGCATCCCCCTTTTTCCCGACGATTGCAAAACCTGATATATAAAAACTAAAAAGACCTTAGAATCCAAAAAAATTACAGAAACTCTTTGGAATTTTCTCGCTCTACTTTTGTGCACTGTGCATTTCCATTTTAGATGTACAATTTTTTCATAAATCAAAACTTTGATTTTTATCTCTCCCTTGATCCATTAAACCAAGAAGGCAAATAGATCACAACAAAATTAAAATTTTAGAGTTCATGTACGGAAAAAAATTTAAAACAATAAAAAATGTAAGTAAAGAAAATTTATTCACACACCACAAATGAATACAAAAGTTTTGTTGTCCATGTTTGTGAAATTCCACTAGTTGAACCCTAACAGCTTGGAATTTATAAGAAAGAGATTTCCTCCACACATGCTTAAAAAATGGATTTGCATGTTTGAAACATGTAAAAGATGAAAATCACCTATGGATCCAAAGCTTTTGAAGAGAATAACAAACGCTCATTAAATTCTCAAGTGAACGTGCGGTGGAATATTTACCCGAGTCAAACAAGCCATTATTTTTCCCATCTACATAAAGTTGACCGAACGATCATAGATGATTGTAAAGTGATTTATCATGCGTAACGGGCTATATTACCCAAAGGAATGACTTATGGATTGGGAGTCAAGACTCAGTTAAAAATCCCTGCTTCCCTCTTTTTCTAGACGATTGCAAAACCTAATATATAAAAATTAAGAAGATCTTACAATCCCTAAAAATTAAAGAAACTCTTTGAAATTATCTCTCTCTACATTTGTGCATTATGCATTTCCCTTCTAGATGTACTCTTTTTTCTTAAAACAAAACTTTGAGTTTTCGCTCTCCCTTCATCCCGTAAACCAAAAAGGCAAATAGATCACAACAAAATGAAAATTTTGGAGTTAAAAAATTTAAAACAATAACAAATGTATGTAAAGAAAATTTATTCACACACCACAAATGAACACAAAAGTTTTGTTGTCCAAGTATGGGAAATTCCACTAGTTCAACCCTAACAGCTTGGAATTTTATATGAAAGATATTTCCTCCACACATGCTTTAAAATTGGATATGCATCTTTTAAACTTGTTATAGATGAAAATCACCTATGGATCCAAAACTTTTGACGAGAATAACAAACGCTCATTAAATTTTCAAGTGAACGTGCGGTGGAATATTTACCCGAGTCAAACAAGCCATTATTTTTACCATCTACAAAAAGCTGACCGAACGATCATAGATGATTGTAAAGTGATTTATCATGCGTAACGGGCTATATTACCCAATGAAATGACTTATGGATTGGGAGTCAAGACTCAGTTAAAAATCCCTGCATCCCTCTTTTTCCAGACGATTGCAAAACCTAATATATAAAAATTAAGAAGATCTTACAATCCCTAAAAATTAAAGAAACTCTTTGAAATTATCTCTCTCGACATTTGTGCATTCCTCATTTCCCTTCTAGATGTACTCTTTTTTCTTAAAACAAAACTTTGAGTTTTCGCTCTCCCTTCATCCCGTAAACCAAAAAGGCAAATAGATCACAACAAAACGAAAATTTTGGAGTTAAAAATTTAAAACAACAACAAATGTAAGTAAAGAAAATTTATTCACACACCACAAATGAACACAAAAAATTTGTTGTCCAAGTTTGGGAAATTCCACTAGTTCAACCCTAACAGCTTGGAATTTTATATGAAAAAGATTTCCTCCACACATGCTTTAAAATTGGATATGCATCTTTTAAACTTGTTAAAGATGAAAATCACCTATGGATCCAATACTTTTGACGAGAATAACAAACGCTCATTAAATTCTCAAGTGAACGTGCGGTGGGATATTTACTCGAGACAAACAAGCCATTAATTTGCCCATCTACAAAAATCTGACCCAATGATCCTAGATGATTGTAAAGTGATTAATAATGCATAACAGGCTATATAACCCTAAGAAATGACTTAAGGATTGGGAGTCAGCACTCAGTTAAATATCCCTACTTCCCCCTTTTTCCCGTTGATTGCAAAACCTGATATATAAAAACTAAGAAGAGCTTACAATCCCTAAAAATTAGAGAAACTCTTTGGAATTATCTCTCTCTACATTTGTGCATTGTGCATTTCCATTCTAGATGTACTCTTTTTTCTTAAAATAAAACTTTGAGTTTTCGCTCTCCCTTCATCCCGTAAACCAAAAAGGCAAATTGATCACAACAAAATAAAAATTTTGAAGTTAAAAAATTTAAAACAATAACAAATGTAAGTAAAGAAAATTTATTCACACACCACAAATGAACACAAAAGTTTTGTTGTCCATGTTTGGGAAATTCCACTCGTTCAACCCTAGCAGCTTTGAATTTTATAAGAAAGTGATTTCCTCCACACATGCTTAAAAAATGGATTTGCATGTTTGAAACATGTTAAAGATGCAAATCATCTATGGATCAAAAGCTTTTGAAGAAAATAACAAACGCTCATTAAATTCTCAAGTGAACGTGCGGTGGAATATTTACCTGAGTCAAACAAGCCATTATTTTGCCCATCAACAAAAAGCTGACCCAACAATCATAGATGATTGTAAAGTGATTTATCATACGTAACGGGCTATATTACCCTAAGAAATGACTTATGGATTGGGAGTCAAGAGTCAGTTAAAAATCCATGCATCCCTCCTTTTCCCGACGATTGCAAAACATGATATATAAATATAAAGAAGATCTTACAATCCCTAAAAATTAAAGAAACTCCTTGGAATTATCTCTCTCTACATTTTTGCATTATGCATTTCCATTCTAGATGTACTCTTTTTTCTAAAAACAAAACTTTGAGTTTTCGCTCTCCCTTCATCCCGTAAACCAAAAAGGCAAATAGATCACAACAAAATGAAAATTTTGGAGTTAAAAAAATTTAAAACAATAACAAATGTAAGTAAAGAAAATTCCTTCACACACCACAAATGAACACAAAAGTTTTGTTTTCCAAGTTTGGGAAATTCCACTACTTCAACCCTAACAGCTTGGAATTTTATAAGAAAGAGATTTCCTCCACACATGCTTTAAAAATGCATATGCATGTTTTAAACATGTTAAATATGCAAATCACCTATGGATCCAAAGCCTTTGAAGAGAATAACAAACGCTCATTAAATTCTCAAGTGAACGTGCAGCGGGATATTTACCCGAGTCAAACAAGCCATTATTTTTCCCGTCTACGAGAAGCTAACCCAACGATCATAGATGATTTTAAAGTGATTTATCATGCGTAACGGGCTATATTACCCTAAGAAATGACTTATGGATTGGGAGTGAACACTCAGTTAAAAATCCCTGCTTCCCCTTTTTTTGCCGACGATTGGAAAACCTGATATATAAAAAGTAAAAAGACCTTACAATCCCTAAAAATTACAGAAACTCTTTGCAATTATCTCGCTCCACATTTGTCCACTGTGCATTTTCATTTTAGATGTACACTTTTCTCATAAATCAAAACGTTGAGTTTTCGCTCTCCCTTCATCCCGTAAACCAAAAAGGCAAATAGATCACAACAAAATGAAAATTTTAGAGTTCATGTACGGAAAAAAATTTAATACAATAACAAATTTAAGTAAATAAAATTTATTCACTCACCACAAATAAATACAAAAGTTTTGTTGTGCAAGTTTGGGAAATTCCACTAGTTCAACCCTAACAGCTTGGAATTTTATAAGAAAGAGATTTCCTCCACACATGCTTTAAAAAGGGATATGCATGTTTTAAACATGTTAAAGATGCAAATCACCTATGGATCCAAAGCTTTTGAAGAGAATAACAAACGCTCATTAAATTCTAGAGTGAACGTGCGGTGGGATATTTACCCGAGTCAAACAAGCCATTATTTTGCCCATCTGCAAAAAGCTGACCCAATGATCATAGATGATTGTAAAGTGATTTATCATGTGTAACGGGCTATATTACTCTAAGAAATGACTTATGGATTGGGAGTCAAGACTCAGTTAAAAATCCCTGCTTCCCCCTTTTTCCCGCTGATTGCAAAACCTGATATTTAAAAACTAAAAAGACCTTAGAATCCCTAAAAATTACAGAAACTCTTAGGAATTATCTCGCTCTACATTTGTGCACTGTGCATTTTCATTTTAGGTGTACACTTTTTTAATCAATCAAAACTTTGAGTTTTCGCTATCCCTTCATCCCGTAAACCAAAAAGGCAAATAGATCACAAAAAAATGAAAATTTTACAGTTCATGTATGGAAAAAAATTTAAAAAAATAACAAATGAAAGTAATGAAAATTTATTCACACACCACAAATGAATACAAAAGTTTTGTTGTCCAAGTTTGGGAAATTCCCCTAGTTCAACCCTAACAGCTTGGAATTTTATAAGAAAGAGATTTCCTCCACACATGCTTAGAAAATGGATTTGCATGTTTGAAACATGTTAAAGATGCAAATCACATATGGATCCAAAGCTTTTGAAGAGAATAACAAACGCTCATTAAATTCTCATGTGAACGTGCGGAGGGATATTTACCCGAGTCAAACTAACCATTATTTTGCCCATCTATAAAAACCTGACCCAATGATCATAGATGATTTTAAAATGATTTAGCATGCGTAACGGGCTATATTACCCGACGAAATGACTTATGGATTGGGAGTCAAGACTCAGTTGAAAATCTTTCTCCCCCTTTTTCCCGACAATTGCAAAACCTAATATATAAAAACTAAGAAGAGCCTACAATCCCTAAAAATTACACAAACTCTTTGGAATTATCTCTCTCTATGTTTGTGCATTGTGCATTTCCATTCTACATGTACTCTTTTTTCTTAAAACAAAACTTTCAGTTTTCGCTCTCCCTTCATCCAGTAAACCAAAAAGGCAAATAGATCACGACAAAATAAAAATTTTCGAGTTCAAAAATTTAAACCAATAACAAATGTAAGTTAAGAAAATTTATTCAAAAACCACAAATGAACAAAAAAGTTTTGTTGTCCAAGTTTGGGAAATTCCAATAGTTACCCCCTAACAGCTTGGAATTTTATAAGAAAGAAATTTCCTCCACACCTGCTTTAAAAATGGATATGCATGTTTTAAACATGTTAAAGATGCAAATCACCTATGGCTCCAAAGCTTTGGAAGAGAATAACAAACGCTCATTAAATTCTCAACTGAACGTGCGTTGGGATATTTACCCGAGTCAAACAAGCCATTATTTTGCCCATCTATAAAAAACTGACCCAACGAACATAGATGATTGTAAAGTGATTTATCATGCGTAACGGGCTATATTACCCTATGAAATGACTTATGGATTCGGAGACAAGACTCAGTTAAAAATCATTGCCTCCCCCTTTTTCCCGACGATTGCAAAACCTGATCTATAAAAACTAAGAAGAGCTTATAATCCGTAAAAATTACAAAAACTCTTTCGAATTATATCTCTCTACATTTGTGCACTATGCATTTCCATTCTAGCTGTTCTCTTTTTTCTTAAAACAAAACATTGAGTTTTCGCTCTCCCTTCATCCCGTAAACCAAAAAGGCAAATAGATCACAACAAAATGAAAATTTTGGAGTTAAAAAATTTAAAACAATAACAAATGTAATTAAAGAAAATTTATTCAAAAAAAAAAAAATGAACACAAAAGTTTTGTTGTACAAGTTTGGGAAATTCCAATAGTTCAACCCTAACAGCTTGAAATTTTATAAGAAAGAGATTTCCTCCACACATGCTTTTAAAATGGATATACATGTTTTAAACATGTTAAAGATGCAAATCACCTATGGATCCAAAGCTTTTGAAGAGAATAACAAACGCTCATTAAATTCTCAAGTGAACGTGCGGTGGGATATTTACCCGAGTCAAACAAGCCAGTATTTTGCCCATCTACAAAAAGCTAACCCAACGATCATAGATGATTGTAAAGTGATTTATCATGCGTAACGGGCTATATTACCCTAAGAAATGACTTATGGACTGGGAGTCAACACTCAGTTAAAAATCCCAGCTTCCCCTTTTTCTCGACAATTGAAAAACCGGATATATAAAAACTGAAAAGGTTTTAGAATCCCTAAAAATTACGAAAACTCTTTGGAATTATCACGCGCTACATTTGTGCACTGTACATTTTCATTTAGATGTACATTTTTTTCATAAATCAAAATTTTGAGTTTTCGCTCTCCCTTCTTCCCATAAACCAAAAAGGCAAATAGATCACTACAAAATGAAAATTTTAGATTTCATGTACGGAAAAAAATTTAAAACAATAACAAATGTAAGTAAAGAAATTTAATCACACACCACAAATGAATACAAAAGTTTTGTTGTCCAAGTTTGGGAAATTCCACTAGTTCAACCCTAACAGCTTGGAATTTTATAAGAAAGAGATTTCCTCCACACATGCTTAAGAAATGGATTTGCATGTTTGAAACATGTTAAAGATGCAAATCACCTGTGGATCCAAAGCTTTTAAAGAGAATAACAAACACTCATTAAATTCTCAAGTGAATGTGCGGTGGGATATTTACTCGAGTCAAACAAGCCATTATTTTGGCCATCTACAAATAGCTGACCTAACGATCATATAAGATTGTAAAATGATTTATCATGCGTAACGGGCTATATTACCCTAAGAAATTACTTGTGGATTGGGAGTCAAGACTCAGTTAAAAATCTCTACCTCCCCCTTTTTCCCGACTATTGCAAAACTTGATATATAAAAACTAAGAAGAGCTTACAATCCCTAAAAATTATAGAAACTCTTTGGAATTATCTCTCTCTAATTTTGTGCATTTTGCATTTCCATTCTAGATGTACTCTTTTTTATTAAAACAAAACTTTGAGTTTTCGCTCTCCCTTCATCCCGTAAACCAAAAAGGGAAATAGATCACAACAAATTGAAAGTTTTTTAGTTAAAAAATTTAAAACAATAACAAAAGTAAGTAAAGAAAATTTATTCACACACCACAAATGAACACAAAATTTTTTTTGTCCAAGTTTGGGAAATTCCACTACTTCAACCCTAACAGCTTGGAATTTTATAAGAAAGAGATTTCCTTCACACATGCTTTAAAAATGGATATGCATGTTTTAAACATGTTAAAGATGCAAATCACCTACGGATCCAAAGCTTTTGAAGAGAATAACAAACGCTCATTAAATTCTCAAGTGAACGTGCGGTGGGATATTTACCGAAATCAAACAAGCCATTATTTTGCCCGTCTACAAAAAGCTGACCCAACAATCATAGATTATTGTAAAGTGATTTATCATGCGTAACGGGAAATATTACCCTAAGAAATTACTTATGGATTGGGAGTGAACACTCAGTTAAAAATCCCTGCTTCCCCTTTTTCCCGACGATTGCAAAACCTTATATATAAAAACTAAAAAGACCTTAGAATCCCTAAAAATTACTGAAACTCTTTGGAATTATCTCTCTGTACATTTTTGCACTGTGCATTTTCATTTTAGATGTACACTTTTTCATAAATCAAAACGTTGAGTTTTTGGTCTCCCTTCATCCCGCAAACCAAAAAGGCAAATAGATAACAACAAAATGAAAATTTTAGAGTTCATGTGCGGAACAAAATTTAAAACAATAAAAAATGTATGTAAAGAAAATTTATTCACACACCACAAATGAATACCAAAGTTTTGTTCTCCAAGTTTGGGAAATTCCACTAGTTCAACCCTAACAGCTTGGAATTTTATAAGAAAGAGATTTCCTCCACACATGCTTAAAAAATGGATTTACATGTTTGACATGTTAAAGATGCAAATCACCAATGGATCCAAAGCTTTTGAAGACGATAACAAACGCTCATTAAATTCTCAAGTGAACGTGCAGTGGGATATTTACCCGAGTCAAACAAGCCATTATTTTGCCCCTCTACAAAAAGCTGACCCAACGATCATAGATGATTGTAAAGTGATTTATGATGTGTAACGGGCTATATTACCGTAAGAAATTACTTATGGATTGGGAGTCAAGACTCAGTTAAAAATCCCTGCCCCCCCTTTTTCCCGATGATTGCAAAACCTGATATTTTAAAACTAAGAAGAGCTTACACTCCCCAAAAATTACAGAAACTCTTTGGAATTATCTCTCTCTACATTTGTGCATTGTGCAATTCCATTTTAGATGTACTCTTTTTTCTTAAAACTAAACTTTGAGTTTTCGCTCTCCCTTCATCCCGTAAACCAAAAAGGCAAATAGATCACAACAAAATGAATATTTTGGAGTTAAAAATTTTAAAACAATAACAAATGTAAGAAAAGAAAATTTATTCACACACCATAAATGAACACAAACGTTTTGTTGTCCAAGTTTGGGAAATTCAACTAGTTCAACCCTAACAGCTGGGAATTTTATAAGAAAGAGATTTCCTCCACACTTGCTTTAAAAATGGATATGCATGTTTTAAACATGTTAAAGATGCAAATCACCTATGGATTCAATGCTTTGGAAGAGAATAACAAACGCTCATTAAATTCTCAAGTGAACGTGCGGTGGGATATTTACCGAAGTCAAACAAGCCATTATTTTGCCCGTCTACAAAAAGCTGACCCAACGATCATAGATTATTGTAAAGTGATTTATCATGCGTAATGGGAAATATTACCCTAAGAAATTACTTATGGATTGGGAGTGAACACTCAGTTAAAAATCCCTGCTTCCCCTTTTTCCCGACGATTGCAAAACCTTATATATAAAAACTAAAAAGACCTTAGAATCCCTAAAAATTACTGAAACTCTTTGGAATTATCTCTCTGTACATTTTTGCACTGTGCATTTTCATTTTAGATGTACACTTTTTCATAAATCAAAACGTTGAGTTTTTGGTCTCCCTTCATCCCGCAAACCAAAAAGGCAAATAGATAACAACAAAATGAAAATTTTAGAGTTCATGTGCGGAAAAAAATTTAAAACAATAAAAAATGTATGTAAAGAAAATTTATTCACACACCACAAATGAATACCAAAGTTTTGTTCTCCAAGTTTGGGAAATTCCACTAGTTCAACCCTAACAGCTTGGAATTTTATAAGAAAGAGATTTCCTCCACACATGCTTAAAAAATGGATTTACATGTTTGACATGTTAAAGATGCAAATCACCAATGGATCCAAAGCTTTTGAAGACAATAACAAACGCTCATTAAATTCTCAAGTGAACGTGCAGTGGGATATTTACCCGAGTCAAACAAGCCATTATTTTGCCCCTCTACAAAAAGCTGACCCAACGATCATAGATGATTGTAAAGTGATTTATGATGTGTAACGGGCTATATTACCGTAAGAAATTACTTATGGATTGGGAGTCAAGACTCAGTTAAAAATCCCTGCCCCCCCTTTTTCCCGATGATTGCAAAACCTGATATTTTAAAACTAAGAAGAGCTTACACTCCCCAAAATTTACAGAAACTCTTTGGAATTATCTCTCTCTACATTTGTGCATTGTGCAATTCCATTTTAGATGTACTCTTTTTTCTTAAAACTAAACTTTGAGTTTTCGCTCTCCCTTCATCCCGTAAACCAAAAAGGCAAATAGATCACAACAAAATGAATATTTTGGAGTTAAAAATTTTAAAACAATAACACATGTAAGAAAAGAAAATTTATTCACACACCATAAATGAACACAAACGTTTTGTTGTCTAAGTTTGGGAAATTCAACTAGTTCAACCCTAACAGTTGGGAATTTTATAAGAAAGAGATTTCCTCCACACTTGCTTTAAAAATGGATATGCATGTTTTAAACATGTTAAAGATGCAAATCACCTATGGATTCAATGCTTTGGAAGAGAATAACAAACGCTCATTAAATTCTCAAGTGAACGTGCGGTGGGATATTTACCGAAGTCAAACAAGCCATGATTTTGCCCGTCTACAAAAAGCTGACCCAACGATCATAGATTATTGTAAAGTGATTTATCATGCGTAACGGGAAATATTACCCTAAGAAATTACTTATGGATTGGGAGTGAACACTCAGTTAAAAATCCCTGCTTCCCCTTTTTCCCGACGATTGCAAAACCTTATATATAAAAACTAAAAAGACCTTAGAATCCCTAAAAATTACTGAAACTCTTTGGAATTATCTCTCTGTACATTTTTGCACTGTGCATTTTCATTTTAGATGTACACTTTTTCATAAATCAAAACGTTGAGTTTTTGGTCTCCCTTCATCCCGCAAACCGAAAAGGCAAATAGATAACAACAAAATGAAAATTTTAGAGTTCATGTGCGGAAAAAAATTTAAAACAATAAAAAATGTATGTAAAGAAAATTTATTCACACACCACAAATGAATACAAAAGTTTTGTTCTCCAAGTTTGGGAAATTCCACTAGTTCAACCCTAACAGCTTGGAATTTTATAATAAAGAGATTTCCTCCACACATGCTTAAAAAATGGATTTACATGTTTGACATGTTAAAGATGCAAATCACCAATGGATCCAAATCTTTTGAAGACAATAACAAACGCTCATTAAATTCTCAAGTGACCGTGCAGTGGGATATTTACCCGAGTCAAACAAGCCATTATTTTGCCCCTCTACAAAAAGCTGACCCAACGATCATAGATGATTGTAAAGTGATTTATGATGTGTAACGGGCTATATTACCGTAAGAAATTACTTATGGATTGGGAGTCAAGACTCAGTTAAAAATCCCTGCCCCCCCCTTTTTCCCGATGATTGCAAAACCTGATATTTTAAAACTAAGAAGAGCTTACACTCCCCAAAAATTACAGAAACTCTTTGGAATTATCTCTCTCTACATTTGTGCATTGTGCAATTCCATTTTAGATGTAATCTTTTTTCTTAAAACTAAACTTTGAGTTTTCGCTCTCCATTCATCCCGTAAACCAAAAAGGCAAATAGATCACAACAAAATGAATATTTTGGAGTTAAAAATTTTAAAACAATAACAAATGTAAGAAAAGAAAATTTATTCACACACCATAAATGAACACAAACGTTTTGTTGTCCAAGTTTGGGAAATTCAACTAGTTCAACCTTAACAGCTGGGAATTTTATAAGAAAGAGATTTCCTCCACACTTGCTTTAAAAATGGATATGCATGTTTTAAACATGTTAAAGATGCAAATCACCTATGGATCCAAATCATTTGAAGAGAATAACAAACGCTCATTAAATTCTCAAGTGAACGTGCGGTGGGATATTTACCTGAGTCAAACAAGCCATTATTTTGCCCATCTACAAAAACCTGACCCAACGATCATATATGATTGTAAAGTGATTTATCATGCGTAACGGACTATATTACCCTAAAAAATGACTTATGGATTGGGAGTCAAGACTCAATTAAAAATCCATGCTTCCCCCTTTTTTTCGACGATTGGAAAACCTGATATATAAATACAAAAAAGTCCTTAGAATCCCTAGAAATTACAGAAACTCTTTGGAATTATCTCGCTCTACATTTGTGCACTATGCATTTTCATTTTAGATGTACACCTTTTTCATAAATCAAAATTTTGAGTTTTCGCTCTTTCTTCATCCCGTAAACCAAAAAGGCAAATAGATCACAACAAAATGAAAATTTTAGAGTTCATGTACGAAAAAAATATAAAACAATAACAAATGTAACTAAAGAAAATTTATTCACACACCACAAATGAATACAAAAGTTTTGTTGTCCAAGTTTGGGAAATTCCTCTAGTTCAACCCTAACAGCTTGGAATTTTATAAGATAGAGATTTCCCCACACATGCTTAAAAAATGGATTTGCTTGTTTGAAACATGTTAAAGATGCAAATCACCTGTCGATCCAAAGCTTTTGAAGAGAATAACAAACGTTCATTAAATTCTCAAGTGAAGGTGCGTTGGGATATTAACCCCAGTCAAACAAGCCATTATTTTGCCCATCTACAAAAAGCTGAGCCAACGATCATAGATGATGGTAAAGTGATTTATCATGCGTAATGGGCTATATTACCCTAGGAACTGACTTATGGATTGGGAGTGAACACTCAGTTAAAAATCCATGCTTCACCCTTTTTCCCGACGTTTGCAAAACCTGATATATAAAAACAAAAAAGACCTTAGGGTCCCTAAAAATTACAAAAATTCTTTGGAATTATCTTGCTCTACATTTGTGCACTGTGCATTTTCATTTTAGATGTACACTTTTTTCATAAATCAAAACTTTGAGTTTTCGCTCTCCCTTCATCCGGTAAACCAAAAAGGCAAAAAGATCAAAACAAAATGAAAATTTTGGAGTTCATGTACGGAAAAAGATTTAAAACAATAACAAATGTAAGTAAGGAAAATTTATTCACACACCACAAATGAATACAAAAGTTTTGTTGTCCAAGTTTGGGAAATTCCACTAGTTCAACCCTCACAGCTTGGAATTTTATAAGAAAGAGATTTCCTCCACACATGCTTAAAAAATGGATTTGCATGTTTGACATGTTAAAGATGCAAATCACCTATTGATCCAAAGCTTTTGAAGAGAATAACGAACGCTCATTAAATTCTCAAGTGAACATGTGGTGGGATATTTACTCGAGTCAAACAAGCCATTATTTTGTACCTCTACAAAAAGCTGACCCAACGATCATACATGATTCTAAGTGATTTATCATGAGTAACGGGCTATGTTACCTAGGAAATGACTTATGGATTGGGAGTCAAGACTAAGTTAAATATCCCCGCCTCCCCCATTTTCCCGAAGATTGCAAAACCTTTTATTTAAAAACTAAGAAGAGCTTACAATCCCTAAAAATTACCGAAACTCCTTGGAATTATCTCTTTCTACATTTCTGCATTGTGCATTTCCATTCTAGATGTACTCTTTATTCTTAAAACTAAACTTTAGCGAGTCAAACAAGCCATTATTTTGCCCATCTACAAAAAGCTGACCCAACGATCATAGGTGATTGTAAATTGATTTACCATGTGTAAAGGGCCATATTACCCTAAGAAAAGACTTATGGATTTGGAGTCAAGAATCAGTTAAAAATCCCTGCTTCCCCCTTTTTCCCGATGATTGCAAAACCTGATACATAAAAACTAAAAAGACCTTAGAATCTCTAAAATTACAGAAACTCTTTGGAATTATCTCGCTCTACATTTGTGCACTGTGCATTTTCATTTTAGATGTACACTTTTTTCATAAATAAAAACTTTGAGTTTTCGCTCTCCCTTCATCCTGTAAACCAAAAAGGCAAATAGATCACAACAAAATGAAAATTTTGGAGTTAAAAAATTTAAAACAATAACAAATTTAAGTAAAGAAAATTTATTCACACACCACAAATGAACACAAAAGTTTTGTTCTCCAAGTTTGGGAAATTCCACTAGTTCAACCCTAACAGCTTGGAATTTTATAAGAAAGAGATTTCCTCCACACATGCTTTAATAATGGATTTGCATGTTTTAAACATGTTAAAGATGTAAATCACCTATGGATCCAAAGATTTTGAAGAGAATAACAAACGCTCATTAAATTCTCAGGTGAACGTGCGGTGGGATATTTACCTGAGTCAAACAAGCCATTATTTTGCCCATCTAGAAACAGCTGACCCAATGATCATAGATGATTGTAAAGGGATTTATCATGCGTAATGGAATATATTGCCCAAAGAAATGACATATGGATTGGGAGTTGAAACTCAGTTAAAAATCCCTGCCTCCCCCTTTTTCACGACGATTGCAAAACCTGATATACAAAAACTAAGAAGAGCTTATAATCCCTAAAAATTACAGAAGCTCTTTGGAATTATCTCTGCCTACATTTCTGCATTGTGCATTTCCATTCTAGACGTACTCGTTTTTCTTAAAAAAAAGCTTTGAGTTTTCGCTCTCCCTTCACCTCGTAAACCAAAAAGGCAAATAGATCACAACAAATTGAAAATTTTGGAGTTAAAAAATTAAAAACAATAACTAATGTAAGTAAAGAAAATTATTCACACACCACAAATGAACACAAAAGTTTTGTTGTCCAAGTTTGGGAAATTCCACTACTTCAACCCTAACAGCTTAGAATTTTGTAAGAAAGAGATTTCCTCCACACATGATTTAAAAATGGATTTGCATGTTTGAAACATGTTAAAGATGCAAATCACCTATGGATCCAAACCTGTTGAAGAGAATAAAAAACGCTCAATAAATTCTCAAGTGAAGGTGCGGTGGGATATTTACCCGAGTCAAACAAGCCATTATTTTGCCCATCTACAAAAAGCTGACCCAATGATCATAGAGGATTGCTAAGTTATTTATGAAGCTTATATTACCCTAAGAAATGACTTATGGATTGGGAGTCAAGACTCAGTTAAAAATCCATGCTTCCCCCTTTTTCCCGACGATTGCAAAACCTGATATATAAAAACTAAAAAGACCTGAGAATTGAAAAAAATTACAGAAACTCTTTGGAATTATCTCTCTCTACAATTGTGCACTGTGCATTTTCATTTTAGATGTACAATTTTTTCATAAATCAAAACTTTGAGTTTTCGCTCTCCCTTCATCCCGTAAACCAAAAAGGCAAAAAGATCACAACAAAATGAAAATTTTAGAGTTCATGTACGGAAAAAAATTTAAAACAATATCAAATGTAAGTAAAGAAAATTTTTTCACACACCACAAATGAATACAAAAGTTTAGTTGTCCAAGTTTGGGAAATTCCACTACTTCAACCCTAACAGCTTGGAATTTTATAAGAAAGAGATTTCCTCCACACATGCTGAAAAAATGGCTTTGCAAGTTTGAAACTTGTTAAAGATGCAAATAACCTATGGATCCAAAGATTTTGAAGAGAATAACAAACACTCATTAAATTTTCAAGTGAACATGCGGTGGGATATTTACCCGAGTCAAACAAGCCATTATTTTGCCCATCTATAAAAAGCTGACCCAACGATCATAGATTATTGTAAAGTGATTTATCATGTGTAACGGGTTTATTATCCTAAGAAATGACTTATGGATTGGGAGACAAGACAAATTTAACAATCCCTGCCTCCCCCTTTTTCCTGACCATTGCAAAACCTGATATATAAAAACTAAGAAGAGCTTACAATCGCAAAAAATTACCGAAACTCTTTAGAATTATCTCTCTCTACATTTGTGCATTGTGCATTTCCATCCTAGATGTACTCTTTTTCCTTAAAACAAAACTTTGAGTTTTCGCACTCCCTTCATCCCGTAAACCAAAAAGGCAAATAGATCACAACAAAATGAAAATTTTGGATTTAAAAATTTTAAAACAATAACAAATGTAAGTAAAGAAAATTTATTCACACAACACAAATGAACACAAAAAGGTTTGTTGTCCAAGTTTGGGAAATTCCACTAGTTCAACCCTAACAGCTTGGAATTTTATATGAAAGAGATTTCCTCCATACATGCTTTAAAAATGGATATGCATGTTTTAAACATGTTAAAGATGCAAATCACCTATGGATCCAAAGCTTTTGAAGAGAATAACAAACGCTCATTAAATTCTAAAGTGAACGTGCAATAGGATATTTACCCGAGACAAACAAGCAATTATTTTGCCCATCTACAAAAACTGACCGAATGATCATAGATGATTGCAAAGTGATTTATCATGCGTAACATGCTATATTACCCTAGGGAATGACTTATGGATTGGGAGTCAACACTCAGTTAAAAATCCCTGCTTCCCCCTTTTCCCGACGATTGCAAAACCTGATATATAAAAACTAAAAAGACCTTAGAATCCCTAAAAATTACAGAAACTCTTTGGAATTATGTCGCTCTTAATTTGTGCACTGTGCATTTTCATTTTAGAAGTACATTTTTTCATAAATGAAAACTTTGAGTTTTCGCTCTCCCTTCATCCCGAAAAACAAAAAGGTAAATAGATCACAAAAAAATGAAAATTTCAGAGTTCTTGTACGGAAAAAAAATTAAAACAATAAAAAATGTAAGTAAAGAAAATTTATTCACACGCCACAAATGAACACAAAAAAGTTTCGTTGTCCATGTTTGGGAAATTCCACTAGTTCAACCCTAACAGCTTAGAATTTTATATGAAAGAGATTTCCTCCACACATGCTTTAAAAATGGATATGCATGTTTGAAACATGTTAAAGATGCAAATCACCTATGGATCCAAAGCTGTTGAAAAGAATAACAAACGCTCATTAAATTCTCAAGTGAACGTGTGGTGGAATATTTACCCGAGTCAAACAGGCCATTATTTTGCCCATCTACAAAAAGCTGACCCAATGATCAGAGATGATTGTAAAGTGATTTATCATGCGTAACGGGCTATATTACCCTTAGAAATGACTTATGGATTGGGAGTCAAGACTCAGTTAAAAATCCCAGCCTCCCCCTTTTTCCTGATGATTGCAAAACCTGATATAAAAAAATTAAGAAGAGCTTACAATCCCTAAAAAGTACAGAAACTCTTTGTAATTATCTCTCTCTACATTTGTGCATTGTGCATTTCCATTCTAGATGTACTTTTTTTTCTTAAAACAAAACTTTGAGTTTTCGCTCTCCCTTCATCCCGTAAACCAAAAAGGCATATAGATCACAACAAATTGAAAATTTTGGAGTTAAAAAATTCAAAACAATAACAAATGTAAGTAAAGAAAATTTATTCACACACCAAAAATTAACACAAAAGTTTTGTTGTCCAAGTTTGGGAAATTCCACTAGTTCAACCCTAACAGCTTGGAATTTTATAGAAAGAGATTTCCTCCACACATGCTTTAATAATGGATTTGCATGTTTTAAACATGTTAAAGATGTAAATCACCTATGGATCCAAAGATTTTGAAGAGAATAACAAACGCTCATTAAATTCTAGAGTGAACGTGCGGTGGGATATTTACCTGAGTCAAACAAGCCATTATTTTGCCCATCTAGAAACAACTGACCCAACGATCATAGATGATTGTAAAGTGATTTATCATGCGTAATGGGATATATTGCCCAAAGAAATGACATATGGATTGGGAGTCGAGACTCAGTTAAAAATCCCTGCCTCCCCCTTTTTCACGACGATTGCAAAACCTGATATACAAAAACTAAGAAGAGCTTATAATCCCTAAAAATTACAAAAGCTCTTTGGAATTATCTCTGCCTACATTTGTGCATTGTGCATATCCATTCTAGACGTACTCTTTTTTCTTAAAAAAAAACTTTGAGTTTTCGCTCTCCCTTCATCTTGTAAACCAAAAAGGCAAATAGATCACAACAAATTGAAAATTTTGGAGTTAAAAAATTAAAAACAATAACTAATGTAAGTAAAGAAAATTTATTCACACACCACAAATGAACATAAAAGTTTTGTTGTCCAAGTTTGGGAAATTCCACTACTTCAACCCTAACAGCTTGGAATTTTATAAGAAAGAGATTTCCTCCACACTTGCTTTAAAAATGGATATGCATGTTATAAAGATGTTAAAGATGCAAATCACCTATGGATCCAAAGCTTTTGAAGAGAATAAAAACGCTCATTAAATTCTCAAGTGAACATACGGTGGGATATTTACCCCAGTCAAACAAGCCATTATTTTGGCCTTCTACAAAAAGTTGACCCAACGATCATAGATGATTGAAAAGTGATGTATCATGCGTAACGGGCTATATTACCGTAAGAAATGACTTATGGATTGGGAGTCAAGACTCAGTTAAAAATTCCTTCCTCCCCCTTTTTCCCGACGATTGCAAAGCCTGATATATAAAAACTAAGAAGAGCTTACAATCCCTAAAAATTACAGAAACTCTTCGGAATTATCTCTCTCTACATTTGTGCATTGTGAATTTCCATTCTAGATGTACTCTTTTTTCTTAAAACAAAACTTTGATTTTTCGCTCTCCCTTCTTCCCGTAAACCAAAAAGGCAAATAGATCACAACGAAATGAAAATTTTGGAGTTAAAAAATTTTAAAAAATAACAAATGTAAGTAAAAAAAAATTATTCACACACCACAAATGAACACAAAAGTTCTGTTGTCCAAGTTTGGGAAATACCACTAGTTCAACCCTAACAGCTTGGAATTTTATAAGAAAGAGATTTCCTCCACACATGCTTTAAAAATGGATATGCATGTTTTAAACATATTAACGATGCAAATCACCTATGGATCCAATGCTTTTGAAGAGAATAACAAACGCTCATTAAATTCTCCAGTGAATGTGCGGTGGGATATTTACCAGAGTCAAACAAGCCATTATTTTGCCCATCTACAAAAAGCTCACCCAGAGATCATAGATGATTGTAAAGTGATTTATCATGCGTAATGGGCTATATTACCCTAAGAAATGACTTATGGATTGGGAGTCAACACTCAGTTCAAAATCCCTGCTTCTCCATTTTTCCCGACGATTGCAAAACCATATATATAAAAACTAAAAAGACCTTAAAATCCCTAAAAATTACAGAAACTCTTTGGAATTATCTCGCTCTACATTTCTGCACTGTTCATTTTCATTTTAGATGTACACTTTTTTCGTAAATCAAAACTTTAAGTTTTCGCTCTCTTCATCCCGTAAACCAAAAAGGCAAATAGATCACACCAAAATGAAAATTTTAGAGTTTATGTATGGAAAAAAATTTAATGCAATAAAAAATGTAAGTAAATAAATTTTTTTCACACACCACAAATTAACACAAAAATTTTGTTGTCCAAGTTTGGGAATTTCCACTAGTTCAACCCTAACAGCTTGGAATTTTATAAGAAAGTGATTTCATCCACACATGCTTTAAAAATGGATATGCATGTTTTAAACATGTTAAAGATGCAAATCACCTATGAATCCAAAGCTTTTGAAGAGAATAAAAAACGCTCATTAAATTCTCTAGTGAACGTGCGGTGGGAGATTTACCCGAGTCAAACAAGCCTTTATTTTGCCCATCCACAAAAAGTTGACCCAACGATACTAGATGATTGTAAAGTGATTTATCATGCGTAACAGGTTATATTACCCTAAGAAATGACTTATGGATTGGGAGTCAAGATTCAGTTAAACATCCCTGCTTCCTCCTTTTTCCTGAAGATTGCAAAGCCTGATAAATAAAAACTAAAAAGACCTTAGAATCCCTAAAAATTACAGAAACTCTTTGGAATTATCTCGCTCTATATTTGTGCACTGTGTATTTTAATTTTAGATGTACACTTTTTTCATAAATCAAAACTTTGAGTTTTCGCTTTCCCTTCATCCCGTAAACCAAAAAGGAAAATAGATCACAACAAAATGAAAATTTTAGATTTCATGTGCGGAATAAAATTTAAAAAAATAAAAAAAGTAAGTAAAGAAAATTTATTCACACACCACAAATGAATACAAAAGTTTTGTTGTTCAAGTTTGGGAAATTCCACTACTTCAACCATAACAGCTTGGAATTTTATAAGAAAGAGATTTCCTCCACATATGCTTAAAAAATGGATTTGCATGTTTGAAAGATGTTAAAGATTCAAATCAGCTATGGATCCAAAGCTTTTGAAGAGAATAACAAACGCTCATTAAATTCTCAAGTGAACGTGCAGTGGGATATTTAACCGAGTCCAACAAGCCATTATTTTGCCCATCTACAGAAAGCTAACCCAACGATCATAGATGATTGTAAACTGATTTATCGTGCGTAACGGGCTATATTACCCTAAGATATGACTTATGGATTGGGAGTCAAGACTCAGTTACAAATCCCTGCCTCCACAATTTTCCTGACGATTGTGAAACCAGATATATAAAAACTAAGAAGAGCTTACAATCCCTAAAAATTACACAAACTCTTTGGAATTATCTTTCTCTACATTTGTGCATTGCGCATTTCCATTCAAGATGTACACTTTTTTCTTAAAACAAAACTTTGAGTTTTCGCTCTCCCTTCATCCCGTAAACCAAAAAGGCAAATAGATCACAACAAAATGAAAATTTTGGAGTAAAAATTTTAAAACAATAACAAATGTAAGTAAAGAATATTTATTCACACACCAGAAATGAACACAAATGTTTTGTTGTCCAAGTTTGGGAAATTCCACTAGTTCAACCCTAACATCTTGGAATTTTATAAGAAAGAGATTTCCTCCACACATGCTTTAAAAATGGATATGCATGTTTGAAACATGTTAAAGATGCAAATCACCTTTGGATCCAAATCTTTTGAAGAGAATAACAAACGCTTATTAAATTCTCAAGTGAACGTGCGGTGGGATATTTACCCGACTCAAACAAGCCATTATTTTTCCCATCTACAAAAATCTGACCCAACGATCATAGATGATTGTAAAGTGATTTATCATGCTTAACGGGCTATGTTACCCTAAGAAGTGACTTATGGATTGGGAGTCAAGACTCAGTTAAAAATCCCCGCCTCCCCCTTTTTCCCGACGATTGCAAAACCTGATATATAAAAACTAAGAAGAGCTTACAATCCCTAAAAATTGCAGAAACTCTTTGGAATTATATCTCTCTACATTTTTGCATTGTGCATTTCCATTGTAGATGTACTCTTTTTTCTTAAAACAAAACTTTGAGTTTTCGCTCTCCCTTCCTCCCGTAAACAAAAAAGGCAAATAGATCACAACAAAATGAAAATTTAGAGTTAAAAAATTTAAAACAATAACAAATATAAGTAAAGAAAATTTATTCACACACCACAAATGAACACAAAAGTTTTGTTAACCAAGTTTGGGAAATTCCACTAATTCAACCCTAACAACTTGGAATTTTATAAGAAAGAGATTTCCTCCACACATGCTTTAAAAATGGATATGTATGTTTTAAACATGTTAAAGATGCAAATCACCTATGGGTCCAAAGCTTTTGAAGAGAATAACAAACGCCCATTAAATTCTCAAGTGAACGTGCGGTGGGATATTTACCCGAGTCAAACAAGCCATTATTTTGCCCATCTACAAAAAGCTGACCCAATGATCATAGATGATTGTAAAGTGATTTATCATGCATAACGGGCTATATTACCCTTAGAAATGACTTATGGATTGGGAGTCAACACTCAGTTAAAAATCCCTGCCTCCCCCTTTTTCCCGATGATTGCATAACCTTATATATAAAACCTAAAAAGACCTTAAAATCTCTAAAAATTTGTTACGGTCCCGGATCTTACACGTGGATTCTTTGGGTGGATCTGGGGTCTGCCACAGATTACGAGTCTTGCAAGCATTACCGTAGGGGTAGTAGGAAGACATGGGGAAGATGAAAATGAAAGATGAAGCCTAAGGGAAGCTTGATAACCCTAGAGCTCGTTGAGGAGAACTCTAAGCCTCTTTACGCTAGATTTAACCTAATTCTTAATACTTCAATGCTTTCTTTTCTCATTACTCTTACCCCTTAAATAGGGTTCACCCTGTTAGGGTGTAATAAAATAATACAGAAATATCCCTATGAATAAAATATTCTAAAATTAACCCTATTAATAAATAATTCCAAAAATACCCCTATGGCCTAAAACTAAAATATAATAAAGTAAATTAAATAAAACAACTAAAATAATAATGTTATTGCGTGCATAACATTACACCCCTCTTGGAGGATGAGCTTGTCCTCAAGCTCGGAAGTAGTGTCGGTATGCCGACGTCTCCACCGGTGCCGACGTAGCACCTGCGATAGCTATGAGCCTCTTCAGGACGCCATTTTTTTTCCCGGTCCGAGTTAACCTAGGTTGACTCGGTTTAGGAACCCGGTTCGGCGCACGACTCAGTGGACCAGGCCGATTAAATTTTCCTAAGTTAGGAAAATTTAATCGGGAGTCGTCTTCTTCCTTCGGCTCCCGAACTCTGCAGCCGGCGGTTCCGTTCCTCACGACACTGACGAAGTCCGGCGACAGGTGTCTCCTTCCTCTCTCCCGGCACCGACGGAATCGCCTAAAGTTCTGGTGGTGAATCCCAGCCCGTCGGGGCTTCGCCGCCTAGATAGTTTCCGAGACAGAGGGGTCTCGAAAACTTGTGAATCATCGTTGCTCAGCCTCTCGGAACCGAGGTCCCTTGCGGAAAAGTTGCTTACGACGCCGATGAACTATCCTGCTTTGCCGGTGGCGACGAGAAGCCCGTTGGGGCTTCGCCGCTGGGAGCATTGCTGAGACAGAGAACCTCTGTTTCTCAGCACCCCCCCCCCTCCTGAACAGAGGCCAGCGAAAATTCCGTCGGAAATTTCGCCTACGGCGTCGACGGAATTTTCAATTCCCCTTCAATTTCAGATTTTTGGTCATCCCAAAATCCTCTGGTGCCGACGATTTCGGGATTTCCTCTATTAGGAAATCACCTCCTCGCTGTAGCTTCGATTAAAGAGATACACACGGCGTCCATTGGGACAGGGTGAGCCTCTTCCATTTTTGAAATTCCGGTGTATCCGCCGTCGGATTTTGGATTTTTGGAGAGCTTTCTCGAGATAGTCTTCTGTTCGTCCGAGAGAGCTTCTGCGTCTTCTATGCGGCTGTCGTGCTCGGAAAATTCAGGTCGTGTGACCTGTTTTGTGGCAGCGCGTGGCTCCCTTGTCTAGCATTCCATGAAAATTTCATATAATGCTCGTGCTTCTCCAAATTCTTTGCATAGTTTGTCCGCAGAATTGTATACCTTCCCCATGCGAGCTTGTGTTCATTCCTGAGATATAGAATAATTCAATGTGTTCCCGCTCTGATACAAGTTGTTACGGTCCCGGATCTGACACGTGGATTCTTTGGGAGGATCTGGGGTCTGCCACAGATTACGAGTATTCCAAGTATTACCGTAGGGGTAGTAGGAAGACATGGGGAAGATGAAAACGAAAGATCAAGCCTAAGGGAAGCTTGATAACCCTAGAGCTCGTTGAGGAGAACTCTAAGCCTCTTTACGCTAGATTTAACCTAATTCTTAATACTTCAATGCTTTCTTTTCTCATTACTCTTACCCCTTAAATAGGGTTCACCCTGTTAGGGTGTAATAAAATATTACAGAAATATCCCTATGAATAAAATATTCTAAAAATATCCCTATTAATAAATAATTCCAAAAATAACCCTATGGCCTAAAACTTAAATAAAATAAAGTAAATTAAATAAAAAAACTAAAATAATAATGTTATTGCGTGCATAACAAAATTACAGAAACTCTTTGGAATTATCTCGCTCTATATTTGTGCACTGTGCATTTTCATTTCAAACGTACACTTTTTTCATAAATCAAAACTTTGTGTTTTCGCTCTCTCTTCATCCCGTAAACCAAAAAGGCAAATAGATCACAACAAAATGAAAATTTTAGAGTTCATGTACGGAAAAAAATTTAAAACAATAACAAATTTAAGTAAAGAAAATTTATTCACACACCACAAATGAACAGAAAAGTTTAGTTGTCGGTGTTTGGGGAAATTCCACTAGTTCAACCCTAACAGCTTGGAATTTTATATGAAAGAGATTTCCTCCACACATGCTTTAAAAATGGATATGCATGTTTTAAACATGTTAAAGATGTAAATCACCTATGGATCCAAAGTATTTGAAGAGAATAACAAACGCTCATTAAATTCTCAAGTGAACGTGCGGTGGGATATTTACCCGAGTCAAAACAAGCCATTATTTTGCCCATCTACAAAAAGCTGACCCAATGATCATAGATGATTGTAAAGTGATTTATCATGCGTAACGGGCTATATTACCCTAAGAAATGACTTAAGGATTGGGAGTCAAGACTTAGTTAAAAATCCCTGCTTCCCCCTTTTTCCCGACGATTGCAAAACCTGATATATAAAACCTAAAAAGACCTTCGAATACCTAAAAATTACAGAAACTCTTTGGAATTATCTCGCTCTAAATTTGTGGACTGTGCATTTTCATTTTAGGTGTACACTTTTTTCATAAATCAAAACTTTGAGTTTTCACTTTCCCTTCACCCCGTGAACTGAAAAGGCAAATAGATCACAAAAAAATGAAAATTTTAGAGTTCATGTATGGTAAAAAATTTAAAACAATAACAAATGTAAGTAAAAAAAATTTATTCACACACCACAAATGAATACCAAAGTTTTTTTGTGCAAGTTAGGGAAATTCCACTAGTTCCACCATAACAGCTTGGAATTTTGTAAGAACGAGAATTCCTGCACACATCCTTAAAAAATAGATTTGCATGTTTGAAACATGTTAAAGATGCAAATCACCTATGGATACAAAGATTTTGAAGAGAATAACAAACGCTCTTTAAATTCTCAAGTGAACGTGCTGTGGAATATTTACCCGAGTCAAACAAGCCATTATTTTGCCCATCTACAAAAAGCTGACCCAACGATCATAGACGATTGTAAAGTGATTTATCATGCGTAACGAGCTATATTACCCCAAGAAATGACTTATGGATGGGGAGTCCAGACTGAGTTAAAAATCCATGCATCCCTCTTTTTCCCGATGATTGCGAAACCTGATATATAAAAATTAAGAAGATCTTACAATCCCTAAAAATTAAAGAAACTCTTTGGAATTATCTCTCTCTACATTTGTGCATTCTGCATTTCCATTCTAGATGTACTCTTTTTTCATAAAACAAAACTTTGAGTTTTCGCTCTCCCTTCATTCCTTAAACCAAAAAGGCAAATAGATCACAACAAAATGAAATTTTGGAGTTAAAAATTTAAAACAATAACAAATGTAAGTAAAGAAAATTTATTCACACACCAGAAATGAACACAAAAGTTTTGTTGTCCAAGTTTGCGAAATTCCACTAGTTCCACCCTAACAGCTTGGAATTTTATAAGAAAGAGATTTCCTCCACACATGCTTTAAAAATGGATAAGCATGTTTCAAACATGTTAAAGATTCAAATCACCTATGGATCCGAAGCTTTTGAAGAGAATAACAAACACTTATTAAATTCTCCAGTGAACGTGCGTTGGGATATTTACCTGAGTCAAACAAGCCATTATTGTTCCCATCTACAAAAACCTGACCCAACGATCATAGATGATTGTAAAGTGATTTATCTTGCTTAACGGGATATATTACCCTAAAAAATGACTAATGGATTGGGAGTCAAGACTTAGTTAAAAATCCCTGCCTCCCCCTTTTTCCCGACGATTGCAAAACCTGATATATAAAAACTAAGAAGAACTTACAATCCCTAAAAATTACAGAAACTATTTGGAATTATCTCTCTTTACATTTGTGCATTGTACATTTACATTCTAGATGTACACTTTTTTCTTAAAACACAACTTTGAGTTTTCGTTCTCCCTTCATCCCGTAAACCAAAAAGGCAAATAGATCACAACAAAATAAAAATTTTGGAGTTAAAATTTTTTAAAAAATAACAAATATAAGTAAAGAAAATTTATTCACGCACCACAAATGAACACAAAAGTTTTGTTGTCCAAGTATGGGAAATTCCACTAGTTCAACCCTAACTAGGAATTTTATAAGAAAGAGAATTCCTCCACACATGATTTAAAAATGGATATGCATGTTTTAAACAAGAAAAAGATGCAAATCACCTATGGATCCAAAGCTTTTGAAGAGAATAACAAACGCTCATTAAATTCTCAAGTGAACGTGCGGTGGGATATTTACCCGAGTCAAACAAGCCATTATTTTGCGCATCTACAAAAAGCTGACCCAATGATCATAGATGATTGTAAAGGGATTTATCATGCGTGACGGGCTATATTACCCTAAGAAATGACTTATGGATTGGGAGTCAAGACGCAGTTAAAAATCCCTGCTTCCCCCATTTTCCCAACGATTGCAAAACCTGATATATAAAAACTAAAAAGACCTTAGAATCCCAAAAAATTACAGAAACTCTTTGGAATTATCTCGCTCTACATTTGTGCACTATGCATTTTCATTTTAGATGTACACTTTTTTCATAAATCAAAACTTTGAGTTTTCGCTCTCCCTTCATCCTGTAAACCAAAAAGGCAAATAGATCACAAAAAAATGAAAATTTTAGAGTTCATGTATGGAAAAAAATTTAAAACAATAACAAATGCAAGTAAAGAAAATTTATTCACACACCACAAATGATTACAAAAGTTTTGTTGTCCAAGTTTTGGAAGTTCCACTTGTTCAACCCTAACAGCTTGGTACTTTATAAGAAAGAGATTTCCTCCACACATGCTGAAAAAATGGATTTGCATGTTTGAAACATGTTAAAGATGTAAATCACTTATGGATCCAAAGCTTTTGAAGAGAATAACAAACTCTCATTAGCTTCTCACGTGAATGTGCGATGGAATATTTACCCGCGTCAAACAAGCCATTATTTTGCCCATCTACAAAAACCTGACCCAACGATAATAGATGATTGTAAAGTGATTTATCATACGTAACGGGCTATATTACCCTAAGAAATGACTTATGGATTTGGAGTCATGACTCAATTAAAAATCCCAGCCTCCCCCTTTTTCCCGTCCATGGCAAAACCTGACATATAAAAATTAAGAAGAGCTTACAATCCCTAAAAATTACAGAAACTCCTTGGAATTATCTCTCTCTAGATGCATTGGGCATTTCCATTCTAGATGTACTCTTTTTTCTTGAACCAAAACTTTGATTTTTCGCTCTCCCTTCACCCCGTAAACCAAAGAGGCAAATAGATCACAACAAAATGAAAATTTTAGAGTTAAAAAATTTAAAACAATAACAAATGTAAGTAAAGAAAATTTATTCACACAACACAATTGAATACAAAAGTTTTGTTGTCCAAGTTTGGGAAATTCCACTAGTTCAACCCTAACAGCATGGAATTTTATATGAAAGAGATTTCCTCCACACTTGCTTAAAAAATGGATTTGCATGTTTGAAACATGTTAAAGATACAAATCACCTATGGATCCAAAGCTTTTGAAGAGAATAACAAAGGCTCATTAAATTCTCAAGTGAACGTGCGGTGGGATATTTACCCGAGTGAAACAAGCCGTTATTTTTTCCATCTACAAAAACCTGACCCCACGATCATATATGATTGTAAAGTGATTTATCATGCATAACGGGCTATATTACCCTAAGAAATGACTTAAGGATTGGGAGTCCAGACTCAGTTAAAAATCCCTGCCTCCCCCTTTTTCCCGACGATTGTAAAACCTGATATATAAAATTTAAGAGGAGCTAACAATCCCTAAAAATTACAGAAACTCTTTGGAATTATCTCTCTCTAAATATGTGCATTGTGCATTTCTATTCTAGATGTACTCTTTTTTCTTAAAACAAAACTTTGAGTTTTCGCTCTCCCTTCATCCCGTAAAACAAAATGGCAAATAGATCACAACAAAATGAAAATTTTGGAGTTAAAAATTTAAAACAATAACAAATGTAAGTAAAGAAAATTTATTCACAAACCACAAATGAACACAAAAGTTTTGTGGTCCATGTTTGGGAAATTCCACTAGTTCAACCCTAACTGCTTGGAATTTTATAAGAAAGAGATTTCCTCCACACCTGCTTCAAAAATGGATATGCATTTTTAAACATGTTAAAGATGCAAATCACCTATGGATCCAAAGCTTTTGAAGAGAATAACAAACGCTCATTAAATTCTCAAGTGAACGTGCGGTAAGATATTTATCCGAGTCAAACAAGCCATCATTTTGCCCATCTACAAAAAGCTGACCCAACGATCATAGATGTTTGTAAAGTGATTTATCATGTGTAACGGGCTACATTACCCTAAGAAATGACTTATGGATTGGGAGTCAACACTCAGTTAAAAATCCCTGCTTCCCCCCTTTTCCCGACGAATACGAAACCTGATATATTTTTAAGAAGTGCTTACAATCCCTAAAAATTACAGAAACTCTTTGTAATTATATCTCTCAACATTTTGTGCATTGTGGATTTCCATTCTAGATGTACTCTTTTTTTTTAAAACAAAACTTTGAGTTATCGCTCTCCCTTCATCCAGTAAACCAAAAAGACAAATAGATTACAACAAAATGAATATTTTCGAGTTAAAAAATTTAAACAATAACAAATGTAAGTAAAGAAAATTTTCTCACACACCACAAATGAACTCAAAAGTTTTGTTGTCCAAGTTTGGGAAATTCCACTAGTTCAACCCTTACATCTTGGAATTTTATAAGAAAGAGATTTCCTCCACAGATGCTTTAAAAATGGATATGCATGTTTTAAACATGTTAAAGATGCAAATCAACTATGGATCCAAAGCTTTTGAAGAGAATAACAAACGCTTATTAAATTCTCTAGTGAACGTGCGGTGGGATATTTACCCGAGTCGAACAAGCCATTACTTTTCCCAGCTACAAAAAGGTCACCCAACGATCATAGATGATTGTAAAGTGATTTATCATGCTTAACGGGCTATATTACCCTAAGAAATGACATATGGATTGGGAGTCAAGACTCAGTTAAAAATCCCTGCCTCCCCCTTTTTCCCGACGATTGCAAAACCTGATATATAAAAACTAAGAAGAGCTTACAATCCCTAAAAATTACTGAAACTTTTTTGAATTACCTCTCTTTACATTTGTGCATAGTGCATTTCCATTCTAGATTTACTCTTTTTTCTTAAAACAAAACTTTGAGTTTTTGCTCTCCCTTCATCCCGTAAACCAAAAAGGCAAATAGATCACAACAAAATGAAAATTTTGGAGATTAAAATTTAAAACAATACCAAATGTATGTAAATAAAATTTATTCACACTCCACAAATGAACACGAAAGTTTTGTTGTCCAAGTATGGGAAATTCCACTAGTTCAACCCTAACTACTTGGAATTTTATAAGAAAGAGATTTCCTCCACACATGCTTTAAAATGGATACGCATGTTTCAAACATGAAAAAGATGCAAATCACCTATGGATCCAAAGCTTTTGAAGAGAATAACAAACGCTCAATAAATTCTCAAGTGAACGTGCGGTGGGATATTTAGCCGAGTCAAACAAGCCATTATTTTGCCCATCTAAAAAAAGCTGAACCAATGATCATAGATGATTGCCCATCTATATTACCCTAAGAAATGACTGATGGATTGGGAGTCAAGACTCAATTAAAAATCCCTGCTTCCCCCATTTTCCCGACGATTGCTAAAACCTGATATATAAAAACTAAAAAGACCTTAGAATCCTTAAAAATTAAAGAAACTCTTTGGAATTATCGCGCTCTACATTTGTGCACAGTGCATTTTCTTTTTAGATGTACACTTTTTTCATAAATCAAAAGTTTGAATTTTCGCTCTCCCTTCATCCCGTAAACATAAAAGGCAAATAGATCACAACAAAATAAAAATTTTAGAGTTCATGTACGAAAAAAAATTTAAAACATTAACTAATGTAAGTATGAAAATTTATTCACACACCACAAATTAATACAAAAGTTTTGTTGTCCAAGTTTGGGAAATTCTACTAGTTCAACCCTAACAGCTTGAAATTTTATAAGAAAGAGATTTCCTCCCCACATGCTTAAAAAAGGGATTTGCATGTTTGAAATGTTAAAGATGCAAATCACCTATGGAACCAAAGCTTTTGAAGAGAATAACAAACGCTCATTAAATTCTCAAGTGAACATGCGGTGGAATATTTACCCAAGTCAAACAAGCCATTATTTTGCCCATCTTCAAAAATCTGACCCAACGATCATAGATGATTGAAAAGTGATTTATCATGCGTAACGGGCTATATTACCGTAAGAAATGACTTATGGATTGGGAGTCAAGAGTCAGTTAAAAATCCCTGCCTCCCCTTTTTTCCCGACGATTGCAAAACCTGATATATAAAAATTAAGAAGAGCATACAAACCCTAAAAATTCCAGAAACTCTTTGGAATTATCTCTCTCTACATTTTTTCATTGTGCATTTCTATCTTTCCTGTACTCTTTTTTCTTAAAACAAAACTTTGAGTTTTCGCTCTCCTTTCATCTCGTAAACCAAAAAGGCAAATAGATCACAACAAAATGAAAATTTTGGAGTTAAAAAAATTAAAACAATAAAAAATGTAAGTAAAGAAAATTTATTCACACACCACAAATGAACACAAAAGTTTTGTTGTCCAAGTTTGGGAAATTCCACTAGTTCAACCCTAACTGCTTGGAATTTTATAAGAAAGAGATTTCCTCCACACATGCTTTGAAAATGGATATGCATGTTTTAAACATGTTAAAGATGCAAATCACCTATGGATCCAAAGCTTTTGAAGAGAATAACAAACGCTCATTAAATTCTCAAGTGAACGTGCGGTGGGATATTTAGCCGAGTCAAACAAGCCATTATTTTGCCCATCTACAAAAAGCTGACCCAACGATCATAGATGATTGTAAAGTGATATATCTTGTGTAACGGGCTATATTACCCTAAAAAAAGACTTATTGATTGGGAGTCAACACTCAATAAAAAATCCCTACTTCCCCCTTTTTCCCGACGATTGCAAAACCTAATATATAAAAACTAAAAAGACCTTAGAATCCCTAACTTTTACAGAAACTCTTTGGAATTATCTCGCTCTACATTTGTCCATTGTGCATTTTCATTTTAGATGTACACTCTTTTCATAAATCAAAACTTTGAGTTTTCGCTCTCCCTTCATCTCGTAAACCAAAAAGGCAAACAAAACACAACAAAATGAAAATTTTAGAGTTCATGTACGGAAAAAAATTTAAAACAATAAAAATATAAGTAAAGAAAATTTATTCACACACCACAAATGAATACAAAAGTTTTGTTGTCCAAGTTTGGGAAGTTCCACTAGTTCAACCCTAACAGCTTGAAATTTTATAAGAAAGAGATTTCCTCCAAACATGCTTAAAAAATGGATATGCATGTTTGAAACATGTTAAAGATGCAAATCACTTATGGATCCAAAGCTTTTGAAGAGAATAACAAACGCTCATTAACTTCTCAAGTGAACGTGCGGTGGAATATTTACCCGTGTCAAACAAGCCATTATTTTGCCCATCTACAAAAACCTGATCCAACGATAATAGATGATTGTAAAGTGATTTATCATGCGTATCGGGCTATATTACCCTAAGAAATGACTTATGGATTTGGAGTCAAGACTCAGTTAAAAATCCCAGCCTCCCCCTTTTTCCCGACGATGGCAAAACCTGATATAAAAAAATTAAGAAGAGCTTACAATCCCTAAAAATTACAGAAACTCTTTGCATTTATCTCTTTCTACATTTGTGCATTGTGCATTTCCATTCTAGATGTACTCTTTTTTCTTAAAACAAAACTTTGAGTTTTCGCTCTCCTCTCATCCCGTAAACCAAAAAGGCAAATAGATCACAACAAAATGAAAATTTTGGAGTTAAAAAATTTAAAACAATAACAAATGTAAGTAAAGAAAATTTAATCACACACCACAAATGAACACAAAAGTTTTGTTGTCCAAGTTTGGGAAATTCCACTAGTTCAACCCTAACAGCTTGGAATTTTATAAGAAAGAGATTTCCTCCACACATGCTTTAAAAATGGATAAGCCTGTTTCAAATATGTTAAAGATGCAAATCACTTATGAATCCAAAGCTTTTGAAGAGAATAACAAACGCTCATTAAATTCTCAAGTGAACATGCGGTGGGATATTTACCCGAGTCAAACAAGCCATTATTTTGCCCATCTACAAAAAGCTGACCCAATGATCATAGATGATTGTAAAGGGATTTATCATGCGTAACAGGCTATATTACCCTAAAAAATGACATATGGATTGGGAGTCAAGACTCAGTTAAAAATTCCTGCTTCCCCCTTTTTCCCGACGATTGCAAAACCTGATATATAAGAACTAAAAAGACCTTAGAATCCCTAAAAATTACAGAAACTCTTTGGAATTATCTCGCTCTACATTTGTGCACTGTGCATTTTCATTTTAGATGTACACTTTTTTCATAAATCAAAACTTTCACTTTTCGCTCTCCCTTCATCCTGTAAGCCAAAAAGGCAAATAGATCATAACAAAATGAAAATTTTTGAGTTCATGTACGGAAAAAAATTTAAAACAATTACCATTGTAAGTGAAGAAAATTTATTCAGACACCACAAATGAATACAAAAGTTTTGTTGTCCAAGGTTGGGAAGTTCCACTAGTTCAACCCTAACAGCTTGGAATTTTATAAGAAAGAGATTTCCTCCACACATGCTTAAAAAATGGATTTTCATGTTTGAAACATGTCAAAGATGCAAATCACTTATGGATCCAAAGCTTTAGAAGAGAATAACAAACGCTCATTAACATCTCAAGTGAACGTGCGGTGGAATATCTACCCGCGTCAATCAAACCATTATTTTGCCCATCCACAAAAACCAGACCCAACGATAATAGATGATTGAAAGTGATTTATCATGCGTAACAGGCTATATTACCCTAAGAAATGACTTATGGATTTGGAGTCAAGACTCAATTAAAAATCCCAGCCTCCCCATTTTTCCCGACGATGGCAAAACCTAATATATAAAAATTAAGAAGAGCTTACAATCCCTAAAAATTACAGAAACTCTTTGGAATTATCTCTCTCTACATTTGTGCATTGTGCATTTCCATTCTAGATGTACACTTTTTTCTTAAAACAAAACTTTGAGTTTTCGCTCTCCCTTCTTCCCGTAAACCAAAAAGGCAAATAGATCACAACAAAATGAAAATTTTGGAGTTAAAAAAATTAAAACAATAACAAATGTAAGTAAATAAAATTTATTCACACACCACAAATGAACACAAAAGTTTTGTTGTCCAATTTTGGGAAATTCCACTAATTCAAGCCTAACTGCTTGGAATTTTATAAGAAAGAGATTTCCTCCACACTTGCTTTAAAAATGGATATGCATGTTTTAAACATGTTAAAGATGCAAATCACCTATGGATCCAAAGCTTTTGAAGAGAATAACAAACGCTCAGTAAATTCTCAAGTGATTGTGCAGTTGGATATTTACCCGAGTCAAACAAGCCATTATTTTGCCCATCTACAAAAAGCTGACCCAACGATCATAGATGATTGAAAAGTGATTTATAATGCATAACGGGCTACATTACCTTAAGAAATGACTTATGGATTGGGAGTCAACACTCAGTAAAAAATCTCTCCTTCCCCCTTTTTCCCGACGATTGCAAAATCTGATATATAAAAACTAAAAAGACCTCAGAATCCCTAAAAATTACAGCAACTCTTTGGAATTATCTCGCTCTACATTTGTGCACTGTGCATTTTCCTTTTACATGTACACTTTTTCATAAATAAAACTTTGAGTTTTCGTTGTCCCTTCATCCCGTAAACCAAAAAGGCAAATAGATCACAACAAAATGAAAATTTTAGAGTTCATGTATGAAAAAAATTTAAAACAATAACAAATGTAAGTAAAGAAAATTTATTCACACACCACAATTGAATACAAAAGTTTTGTTGTCCAAGTTTGGGAAATTCCACTAGTTCAACTCTAACAGCATGGAATTTTATATGAAAAAGATTTCCTCCACACTAGCTTAAAAAATGGATTTGCATGTTTGAAACATGTTAAAGATACAAATCACCTATGGATCCAAACCTTTTCAAGAGAATAACAAAGGCTCATTAAATTCTCAAGTGAACGTGCGGTGGGATATTTACCCGAGTCAAACAAGCCATTATTTTGCCCATCTACAAAAAGCTGACCCAACGATCATATATGATTGTAAAATGATTTATCATGCGTCACGGGCTATATGACCCTAAGAAATGACTTATGGATTGGGAGTCAAGACTCAGTTAAAAATCCCAGCCTCCCCCTTTTTCCTGACGATTGCAAAACCTGATATATAAAAACCAAGAAGAGATTACAATACCTAAAAATTACAGAAACTCTTTGCAATTATATCTCTTTACATTTTGTGCATTGTGCATTTCCATTCTAGATGTACTCTTTTTTTTTTAAACAAAACTTTCAGTTATCATTCTCCCTTCATCACGTAAACCAAAAAGACAAATAGATCACAACAAAATGAATATTTTCGAGTTAAATAATTTATAACAATAAAAAATGTAAGTAAAGAAATTTTTTTCACACACCACGAATGAACACAAAAGTTTTGTTGTCCAAGTTTGGGAAATTCCACTAGTTCAACCCTTACAGCTTGGAATTTTATAAGAAAGAGATTTCCTCCACACATGCTTTAAAAATGGATATGCATATTTTAAACATGTTAAAGATGAAAATCACCTATGGATCCAAAGCTTTTGAAGAGAATAACAAACGCTTATTAATTCTCAAGTGAACGTGCGGTGGGATATTTACCCGAGTCAAACAAGCTATTATTTTTCCCATCTACAAAAAGGTGACCCAATAATCATAGATGATTGTAAAGTGATTTATCATACTTAACGGGCTATATTACCCTAAGAAATGACATATGGATTGGGAGTCAAGACTCAGTTAAAAATCCCTGCCTCCCCCTTTTTACCGACGATTGCAAAACCTGATAAATAAAAACTAAGAAGAGCTTACAATCCCTAAAAATTACTGAAACTCTTTTGAATTATCTCTCTTTACATTTGTGCATTGTGCATTTCCATTCTAGATGTACTCTTTTTTCTTAAAACAAAACTTTGAGTTTTCGCTCTCCCTTCATCCAGTAAAGCAAAAAGGCAAATAGATCACATCAAAATGAAAATTTTGGAGTTAAAAAATTAAAAATAATAACAAATGTAAGTAAATAAAATTTATTCACACTCAACAAATGAACACGAAAGTTTTGTTGTCCAAGTATGGGAAATTCCACTAGTTCAACCCTAACTACTTGGAATTTTATAAGAAAGAGATTTCCTCCACACATGCTTTAAAAATGGATACGCATGTTTTAAACATGTAAAACATGCAAATCACCTATGGATCCAAAGCTTTTGAAGAGAATAACAAACGCACAATAAATTCTCAATTGAACGTGCGGTGGGATATTTACCTGAGTCAAACATGGCATTATTTTGCCCATCTACAAAAAGCTGAAGCAATGATCATAGATGATTGTAAAGGGATTTATCATGCGTAACGGGCTATATTACCCTAAGAAATGACTTATGGATTGGGAGTCAAGACTCAGTTAAAAATCCCTGCTTCCCCCATTTTCCCGACGATTGCTAAAACCTGATATATAAAAACTAAAAAGACCTTAGAATCCCTAAAAATTAAAGAAACTCTTTAGAATTATCTCGCTCAACATTTGTGCACCGTGCATTTTAATTTTGGATGTACACTTTTTTCATAAATCAAAACTTTGAGTTTTCGCTCTCCCTTCATCCCGTAAACCAAAAAGGCAAATAGATCACAACAAAATGAAAATTTTAGTGTCCATGTACGGAAAAAAATTTAAAACAATAACAAATGTATGTAAGAAAATTTATTCACACATCACAAATGAATACAAAAGTTTTATTGTCCAAGTTTGGGAAATTCTACTAGTTCAACCCTAACAGCTTGGAATTTTATAAGAAAGAGATTTACTCCACACACGCTTTAAAAATGGATATGCATGTTTGAAACATATTAAAGATGCAAATCACCTATGGATCCAAAGCTTTTGAAGAGAATAACAAACGCTCATTAAATTCTCAAGTTAACGTGCGGTGGGATATTTACCCGAGTCAAACAAGCCATTATTTTGCCCATCTACAAAAAGCTGGCTCAACCATCATAGATGATTGTAAAGTGAATTATCATGCGGCACGGGCTACATTACCTTAAGAAATGGCTTATGGATTGGGAGTCAACACTCAGTTAAAAATCCCTTCTTCCCCCTTTTTCCCGACGATTGCAAAACCTGATATATAAAAAAAAAAGACCTTAGAATCCCTAAAAATTAACGCAACTCTTTGGAATTATCTCGCTCTACATTTGTGCACTGTGCATTTTCATTTTCGATGTACACTTTTTCATAAATCAAAACTTTGAGTTTTCGCTCTCCCTTCATCCCGTAAACCAAAAAGGCAAAAAGATCACAACAAAATGAAAATTTTAGAGTTCATGTACGAAAAAAATTTAAAACAATAACAAATGTAAGTAAAGAATGTTTATTCACACACCATGATTGAATAGAAAAGGTTTGTTGTCCAAGTTTGGGAAATTCCACTAGTTTAACCCTAACAGCATGGAATTTTATAAGAAAGAGATTTCCTCCACACTTGTTTAAAAAATGGATTTGCATGTTTGGTACATGTTAAAGATGCAAATCACCTATGGATCCAAAGCTTTTGAAGATAATAACAAACGCTCATTAAATTCTCAAGTGAACGTGCGGTGAGATATTTACTCGAGTCAAACAAGCCATTATTTTGCCGATCTAAAAAAAGCTGACCCAACGATCATAGATGATTGTAAAGTGATTTATCATGTGTAACGGGCTATATTACCCTAAGAAATGACTTATGGATTGGGAGTCAAGACTCAGTTAAAAATCCCTGCCTCCCCCTTTTTCCCGACGATTGCAAAACATGATATATAAAAACTAAGAAGAGCTAACAATCCCTAAAAATTACAGAAACACTTTGGAATTATCTCTCTTTACATTTGTGCATTGTGCATTTCCTTTCTAGATGTACTCTTTTTTCTTAAAACTAAACTTTGAGTTTTTGCTCTCCCTTCATCCCGTAAACCAAGAAGGCAAATAGATCACAACAAAATGAAAATTTTGGAGTTAAAAATTTTAAAACAATAACAAATGTCAGTAAAGAAAATTTTTTCACACAGCACAAATGAACACAAAAGTTTTTTTGTCCAAGCATGGGAAATTCCACAAGTTCAACCCTAACAGCTTGAAATTTTATCAGAAAGAGATTCCCTCCACACATGCTTTAAAAATGGATATGCATGTTTTAAACATGTTAAAGATTCAAATAACCTATGGATCCAAAGCTTTTGAAGAGAATAACAAACGCTCATTAAATTCGCGAGTGAACGTGCGGTGGGATATTTACCCAGGTTAAACAAGCCATTATTTTGCCAATCTACAAACAGCAGACCCAATGATCCTAGATGATTGTAAAGTGATTTATCATGCGTAACGAGCTATATTACCCTAAGAAATGACATATGGATTGGGAGTCAAGATTCAGTTAAAAATCCCTGCTTCCCCCTTTTTCCCTACGATTGCAAAACCCAATATATAAAAACTAAAAAGACCTTTGAATCCCTAAAAATTACAGAAACTCTTTGGAATTATCTCGCTCTACATTTGTGCACTGTGCATTTTCATTTTAGATATACACTCTTTTCATAAATCAAAACTTTGAGTTGTCGCTCTCCCTTCATCCTGTAAACCAAAAAGGCAAACAAATCACAACAAAATGAAAATTTTAGAGTTCAAGTACGGAAATAATATAAAACAATAACAAATGTAAGTAAAGAAAATTTATTCACACACCACAAATGAATACAAAAGTTTTGTTGTCTGAGTTGGGGAAATTCCACTAGTTCAACCCTAACAGCTTGGAATTTGATAAGAAAGAGATTTTCTCCACACATGCTTAAAAAATGGATTTGCATGTTTGATAAATGTTCAAGATGCAAATCACCTATGGATCCAAAGCTTTTGAAGAGAATAACAAACGCTCATTAAATTCTCAAGTGAACGTGCGGTGGGATATTTATCCGAGTCAAACAAGCCATTATTTTGCGCATCTACAAAAAGCTGACCCAACGATCACAAATGATTGTAAAGTGATTTATCAAGCGTAACGGGCTATATTACCCTAAGAAATGACTTATGGATTGGGAGTTAACACTCAGTTAAAAATCCCTGCTTCCCCCTTTTTTTCGATGAATGAGAAACCTGATATATAAAAACTAAGAAGAGCCTACAATCCCTAAAAATTACAGAAACTCTTTGAAATTATCTCTCTCTACAATTGTGCACTGTGCATTTCCATTCTAGATGTACTCTTTTTTCTTAAAACAAAATTTTGAGTTTTCGCTCTCCCTTCATCCCGTAAACTAAAAAGGCAAAAGGATCAAAACAAAATCAAAATTTTAGAGTTCATGTAAGGAAAAAATTTATAACAATAACAAATGCAAGTAAAGAAAATTTATTCACACACCACAAATGAATACAAAAGTTTTGTTTTCCAAGTTTGGGAAATTCCACTAGTTCAACCCTAACATGTTGGAATTTTATAAGAAAGATATTTCCTCCACACATCCTTAAAAAAATTGAATTACATGTTTGAAACATGTTATAGATGCAAATCACCTATGGATCCAAAAATTTAGCAGAAAATAACAAACGCTCATTAAATTCTCAAGTGAACGTGAGGTGGGATATTTACCCGACACAAACAAGCCATTATTTTGCCCATCTACCAAAAGCTGACCCAACGATCATAGATGATTGTAAAGTTATTTATCATACGTAACGGGCTATATTACCCTAAGAAATGACTTATGGATTGGGAGTCAAGACTCAGTTAAAAATCCCTGCCTCCCCCTTTTTCCCGACGATTGCAAAACCTGATATATAAAAACTAAGAAGAGCTTACGATCCCTTAAAATTACAGAAACTCTTTGGAATTATCTCTCTCTACATTTGTGCATTGTGCATTTCCATTCTAGATGTACTCTTTTTCTTAAAACAAAACTTTGAGTTTTCGCTCTTCCTTCATCCCGTAAACCAAAACGACAAATTGATCACAACAAAATGAAAATTTTGGAGTTAAAAACTTTAAAACAATATCAAATGTAAGTAAACAAATTTTATTCACACACCACAAATGAACACAAAAGTTTTGTTGTCCAAGTTTTGGAAATTCCACTAGTTCAACCCTCACAGCTTGGAATTTTATAACAAAGAGATCCACACATGCTTTAAAAATGGATATGCACGTTTTAAACATGTTAAAGATGCAAAGCACCTTTGGATCCAAAGCTATTGAAGAGAATAACAAATGCTCATTAAATTCTCAAGTGAACGTGCGGTGGGATATTTACCCGCGTCAAACAAGCCATTATTTTGCCCATCCACAAAAAGCTGACCCAACGATTATAGATGATTGTAAAGTGATTTATCATGTGTAACGGGCTATATTACCCTAAGAAATGACTTATGGATTGGGAGTCAAGACTCAGTTAAAAATCCCTGCCTCCCTTTTTTTCCCGACGATTGCAAAACCTGATATATAAAAACTAAGAAGAGCTTACAATCCCTAAAAATTACATAAATTCTTTGGAATTATCTCTCTCTAAGTTTGTGCATTGCGCATTACTATTCTAGATGTACACTTTTTTCTTAAAACAAAACTTTGAGTTTTCGCTCTCCCTTCATCCCACAAACCAAAAAGGCAAATAGATCACAACAAAAAGAAAATTTTGAAGTTCAAAAATTTAAAACAACAACAAATATAAGTAAAGAAGATTTATTCACACACTACAAATTAACTCAAAAGTTTTGCTGTCCAAGTTTGGGAGATTCCACTAGTTCAACCATAACATCTTGGAATTTTATGAGAAAGAGATTTCCTCCACACATGCTTTAAAAATGGATATGCATGTTTTAAACATGTTAAAGAAGCAAATCACCTATGGATCCAAAGCTTTTGAAGAGAATAACAAACGCTCATTAAATTCTCAAGTGAACGTGTGGTGGGATATTTACCCGAGTCAAACAAGCCATTATTTTGCCCATCCACAAAAAGCTGACCCAACGATCATAGATGATTCTAAAGTGATTTATCATGCGTAACGGGCTATATTACCCTAAGAAATGACTTATGGATTGGGAGTCAACACTCAGTTAAAAATCCCTGCTTCCCCCTTTTTCTCGACGATTGCAAAACCCAATATATAAAAACTAAAAAGACCTTAGAATCCTTAAAAATTACAGAAACTCTTTGGAATTATCTCGCTCTACATTTGTGCACTGTGAATTTTCATTTTAGATGTACACTCTTTCATAAATAAAAAACTTTGATTTTTCGCTCTCCCTTCATCCAGTAAACCAAAAAGGCAAGTAGAACACAACAAAATGAAAATTTTAGAGTTCATGTACAGAAAAAATTTAAAACAATAACAAATGTAAGTAAATAAAATTTATTTACACACATGCTTTAAAAATGGATATGCATGTTTTAAACATGTTAAAGAAGCAAATCACCTATGGATCCAAAGCTTTTGAAGAGAATAACAAACGCTCATTGAATTCTCAAGTGAACGTGCGGTGGGATATTTACCCGAGTCAAACAAGCCATTATTTTGCCCATCCACAAAAAGCTGACCCAACGATCATAGATGATTCTAAAGTGATTTATCATGCGTAACGGGCTATATTACCCTAAGAAATGACTTATGGATTGGGAGTCAACACTCAGTTAAAAATCCCTGCTTCCCCCTTTTTCTCGACGATTGCAAAACCCAATATATAAAAACTAAAAAGACCTTAGAATCCCTAAAAATTACAGAAACTCTTTGGAATTATCTCGCTCTACATTTGTGCACTGTGAATTTTCATTTTAGATGTACACTCTTTCATAAATAAAAAACTTTGAGTTTTCGCTCTCCCTTCATCCAGTAAACCAAAAAGGCAAGTAGAACACAAAAAAATGAAAATTTTAGAGTTCATGTACAGAAAAAATTTAAAACAATAACAAATGCAAGTAAATAAAATTTATTTACACACCACAAATGAATACAAAAGTTTTGTTGTCCAAGTTTGGGAAATTCCACTAGTTCAACCCAAACAGCTTGGAATTTTATAAGAAAGAGATTTCCTCCACACATGCTTAAAAAATGGATTAGCATGTTTGAAACATGTTAAAGATGCAAATCACCTATGGATCCAAATCTTTTGAAGAGAATAGCAACTGCTCATTAAATTCTCAAGTGAGCGTGCGGTGGGATATTTACCCGTGTCAAACAAGCCATTATTTTCCCCATCTACAAAAAGCTGACCCAACGATCATAGATGATTGTAAAGTGATTTATCATGCTTAACGGGCTATATTACCCTGAGAAATGACTTATGGAATGGGAGTCAACACTCAGTTAAAAATCCCTGCTACCTCCTTTTTCCCAACGATTGCAAAACCTGATATATAAAAATTAAAAAGACCTTAGAATCCCTAAAAATTAAAGAAACTCTTTGGAATTATCTCGCTCCATATTTGTGCACTGAGCATTTTCATTTTAGATGTACACTCTTTTCATAAATCAAAACTTTGAATTTTTCGCTCTCCCTTTATCCCGTAAACCAAAAATGCAAATAGATCACAACAAAATAAAAATTTTAGAGTTCATGTACGGAAAAAATTTAAACCAATAACAAATGTAAGTAAAGAAAATTTATTCACACACCACAAAAGAATACAAAAGCTTTGTTGTCCAAGTTTTGGAAATTCCACTAGTTCAACCCTAACAGCTTGGAATTTTATAAGGAAGAGATTTCCTCCACACATGCTTAAAAAATGGATTTGCATGTTTGAAACATGTTAAAGGTGAAAATCACCTATGGATCCAAAGCTTTTCAAGTGAATAACAAACGCTCATTAAATTCTCAAGTGAACCTGCGGTGGGATATTTACCCGAGTCAAACATGCCATTATTTTCCCCATCTACAAAGAGCTGACCCAACGATCACAGATGATTGTACGGTGATTTATCATGCGTAACAGGCTTTATTACCCTAAGAAATGACTTATGGATTGGGAGTCGAGACTCAGTTAAAAATCCCTGCCTCACCCTTTTTCCCGACGATTCCAAAATCGGATCTATAAAAACTAAGAAGAGCTTACAATCCCTAAAAATTACAAAAAATCTTTGGAATTATCTCGCTCTATATTTTTGCACTGTGCATTTTCATTTTAGATGTACACTCTTTTCATAAATAAAAACTTTGAATTTTCGCTCAACCTTCATCCCGTAAACCAAAAAGGCAAATAGATCACAACAAAATGAAAATTTTTGAGTTCATGTACGGAAAAAATTTATAACAATAACAAATGTAAGTAAAGAAAATTTATTTGCACACCACAAATGAATACAAAAGTTTTGTTGTCCAAGTTTGGGAAATTCCACTAGTTCAACCCTAACAACTTGGAATTTTATAAGAAAGAGATTTCCACCACACATGCTTAAAAAATGAATTTGCATGTTTGAAAGATGAAAATCACCTATGGATCCAAAGCTTTTGAAGAGAATAACAAACGCTGATTAAATTCTCAAGTGAACATGCGGTGGGATATTTACCCTAGTCAAACATCATTATTTTGCCTTTCTGCAAAGAGCTGACCCAACGATCATATTTGATTGTAAAATGATTTATCATACGTAATGGGCTATATTACCATAAGAAATGACTTATGGATTGGAAGTCAGGACTCAGTTAAAAATCCCTGCCTCCCCCTTTTTGCCAACGATTCCAAAACCTGATATATAAAAACTAAGAAGATCTTACAATCCCTAAAAATTATAGAAACTCTTTGGAATTATCTCACTCTATATTTTTGCACTGTGCATTTTTATTTTAGATGTACATTCTTTTCATAAATCAAAACTTTGAATTTTTGCTCTCCCTTCATCCCGTAAACTAAAAAGGCAAATAGATCACAACATAATAAAAATTTTAGAGTTCAGGTACTAAAAAAATTTAAACCAATAACAAATGTAAGTAAAGAAAATTTATTCACACACCACAAATGAATACAATAGTTTTGTTGTCCAAGTTTGGGAAATTCCACTAGTTCAACCCTAACAGCTTGGAATTTTATAAGAAAGAGATTTCCCCCACACATGCATAAAAAATGGATTTGCATGTTTGAAACATGTTAAAGATGCAAATCACCTATGGATCCACAGATTTTTAAGAGAATAACAAACACTCATTAAATTCTCACGTAACCGTGCGGTGGGATATTTACCCGAGTCAAACAAGCCATTATTTTGCCCATCTACAAAAAGCTGACACAACGATCATAGAAGATTGTAAAGTGATTTATCATGCGTAACGGGCTATATTACCCTAAGAAATGACTTATGGATTGGGAGTCAACACTCAGTTAAAAAATCCCTGCCTCCCACTTTTTCCCGACGATTGCAAAACCTGATATATAAAAACTAAGAAGAGCTTACAATCCCTAAAATTACAGAAACTCTTTGGAATTAATTCGCTCTACATATTTGCACTGTGCATTTTCATTTCAGTTGTACACTCTTTTTATAAATCAAAACTTTGAGTTTTCGCTCTCCGTTCATCCCATAAACATAAAAGGCAATTAGATCACAACAAAATGAAAATTTCAGAGTTCATGTACGGAAAAAATTTTAACCAATAATAAATGTAAGTAAAGAAAATTTATTCACACACCACAAATGAATACAAAACTTTGTTGTCCAAGTTTGGGAAATTCCACTAGTTCCAACCCAAACAGCTTGGAATTTAATAATAAGGAGATTTCATCCACACATGCTTAAAAAATGGATTAGCATGTTTGAAACATGTTAAAGATGCAAATCACCTTTGGATCCAAAGCTTTTGAACAGAATATCAAACGCTCATTAATTTCTCAAGAGAACATGCGGTGGGATATTTACCCGAGTCAAACAAGCCATTATTTTGCCCATCTACAAAAAGCTTACCCAACGATTATAGAAGATTGTAAAGTGTTTTATCATACGTAAAGGGCTATATTACCCTAAGAAATGACATATGGATTGGGAGTCAAGACTCAGTTAAAAAATCCTTGCCTCCCCCTTTTTCCCGACGATTGCAAAACCTGATATATAAAAACTAAGAAGAGCTTACAATCCCTAAAAATTACAGAAACTCTTGGGAATTATCTCTCTCTACATTTGTGCACTATGCATTTCCATTCTAGATGTACTCTTTTTTCTTAACACAAAACTTTGAGTTTTCGATCTCCCTTCATCCCGTAAACAAAAAAGGCAAATAGATCACAACAAAATGAAAATTTTGGAGTTCAAAAATTTTAAAAAATAATAAATGTAAGTAAAGAAAATTTATTCACACACCACAAATTAACCCAAAATTTTTGTTGTCCAAGTTTGGGAAATTCCACAAGTTCAACCTTAACAGTTTGGAATTTTATGAGAGAGAGATTTCCTCCACACATGCTTTAAAAATGGATATGCATGTTTTAAATATGTTAAAGAAGCAAATCACCTATGTATCCAAAGCTTTTGAAGAGAATAACAAACGCTCATTAAATTCTCAAGTGAACGTGCGGTGGGATATTTACCCGAGTAAAAAAAGCCATTATTTTGCCCATCTACAAAAAGCTGACCCAATGATCATACAGGATTGTAAAGTGATTTATTATGCGTAACGGGCTATATTACCCTAAGAAATGACTTACGGATTGGGAGTCAACACTCAGTTAAAAATCCCTGCTTCCCCCTTTTTCCCGACGATTGCAAAACCTGATATATAAAAACTAAAAAATCCTTAGAATCCCTAAAAATTACAGAAACTCTTTGGAATTATCTCGCTCTACATTTTTGCATTGTGAATTTTCATTTTAGATGTACACTCTTTTCATAAATCAAAACTTTGAGTTTTCGCTCTCCCATCATCCCGTAAACCAAAAAGGCAAATAGATCACAACAAAATGAAAATTTTAGAGTTCATGTATGGAAAAAATTTAAAACAATAACAAATGTAAGTAAAGAAAATTTATTCACACCACAAATGAAAACAAAAGTTTTGTTGTCCAAGTTTGGGAAATTCCACTAGTTCAACCCAAACAGCTTGGAATTTTAGAAGAAAGAGATTTCCTCCACACATGCTTAAAAACAGGATTACCATGTTTGAAACATGTTAAAGATGCAAATAACCTATGGATCCAAAGATTTTTTAGAGAATAACAAACACTCATTAAATTCTCATGTGAACGTGCGGTGGGATATTTACCCGAGTCAAACAAACCATTATTTTGCCCATCTACAAAAAACTGACCCAACGATCATAGAAGATGTTAAAGTGATTTATCATACGTAACGGGCTATATTACCCTAAGAAATGACTTATGGATTGGGAGTCAAGACTCAGTTAAAAATCCGTGCCTCTCCCTTTTTACCGACGATTCCAAAACCTGATAAATAAAAACTAAGAAGAGCTTACAATCCCTAAAAATTACTGAAACTCTTTGGAATTATCTCGCTCTACATTTGTGCGCAGTGCATTTGCATTTTAGATGTACACTCTTTTCATAAATAAAGACTTTGAATTTTGCTCACCCTTAATCCCGTAAACTAAAAAGGCAAATAGGTCACAACAAAATGAAAGTTTTAGAGTTCAGGTACGAAAAAAATTTAAACCAATAACAAATGTAAGTAAGAAAATTTATTCACACACCACAAATGAAGACAAAAGTTTTTTTGTCCAAGTTTGGGAAATTCCATTAGTTCATCCCAAACAGCTTGGACTTTTATAAGAAAGAGATTTCCTCCACACATGCTTAAAAAATGGATTTGCATGTTTGAAACATGTTAAAGATGCAAATCACCTATGGATCCACAGCTTTTGAAGAGAATAACAAACGCTCAATAAATTCTCAAGTGAACGTGCGGTGGGATATTTCCCCGAGTCAAACAACCCATTATTTTGCCCACGTACAAAAAGCTGACCCAACGATCATAGATGATTGTAAATTGATTTATCATGCGTAACGGGCTATATTACCCTAAGAAATGACTTATGGATTGGGAGTCAAGACTCAGTTAAAAATCCCTGCCTCCTCCTTTTTCCCGACGATTGCAAAACCTCAAATATAAAAACTAAGAAAAGCTTACAATCCCTAAAAATTACAGAAACTCTTTGGAATTATCTCTCTCTACATTTGTGCACTGTGCATTTCCATTCTAGATGTACTCTTTTTTCTTAAAACAAAACTTTGAGTTTTCGCTCTCCCTTCGTACCGTAAACCAAAAAGGCATATAGATCACAACAAAATGAAAATTTTGGAATTCAAAAATTTTAAAAAATAATAAATGTAAGTAAAGAAAATTTATTCACACACCACAAATTAACCCAAAATTTTTGTTGTCCAAGTTTGGGAAATTCCACTAGATCAACCCTAACAGCTTGAAATTTTATGAGAAAGAGATTTCCTCCACACATGCGTTAAAAATGGATATGCATGTTTTAAACATCTTAAAGATGCAAATCACCTATGAATCCAAAGCTTGTGAAGAAAATAACAAACGCACATTAAATTCTCAAGTGAACGTGCAGTGGGATATTTACCCGAGTCAAAAAAGCCATTATTTAGCCCATCTACAAAAAGCTGACCCAACGATCATAGATGATTGTAAAGTGATTTATCATGCGTAACGGGCTATATTACCCTAAGAAATGACTTATGGATTGGGATTCAACACTCAATTATAAATCCCTGCTTCCCCCTTTTTCCCGACGATTGCAAAACATGATATATAAAAATTAAAAAAACCTTAGAATCCCTAAAAATTACAGAAACTCTCTGGAATTAACTCGCTCTACATTTGTGCACTGTGCATTTTCATTTTAGATGTACACTCTTTTCATAAATCAAAACTTTGAGTTTACGCTCTCCCTTCATCCCGTAAACCAAAAAGGCAAATAGATTACAACAAAATGAAAATTTCAGAGTTCATGTACGGGAAAAATTTAAAACAATAACAAATGTAAGTGAAGAAAATTTATTCACACACCACAAATGAATACCAAAGTTTTGTTGTCCAAGTTTGGGAAATTCAAATAGTTCAACCCAAACAGCATCGAAATTTATAAGAAAGAGATTTCCGCCACACATGCTTAAAAAATGGATTAGCATGTTTGAAACATGTTAAAGATGCAAATCACCTATGGATCCAAAGCATTTGAAGAGAATAACAAACGCTCATTAAATTCTCAAGTGAACGTGCGGTGGGATATTTACCCGAGTCAAACAAGCCATTATTTTGCCCATCTACAAAAAGTTGACCCAACGATCATAGATTATCGTAAAGTGATTTATCATGCGTAACGGGCTATATTACACTAAGAAATGACATATGGATTGGGAGTCAACACTCAGCTAAAAATCCCTGCTTCCCCCTTTTTCCCGACGATTGCAAAACCTGATATATAAAAATTAGAAAGACCTTAGAATCCCTAAAAATTACAGAAACTCTTAGGAATTATCTCGCTCTACAATTGTGCATTGTCCATTTTCATTTTAGATGTACACTCTTTTCATAAATGAAAACTTTGAATTTTTCGCTCTCCCTTCATTCCGTAAACCAAAAAGGCAAATAGATCACAACAAAATGAAAATTTTAGAGTTCATGTACGGAAAAATTTAAACCAGTAACAAATGTAAGTAAAGAAAATTTATTCACACACCACAAATGAATACAAAAGTTTTGTTGTCCAAGTTTGGGAATTTCCACTAGTTCAACCCTAACAGCTTGGAATTTTATAAGAAAGAGATTTTCTCCACACATCCATAAAAAATGGATTTGCATGTTTGAAACATGTTAAAGATGTAAAATCACCTATGGATCCAAAGCTTTTGAAGAGAATAACAAACACTCATTAAATTCTCAAGTGAACGTGCGGTGGGATATTTACCCGAGTCAAACAAGCCAATATTTTGCCCATCTACAAAAAGCAGACCCAACGATCATAGATGATTGTAAAGTGATTTATCATGCGTAACGGGCTATATTACCCTAAGAAATGACTTATGGATTGGGAGTCAACACTCAGTTAAAAATCCCTGCTTCCCCCTTTTTCCCGACAATTTCAAAACCGGATATATAAAAACTAAAAAAACCATAGAATCCCTAAAAATTAAAGAAACTCTTTGGAATTATCTCGCTCTACATTTTTGCACGGTGCATTTTAATTTCAGATGAACACTCTTTGTATAAATCAAAACTTTGAGTTTTGCCCTCAGTTCATCCCGTAAACATTAAAGGCAAATAGATCACTACAAAATGAAAATTTCAGAGTTCATGTACGGAAAAATTTTTAAAAAATAACAAATGTAAGTAAAGAAAATTTATTCACATACCACAAATGAATACAAAAGTTTTGTTGTCCAAGTTTGGAAAATTCCACTAGTTCCAACCCAAAGAGCTTGGAATTTAATAATAAGGAGATTTCTACCACACAAGCTTAAAAAATGGATTAGCATGTTTGAAACATGTTAAAGATGCAAATCACCTATGGATCCAAAGCTTTTGAACATAATAACAAACGCTCATTAAATTCTCAAGTGAACGTGCGGTGGGATATTTACCCGTGTCAAACATGCCATTATTTTGCCCATCTACAAAGAGGTGACCCAACGATCATAGATGATTGTAAGGTGATTTATCACGCGTAACGGGCTATATTACCCTAAGAAATGACCCCCTTTTTCCCGACGATTCCAAAACCGGATATATAAAAACTAAGAAGAGCTTACAATCCCTAAAAATTACAGAAACTCTTTGGAATTATCTCGCTCTACATTTGTGCACTGTGCATTTTTATTTTAGATGTACACTCTTTTCATCAATCAAAACTTTGAGTTTTCGCTCTCCCTTCATCCCGTAAACCAAAAAGGCAAATAGATCACAACAAAATGAAAATTTTGGAGTTCAAAAATTTATAAGAATAACAAATGTAAGTAAAGAAAATTTATTCACACACCACAAATTAACACAAAAGTTTTGTTGTTTATGTTTGGGAAATACCACTAGACTCTAACAGCTTGGAATTTTATGAGAAAGAGATTTCCTCCACACATGCTTTAAAAATGGATATGCTTGTTTTAAATATGTTAAAGATGCAAATCACCTATGTATCCAGAGCTTTTGAAGAGAATGACAAACGCTCATTAAATTCTCAAGTGAACGTGCGTTGGGATATTTACCCGAGCCAAACAAGCTATTATGTTGCCCATTTACAAAAAGCTGACCCAACGATCGTAGATGATTGTAAAGTGATTTATCATGCATAACGGCTATATTACCCTAAGAAATGACTTATGGATGGGGAGTCAACACTCAGTTACAAATCCCTGCTTCCCTCTTTTTCCCGACGATTGCAAAACCTCATATATAAAAATAAAAAAGACCTTAGAATGCCTAAAAATTACAGAAACTCTTTGGAATTATCTCGCTCTACATTTCTGCACAGTGCATTTACATTTTAGATGTAAAGTCTTTTCATAAATCAAAACTTTGAATTTTCGCACTCCCTTCATCCCGTAAACCAAAAAGGTAAATAGATCACAACAAAATGAAAATTTTAGAGGTCATGTTTGGAAAAAATTTAAACCAGTAACAAATGTAAGTAAGAAAATTTATTCACACACCAGAAATGAATACAAAAGTTTTGTTGTCCAAGTTTGGGAAATTCCACTAGTACAACCCTAACAGCTTGGAATTTTATAAGAAAGATATTTCCTCCACACATGCTTAAAAAATGGATTTGCATGTTTGAAACATGTTAAAGATGAAAATCACCTATGGATCCAAAGCTTTTGAAGACAATAACAAACGCTCAATAAATTATCAAGTGAACGTGCGGTGGGATATTTACCCGAGTCAAACATGTCATTATTTTGCGCATCTACAAAGAGCTGACCCAATGATCATAGATGATTGTAAAGTGATTTATCATGCATAACGATCTATATTACCCTAAGAAATGACTTAAGGATTGGGAGTCAAGACTCAGTTAAAAATCCCTGCCTCCCCCTTTTTCCCGACGATTCCAAAACCTGATATATAAAAACTAAGAAGAGCTTACAATGCCTAAAAATTACAGAAACGCTTTGGAATTATCTCGCTCTACATTTTTGCACTGTGCATTTTCATTTTAGATGTACCCACTTTTCATAAATCAAAAGTTTGAATTTTTGCTCTCTCTTCATCCCGTAAACTAAAAACGCAAATAGATCACAACAAAATGAAAATTTTAGAGTTCAGGTACTGAAAAAATTTAAACCAATAACAAATGTAAGTAAAGAAAATTTATTCACACACCACAAATGAATACAAAATTTTTGTTGTTCGAGTTTGGGAAATTCCACTAGTTCAACCCTAACAGCTTGGAATTTTATAAGAAAGAGATTTCCACCACACATGCTTAAAAAATGGATTTGCATTTTTGAAACACGTTAGAGATGCAAATCACCTATGGATCCACAGCTTTTGAAAAGAATAAGAAACGCTCATTAAACTCTCTAGTGAACGTGCGGTGGGATATTTACCCGAGTCAAACAAGCCATTATTTTACCCATCTACAAAAACTGACCCAACGATCATAGATGATTGTAAAGTGATTTATCATGTGTAACGGGCTATATTACCCTAAGAAATGACTTATGGATTGGGAGTCAAGACTCAGTTAAAAAATCCCTGCCTCCCCCTTTTTCCCGACGATTGCAAAACCAGATATATAAAAACTAAGAAGAGCTTACAATCCCTAAAAATTACAGAAACTCTTTGGCATTATCTCCCTCTACATTTGTGCACTGTGCATTTCCATTCTAGATGTACTCTTTTTTCTTAAAACAAAACTTTGAGTTTTCGCTCTCCCTTCATCCCGTAAAGCAAAAAGGCAAATAGATCACAACAAAATGAAAATTTTGGATTTCAATAATTTAAAACAATAACAAATGTAAGTAAAGAAAATTTATTCACACACCACAAATTAACACAAAAGTTTGATTGTCCAAGTTTGGGAAATTCCACAAGTTCAACCCCAACAGCTTGGAATTTTATGAGAAAGTGATTTCCTCCACACATTCTATAAAAATGGATATGCATGTTTTAAAAATGTTAAAAATGCAAATCACCTATGGATCCAAAGCTTTTGAAGAGAATAACAAACGCTCATTAAATTCTCAAGTGAACATGCGATTGGATATTTACCCGAGTAAAAATAGCCATTATTTTGCCAATCTACAAAAAGCTGACCCAACGATCATAGATGATTGTAAAGTGATTTATCATGCGTAACGGGGCCATATTACCTTAAGAAATGACTTATGGATTGGGAGTCAACCCTCAGTTAAAAATCCCTGCTTCCCCCTTTTTCCTGATGATTGCAAAACCTGATATATAAAAACTAAAAAAACCTTAGAATCCCTATAAATTACCGAATCTCTTTGGAATTATCTCGCTCTATATTTGTGCACTGTGAATTTTCATTTTAGATGTACACTCTTTTCATCAATCAAAACTTTGAGTTTTCGCTCTCCCTTCATCCCGTAAACAAAAAGGCAAATAGATCACAACAAAATGAAAATTTTAGAATTCATGTACGGAAAAATTTAAAACTATAACAAATGTAAGTAAAGAAATTTTATTTACACACCACAAATGAATACAAAATTTTTTTTGTCCAAGTTTTGGAAATTCCACTAGTTCAACCCAAACAGCTTGGAATTTTATAAGAAAGAGATTTCCTTCACACATGCTTAAAAAATGGATTAGCATGTTTGAAACAAGTTAAAGATGCAAATCACCTATGGATCCAAAGCTTTTGAAGAGAATAACAAACGCTCATAAAATTCTCAAGTGAACGTGCGGTGGGATATTTACCCGAGTCAAACAAGCTATTATTTTGCCCATCTACAAAGAGCTGACCCAACGATCATAGATGATTGTAAAGTGATTTATCATGCGTAACGGGCTATATTACCCTAAGAAATGACTTATGGATTGGGAGTCAACACTCAGTTAAAAATCCCTGCTTCCCCCTTTTTCCTGACGATTGCAAAACATGATATATAAAAATTAAAAAGACCTTAGAATCCCTAAAAATTACATAAACTCTTTGGAATTATCTCGCTCTACATTTGTGCAATGTGCATTTTCATTTTAGATGTACACTCTTTTCATAAATCAAAACTTTGAATTTTCGCTCTCCCTTCATCCCGTAAACCAAAAAGGCAAATAGATCACAACAAAATGAAAATTTCAGAGTTCATGTATGGAAAAAATTTAAAACAATAACAAATGTAAGTAAACAAAATTTATTCGCACACCACAAATGAATACAAAAGTTTTGTAGTCCAATTTTCGGAAATTCCACTAGTTCAACCCTAACAGCTTGGAATTTTATAAGAAAGAGATTTCCTCCACACATGCTTAAAAATTGGATTAGCATGTTTTAAACATGTTTAAGATGAAAATCACCTATGGATGCAAAGCTTTTGAAGAGAATAACAAACGCTCATTAAAATCTCAAGTGAACGTGCGTTGGGATATTTACTCGAGTCAAACAAGCTATTATGTTGACGATCTACAAAAAGCTGACCCAACGATCATAGATGATTGTAAAGTAATTTATCATGCATAACGGGCTATATTACCCTAAGAAATAACTTATGGATTGGGAGTGAACACTCAGTTAAAAATCCCAGCTTCCCCCTTTTTCCCAACAATTGCAAAACCTGATATATAAAATTAAAAAAGATGTTAGAGTCCCTAAAAATTACAGAAAATCTTTGGAATTATCTCGCTCTACATTTGTGCACTGTGCATTTTCATTTTAGATGTACACTCTTTTCATAAATAGAAACTTTGAATTTTCGCTCTCCCTTCATCCCGTAAACCAAAAAGGCAAATAGATCACAACAAAATGAAAAATTTAGAGTTCATGTACGGAAAAAATTTAAACCAATAAAAAATTTAATTAAAGAAAATTTATTCACATACCACAAATGAATACAAAAGTTTTGTTGTCCAAGTTGGAGAAATTCCACTAGTTCAACCCTAACAGCTTGGAATTTTATAACATAGAGATTTCCTCCACACATGTTTAAAAAATGGATTAGCTTGTTTGAAACATGTTAAAGATGAAAATCACCTATGGATCCAAAGCTTTTGAAGAGAATAACAAACGCCCGTTAAATTCTCAACTGAACGTGCGGTGGGATATTTACCCGAGTCAAACATGCCATTATTTTGCCCATCTACAAAGAGCTAACCCAACGATCATAGATGATTGTAAAGTGATTTATCATGCGTAACGGGCTATATTACCCTAAGAAATGACTTATGGATTGGGAGTCAAAACACAGATAAAAATCCCTGCCTCCCCCTTGTTCTTGACGATTGCAAAACCTGATATATAAAAATTAAAAAGACCTTAGAATCCCTAAAAATTACAGAAACTCTTTGGAATTATCTCGTTCAACATTTGTGCACTATGCATTTTCATTTTAGATGTACACACTTTTCATAAATCAAAACTTTGAATTTTCGCTCTCCCTACATCCCGTAAACCAAAAAGGCAAATAGATCACAACAAAATGAAAATTTCAGAGTTCATGTACGGAAGAAATTTAAACCAATAACAAATGTAAGTAAAGAAAATTTATTCACACACCACAAATTAATACAAAAGTTTTGTTGTCCAAGTTTTGGAAATTCCACTAGTTCAACCCTAACATCTTGGAATTTTATAAGAAAGAGATTTCCTCCACACATGCTTAAAAAATGGATATGCATGTTTTAAACATGTTAAAGATCCAAATCACCTATGGATCCAAAGCTTTTGAAGAGAATAACAAACACTCATTAAATTCTCAAGTGACATGCGGTGGGATATTTACCCGAGTAAAAAAAGCCATTATTTAGCCCATCTAAAAAAATCTGACCCAACGATCATGGTTGATTGTAAAGTGATTTATCATGCGTAACGGGCTATATTACCCTAAGAAATGACTTATGGATTTGGAGTCAACACTCAGTTAAAAATCCTTGCTTCCCCCTTTTTCCCGACGATTGCAAAACCTGATATATAAAAACTAAAAAAACCTTAGAATCCCTAAAAAATAAGGAAACTCTTTGGAATTATCTCGCTCTACATTTGTGCACTGTGCATTTTAGTTTCATATGTACACTCTTTTCATAAACCAAAACTTTGAGTTTTCGCTCTTTGTTCATCCCGTAAACCAAAAAGGCAAATAGATCACAACAAAATGTAAATTTCAGAGTTCATGTACGGAAAAAATTTATAACAATAACATATGTAAGTAAAGAAAATTTATTCACACACCACAAATGAATACAAAAGTTTTGTTGTCCAAGTTTGGGAAATTCCACTAGTTCCAACCCAAACAGCTTGGAATTTTATAATAAGGAGATTTCCTCCACACATGCTTAAAAAATGGATTAGCATGTTTGAAACATGTTAAAGATGCAAATCACCTATGGATCCAAAGCTTTTGAAGAGAATAACAACCGCTCATTAAATTCTCAAGTGAACGTGCACTGGGATATTTACCCGAGTAAAACAAGCCATTATTTTGCTATCTACAAAATGTTGACCCAACGATCATAGATGATTGTAAAGTGATTTATCATGTGTAACGGGCTATATTACCCTAGGAAATGACTTATGGATTGGGAGTCAACACTCAGTTAAAAATCCCTGCTTATCCCTTTTTCCCGACGACTGCAAAACGTGATATATAAAAATTAAAAATACCTTAGAATCCCTAAAAAATTACTGAAACTCTTTGGAATTATCTCGCTCTACAATTGTGCAATGCGCATTTTCATTTTAGATGCACACCGTTTTCATAAATCAAAACTTTGAATTTTTCGCTCTCCCTTCATCCCGTAAACCAAAAAGGCAAATAGATCACAACAAAATGAAAATTTTAGAGTTCATGTACGGAAAAAATTTAAACCAATAACAAATGTAAGTAAAGAATATTTATTCACACACCACAAATGAAAACAAATTTTTTGTTGTCCAAGTTTGGGAAATTCCAGTAGTTCAACCCTAACAGCTTGGAATTTTATAAGAAAGAGATTTCCTCCACACATGCTTAAAAAATGGATTTGCATGTTTGAAACATGTTAAAGATGCAAATCACCTATGGATCCACAGCTTTTGAAGAGAATAACAAACGCTCATTAAATTTTCAAGTGAACGTGCGGTGGAATATTTACCCAAGTCAAACAAGACATTATTTTGCTCATCTACAAATAGCTGACCCAACGATCATAGATGATTGTAAAGTGATTGATCATGCATAACGGGCTATATTACCCTAAAAAATGACTTATGGATTGGGAGTCAAGACTCAGTTAAAAATCCCTGCCTCCCCCTTTTTCCCGACGATTGCAAAACCTTATTTTTAAAAACTAAGAAGAGCTTACAATCCCTAAAAATTAAAGAAACTCTTTGGAATTATCTCTCTCTACATTTGTGCACTGTGCATTTCCATTCTATATGTACTCTTTTTTCTTAAAACAAAACTTTGAGTTTTCGCTCTCCCTTCATCCCCTAAACCAAAAAGGCAAATAGATCACTACAAAATGAAAATTTTGGAGTTCAAAAATTTATAAAAATAACAAATGTAAGTAAAGAAAATTTACACAAACCACAAATTAACACAAAATTTTAGTTGTCCATGTTTGGGAAATTCCTCTAGTTCAACCCTAACAGCTTGGAATTTTAGGAGAAAGAGATTTCCTCCACACATGCTTTAAAAATGGATATGCACGTTTTAAATATGTTAAAGATGAATATCATCTATGTACCCAAAGCTTTTGAAGAGAATAACAAACGGTCATTAAATTCTCAAGTGAACGAGCGGTGGGATATTTTCTCGAGTCAAAAAAGCCTTTATTTTGCCCATCTACAAAAAGCTGACCCAACGATCATAGATGATTGTGAAGTGATTTATCATGCGTAATGGGCTATATTACCCTAAGAAATCACTTACGGATTGGGAGTCAACACTCAGTTAAAAATCCCTGCTTCCCCCTTTTTCCCGACGATTGCAAAACCTGATATATAAAAACAAAAAGAACCTTAGAATCCCTAAAAATTACAGAAACTCTTTGGAATTATCTCGCTCTACATTTGTGCACTGTGAATTTTCATTTTAGATGTACACTCTTTTCATAAATCAAAACTTTTAGTTTTCGCTCTCCCTTCATCCCGTAAACCAAAAAGGCAAATAGATCACAACAAAATGAAAATTTTAGAGTTCATGTACGGAAAAAATTTAAAAAAATAACAAATGTAAGTAAAGAAAATTTATTCACACACCACAAATGAATACAAAAGTTTTGTTGTCCAAGTTTTGGAAATTCCACTAGTTCAACCCAAACAGCTTGGAATTTTATAAGAAAGAGATTTCCTCCACACATGCTTAAAAAATGGTTTAGCATGTTTGAAACATGTTAAAGATGCAAATCACCTATGGATCCAAAGCTTTTGAAGAGAATAACAAACGCTCATTAAATTCTCAAGTGAACAAGCGGTGGGATATTTTCCCGAGTCAAAAAAGACATTATTTTGCCCATCTACAAAAAGCTGACCCAACAATCATAGATGATTGTAAATTTATTTATCATGCGTAACGGGCTATATTACCGTAAGAAATGACTTATGGATTGGGAGTCAACACTCAGTTAAAAATCCTTGCTTCCCCCTTTTTCCCGACGATTGCAAATCCTGATATATAAAAACTAAAACACCTTAGAATCCCTAAAAATTAAGGAAACTCTTTGGAATTATCTTGCTCTACATTTGTGCACTGTGCATTTTCATTTCCTATGTACACTCTTTTCATAAATCAAAACTTTGAGTTTTCGCTCTCCGTTCATCCCGTAAACCAAAAAGGCAAATAGATCACAAAATAAAAATTTCAGAGTTCATGTACGGAAAAAATTTATAACAATAACAAATGTAAGTAAAGAAAATTTATTCACACACTACAAATGAATACAAAAGTTTTGTTGTCCAAGTTTGGGAAATTCCACTAGTTCCAACCCATACAGCTTGGAATTTTATAATAAGGAGATTTCCTCCACACATGCTTAAAAAATGGATTAGCATGTTTGAAACATGTTAAAGATGCAAATCACCTATGGATCCAAAGCTTTTGAAGAGAATAACAAACGCTCATTAAATTCTCAAGTGAACGTGCGGTGGGATATTTACCAGAGTAAAACAAGCCATTATTTTGCCCATCTACAAAATGTTGACCCAACGATCATAGATGATTGTAAAGTGATTTATCATGCGTAACGGGCTATATTACCCAAAGAAATGACTTATGGATTGGGATTCAACACTCAGTTAAAAATCCCTTCTTATCCCTTTTTCCCGACGATTGCAAAACCTGATATATAAAAATTAAAAATACCTTAGAATCCCTAAAAAATACAGAAACTCTTTGCTCTACAATTGTGCAATGAGCATTTTCATTTTAGATGTACACTCTTTTCATAAATCAAAACTTTGAAATTTTCGCTCTCCCTTCATCCCGTAAACCAAAAAGGCAAATAGATCACAACAAAATGAAAATTTTAGAGTTCATATACGGAAAAAATTTAAACCAATAACAAATATAAGTAAATAAAATTTATTCACACACCACAAATGAATACAAAATTTTTCTGTCCAAGTTTGGGAAATTCCACTAGTTAAACCCTAACAGCTTGGAATTTTATAAGAAAGAGATTTCCTCCACACATGCTTAAAAAATGGATTTGCATGTTTGAAACATGTTAAAGACACAAATCACCTATGGATTCACAGCTTTTGAAGAGAATAACAAACGCTCATTAAATTCTCAAGTGAACGTGCGGTGGGATATTTACTCAAGTCAAACAAGACATTATTTTGCTCATCTACAAATAGCTGACCCAACGATCATAGATGATTGTAAAGTGATTTATCATGCATAACGGGCTATATTACCTTAAGAAATGACTTATGGATTGGGAGTTAAGACTCAGTTAAAAAGGCAAATAGATCACAACAAAATGAAAATTTTGGAGTTAAAAAACTTAAAAAAATAACAAATGTAAGTAAAGAAAATTTATTTACACACCACAAATGAACACAAAAGTTTTGTTGTCCGAGTTTGGGAAATTCCACTAGTTCAACCCTAACAGCTTGCAATTTTATAAGAAAGAGATTTCCTCCACACTTGCTTTAAAAATGGGTATATATGTTTTAAACAAGTTAAAGATGCAAATAACCTATGGATCCAATGCTTTTGAAGAGAATAACAAACGCTCATTAAATTCTCAAGTGAACGTGCGGTTGGATATTTACCTGAGTTAAACAAGCAATTATTTTTACCAACTACGAAAAGCTGACCCAACGATCATAGATGATTGTAAAGTGATTTATCATGCGTAACGGGCTATATTACCCTAAGAAATGACTTATGGATTGGGAGTCAAGAGTCAGTTAAAAATCACTGCCTCCCCCTTTTTCCCAATGATTGCAAAACCTGATATATAAAAATTAAGAAGATCTTACAATCGCTAAAAATTAAAGAAACTCTTTTGAATTATCTCTCTCTACATTTGTGCATTGTGCATTTTCATTTTAGATGTGCACACTTTTAATAAATCAAAACTTTAAATTTTCCCTCTCCCTTCATCCCGTAAACAAAAAAGGCAAATCGATCACAACAAAATGAAAAGTTTAGAGTTCATGTATGGAAAAAATTTAAAACAATAACAAATGTAAGTAAAGAAAATTTATTCACACACCACAAATGAATACAAAAGTTTTGCTGTCCAAGTTTGGGAAATTCCACTAGTTCACCCTTACATCTTGGAATTTTATAAGAAAGAGAATTCGTCCACACATGCTTAAAAAATGGATTTGCATGTTTGAAACATATTAAAGATATAAATAACCTATGGATCCAAAGCTTTTGAAGAGAATAACAGACGCTCCTTAAATTCTCAAGTGAATGGGCGGTGGGATATTTACCCAAGTCAAACAAGCCATTATTTTGTCCATCTACAAAAAGCTGACCCAACGATCATAGATGATTGTAAAGTGATTTATCATGCGCAACGGGCTATATTACCCTAAAAAATAACTTATGGATTGGGAGTCAAGACTCTGCTAAAAATCCCTACCTCCCCCTTTTTCCCGCAATTGCAAAACCTGATCTATAAAAACTAAGAAGAGCTTACAATCCCTAAAAATTACTGAAACTCTTTTGAATTATCTGTCCCTAAATTTGTGCATTGTGCATTTTAATTCTAGATGTACTCTTTTTTCTTAAAACAAAACTTTGAGTTTCCGCTCTCCTTTCATCTCCTAAACCAAAAAGGCAAATAGATCACAACAAAATGAAAATTTTGGAGTTAAAAAATTTAAAACAATAACAAATGTAAGTAAATAAAATTTATTCACACACCTCAAATGAACACAAAAGTATTCATGTCCAAGTTTGGGAAATTCCACTAGTTCAACCCTGACAGCTTGGAATTTAATAGGAAAGAGATTTCCACCACACATGCTTTAAAAATGGATTTGCATGTTTTAAACATGTTAAACATGCAAATCACCTATAGATCCAAAGCTTTTGAAGAGAATAACAAACTCGCATTAAATTCTCAAGTAAACGTGCGGTGGGATATTTACCCGAGTCAAACAAGCCATTATTTTGCCCATCTACAAAAAGCTGACCCAACGATCACGGATGATTGTAAAGTGATTTATCAAGCGTAACGGGCTATATTACCCTAAGAAATGACTTATGGATTGGGAGTCAAGACTCAGTTAAAAATCCCTGCCTCCCCCTTTTTCCCGACGATTGCAAAACCTGATATATAAAAACTAAGAAGATCTTACAATCCTTAAAAATTACAGAAACTCTTTCGAATTATCTCTCTCTACATTTTTGCATTGTGCATTTCCATTCTAGATGTACTCTTTTTTCTTAAAACAAAACTTTGAGTTTTCGCTCACCCTTCATCCCGTAAACCAAAAAGACAAATAGATCACAACAAAATGAAAATTTTGGAGTTAAAAAATTTAAAAAAATAACAAATGTAAGTATAGAAAATTTATTCACACACCACAAATGAACACAAAAGTTTTGTTGTCCATGTTTGGGAAATTCCACAAGTTCAACCCTAACAGCTTGAAATTTTATAAGAAAGAGATTTCCTCCACACATGCTTTAAAAATGGATATGCATGTTTTAAACAAGTTAAAGATGCAAATAACCTATGGATCCAAAGCTTTTGAAGAGAATAACAAACGCTCATTAAATTATCAAGTGAACTTGCGGTTGGATATTTACTCGAGTTAAACAAGCAATTATTTTTACCATCTACAAAAAGCTGACCCAACAATCATAGATGATTGTAAAGTAATTTATCATGCGTAAAAGGCTATATTACCCTAAGAAATGACTTATGGATTGGGAGTCAACACTCAGTTAAAAATCCCTGATTCCCCCTTTTTCCCGACGATTCAAAACCTGATATATAAAAACTAAAAAGACCTTAGAATCCCTAAAAATTACAAAAACTCTTCTGAATTATCTCGCTCTCCCTACATCCCATAAACCAAAAAGGCAAATAGATCACAACCAAATGAAAATTTTGGAGTAAAAAAGTTTAAAACAATAACAAATGTAAGAAAAGAAATTTTATTCACACACCACAAATGAACACAAAAGTTTTGTTGTCCAAGTTTGGGAAATTTCACTAGTTCAACCCTAACAGCTAGGAATTTTATAAGAAAGAGATTTCTTCCACACATGCTTTAAAAATGGATATGCATGTTTTAAACATGTTAAACATGCAAATCACCTATAGATCCAAACCGTTTGAAGAGAATAACAAACTCGCATTAAATTTTCAAGTGAACGTGAGGTGGGATATTTACCTGAGTCGAACTAGCCATTATATTGCCCATGTAAAAAAAGCTGACCCAACGATCATAGATGATTGTAAAGTGATTTATCATGCGTAACGGGCTATATTACCCTAAGGAATAACTTATGGATTGGGAGTCAAGACTCAGTTAAAAATCCCTGCCTCCCCCGTTTTCACGACGATTGCAAAAGCTGATATATAAAAACAAAGAAGACCTTACAATCCTTAAAAATTACAGAAACTCTTTCGAATTATCTCTCTCCACATTTGGGCATTGTGCATGTCCATTCTAGATGGACCCTTTTTTCTTAAAACAAAACTTTGAGTTTTCGCTCTCCCTTCATCCCGTAAACCAAAAAGGCAAATAGAGCACAGCAAAATGAAAGTTTCGGAGTTAAAAAATTTAAAACAATAACTAATGTAAGTAAATAAAATTTATTCACACACTACAAATGAACACAAAAGTTTTGTTTTCCAAGTTTGGGAAATTCCACAAGTTCAACTCTAATGGCTTGGAATTTTATAAGAAAGAGATTTCCACCACACATGCTTTAAAAATGGATAGGCAAGTTTTAAACATGTTAAAGACGCAAATGACCTATGGATCCAAAGCTTTTGAAGACAATAACAAACGCTCATTAAATTCTCAAGTGAACGTGCAGTGGGATATTTACCCGAGTCAAACAAGGCAATATTTTGCCCATTTACAAAAAGCTGACCCAACGATCATAGATGATTGTAAAGTGATTTACCAGGCGTAACGGGCTATATTACTCTAAGAAATGACTGATGGATTGGGAGTCAAGACTTAGTTAAAAATCCCTGCCTCCCCCTTTTTCCGGACGATTGCAAAACCTGATATATTAAAACTAAGAAGACCTTACAATCCCTAAAAATTACAGAAACTCTTTTGAATTATCTCTCTCTACATTTGTGCATTGTGCATTTCCATTCTAAATGTAACCTTTTTTCTTAAAACAAAACTTTGAGTTTTCGCTCTCCCTTCATCCCGTAAACCAAAAAGGCAAATAGATCACAACAAAAAGAAAATTTTGGAGTTAAAAAATTTAAAACAATAACTATTGTAAGTAAAAAAATTTATTCACACACCACAAATGAACACAAAAGTTTTTTTTCCAAGTTTGGGAAATTCCACATGTTCAACCCTAACAGCTTGGAATTTTGTAAGAAAGATATTTCCTCCACACATGCTTTAAAAATGGATATGCATGTTTTAAACATGTTAAAGATGCAAATCACCTATGGATCCAAAGCTTTTGAAGAGAATAACAAACGCTCATTAAATTATCAAGTGAACGTGAAGTGGGATATTTACCCGAGTCAAACAAGCCATTATTTTTCCCATCTACAAAAAGCTGACCCAACGATCATAGATGATTGTAAAGTTATTTATCATGCGTAATGGGCTATATTACCCTAAGAAATGAGTTATGGATTGGGTGTCAACACTCAGTTACAAATCCCTACTTCCCCCTTTTTCCCGACGATTGTAAAACCTGATATATAAAAACTAAAAAAAGCTTACAATCCCACACAATTACAGAAACTCTTTGGAATTATCTCTCTCTACATTTGTGCACTGTGCATTTCCAATCTAGATGTACTCTTTTTTCTTAAAACAAAACTTTGAGTTTTCGCTCTCCCTTCATTTCGTAAACCAAAAAGGCAAATAGATCACAACAAAATGAAAATTTAGGAGTTAAAATTTTTTTAAAAATAACAAAAGTAAGTAAAGAAAATTTTTTCACACACCACAAATGAACACAAAATTTTGGTTGTCCAAGTTTGGGAAATTCCACTAGTTCAACCCTAACAGCTTGGAATTTATAAGAAAGAGATTTCCTCCACATATGCTTTAAAAATGGATATGCATGAGTTAAACATGTTAAAGATGCAAATGACCTATGGATCCAAAGCTTTTGAAGACAACAACAAACGCTCATTAAATTCACAAGTGAACGTACGGTGGGATATTTACCCGAGTCAAACAAGCCATTATTTTGCCCATCTACAAAAAGCTGACCCAACGATCATAGATGATTGTAAAATTATTAATCATGCATAATGGGCTATATTACCGTAAGAAATGAATTATGGATTGGGTGTTAAGACTCAGTTAAAAATCCCTGCATCCCCCTTTTTCCTGACGATTGCAAAACCTGATATATAAAAACTAAGAAGAGCTTACAATCCCTAAAAATTACAGAAACTCTTTCGAATTATCTGTCTCAACATTTGTTCATTGTTCATTTCCATTCTAGATGTACTCTTTTGTCTTAAAACAAAACTTTGAGTTTTCGCTCCCGTAAACACAAAAGGCAAATAGATCACCACAAAATGAAAATTTTGGAGTTAAAAGTTTTAAAACAATAACAAATGTAAGTAAAGAAAATTTATTCACACACCACAAATGAACACAAAAGTTTTGTTGTCCAAGTTTGGGAAATTCCACTAGTTCAACCCTAATAGCTTGGAATTTTATCAAAAATAGATTTCCTCACTTGCTTTAAAAATGCATATGCATGTTTTGAACAGGTTAAATATGCAAATCACCTATGGATCCGAAGCTTTTGAAGAGAATAACAAACGCTCATAAAATTCTCAAGTGAACGTGCGGTGGGAAATTTAACCGAGTCAAACAAGCCATTATTTTTGCCATCTACAAAAAGCTGACCCAACGATCATAGATGATTGTAAAGTGATTTATCATGCGTAACGGGCTGTATTACCCTAAGAAATGACCTATGGATTGGGAGTCAAGACTCAGAAAAAAATCCCTGCCTCCCCCTTTTTCCTGACGACTGCAAAATCTGATATATAAAAACAAAGTAGAGCGTACAATCCCTAAAAATTATAGAAACTCTTTGGAATTATCTCTCTCTACATTTGTGCATTGTGAATTTCCATTATAGATGTACTCTTTTTTCTTAATCAAAACTTTGAGTTTTTCGCTCTCCCTTCCTCCCATAAACCAAAAACGCAAAAAGATCACAACAAAATGAAAATTTTGGAGTTAAAAAATTTATAACAACAACAAATGTAATAAAAGAAAATTTATTCACACACCACAAATGAACCCAAAAGTTTTGTTGTCCAAGTTTGGGAAATTCCACTATATCAACCCTAACAGCTTGGAATTTTATAAGAATGAGATTTCCTCCACACAAGCTTTAAAAATGGATATGCAAGTTTTAAATATGTTAAAGATGCAAATCACCTATGGATCCAAAGATTTTGAAGAGAATAACAAATGCTCATTAAATTCTAGAGTGAACGTGCGGTGGGATATTTACCCGAGTCAAACAACCCATTATTTTTCCCATCTACAAAAAGTTGACCCAACGATCATAGATGATTGCAAAGTGATTTATCATGCGTAACGGGCTATATCACCCTCAGTAATGACTTATGGATTGGGAGTCAAGACTTAGTTAAAAATCCCTGCCTGCCCCTTTTTCCCGACGATTGCAAAAGCTGATATATAAAAACTAAGAAGAGCTTAAAATCCCTAAAAATTACAGAAACTCTTTGGAATTATCTCTCTCTACATTTGTGCATTGTGCATTTCCATTCTAGATGTACTCTTTTTTCTTAAAAGAAAACGTTGAGTTTTCGCTCTCCCTTCATCCCGTAAACCGAAAAGGCAAATAGATAACAACAAAATGAAAATTTTGGAGTTAATAAATTTAAAACAGTAACAAATGTAAGTAAAGAAAATTTATTCACACACCACAAATGAACACAAAAGTTTTGTTGTCCAAGTTTGGGAAATTCCACTAGTTCAACCCTAACAACTTGGAATTTTATAAGAAAAAGATTTCCTCCACAAATGCTTTAAAAATGGATATGCATGTTTTAAACATGTTAAAGATGCAAATCACCTATGGATCGAAAGCTTTTGAAGAGAATAACAAATGCTCATTAAATTCTCAAGTGAACGTGAGGTGGGATATTTTCCCGAGTCAAACAGGCCATTATTTTTACCATCTACAAAAACCTGACCCACCGATCATAGACAATTGTAAAGTGATTTATCATGCGTAACAAGCTATATTACCCTAAGAAATGACTTATGGATTGGGAGTCAACACTCAGTTAAAAATCCCTGATTCCCCCTTTTTCCCGACGATTGCAAAACTTGATATATAAAAACTAAAAAGACCTTAGAATCCCTAAAAATTATAGAAACTCTTTGGAATAATCTCGCTCTACATTTGTGCACTTTGCATTTTAGTTTTAGATGTGCATTTCTTTCATAAATCAAAACCTTGAGTTTTCGCTCTCCCTTGATCCCGTAAACCAAAAAGGCAAATAGATCACAACAAAATGAAAATTTTGGAGTTAAAAAAATTAAAACAATAAAAAAGTAAGTAAAGAAAATTTATTCACAAACCAAAATTGAACACAAAAGTTTTGTTGTCCAAGTTTGGGAAATTCCACTTGTTCAACCCTAATAGCTTGGAATTTTAAAAGAAAGAGATTTCCTCCACACATGCTGTAAAAATGGATATGTATGTTTTAAACATGTTAAAGTTGAAAATCACCTATGGATCCAAAGCTTTTCAAGTGAATAACAAACGCACATTAAATTCTCAAGTGAATGTGCGGTGGGATATTTACCCGTGTCAAACAAGCCATTATTTTGCCCATCTACAAAAAGCTGACGCAATGATCATTGATGATTGTAAAGTGATTTATCATGCGTAATGGGCTATATTACCCTAGGAAATGATTATGGATTGGGAGTCAAGACTCAGCTAAAATTCCTTGCCTCCCCCTTTTTCCAGACGATTGCAAATCCTGATATATAGAAACTAAGAAGAGCTTACAATCCTAAAAAATTACAGAAACTCTTTCGAATTATCTCTCTCTACAATTGTGCATTGTTCATTTCCATTCTAGATGTACTCTTTTTTCTTAAAACAAAACTTTGAGTTTTTGCGATCCCATGATTCCATATACCAAAAAGGCAAATAGATCACAACAAAATGAAAATTTTGGAGTTAAAAAATTTAAAACAATAACAAATGTAAGTAATGAAAATTTATTCACACACCACAAATGAACACAAAAGTTTTGTTGTTCAAGTTTGGGAAATTCCACTAGTTCAACCCTAACAGCTTGGAATTTTATAAGAAAGAGATTTCCTCCACACATGCTTTAAAAATGGATATGCATGTTTTAAACATGTTAAAGATGAAAATCACCTAAGGATCCAAAGCTTTTGAAGAGAATAACAAACGCTCATTAAATTCTCGAGTGAACGTGCGGTGGGATATTTACCTGAGTCAAACAAGCCATTATTTTGCCCATCGACAAAAAGCTTTCCCAATAATCATAGATGATTGTAAAGTGATTTATCATGTGTAACGGGCTATGTTACCCTAAGAAATGACTTATGGATTGGGGGTCAAGACTCAACGAAAAATGCCTGCCTCCCCCTTTTTCCCGACGATTGCAAAACCTGATATATAAAAACTAAGAAGAGCTTACAATCCCTGAAAATTACAGAAACTCTTTGGAATTATCTCTCTCTACATTTGTGCATTGTGCATTTCCTTTCTAGATGTACTCTTTTTTCTTAAAAGAAAACTTTGAGTTTTCGCTCTCCCTTCATGCAGAAAACCAAAAAGGCAAATAGATCACAACAAAATGAAAATTTTGGAGTTAGAAAATTTAAAACAGTAACAAATGTAAGTAAAGAAAATTTATTCACACACCACAAATGAACACAAAAGTTTTGTTGTCCAAGTTTTGGAAATTCCACTAGTTCAACCCTAACAGATTGGAATTTTATAAGAAAGAGATTTCCTCCACACATGCTTAAAAACTGGATATGCATGTTTTAAACATCTTAAAGATGCAAATCACCTAAGGATCCAAAGAGATTTCCTCCACACATACTTTAAAAATGGATATGACTGTTTTAAACATGTTAAAGATCCAAATCACCTATGGATCCAAAGCTTTTGAAGAGAACAAAGAATGCTCATTAAATTCTCAAGTGAACGTGCGGTAGGATATTTACCCGAGTCAAACAAGGCCATATTTTGCCCATCTACAAAAAGCTAACTCAACGATCATAGATGATTGTAAAGTGATTTATCATGCGTAACAGGCTATATTACCCTAAGAAATGACTTATGGATTGGGAGTCAACACTCAGTTAAAAATCCCTGCTGCCCCCTTTTTCCCGACGATTTCAAAACCTGATATATAAAAACTATAAAGATCTTATAATCCCTAAAAATTTCAGAAACTCATTGGTATTATCTCGCTCTACATTTGTGCACTGTGTATTTTCATTTTAGATGTACACTTTTCTCATAAATCAAAACTTTGAGTTTTCGCTCTCCCTTCATCCCGTAAACCAAAAAGGCAAATAGATCACAACGAAACGAAAATTTTAGAGTTCATGTAACGAAAAAATTTAAAACAATAAAAAATGTAAGTAAATAAAATTTATTCACACACCACAAATGAATATAAAAGTTTTGTTGTCCAACTTTGGGAAATTCCTCTAGTTCAAATCTAACAGCTTGGAATTTTATAAGAAAGAGATTTCCTCCACACATGCTTAAAAAATGGATTTGAACGTTTGAAACTTGTTAAAGATGCAAATCACCTATGGATCCAAAGGTTTTGAAGAGAATAACAAACGCTCATTAAATTCTCAAGTGAACGTGCGGTGGGATATTTACCCGAGTCAAACAAGCCATTATTTTGCCCATCAACAAAAAGCTGACCCAACGATCATGGATGATTGTAAAGCGATTCATCAAACGTAACGGGCTATATTACCCTAACAAATGACTTACGGATTGGGAGTCAAGACTCAGTTAAAAATCCCTCCCACCCCCTTTTTCGCGACAATTGCTAAACCTGTTATAGAAAAACTAAGAGGAGCATACAATCCCTAAAAATTATAGAAAATCTTTGGAATTATCTCTCTCTACATTTGTGCATTGAGCACTTCCATTCTAGATGTACTCTTTTTTCATAAAACAAAACTTTGAGTTTTCGCTCTCCCTTCATCCCGTAAACATAAAAGTCAAACAGATCACAACAAAATGAAAATTTAGGAGTTCAAAATTTCAAACAATAACAAATGTCAAGTAATGAAAATTTATTCACACACAACAAATGAACACAAAAGTTTTGTTATCCAAGTTTGGGAAATTCCACAAGTTCAACCCTTACAGATTGGAATTTTATAAGAAAGAGATTTCCTCCACACATGCTTAAAAACTGGATATGCATGTTTTAAACAACTTAAAGATGCAAATCACCTAAGGATCCAAAGCTTTTGAAAAGAATAACAAATGCTCATTAAATTCTCAAATGAATGTGCGGTGGGATATTTACCCGAGTCAAACAAGCCATTATTTTGCCCGTCTACAAAACGCTGACCTAACGATCATAAATGATTGTAAAGTGATTTATCATGCGTAATGGGCTATATTACCCTAAGAAAAGACTTATGGATTGGGAGTCAACACTCAGTTAAAAATCCCTCCTTCCCCCTTTTTCCCGACGATTGCTAAACCTGATATTTAAAAACTAAAAAGACCTTAGAATCCCTAAAAATTAAAGAAACTCTTTGGAATTATCTCATTCTACATTTGTGCACTGTGCATTTTCATTTTAGATGTACACTTTTTTCATAAATCAAAACTTTGAGTTTTCGCTCTCCCTTCATCCCGTAAACCAAAAAAGGCGAATAGATCACAACAAAAAGAAAATTTTGGAGTTCATGTACGGAAAAAATTAAAAACAATAACAAATGTAAGTAAAAAAAATTTATTCACACACCATAAATGAATACAAAAGTTTTGTTGTCCAAGTTTGGGAAATTCCACTAGTTCAACCCTAACAGCTTGGAATTTTATAAGAAAGAGATTTCCTCCACACATGCTTAAAAAATGGATATGCATGTTTTAAACATGTTAAAGATGCAAATCACCTATGGATCTAAAGCTTTTGAAGAGAATCACAAACACTCATTAAATTCTCAAGTGAACGTGCGGTGGGATATTTACCCGAGTAAGACAACCCATTATTTTGCCCATCTACAAAAAGATGACCCAACGATCATAGATGATTGTAAAGTGATTTATCATGCGTAACAGGCTATATTACCATAAGAAATGACTTATGGATTTGGAGTCAACACTCAGTTAAAAATCCCTGCTTCCCCCTTTTTCCCGACGATTGCAAAACCGAATATATAAAAACTAGAAAGACTTTAGAATCCCTAAAAATTACAGAAACTCTTTGGAATTATCTCTCTTTACATTTGTGCACTGTGTATTTTCATTTTAGAAGTACACACTTTTCATAAATCAAAACTTTGAGTTTTCGCTCTCCCTTTATCCCGTAAACCAAAAAGGCAAATAGATCACAACAAAATACAAAGTTTAGAGTTCATGTACGGAAAAAATTTCAAACAATAACAAATGTAAGTAAACAATTTTTATTCACACACCACCAATGAATACAAAAGTTTCGTTGTCCAAGTTTGGGAAATTCCACTAGTTCAACCCTAACAGCTTGGAATTTTATAAGAAAGAGATTTCCTCCACACATGCTTAAAAAATGGATTTGCATATTTGAAACATGTTAAAGATGCAAATCACCTATGGATCCAAAGCTTTTGAAGAGAATAACAAACGCTCATTAAAATCTCAAGTGAACGTGGGGTGGGATATTTACTCAACTCAAACAAGCCATTATTTTGCCCATCTACAAAAAGCTGACCCAACGATCATAGATGATTGTAAAGTGATTTATCATGCGTAACAAGCTATATTACCCTAAGAAATGACTTATGGATTGGGAGTCAAGACTCGGTTAAAAATCCCCGCCTCCCCCTTTTTCCCGACGATTGCAAAACCTGATATATAAAAACATTGAAGAGGTTACAATCCCTAAAAATTATAGAAACTCTTTGGAATTATCTCTGTCTATATTTGTGCATCGCGCATTTCCATTCTAGATATACTCTTTTTTCTTAAAACAAAACTTTGAGTTTTCGTTCTCCCTTCATCCCGTAAACCAAAAAGGCAAATAGATTGCAACAAAAAGAAAATTTTGGAGTTAAAAAATTTAAAACAATAACAAATGTATGTAAAGAAAATTTATTCACCCACCACAAATGAACACAAAAGTTTTGTTGTCCAAGTTTGGGAAATTCCACTAGTTAAACCCTAACAACTTGGAATTTCATAACAAAGAGATTTCCTTCACACATGCTTTAAAAATGGATATGCATGTTTTAAACATGTTGAAGATGCAAATCACCTATGGATCCAAAGCTTTTGAAGAGAATAACAAACTCTCATTAAATTCTCAAGTGAATGTGCGATGGGATATCTACCCGACTCAAATAAGCCATTATTTTGGCCGTCTACAAAAAGTTGACCCAATGATCAAAGATGATTGTAAAGTGATTTATCAAGTGTAACGGGCTATATTACCCTAAGAAATGACTTATGGATTGGGAGTCAAGACTCAGTTAAAAATCCCTGCCTCCCCCTTTTTCCCGACGATTGCAAAACCTGATATATAAAAACTAAGTAAGAGCTTACAATCCCTAAAAATTAGAGAATCTCTTTGGAGTTATCTCTCTCTACATTTGTGCATTGAGCATTTCCATTCTAGATGTACTCTTTTTTCTTAAAACAAAACTTTGAGTTTTTGCTCTCCCTTCATCCCGTAAACATAAAAGGCAAACAGATCACAACAAAATGAAAATTTTGGAGTTAAAAATTTAAAACAATAACAAATGTAAGTAAAGAAAATTTATTCACACAAAACAAATGAACACAAAATTTTTGTTGTCCAAGTTTGGGAAATTCCACTAGTTCAACCCTACCAGATTGGAATTTTATAAGAAAGAGATTTCCTCCACACATCCTTAAAAACTGGATATGCATGTTTTAAACATCTTAAAGATGCAAATCACCTATGGAACCGAAGCTTTTGAAGAGAATAACAAACGTTCATTAAATTCTCAAATGAACGTGCGGTGGGATATTTACCCGAGTCAAACATGCCCTTATTTTGCCCGTCTTCAAAAAGTTGACCCAACGTTCATAGATGATTGTAAAGTGATTTATCATGTGTAACGGGCTATATTACCCTAAGAAATGACTTATGGATTGGGAGTCAACACTCTGTTAAAAATCCCTGCTTCCGCCTTTTTCCCGACGATTGCAAAACCAGATATACAAAAACTAAAAAGACCTTAGAATCCCTAAAAATTACAGAAACTCTTTGGAATTATCTCACTCTACATTTGTGCACTGTGTATTTTAATTTTAGATGAACACTCTTTCCATAAATCAAAACTTTGAGTTTTCGCTCTCCCTTCATCCCGTAAACCAAAAAGACAAATTATCACAATAAAATGAAAATTTTAGAGTTCACGTACTGATAAAATTTAAAAAAATAACAAATGTAAGTAAAGAAAATTTATTCACAAACGACAAATGAAAACAAAAGTTTTCTTGTCCAAGTTTGGGAAATTCCACTAGTTCAACCCTAACTGCTTGGAATTTTATCAGAAAGAGATTTCCTCCACACATGCTTTAAAAATGGATATGCATTTTTTAAACATATTTAAGATGAAAATCACCTTCGGATCCAAAATTTTTGAAGAGAATAACAAACGCTCATTAAATTCTCAAGTGAACGTACGGTGGGATATTTAACCCAGTGAAACAAGCCATTATTTTACCCATCTACAAAAAGCTAACCCAACGATCATAGATGATTGTAAAGTGATTTACCATGTGTAACGGGCTATATTACCCTAAGAAATGACTATTGGATTGGGAGTCAAGACTCAGTTAAAAATCCCTACCTCCCCCTTTTTCCCGACGATTGCAAAACCTGATAAATAAAAACTAAGAAGAGCTTACGATCCCTAAAAATTACAGAAACTCTTTGGAATTATCTTTCTCTACATTTGTGCATTGTACATTTACATTCTAGATGTACTCTTTTTTCTTAAAACAAAACTTTGAGTTTTCACTCTCACTTCATCCCGTAAACCAAAAAGGCAAATAGATCACAACAAAATGAAAATTTTGGAGTTAAAAAATTTAAAACAATAACAAATGTAAGTAAACAATATTTATTCACACACCACAAATGAACACAAAAGTTTTTTTGTCCAAGTTTGGGAAATTCCACTAGTTCAACCCTAAGAGCTTGGAATTTTATAAGAAAGAGATTTCCTCCACACATGCTTTAAAAATGGATATGCATGTTTTAAACATGTTAAAGAGAATAACAAACTCTCATTAAATTCTCAAGTGAACGTGCGGTGGGATATTTACCCGAGTCAAACAAGCCATTATTTTGCCCATCTACAAAAAACTGAGCCAACGATCAAAGATGATTGTAAAGTGATTTATCATACGTAATGGGCTATATTACCCAAAGAAATGACTTATGGATTGGGAGCCAACACTCAGTTAAAAATCCCTGCTGCCCCCTTTTTCCCGACGATTGCAAAACCTGATATATAAAAACTATAAAGACCTTAGAATCTCTAAAAATTACAGAAACTCTATGGAATTATCTCGCTCTACATTTGTGCACTGTGCATTTGCATTTTAGATGTACACTTTTTTCATAAATCAAAACTTTGAGTTTTCGCTCTCCCTTCATCCCGTAAACCAAAAAGGCAAATAGATCACAACGAAATGATAATTTTAGCGTTCTTGTACGAAAAAAATTTAAAACAATAACAAATGTAGGTAAAGAAAACTTATTCACACACCACAAATGAATATAAAAGTTTTGTTGTCCAAGTTTGGGAAATTCCACTAGTTCAACCCCAACAGCTTGGAATTATATAAGAAAGAGAATTCCTCTACACATGCTTAAAAAATGGATTTGCATGTTTGAAACTTGTTAAAGATGCAAATCATCTATGGATCCAAAACTTTTGAAGAGAATAACAAACGCTCATTAAATTCTCAAGTGAGCGTGCGGTGGGATATTCACCCGAGTCAAACAAACCATTATTTTGCCCATCTACAAAAAGCTGACCCAACGATCATGGATGATTGTAAAGTGATTTATCATGTGTAACGGGCTATATTACCCTAAGAAATGACTTATGGATTGGGAGTCAGGACTCAGTTAAAATCCCTGCCTCCCCCTTTTTCCCGACGATTGCAAAACCTGATATATAAAAACTAAGAAGAGCTTACAATCCCTAAAAATTACAGAAACTCTTTGGAATTATCTCTCTGTACATTTGTGCAATGAGCATTTTCATTCTAGATGTTCTCTTTTTTCTTAAAAAAAAACTTTGAGTTTTCGTTCTCCCTTCATCCCGTAAACATAAAAGGCAAACAGATCACAACAAAATGAAAATTTTGGAGTTAAAAATTTAAAACAATAACAAATGTAAGTAAAGAAAATTGATTCACACACCACAAATGAACACAAAAGTTTTGTTGTCCAAGTTTGGGAAATTCCACTAGTTCAACCCTAACAGATTGGAATTTTATAAGAAAGAGATTTCCTTCACACATGCTTAAAAACTGGATATGCATGTTTTAAACATGTTAAAGATGCAAATCACCTATGGATCCGAAGCTTTTGAAGAGAATAACAAACGCTCATTAAATTCTCAAATGAACTTGCGGTGGGATACTTACCCGAGTCGAATAAACCATTATTTTGGCCGTCTTCAAAAAGTTGACCCAACGATCATAGATGATTGTAAACTGATTAATCATGCGTAACGGGCTATATTACCTTAAGAAATGACTTATGGATTGGGAGTCACTACTCAGTTAAAAACCCCTCCTTCCCCCTTTTTCCCGACGATTGCTAAACCTGAAATTTAAAAACTAAAAAGACCTTAGAATACCTAAAAATTACAGAAACTCTTTGGAATTATCTCACTCTACATTTTTACACTATAAATTTTCATTTTAGATGTACACTTTTTTCGTAAATCAAAACTTTGGGTTTTCGCTCTCCCTTCATCCCGTAAACCAAAAAGGTGAATAGATCCCATCAAAATGAAAATTTTGGAGTTGATGTACGGAAAAAATTTAAAAATATAACAAATGTAAGTAAAGAAAATTTATTCACACACCAGAAATGAATACAAAAGTTTTGTTGTCCAAGTTTGGAAAATTCCACTAGTTCAACCCTAATTGCTTGGAATTTTATAAGAAAGAGATTTCCTCCACACATGCTTAAAAAATGGATATGCATGTTTTAAACATGTTAAAGATCCAAATCACCTACGGATCTAAAGCTTTTGAAGAGACTAACAAACAATCATTAAATTTTCAAGTGAACGTGCGGTGGGATATTTACCCGAGTCAAACAAGCCATTATTTTGCCCATCTACAAAAAGCTGACCCAATGATTATAGATGATTGTAAAGTGATTGATCATGCGTAACGGGCTATATTACCCTAAGAAATGACTTATAGATTGGGAGTCAACACTCAGTTAAAAATCCATGTTGCCACCTTTTTCCCGACGATTGCAAAACCTGATATATAAAAACTAAAAAGACCTTAGAATCCCTAAAAATTACAGAAACTCTTTCGAATTATTTCGCTCTACATTTGTGCACTTAGTATTTTCATTTTAGATGTACACTCTTTTCATAAATCAAAACTTTGAGTTTTCGCTCTCCCTTCATCCCGTAAACCAAAAAGGCAAATCGATCAAAACAAAATGAAAATTTTAGAGTTCATGTACGCAAAAAATTTAAAACAATAACAAATGTTACTAAAGAAGATTTATTCACACACGACAAAAGAATACAAAAGTTTTCTTGTCCAAGTTTGGGAAATACCTCTAGTTCAACCCTAACTGCTTGGAATTTTATAAGAAAGAGATTTCCTCCACACATGCTTTAAAAATGGATATGCATGTTTTAAACTTGTTAAAGATGCAAATCACCTTTGGATCCAAAACAATTGAAGAGAATAACAAACGCTCATTAAATTCTCAAGTGAACGTGCGGTGGGATATTTACCCGAGTCAGACAAGCCATTATTTTGCCCATCTACAAAAAGCTGACCCAACGATCTTAGATGATTGTAAAGTGATTTATCTTGTGTAACGGGCTATATTATCCTAAGAAATGTCTTATGGATTGGGACTCAACACTCAGTTAAAAATCCCTGCTTCCCCCTTTTACCCGACGATTGCAAAACCTGATATATAAAAACTAAAAGGACGTTAGAATCCCTAAAACTTACAAAACCTCTTTGGAATTATCTCGCTCAACATTTGTGCACTGTGCATTTTCATTTTAGATGTACACTTTTTTCATAAATCAAAACTTTGAGTTTCCACTCTCCCTTCATCCCGTAAAGCAAAAATGCAAATAGATCACAACAACATGAAAATTTTAGTGTTCATGTACGGAAAAAATTTAAAAAAATAACAAATGTAAGTAAAGAATTTTTATTCACACACCACAAATGAATAGAAAAGTTTTGTTGTCCAAGTTTGGGAAATTCCACTAGTTCAACCCTAACAGCTTGGAATTTTATAACAAAGAGATTTCCTTCACACATGCTTTAAAAGTGGATATGAATGTTTTAAACATGTTAAAAATGCAAATCACCTATGGATCCAAAGCCATTGAAGAGAATAATAAACGCTCATTAAATTCTCAAGTGAACGTGCGGTGGAATATTTACCCAAGTCCAACAAGCCATTATTTTGCCCATCTACAAAAAGCTGACCCAACGATCATGGATGATTGTAAAGTGAATTATCATGCGTAACGGGCTATATTACCCTAAGAAATCACTTCTGGATTGGGAGTCAACACTCAGTTAAAAATCCTTGCTGCCCCCTTTTTCCCGACGATTGCAAAACCTGATATATAAAAACTATAAAGACTTTAGAATCCCTAAAAATTACTGAAACTCTTCGAAATTATCTTGCTCTACATTTGTGCATTGTGCATTTTCATTTTAGATGTACACTTTTTTCATAAATCAAAACTTGGAGTTTTTGCTTTCCCTTCATCCCGTAAACAAAAAAGGCAAATAGATCACAATAAAATGAAAATTTTAGAGTTCATGTACGGAAAAAATTTAAAACAATAACAAATGTAAGTAAAGAAAATTTATTCACACACCGCAAATGAGTGCAAAAGTTTTGATGTTCAAGTTTGGGAAATTCCACTAGTTAAACCCACACTGCTTGGAATTTTATAAGAAAGAGATTTCCTCAACACATGCTTAAAAATGGATTTGCATGTTTGAAACATGTTAAAGATGCAAATCGCCTATGGATCCAAAGCTTTTGAAGAGAATAACAAACGCTCATTAAATTCTCAAGTGAACGTGCGGTGGGATATTTACCCAAGTCAAACAAGCCATTATTTTGCCCATCTACAAAAAGCAGACCCAACGATCATAGATGATTGTAAAGTGATTTATCATGCGTAACGGGCTATATTACCCTCACAAATGACTTATGGATTGGGAGTCAAGACTCAGTTAAAAATCCCTGCCTCCCCCATTTTTCCGTTGATTGCAAAACCTGATATATAAAAACTAAGAAGAGCTTACATTCCCTAAAAATTACAGAAACTCTTTGGAATTATCTCTCTCTACATTTGTGCATTGTGCATTTCCATTCTACATGTACTCTTTTTGCTTAAAACAAAACTTTGAGTTTTCGTTCTCCCTTCATCTCGTAAACATAAAAGGCAAACAGATCACAACGAAATGAAAATTTTGGAGTTAAAAATTTAAAACAATAACAAATGTAAGTAAAGAAAATTTATTCACACACAACAAATGAACACAAAAGTTTTGCTTTCCAAGTTTGGGAAATTCCACTAGTTCAACCCTAACAGATTGGAATTTTATAAGAAAAAGATTTCCTCCACACATGCTTAAAAACTGGATATGCATGTTTTAAACATATTAAAGATGCAAATCACCTATGGATCCGAAGCTTTTGAAGAGAATAACAAACGCTCATAGATGATTGTAAAGTGATTTACCATGTGTAACGGGCTATATTAACCTAAGAAATGACTATGGATTGGGAGTCAACACTCAGTTAAAAATCCATGGTTCCCCCTTTTTCCAGACGTTAGAATCCCTAAAAATTACAGAAACTCTTTGGAATTATCTCGCTCAACATTTCGGCACTGTGCATTTTCATTTTAGATGTACACTCTTTTCATAAATATAAACTTTGAGTATTCGCTCCCCCTTCATCCCGTCAACCAAAAAGGCAAATAGATCACAACAAAATTAAAATTTTAGAATTCATGTATGGAAAAAATTTAAAACAATAACAAATGTAAGTAAAGAATTTTTATTCACACACCACCAATGAATACAAAAGTTTTGTTGTCCAAGTTTGGGAAATTCCACTAGTTCAACCCTAACAGCTTGGGATTTTATAAGAAAGTGATTTCCTCCACACATTCTTAAAAAATGGATTTGCATATTTGAAATATGTTAAAGATCCAAATCACCTATGGATCGAAAGCTTTTGAAGAGAATAACAAGCGCTCATTAAATTCTCAACTGAACGTGGGGTGGAATATTTACCCAAGTCAAACAAGCCTTTATTTTGCCCATCTACAAAAAGCTGACCCAACGATCATAGATGATTGTAAAGTGATTTATCATGCGTAACGGGCTATATTACCCTAAGAAATTACTTATGGATTGGGAGTCAAGACTCGGTTAAAAATCCCTGCCTCCCCCTTTTTCTCGACGATTGCAAAACCTGATATATAAAAACTAAGAAGAGCTTACAATTCCTAAAAATTATAGAAACTCTTTGGAATTATCTCTCTCTACATTTGTGCATTGTACATTTCCATTATAGATGTACTCTTTTTTTTTAAAACAAACCTTTGAGTTTTCACTCTCCCTTGATCTCGTAAACCAAAAAAGCAAATAGATCACAACAAAATGAAAATTTTGGAGTTAAAAAATTTAAAACAATAACAAATGTAAGTAAACAATATTTATTCACACTCCACGAATGAACACAAAATTTTTGTTGTCCAAGTTTGGGAAATTCCACTAGTTCAACCCAAACAGCTTGGAATTTTATAAGAAAGAGATTTCCTCAACACATGCTTTAAAAATGGATATGCATGTTTTAAACATGTTAAAGAGAATAAAAAACGCTCATTAAATTCTCAAGTGAACATGCGGTGGGATATTTACCCGAATAAAACAAGCCATTATTTTGCCCATCTACAAAAAGCTGACCCAACGATCATGGATGATTGTAAAGTGATTTATCATGCGTAACGGGCTATATTACCCTAAGAAATGACTTATGGATTGGGAGTCAAGACTCAGTTAAAAATCCCTGCCTCCCCCATTTTCCCGACGATTGAAAACCTGATATATAAAAACTAAGAAGAGCTTACAATCCCTAAAAATTACTGAAACTCTTTTGAATTATCTCTCTCTACATTTGTGCAATGAGCATTTCCATTCTAGATGTACTCTTTTTTCTTAAAACAAAACTTTGAGTTTTCGTTCTCCCTTCATCCCGTAAACATAAAAGGCAAACAGGTCACAACAAAATGATAATTTTGGAGTTAAAAATTTAAAACAATAACAAATGTAACAAAATAAAATTTATTCACACACAACAAATGAACACAAAAGTTTTGTTTTCCAAGTTTGGGAAATTCCACTAGTTCAACCCTAACAGATTGAAATTTTATTAGAAAAAGATTTCCTCCACACATGCTTAAAAATTGAATATGCTTGTTTTTAACATTTAAAGATGCAAATCGCCTATGGATCCGAAGCTTTTGAAGAGAATAACAAACGCTCATTAAATTCTCAAATCAACTTGCGGTGGGATATTTACCTGTATCAAACAAGCCATTATTTTGCCCGTTTTCAAAAAGCTGACCCAACGATCATAGATGATTGTAAAGTGATTTATCATGTGTAACGGGTTATATTATCCTAAGAAATGACTTATGGATTGGGAGTCAACACTCCGTTAAAAATCCCTCCTTCCCCCTTTTTCCCAACGATTGCTAAACCTGATATTTAAAAACTAAAAGGACGTTAGAATCCCTAAAACTTACATAACCTCTTTGGAATTATCTCGCTCTACATTTGTGCACTGTGCATTTTCATTTTAGATGTACACTTTTTTCATAAATCAAAACCTCGAGTTTTCGCTCTCCCTTCATCTCGTAAACCAAAAAGGCGAATAGATCACATCAAAAAGAAAATTTTGGAGTTCATGTACGGAAAAAATTTAAAACAATAACAAATGTTAGTAAAGTAAATTTATTCACACACCAGAAATGAATACAAAAGTTTTGTTATCCAAGTTTGGGAAATTCCACTAGTTCAACCCTAACAGCTTGGAATTTTATAAGAAAGAGATTTCCTCAACACATGCTAAAAAAATGGGTATGCATGTCTTAAACATGTTAAAGAAGCAAATCACCTATGGATTTAAAGCTTTTGAAGAGAATAACAAACGCTCATTAAATTCTAAAGTGAACGTGCGGTGGGATATTTACCTGAGTCAAACAAGCCATTATTTTGCCCATCTACAAAAAGCTAACCCAACAATCATAGATGATTGTAAAGTGATTTATCATGCATAACGGGCCATATTACCCTAATAAATGTCTTATAGATTGGGAGTCAACACTCAGTTAAAAATCCCTGCTTCCGCCTTTTTCCCGACTATTGCAAAACCTTATATATAAAACTTAAAAAGACCATAGAATCCCTCAAAATTACATAAACTCTTTTGAATTATCTCGCTCTAAATTTGTGCACTTAGTTTTTTCATTTTAGATGTACACTTTTTTCATAAATCAAAACTTTGAGTTTTCGCTATCCCTTTGTCCCGTAAGCCAAAACGACAAATCGATCACAACAAAATGAAAATTTTAGAGTTCATGTACGGAAAAAATTTAAAACAATAAGAAATGTAAGTAAAAAAAATTTATTCACACACCACAAATGAATACAAAGGTTTTCTTGTCCAAGTTTGGGAAATCCGACTAGTTCAACCCTAACTGCTTGCAATTTTATAAGAAAGAAATTTCCTCCACACATGCTTTAAAAATGGATATGCATGTTTTAAACATCTTAAAGATGCAAATCACCTTTGGATCCAAAACTTGTGAAGAGAATAACAAACGCTCATTAAATTCTCAAGTGAACGTGCGGTGGGATATTTACCCAAGTCAAACAAGCCATTATTTTGCCCATCTATAAAAAGCTGACCCAACGATCATAGATGATTGTAAAGTGATTTATCATGTGTAACGGGCTATATTACCCTATGAAATGACTGATGGATTAGGAGTCAACACACAGTTAAAAATCCTAGCTTCCCCCTTTTTCACGACGATTGCAAAACCTGATATATATAAACTAAAAAGACGTTAGAATCCATAAAAATTACAGAAACTCTTTAGAATTATCTCGCTCAGCATTTGTGCACTGTGCATTTTCATTTTAGATGTACACTCTTTTCACAAATCAAAACTTTGAGTTTTCGCTCTCCCTGCATCCCGTAAACCAAAAAGGCAAATAGATCACAACAAAATGAAAATTTAAGTGTTCATGTACGAAAAAAATTTAAAACAATAACAAATGTAAGTAAAGATTTTTATTCACACACCACCAATGAATACAAAAGTTTTTTTGTCCAAGTTTGGGAAATTCCACTAGTTCAAACCTAACAGCTTGGAGTTTTATAAGAAAGTGATTTCCTGCACACTTGCTTAAAAAATGGATTTGCATGTTTGAAACATGTTAAAGATGCAAATCACCTATGGATCAAAAGCTTTTGAAGAGAATAACAAACGCTCATTAAATTTTCAAGTGAAAGTGGGGTGGGATATTTACCCAAGTCAAACAAGCCATTATTTTGCCCATCTACAAAAAGATGACCCAAAGATCATAGATGATTGTAAAGTGATTTATCGTGCGTAACGGGCTATATTACCCTAAGAAATGACTTATGGATTGGGAGTCAAGACTCGGTTAAAAATCCCTGCCTCCCCCTTTTTCCCAACGATTGCAAAACCTGATATATAAAAACTAAGAAGAGCTTACAATCTCTAAAAATTAAAGAAAATATTTGGAATTATCTCTCTCTACATTTGTGCATTGATCATTTCCAATCTAGATGTACTTTTTTTCTTCAAACAAAACTTTGAGTTTTCGCTCTCCCTTCATCCCGTAAACATAAAAGGCAAACAAATCGCAACAAAATGAAAATTTTGGAGTTAAAAAATTTAAAACAATAACAAATGTCAGTAACGAAAATTTATTAACACACCACAAATGAACACAAAATTTTTGTTGTCCAAGTTTTGGAAATTCCACTAGTTCAACTCTAAAAGATTGGAATTTTATAAGAAAGAGATTTCCTCCACACAAGCTTTAAAAATGGATAAGCATGTTTTAAACGTGTTAAAGATACAAATCACCTATGGATCCAAAGCACTTGAAGAGAATAACAAACGCTGATTAAATTCTCAAATGAACGTGTGGTAGGATATTTACCCGAGTCAAACAATCCATTGTTTTGCCCATCTACAAAAAGCTGACCCAACGATCGTAGATGATTGTAAAGTGATTTATCATGCGTAATGGGCTTTATTACCCTAAGAAATGACTTATGGAATGGGACTCAACACTCAGTTAAAAATCCCTCCTGCCCCCTTTTTCCCTACGATTGCTAAACCTGATATTTAAAAACTAAAAAGACCTTAAAATCCCTAAAAATTACAGCAAATCATTGGAATTATTTCGCTCTATATTTCTGCACTGTGCATTTTCATTTTAGACGTGAGGCTTTTTCATAAATCAAAACTTCGAGTTTTCGCTCTCCCTTCATCCCGTAAACCAAAAGGCGAATAGATTAGCACAAAATGAAAATTTTGGAGTTCTTGTACAGAAAAAATTTATAACCATAACAAATGTAAGTAAATAAAATTTATTCAACACCACAAATGAACACAAAAGTTTTGTTGTGCAAGTTTGGGAAATTCCACTAGTTCAAACCAAACAGCTTGGAATTTTATTAGAAAGAGATTTCCTCCACACATGCTTGAAAAATGGATATGCATGTTTTAAACATGTTAAAGATGCAAATCAACTATGGATCTAAAGCTTTTGAAGAGAATAACAAACGGTCATTAAATTCTTAAGTGAACGTGCGCTGGGATATTTACCCGAGTCAAACAAGCCATTATTTTGCTCATCTACAAAAAGCTGACCCAATGATCATAGATGATTGTAAAGTGATTTATCATGCGTAACGGGTTATATTACCCTAAGAAATGACTTATGGATTGGGAGTGAACACTCAGTTAATAATTCCTGCTTCCCCTATTTCCCGATGATTGCAAAACCTGATATATAAAAACTAAAAAGACCTAAAAATCCCTAACAATTACATAAACTCTTTGGAATTATCTCTCTCTACATTTGTGCATTATGCATTTTCATTTTAGCTGTACACTTTTTTCATAAATCAAAACTTTGAGTTTTCGCTCTCCCTTCATCCCGTAAACACAAAAGGCAAATAGATCACAACGAAACGATAATTTTAGAGTTCATGTACGGAAAAAATTTAAAACAATAACAAATGTAATTAAAGAAAATTTATTCACACACCACAAATGAATATAAAAGTTTTGTTGTCCAAGTTTGGGAAATTCCACTAGTTCAACCCTAACAGCTTGGAAATTTATAAGAAAGAGATTTCCTCTACACATGCTTAAAAAATGGATTTGCATGTTTGAAACTTGTTAAAGATGCAAATCACCTATGGATCAAAATATTTTGAAGAGAATAACAAATGCTCATTAAATTCTCAAGTGAACGTGCGGTGGGATATTTACCCGAGTCAAAAAAGCCATTATTTTGCCCATCTACAAAAAGCTGACCCAACGATCATGGATGATTGTAAAGTGATTTATCATGCGTAACGGGCTATATTACCCTAAGAAATGACTTATGGATTGGGAGTCAAGACTCAGTTAAAAATCCCTGCCTCCCCCATTTTCCCGACGATTGAAAAACCTGATATATAAAAACTAAGAAGAGCTTACAATCCCTAAAAATTACAGAAACTCTTTGGAATTATCTCTCTCTGCATTTGTGCAATGAGCATTTCTAGTCTAGATGTACTCTTTTTTCATAAAAGAAAACTTTGAGTTTTCGCTCTGCCTTCATCCCATAAACATAAAAGGAAAACAAATCACAACAAAATATAAATTTTGGAGTTAAAAATTTAAAACAATAACAAATGTAAGTAAAGAAAATTTATTCACACACAACAAATGAACACAAAAGTTTTGTTGTCCAAGTTTGGGAAATTCCATTAGTTCAACCCTAACAGATTCGAATTTTATAAGAAAGAGATTTCCTCCACACATGCATACAAACTGGATATGCATGTTTTAAACATGTTAAAGATGCAAATCACCTATGGATCCGAACCTTTTGAAGAGAATAATAAACGCTCATTAAATTCTCAAATTGACTTGCGGTGCGATATTTACCTGAATCAAACAACCCATTATTTTGCCCGTCTTCAAAAAGCTGACCCAATGATCATAGATGATTGTAAAGTGGTTTTTGATGTGTAACGGGTTATATTACCCTAAGAAATGACTTATAGATTGAGAGTCAACACTCAGTTAAAAATTCCTTCTTCCCCTTTTTTCCCAACGATTGCTAAACCTGATATTTAAAAACTAAAAAGACCCTAGAATCCCTAAAAATTACAGAAACTCTTTGGAATTATCTCGCTCTACATTTGTGCAGTGTGCATTTTCATTTTAGATGTACACTTTTTTCATAAATCAAAACTTTGAGCTTTCGCTCTCCCTTCATCCCGTAAACCAAAAAGGCAATTAGATCACAACAAAATGAAAATTTTGGAGTTTAAGTACGGAAAAAATTTAAAACAATTACAAATGTAAGTAAAGAATATTTATTCACACTCCACAAATGAACACAAAAGTTTTGTTGTCCTCCACACATGCTTAAAAAATGGATATGCATGTTTTAAACATGTTAAATATGCAAATCACCTATGGATCAAAAGCTTTTGAAGAGAATAACAAACGGTCATTAAATTCTCAAGTGAACGTGCGGTGGCATGTTTACCCGAGTCAAACAAGCCATTATTTTGCCCATCTACAAAAAGCTCACCTAATGATCATAGATGATTGTAAAGTGATTTATCATGCGTAACGGGCTATATTACCCTAAGCAAAGACTTATGGATTGGGAGTCAACACTCAGTTAAAAATCCCTGCTTCCCCCTTTTTCCCGACGATTGCAAAACCTGATATATAAAAACTAAAAAGTCCTTAGAATCCCTAAAAATTACAGAAACTCTTTGGAATTATCTCGCTCTACATTTTTGCACTGTGCATTTTCATTTTAGATGGACAATTTTTTCATAAATCAAAACTTTGAGTTTTCGCTCTCCCTTCATCCCGTAAACCATGTACGAAAAAAATTTTAAACAATAACAAATGTAAAAAACAAAATTTATTCACACACCACAAATGAATACAAAAGTTTTGTTGTCCAACTCTGGGAAATTCCACAAGTTCAACCCTAACAGCTTGGAATTTTATAACAAAAGCGATTTCCTCCACACATGCTTAAAAAATCGATTTGCATGTTTTAAACATGCTAAAGATTCAAATCACCTATGTATCCAAATCTTTTGAAGAGAATAACAAACGCTCATTAAATTCTCAAGTGAACGTGCGGTGGGATATTTACCCGAGTCAAACAAGCCATTATTTTGCCCATCTACAAAAACCTAACCCAACGATCATAGATGATTGTAAAGTGATTTATCATGCGTAATGGGCTATATTACCCTAAGAAATGACTGATGGATTGGGAGTCAAGACTCAGTTAAAAATCCTTGCCTCCACCTTTTTCCCGACGATTGCAAAACCTAGTATCTAAACCTAAGAAGAGCTTACAATCCCTAAAAATTAAAGAAACTCTTTGGAATTATCTCTCTCTACATTTGTGCATTGAGCATTTCCATTCTAGATGTACTCTTTTTTGTTCAAAAAAAACTTTGAGTTTTTGCTCTCTCTTCATCCTGTAAACAAAAAAGGCAAACAGATCACAACAAAATGAAAAATTTGGAGTTAAAAAATTTATAACAATAACAAATGTAAGTAAAGAAAATTTATTCACACACCACAAATGAACACAAAACTTTTGTTGTCCATGTTTGGGAAATTCCTCTAGTTCAACCCTAACAGCTTGGAATTTTATAAGAAAGAGATTTCCTCCACACATGCTTTAAAAATGGAAATGCATGTTATAAACATGTTAAAGATGCAAATCACCTATGGATTCGAAGCTTTTGAAGAGAATAACAAACGCTCATTAAATTCTCAAATGAACGTGCGGTGGGATATTTACTCAAGTCAAACAAGCCATTATTTTGCCCATCTACAAAGAGCTGACCCAACGATCATATATGATTGTAAAGTGATTTCTCATGCGTAACGGGCTATACTACCCTAAGAAATGTCTTATAGATTGGGAATCAACACTCAGTTAAAAATCCCTGCTTCCGCCTTTTTTCCGACGATTGGAAAACCTAATATATAAAAAGTAAAAAGACCTTAGAATCCCTAAAAATTACAGAAACTCTTTGGAATTATCTCACTCTACATTTGTGCACTTAGTATTTTCATTTTAGATGTACACTCTTTTCATTTTAGTTTTCGCTCTCCCTTTATCCCGTAAACCAAAAAGGCAAATCATTCACATCAAAATGAAAATTTTAGAGTTCATGTATGGAAAAAATTTAAAAAAATAACAAATGTAAGTAAAGAAAATTTATTCACACACCACAAATGAATACAAAAGTTTTCTTGTCCAAGTTTGGGAAATCCTACTAGTTCAACCCTAACTGCTTGGAATTTTATAAGAAAGAGATTTCCTGCACACATTCTTTAAAAATGGATATGCATGTTTTAAACATGTTAAAGATGCAAATCACCTTTGGATCCAAAACTTTTGAAGAGAATAACAAACGCTCGTTAAATTCTCAAGTGAACGTGCGGTGCGATATTTACCCGAGTCAAACAAGCCATTATTTTGCCCATCTACAAAAAGCTGACCCAACGATCATAGATGATTGTAAAGTGATTTATCAAGTGTAACGGGATATATTACCCTATGAAATGACTTATGGATTGGGAGTCAACACTCAGTTAAAAATGCCTGCTTCCCCATTTTTCCTGATGATGGCAAAACCTGATATATAACAACTAAAATGACGTTAGAATCCCTAAAAATTACAGAAACTCTTTGCAATTATCTCGTTCAACATTTGTGCACTGTGCGTTTTCATTTTAGATTTGCACTCTTTCATAAATCAAAACTTTGAGTTTTCGCTCTTCCTTCATCCCGTAAACCAAAAAGGCAAATAGATCACAACAAAATGAAAATTTTAGAGTTCATGTACGGAAAAAATTTTAAAATATAACGAATGTAAGTAAAGAATTTTTATTGACACACCACCAATGAATACAAAAGTTTTGTTGTCCAAATTTGGGAAATTCCACTAGTTCATCCCTAACAGCTTGGAATTTTATAAGAAAGTGATTTCCTCCACACATGCTTAAAAAATGGATTTGCATGTTTGAAACAGGTTAAAGATGCAAATCACCTATGGATCAAAATATTTTGATGAGAATAACAAACGCTCATTAAATTCTCAAGTGAACGTGGGGTGGGATATTTACCCAAGTCAAACAAGCCATTAGTTTGCCCATCTACAAAAACCTGACCCAACAATCATAGATGATTGTAAAGTGATTTATCATCCATAACGGGCTATATTCCCCTAAGAAATGACTTATCGATTGGCAGTCAAGACTCGGTTAAAAATCCCTGCCTCCCCCTTTTTCCCGACGATTGCAAAACCTGATATATAAAAAGTAAGTAACAGCTTCCAATCCCTAAAACTTACAGAAACTCTTTGGTATTATCTCTCTCTACATTTGTGCAATGTGCTTTTCCATTCTAGATGTACTCTTTTCTCTTAAAACAAAACTTTGAGTTTTCGGTTTCCCTTCATCTCGTAAAACAAAAAGGAAAATAGATCACAACAAAATGAAAATTTTGCAGTTAAAAAATTTAAAACAATAACAAATGTAAGTAAACAAAATTTATTCACACACCACGAATGACCATAAAAGTTTTGTTGTCCAAGTTTGTGAAATTCCAATAGTTCAACCCTAACAGCTTGGAATTTTATAAGAAAGAGATTTCCTCCACACATGCTTTAAAAATGGATATGCATGTCTTAAACATGTTAAAGAGAATAACAAACGCTCATTAAATTCTCAAGTGAACGTGCGGCAGGATGTTTACCCGAGTCAAACATGCCATTATTTTGCCCATCTACAAAAAGCTCACCTAACGATCATAGATGATTATAAAGTGATTTATCATGTGTAACGGGCTATATTACCCTAAGAAAAGACATATGGATTGGGAGTCAACACTCAGTTAAAAATTCATGCTTCCCCCTTTTTCCCGACGATTGCAAAACCTGATATATAAAGACTAAAAAGTCCTTAGAATCCCTAAAAATTACAGAAACTCTAGTGAATTATCTCGCTCTACATTTGTGCACTGTGCATTTTCATTTGAGATGTACAATTTTTTCATAAATCAAAACATTGAGTTTTCGCTCTTCCTTCATCCCGTAAACCATGTACGGAAAAAATTTTAAACAATAACAAATGTAAAAAAACAAAATTTATTCACACACCACAAATGAATACAAAAGTTTTGTTGTCCAAGTCTGGGAAATTCCACAAGTTCAACCCTAGCAGCTTGGAATTTTCTAACAAAAGCGATTTCCTCCACACATGCTTAAAAAATCGATTTGCATGTTTTAAACATGCTAAAGATTCAAATCATCTACGTATCCAAAGCTTTTGAAGAGAATAATAAACGCTCATTAAATTCTCAAGTGAACGTGCGCTGGGATATTTACTTGAGTCAAACAAGCCATTAATTTGCCCATCTACAAAAAGCTGACCCAACGATCATAGATGATTGTAAAGTGATTTATCATGCGTAACGGGCTATATTACCCTAAGAAATGACTGACGGATTGGGAGTCAAGACTCAGTTAAAAATCCTTGCCTCCACCTTTTTCCCGACGATTGCAAAACCTGGTATCTAAAACCTAAGAAGAGCTTACAATCCTTAAAAATTAAAGAAACTCTTTGGAATTATCTCTCTCTACATTTGTGCATTGAGCATTTCCATTCTAGATGTACTCTTTTTTCTTCAAACAAAACTTTGAGTTTTCTCTCTCCCATCATCCGGTAAACATAAAAGGCAAACAGATCACAACAAAATGAAAATTTTGGAGCTAAAAAATTTAAAACAATAAAAAATTTAAGTAAAGAAAATTTATTCACACACCACTAATGAACACAAAAGTTTTATTGTCTAAGGTTTTGAAATTCCACTAGTTCAACCCTAACAGATTGGAATTTTATAGGAAAAAGGTTTCCTCCACACATGCTTTAAAAATGGATATGCATGTTTTAAACATGTTAAAGATGCAAATCACCTATGGATCCAAAGCTTTTGAAGAGGATAACAAACCCTCATTAACTTCTCAAATTAACGTGCGGTGGGATATTTACCTGAGTCAAACAAGCCATTATTTTGCCCGTCTACAAAAAGCTGACCAAACGATCGTAGATGATTGTAAAGTGTTTTATCATGCGTAACGGGATATATTACCCTAAGAAATGACTTACGGATTGGGAGTCAACACTCAGTTAAAAATCCCAACTTCCCCCTTTTTCCCAGGATTGCAAAACCTGATATATTAAAACTAAAAAGACCTTAGAATCTCTAAAAATTATTGAAACTCTTTGGAATTATCTCGCTCTACATTTGTACGTTGTGCATTTTCATTTTAGGTCTACACTTTTTTCATCAATCAAAACTTTGAGTTTTCGTTCTCCCTTCATCCCGTAAACCAAAAAGGCAAATAGATCACAACAAAATTAAAATTTGGGAGTTCAAGCACAGAAAAAATTTAAAACAACAACAAATGAAAGTAAAGAAAATTTATTCACACACCACAAATGAACACAAAAGTTTTGTTGTCCATGTTTGGGAAATTCCACTAGTTAAACCCTAACAGCTTGAAATTTTATAAGAAAGAGATTTTCTTCACACATGCTTTTAAAATGGATATGCATGTTTTAAACATGTTAAAGATGCAAATCACCTATGGATCCAAAGATTTTGAAGAGAATAAAAAACACACATTAAATTCTCAAGTGAACGTGCGGTGCGATATTGACCCGAGTCAAACAAGCCATTATTTTGCCCGGCTACAAAAAGCTGACCCAACGATCATAGATGATTGTAAAGTGATTTATCATGCGTAACGGGCTATATTACCCTAAGAAATTACTTAAGGATTGGGAGTCAACACTCAGTTAAAAATCCCTGCTTTCCCTTTTTCCCGTCGATTGCAAAACCTGATATATAAAAAGACCTTAGAATCCCTAAAAATTTCAAAAACACTCTGGAATTATCTCGCTCTACATTTGTGCCCTGTGCATTTTAATTTTAGATGTACACTTTTTTCATAAATCAAAACTTTGAGTTTTCGCTCTCCCTTCATCCCGTAAACCAAAAAGGCAAATAGATCACAACAAAATGAAAATTCTGGAGTTCAAGTACGGAAAAAATTTTAAAAAATAACAAAAGTAAATAAAGAAAATTTATTCACACACCACAAAGGAACACAAAACTTTTGTTGTCCATGTTTGGGAAATTTCTCTAGTTCAACCATAACAGCTTGGAATTTTATAAGAAAGAGATTTCCTCCAAACATGCTTTAAAAATGGATATGCATGTTTTAAACATGTTAAAGATGCAAATCACCTATGGATCCAAAGCTTTTGAAGAAAATAACAAACGCTCAGTAAATTCTCAAGTGAACGTGCGGTGAAATATTTACTCGAGTCCAACAAGCCATTATTTTGCCCATCTACAAAAAGCTGACCCAACGATCATAGATGATTGTAAAGATATTTATCATGCGTAACGGGCTATATTACCCTAAGAAATGACTTATGGATTGGCAGTCAACACTCAGTTAAAAATCCTTGCTTCCCCCTTTTTCCCAACGATTGCAAAACTTGATATATAAAAACTAAAAAGACCTTAGAATCCCTAAAAATTACAGAAACTCTTTGGAATTATCTCCCTTTATATTTATGCTCTGTGCATTTTCATTTTAGATGTACACTTTTTTCATAAATCAAAACTTTGAGTTTTTGCTCTCCCTTCATCCCGTAAACCAAAAGGCAAATAGATCACAACAAAATGAAAATTTTGGAGTACAAGTACAGGAAAAATTTAAAACAATAACTAATGTAAGTAAATAAAATTTATTCACACACCACAAATGAACACAAAAGTTTTGTTGTCCAAGTTTCGGAAATTCCTCTAGTTCAACCCTAACAGCTTGGAATTTCATAAGAAAGAGATTTCCTCCACACATGCTTTAAAAATGGATATGCATGTTTTAAACATGTTAAAGATGCAAATCACCTATTTATCCAAAGCTTTTGAAGAGAATAACAAACGCTCATTAAATTCTCAAATGAACGTGCGGTGTGATATTTACCCGAGTCAAACAAGCCATTATTTTGCCCGTCTAGAAAAGCTGAACCAACGATCATAGATGATTGTAAAGTGATTTATCATGTGTAACGGTCTATATTACCCAAAAAAATGACTTATGGATTAGGAGTCGACAATCAGTTTAAAATCCCTGCTTCCCCCATTTTCCCGACGATTGCAAACCCTGATATATAAAAACTAAAAAGACCTTAGGATCCATAAAAATTATTGAAACTCTTTGGAATTATCTTGCTCTAAATATGTGCACTGTGAATTTTCATTTTAGATGTACACTTTTTTCATAAATTGAAACTTTGAGTTTTCACTCTCCCTTCATCCCGTAAACCAAAAAGGCAAATAGATGACAACAAAACGAAAATTTTGGAGTTCAAGTACGGAAAAAATTTAAAACAATAACCAATGTAAGTAAAGAAAATTTATTCACACACCATAAATGAACACAAAATTTTGTTGTCCAAGTTTTGGAAATTCCTCTAGTTCAATCCTAACAGCTTGGAATTTTATAAGAAAGAGATTTCCTCCACACATGCTTTAAAAATGGATATGCATGTTTTAAACATGTTAAAGATGCAAATCACCTATGGATCCATAGCTTTTGAAGAGAATAACAAACGCTCATTAAATTCTCAAGTGAACGTGCGGTGGAATATTTAACCAAGTCAAACAAGCCATTATTTTGCCCATCCACAAAAAGCTGACCCAACGATCATAGATGATTGTGAAGTGATTTATCATGCGTAACGGGCTATATGACCCTAAGAAATGACTTATGGATTGGGAGTCAAGTCACAGTTAAAAATCCATGCCTCCCCCTTTTTCCCGACGATTGAAAAACCTTGTATATAAAAACTAAAAAGAGCTTACAATCCCTAAAAATTATAGAAACTCTTTGGAATTATCTCTCTCTACATTTGTGCATTGAACATTTCAATTCTAGATGTACACTTTTTTTGTTAAACAAAACTTTGAGTTTTCGCTCTCCCTTCATCCCGTAAACATAAAAGGCAAATAGATCACAACAAAATGAAAATTTTGGAGTTAAAAAATTTAAAACAGTAACAAATGAAAGTAAAGAAAATTAATTCACACACCACAAATGATCATAAAAGTTTTATTGTCCATGTTTTCGAAATTCCACTAGTTCAACCCAAACAGATTGGAGTTTTATAAGAAAGAGATTTCCTCCACACATGCTTTAAAAATGGATATGCATGTTTTAAACATGGTAAAGATGCAAATCACCTATGGATCCAAAGCTTTTGAAGAGAATAACAAACGCTCATTAAGTTCTCAAGTGAACGTGCGGTGGAATATTTACCCGAGTCCAACAAGCCATTATGCCCATCTACAAAAAGCTGACCCAACGATCATAGATGATTTTAAAGTGATTTATCATGCGTAACCGGCAATATTACCCTAAGAAATGACTTATAGATTGGGAGTCAACACTCAGTTAAAAATCCCTCCTGCCCCCTTTTTCCCGACGAATGCAAAACCTGATATATAAAAACTAAAAAGACCTTAGAATCCCTAAAACTTATAGAAACTCTTTGGAATTATCCCGCTCTACATTTGTGCATTGTGCATTTTCATTTTAGATGTACACTTTTTTCATAAATCAAAACTTTGAGTTTTCGCTCTCCCTTTATCCAGTAAAACAAAAAGGCAAATAGATCACATCAAAATGAAAATTTTGGAGTTCAAATACGGAAAAAATTTAAAATAATAACCAATGTAAGTAAAGAAAATTTATTCACACAACACAAATGAACACAAAAGTTTTGTTGTCCAAGTTTGGGAAATTCCTCTAGTTCAACCCTAAAAGCTTGGAATTTTATAAGAAAGAGATTTCGTCCACTCATGCTTTAAAAGTGGATATGCATGTTTTAAACATGTTAAAGATGCAAATCACCTATGGATCCAAAACTTTTGAAGAGAATAACAAACACTCATTAAATTCTCAAGTGAACGTGCGGTGGAATATTTACCCGAGTCCAACAAGCCATTATTTTGCCCATCTACAAAAAGCTGACCCAATGATCATAGATGACTGTAAAGTGATTTATCATGCATAACAGGCTATATCACCCAAAGAAATGACTTATGGATTGGGAGTCAACATTTAGTTAAAAATCCCTGCTTCCCCCTTTTTCCCGACGATTGCAAAACCTGATATATAAAAACTATAAAGACCTAAGAATCCCTAAAAATTACAGAAACTCTTTGGAATTATCTCTCTCTACATTTTTGCATTGAGCATTTCCATTCGAGATGTACTCTTTTTTCTTAAAACAAAACTTTGAGTTTTCGCTCTCCCTTCATCCCGTAAACATAAAAAGCAAACAGATCACAACAAAATGAAAATTTTGGAGTTAAAAAATTTAAGTCAATAAAAACTGTAAGTAAAGAAAATTTATTCACACACCACAAATGATCACAAACGTTTTCTTGTCCAAGTTTTGGAAATTCCACTAGTTCAACCCTAACATATTGGAATTTTATAAGAAAGAGATTTCCTCCACACATGCTTTAAAAATGGATATGCATGTTTAAAACATGTTAAAGATGCAAATCACCTATGGATCCAAAGCTTTTGAAGAGAATAAAAAACGCTCATTAAATTCTCAAATGAACTTGCGGTGGGATATTTACCCGAGTCAAACAACCCATTATTTTGCCCGTGTACAAAAAGCTGACCCAACGATCATAAATGATTGTAAAGTGATTTATCATGCGTAATTGGCTATAATACCCTAAGAAATGACTTATGGATTAGGAGTCAAGACTCAGTTAAAAATCCCTGCCTCCCCCTTTTTCCCGACGATTGCCAAACCTGATATGTAAAAACTAAGAAGAGCTTACAATCCCTAAAAATTACAGAAACTCTTTGGAATTATCTCTCTCTACATTTGTGCATTGAGCATTTCCATTCTAGATATACACTTTTTTCTTAAAACAAAACTTTGAGTTTTCGCTCTCCCTTCATCCCGTAAACATAGAAGGCAAACAGATCACAACAAATCTAAAATTTTGGAGTTAAAAAATTTAAAACAGTAACAAATGTAAGTAAAGAAAATTTATTCACACACCACAAATGAACACAAAGTTTTTGTTGTCCAAGTTTGGGAAATTCCTCTAGTTCAACCCTAACAACTTGGAATTTTATAAGAAAGAGATTTCCTCTGCACATGCTTTAAAAATGGATATGCATGTTTTAAACATGTTAAAGATGCAAATCACCTATGGATCCAAAGCTTTTCTAGAGAATAACAAACGCTCATTAAGTTCTCAAGTGAACATGCAGTGAAAGATTTACGCGAGTCCAACAAGCCATTATTTTGCCCATCTACAAAAAGCTGACCCAACGATCATAGATGATTGTAAAGTGATTTATCATGTGTAACGGGCTATATTAGCCAAAGAAATGACTTATGAATTGGGAGTCAACATTTAGTTAAAAATCCCTTCTTCACCCTTTTTCCCGACGATTGCAAAACCTGATATCAAAAAAATATAAAGACCTTAGAATCCCTAAAAATATCAGAAACTCTTTGGAATTATATTGCTCTACATTTGTGCACTGTGCATTTTCATTTTAGATGTACACTTTTTTCATAAATCAAAACTTTGAGTTTTCGCTCTCCCTTCGTCCCGTAAACAAAAAAAGGCAAATAGATCACATCAAAATGAAAATTTTGGAGTTCAAATACGGAAAAAATTTAAAAGATTAACAAATTTAAGTATAGAAAATTTATTCACACACCACAAATGAACACAAAAGTTTTGTTGTCCAAGTTTGGGAAATTCCTCTAGTTCAACCCTAACAGCTTGGAATTTTATCAGAAAGAGATTTCCTCCACACTTGCTTTAAAAGTGGATATGCATGTTTTAAACATGTTAAAGATGAAAGTCATCTATGGATCCAAAGCTTTTGAAGAGAATAACAAAAGCTCATTAAATTCTCAAGTGAACGTGCGGTGGAATATTTACCCGAGTCCAACAAGCCATTATTTTGCCCATCTATAAGAAGCTGACCCAAAGATCATAGATGATTGTAAAGATATTTATCATGCTTAATGGGCTATATCACCCTAAGAAATGACTTATGGATTGGGAGTCAACACTCAGTTAAAAATCCCTGCTTCCCCCTTTTTCCCGACGATTGCAAAACCAGATATATAAAAACTATAAAGACCTTAGAATCCCTAAAAATTAAAGAAACTCTTAGGAATTATCTCGCTCTACATTTGTGCACAGTGCATTTTAATTTTAGATGTACACTTTTTTCATAAATCAAAACTTTGAGTTTACGCACTGTCTTCATCCCGTAAACCAAAAAGGCAAATAGATCACAACAAAACGAAAATTTTCGAGTTCATGTACGGAAAATATTTAAAACAATAACAAATGTAAGTAAAGAAAATTTATTCACACACCACAATTGAATACAAAAGTTTTGTTGTCCAAGTTTGGGAAATTCCACTAGTTCAACCCTAACAGCTTGGAATTTTATAAGAAAGAGATTTCCTCCACACATGCTTAAAAAATGGATTTGCATGTTTGAATCATGTTAAAGATGCGAATCACCTATGGATCCAAAGCTTTTGAAGAGAAAAACAAACACTCATTAAATTCTCAAGTGAACTTGCGGTGGGATATTTACCCGAGTCAAACAAGCCATTATTTTGCCCATCTACAAAAAGCTGACCCAACGATCATAGATGATTGTAAAGTGATTGATCATGCGTAATGGGCTATATTACCCTAATAAATGACTTATGGATTGGGAGTCAAGACTCAGATAAAAATCCATGCCTCCCCCTTTTTCTCGACGATTGCAAAACCTGTTATATAAAAACTAAGATTAGCGTACAATCCGTAAAAATTACAGAAACTCTTTGGAATTATCTATCTCTACATTTGTGCATTGAGCATTTCAATTCTAGATATACCCTTTTTTCATAAAACAAAACTTTGAGTTTTCACTCTTCCTTCATCCCGTAAAAATAAAAGGCAAACAGATCACAACAAAATGAAAATTTTAGAGTTAAAAAATTTAAAACAATAACAAATGTAAGTAAAGAAAATTTTTCACACACCATAAATGAACACAAAAGTTTTGTTGTCCAAGTTTGGGAAATTCCACTAGTTCAACCCTCAAAGATTGGAATGTTGTAAGAAAGAGATTTCCTCCACACATGCTTTAAAAATGGATATGCATGTTTTAAACATGTTAAATATGCAAATCACCTATGGATCGAAAGCTTTCGAAGAGAATAAAAAACGCTCATTAAATTTTCAAATGAACATTCGGTGGGATATTTACCCGAGTCAAACAAGCCATTATTTTGCCCGTCTACAAAAAGTTGACCCAACGATCATATGATTGTAAAGTGATTTATCATGCGTAACGTGCTATATTACCCTAAGAAATGACTTATGGATTGGGAGTCAACACTCAGTTAAAAATCCCAGCTTCCCCCTTTTCCCGACGATTGCAAAACCTGATATATAAAAACTAAAAAGACCTTAGAATCCTTAAAAATGACAGAAACACTTTGGAATTATCTCGCTCTACATTGTGCACTGGGCATTTTCATTTTAGATGTACACTTTTTTCATAAATCAAAACTTTGAGTTTTCGCTCTCCCTTCATCCCGTAAACCAAAAAGGCAAATAGATCACAACAAAAGGAAAATTTTTGAGTTCAAATACGGAAAAAATTTAAAACAATAACAAATGTAAGTAAAGAAATTTTATTCACACACCACAAATGAACACAAAACTTTTTTTGTCCAAGTTTGGGAAATTCCTCTAATTCAACCCTAACAGCTTCGAATTTTATAAGAAAGAGATTTCCTCCACATATGCTTTAAAAATGGATATGCATGTTTTAAACATGTTAAAGATGCAAATCACCTATGGATCCAAAGCTTTTGAAGAGAATAACAAACGCTCATTAAGTTCTCAAGTGAACGTGCGGTGGAATATTTACCCGAGTCCAACAAGCCATTATTTTGCCCATCTACAAAAACCTGACCCAACGATCATGGATGATTGTAAAGTGATTTATCATGCGTAACGGCCTATATTACCCTAACAAATGACTTATGGATTGGGTGTCAACACTCAGTTGAAAATCCCTGCTTCCCCTTTTTCCCAACTACTGCAAAAACTGATATATAAAAACTAAAAAGACCTTAGAATCCCACAAAATTACAGAAACGCTTTGGAATTATCTCGCTCTACATTTGTGCACTGTGCATTTTCTTTCTAGGTGTAAACTTTTTTGATAAATCAAAACTTTGAGTTTTCGCTCTCCCTTCATCCTGTAAACCAAAATGGCAAATAGATCACAATAAAACGAAAATTTTAGAGTTCAAGTACGGAAAAAAATTAAAACAATACCAAATTTAAGTAAAAAAAATTTATTCACACACCACAAATGAATACAAAAGTTTTGTTGTCCAAGTTTTGGAAATTCCTCTAGTTCAACCCTAACAGCTTGGAATTTTATAAGAAAGAGATTTCCTCCACACATGCTTTAAAAATGGATATGCATATTTGAAACATGTTCAGGATGCAAATCATACATGGATCCAAAGTTTTTGAAGAGAATAACAAACGCTCATTAAATTTTCAAGCGAACGTGAGGTGGAATATTTACCCGAGTCAAACAAGCCTTTATTTTGCCCATCTACAAAAAGCTGACCACATGATCATAGATGATTGTAAAGTGATTTATCATGCGTAATGGGCTATATCACCTTAAGAAATGACTTATGGATTGGGAGTCAACACTCAGTTAAAAATCCCAGCTTCCCCCTTTTTCCCGACGATTGCAAAACCTGATATATAAAAACTATAACGACCTTAGAATCCCTAAAAATTACAGAAACTCTTCGGAATTATCTCGCTCTACATTTGTGCACTGTGCATTTTCATTTTAGATGTACACTTTTTTCATAAATCAAAACTTTGAGTTTTCGCTCTCCATTCATCCCACAAACCAAAAAGGCAAATAGATCACAACAAAACGACAATTTTAGAGTTCATGTACGGAAAACGTTAAAAACAATAACAAATGTAAGTAAAGAAAATTTATTCACACACCACAAATGAATACAAAAGTTTGGTTGTCCAAGTTTCGGAAATTCCACTAGTTCAACCCTAATAGCTTGGAATTTTATAAGAAAGAGATTTCCTCCACACATGCTTAAGAAATGGATTTGCATGTTTGAAACATGTTAAAGATGCAAATCACCTATGGATCCAAAGCTTTTGAAGAGAATAAGAAACGCTCATTAAATTCTCGAGTGAACGTGCGGTGGGATATTTACCCGAGTCAAACAACCATTATTTTGCCCATCTACAAAAAGCTGACCCAACTATCATAGATGATTGTAAAGTGATTTATCATGCGTAATGGGCTATATTACCCTAAGAAATGACTTATGGATTGGGAGTCAAGACTCAGTTAAAAATTCCCGCCTCGCCCTTTTTCCCAACGATTGCAAAACCAGATATATAAAAACTAAGAAGAGCTTAAAATCCCTAAAAATTACAGAAACTCTTTGGAATTATCTCTCCCTACATTTGTGCATTAAGCATTTCCATTCGAGATGTACTCTTTTTTCTTATAACAAAACATTGAGCTTTCGCTCACCCTTCATCCCGTAAACATAAAAGGCAAATAGATCACAACAAAATGAAAATTTTGGAGTTAAAAAATTTAAAAAAATAACAAATGTAAGTATAGAAAATTTAATCACACACCACAAATGAACACAAAAGTTTTGTTATCCAAGTTTGGGAAATTCCACTAGTTCAACCCTAACAGATTAGAATTTTATAAGAAAGAGATTTCTTCCACACATGCTTTAAAAATGGATATGCATGTTTTAAGCATGTTAAAGATGAAAATCACCTATGGATCCAAAGCTTTTGAAGAGAATAACAAACGCTCATTAAATTCTCAAATGAACGTGCGGTGGGATAATTACCCGAGTCAAACAAGCCATTATTTTGCCCATCTACAAAAAGCTGACACAACGATCATAGATGATTGTAAAGTGATTTATCATGCATAACGGGCTACATTACCCTAAGAAATGACTTATGGATTGGGAGTCAAGACTCAGTTAAAAATCCATGCCTCCCCCTTTTTCCCTACGATTGCAAAACCTAATATATAAAAACTAAGAAGAGCTTACAATCCCAAAAAATTACAGAACTCTTTGGAATTATCTCTCTCTACATTTGTGCATTGAGCATCCATTGTAGATGTACCCTTTTTTCTTAAAACAAAACTTTGAGCTTTCGGTCTCCCTACATCCCGTAAACATAAAAGGCAAACAGATCACAAAAAAATGAAAATTTTGGACTTAAAAAATTTATAACAATAACAAATGTAAGTAAAGAAAATTTATTCACACACCACAAATCATCACAAAAGTTTTGTTGTCCAAGTTTGGGAAATTTCACTAGTTCAACCCTAACAGATTGTAATTTATTAAGAAAGAGATTTCCTCCACACATGCTTTAAAAATGGATATGCATGTTTTAAAGATGTTAAAGATGCAAATCACCTATGGATCGAATGCTTTTGAAGAGAATAACAAACGCTCATTAAATTCTCAAGTGAATGTGCGGTGGAATATTTCCCTGACTCCAACAAGCCATTATTTAGCCCATCTACAAAAAGTTGACCCAACGATCGTAGATGATTGTAAAGTGATTTATCATGCGTAACGGGCTATATTACGCTAAGAAATGACTTATGGATTGGGAGTCAACACTCAGTTAAAAATCCCTACTGCCCCCTTTTTCCCGACGATTGCAAAACCTGATATCTAAAAACTAAGAAGAGCTTACAATCCCTAAAAATTACATAAACTCTTTGGAATTATCTCTCTCTACATTTGTGCATTGAGCATTTCCATTCTACATGTACCCCTTTTTCTTAAAACAAAACTTTGAGTTTTCGCTCTTACTTCAGCCCGTAAACATAAAAGGGAAACAGATCACAACGAATTGAAAATTTTGGAGTTAAAAAAATTAAAACAATAACAAATGTAAGTAAAGAAAATTTATTCACACACCACAAATGAACGCAAAAGTTTTGTTGTCCAAGTTTGGGAAATTCCACTAGTTCAACCCTAGCAGATTGGAATTTTATAAGAAAGAGATTTCCTCCACACATGCTTTAAAAATGGATCTGCATGTTTTATACATGTTAAAGATGCAAATCACCTATGGATCCAAAGCTTTTGAAGAGAATAACAAACGCTCATTAAATTCTCAAGTGAACGTGCGTTGCGACATTTACTCGAGTCAAACAAGCCATTATTTTTCCCATAGACAAAAAGCTGACCCAACGATCATATATGATTGAAAAGTGATTTATCATGCGTAATGGGCTATATTACCCTAAGAAATGACTTATGGATTGGGAGTCAAGACTCAGTTAAATATCCCTGCCCCCCCCTTTTTCTCGACAATTGCAAAACCTGATTTATAAAAACTAAGAAGAGCTTACAATCCCTAAAAATTACAGAAACTCTTTGGAATTATCTCTCTCTACATTTGTGCATTGAGCATCTCCATTCTAGATGTACTCTTTTTTCTTATAACAAAACTTTGAGTTTTCGCTCTCCCTTCATCCCGTAAACATAAAAGACAAACAGATCACAACAAAATGAAAATTTTGGATTTAAAAAATTTAAAACAATAAAAAATGTAAGTAAAGAAAATTTATTCACACACCACAAATGAACACAAAAGTTTTGTTGTCCAAGTTTGGGAAATTCCACTAGTTCAACCCTAACTGCTTGGAATTTTATAAGAAAATGATTTCCTCCACACATGCTTAAAAAATGGATTTGCATGTTTGAAACATGTTAAAGATTCAAATCACCAATGGATCCAATGCATTTGAAGAGAATAACAAACGCTCATTAAATTCTCAAGTGAACGTGCGGTGGGATATTTACCCGAGTAAAAAAAACCATTATTTTGCCCATCTACAAAAAGTTGACCATACGATCATAGATGATTGTAATGTGATTTATCATGCGTAACGGGCTATATTACTCTAAGAAATGACTTAGGGATTGGGAGTCAAGACTCAGTTAAAAATCCATGCCTCCCCCTTCTTCCCGACGATTGCAAAACCTGATATATAAAATCTAAAAAGACCTCAAAATCCCTAAAAATTACATAAACTCTTTGGAATTATCTAGCTCTACATTTGTGCACTGTGCATTTTCATTTTAGATGTACACTTTTTCATAAATCAAAACTTTGAGTTTTCGTTCTCCCTTCATACCGTAAACCAAAAAGGCAAAAAGATCACAACAAAATGAAAATTTTGGAGTTCAAGTACGGAAAAAATTTAAAACAATAACAAATGTAAGTAAAGAAAATTTATTCACACACCACAAATGAACACAAAAGTTTTGTTGTCCAAGTTTGGGAAATTCCACTAGTTCAACCCTAACAGCTTGGAATTTTGTAGGAAAGAGATTTCCTCCACACATTCTTTAAAAATGGATTTGCATGTTTGAAACATGTTAAAGATGCAAATCACCTATGGATCCAAATCTTTTGAAAAGAATAACAAACGCTCATTAAATTCTCAAGTGAACGTGTGGTGGGATATTTACCCGAGTCAAACAAGTAATTATTTTGCCCATCTACAAAAAGCTGACCCAACGATCATGGATGATTGTAAAGTGGTTGATCATGCGTAACGGGCTATATTTTCCTAAGAAACGACTTATGGATTGGGAGTCAAGACTCAGTTAAAAATCCCTGCCTCCCCCTTTTTCCCGACGATTGCAAAACCCGATATATAAAAAAAAGAAGAGCTTAATATCTCTAAAAATTACATAAACTCTTTGGAATTATCTCTCTCCACATTTTTGCATTGTGCATTTCCATTCTAGGTGTACTCTTTTTTCTTAAAACAAAACTTTGAGTATTCGCTCTCCCTTCATCCCGTAATCCAAAAAAGCAAATAGATCACAACAAAATGAAAATTTTGGAGTTCAAGTACGGAAAAAAATTAAAACAATAACAAATATAATTAAAGAAAATTTATTCACACACCACAAATGAACACAAAAGTTTTGTTGTCCAAGTTTGGGAAATTCCACTAGTTCAACCCTAACAGATTGGAATTTTATAGGAAAGAGAATTCCTCCCACATGCTTAAAAAATGGATTTGCATGTTTGAAACATGTTAAAGATGCTAATCACATATGGATCCAAAGCTTTTGAAGAGAATTACAAACGCTCATTAAATTCTCAAGTGAACGTGCGGTGGGATATTTACCCGAGTCAAACAAGCCATTATTTTGCCCATCTACAAAAAGCTGACCCAACGATCATGGATGCTTGTAAAGTGATTTATAATGCGTAACGGGCTATATTTCCCTAAGAAATGACTTATGGATTGGGAGTCAAGACTCAGTTAAAAATCCCTGCCTACCCTTTTTTCGCGACGATTGCAAAACCTGATATATAAAAACTAAGAAGACCTTACAATCCCTAAAAATTACAGAAACTCTTTGGAATTATCTCTCTCTACATTTGTGCATTGTGCATTTCCATTCTAGATGTACTCTTTTTTCGTAAAACTAAACTTTGAGTTTTCATTCTCCCTTCATCCCGTAAACCAAAAAGGCAAATAGATCACAACAAAATGAAAATTTTGAAGTTCAAGTACGGAAAAAATTTAAAATAATAACAAATGTAATTGAAGAAAATTTATTCACACACCACAAATGAACACAAAAGTTTTGTTGTCCAAATTTGGGAAATTCCACTAGTTCAACCCTAATAGCTTGGAATTTTATAGGAAAGAGATTTCCTCCACACATGCTTTAAAAATGGATATGCATGTTTTAAACATCTTAAAGATGCAAATCACCTATGGATCAAAAGCTTTTGAAGAGAATAACAAACGCTCATTAAATTATCAAATGAACATGCGGTGGGATATTTACCCGAGTCAAACAAGCCATTATATTGCCCGTCTACAAAAAGCTGACCCAACTATGACGGATGATTGTAAAGTGATTTATCATGCGTAACGGGCTATATTACTCTAAGAAATTACTTAGGGATTGGGAGTCAACACTCAGTTAAAAATCCCTGCTTCCCCCTCTTTCCCGACGATTGCAAAACTTTATATATAAAAACTAAAAAAACCATAGAATCACTAAAAATTACAGAAACTCTTTGGAATTATCTCGCTTTACATTTGTGCAGTGTGCATTTTCATTTTAGATGTACACTTTTTTCATAAATCAAAACTTTCAGCTTTCGCTCTACCTTCATCTCGTAAACCAAAAAGGCAATTAGATCACAACAAAATGAAAATTTTGGAGTTCAAGCACGGAAAAAATTTAAAACAATTACAAATGTAAGTAAAGAATATTTATTCACACTCCACAAATGAACACAAAAGTTTTGTTGTCCAAGTTTGGGAAATTCATCTTGTTCAACCCTAACAGCTTGGAATTTTATAACAAAGAGATTTCCTCCACACATGCTTAAAAAATGGATATGCATGTTTTAAACATATTAAATATGCAAATCACCTATGGATCAAAAGCTTTTGAAGAGAATAACAAACGCTCATTAAATTCAAAAGTGAACGTACGGTGGGATTTTTACCCGAGTCAAACAAGCCATTATTTAGCCCATCTACAAAAAGCGGACCCAACGATCATGGACGATACTAAAGTGATTTATTAAGTGTAACAAGCTAACTTACCCAAAGAAATGACTTATGGATTGGGTGTCAAGACTCAGTTAAAAATCCCTACCTCTCCCTTTTTCCCAACGATTGCGAAACCTGAAATATAAAAACTAAGAAGAGCTTACAATCCCTAAAAATTATGGAAACTCTCTGGAATTATCTCACTCTACATTTGTGCACTGTGCATTTTCATTTTAGATGTACACTTTTTTCATAAATCAAAGCTTTGAGTTTTCGCTCTCCCTTCATCCCGTAAACAAAAAAGGCAAATAGATCTGAACAAAATGAAAATTTTGGAGTTCATATATGGAAAAAATTTAAAACAATGACAAATGTAAGAAAGAAAATTTATTCACACACCACAAATGAACACAAAAGTTTTGTTGTCCAAGTTTGGGAAATTCCACTAGTTCAACCCTAACAGCTTGGAATTTTATAGGAAAGAGATTTCCACCAGACATGCTTTAAAAATGGATTTGCATGTTTGAAACATGTTAAACATGCAAATCACCTATTGATCCAAAGCTTTTGAAGAGAATAACAAACGCTCATTTAATTCTCAAGTGAACGTGCGGTGGGATATTTACCCGAGTCAAACAAGCCATTATTTTGCCCATCTACAAAAAGCTGACCCAACAATCATAGATGATTGTAAAGTTATATATCATGCGTAATGGGCTATATTACCCTAAGAAATGACTTATGGATAAGGAGTCAAGACTCAGTTAAAAATCCCTGCCTCCCCCTTTTTCCCGACGATTGCAAAACCTGACATATAAAAACTAAGAAGAGCTTACAATCCCTTAAAATTACAGAAAATCTTTGGAATAACCTCGGTCTACATTTGTGCACTGTGCATTTTCATTTTAGATGTACACTTTTTTCATAAATCAAAACTTTGAGTTTTCGCTCTCCCTTCATTCCGTAAACCAAAAAGGCAAATAGATCACAACAAAATGAAAACTTTGGACTTCAAGTACGGAAAAAATTTTAAACAATAACAATTGTAATTAAAGAAAATTTATTCACACACCACAAATGAACACAAAAGTTTTGTTGTCCAAGTTTGGGAAATTCCACTAGTTCAACCCTAACAGATTGGAATTTTATAGGAAAGAGATTTCCTCCCACATGCTTAAAAAATGGATTTGCATGTTTGAAACATGTTAAAGATGCTAATCACCTATGGATCCAAAGATGAAGATAATTACAAACGCTCATTAAATTCTCAAGTGAACGTGCGGTGGGATATTTACCCGAGTCAAACAAGCCATTATTTTGCCCATCTAAAAAAAGCTGACCCAACGATCATGGATGCTTGTAAAGTGATTTATCATGCGTAACGGGCTATATTTCCCTAAGAAATGACTTATGGATTGGGAGTCAAGACTCAGTTAAAAATCCCTGCCTACCCCTTTTTCCCGACGATTGCAAAACCTGATATATAAAAACTAAGAAGACCTTACAATCCCTAAAAATTACAGAAACTCTTTGGAATTATCTCTCTCTACATTTGTGCATTGTGCATTTCCATTCTAGATGTACTCTTTTTTCGTAAAACAAAACTTTGAGTTTTCATGCTCCCTTCATCCCGTAAACCAAAAAGGCAAATAGATCACAACAAAATGAAAATTTTGGAGTTCAAGTACGGAAAAAATTTAAAATAATAACAAATGTAATTAAAGAAAATTTATTCACACACCACATATGAACACAAAAGTTTTGTTGTCCAAATTTGGGAAATTCCACTAGTTCAACCCTAACAGATTGGAATTTTATAGGAAAGAGATTTCCTCCCACATGCTTAAAAAATGGATTTGCATGTTTGAAACATGTTAAAGATGCTAATCACCTATGGATCCAAAGCTTTTGAAGAAAATAACAAACGCTCATTAAATTGTCAAGAGAACGTGTGGTGGGATATTTACCTGAGTCAAACAAGCCATTATTTTGCCCATCTACAAAAAGTTGACCCAACGATCATGGATGATTGTAAAGTGATTTATCATGCGTAACGGGCTATATTACCCTAAGAAATGACTTATGGATTGGGAGTCAGTTAAAAATCCCTGCCTCCCCCTTTTTCCCGACGTTGCAAAACCTGATATATAAAATCTAAGAAGAGCTTACAATCCCTTAAAATTACGAAAACTCTCTGGAATTATCTCGCTCTCCATTTGTGCACTGTGCATTTTCATTTTAGATGTACACTTTTTTCATAAATCAAAACTTTGAGTTTTCGCTCTCCCTTCATCCCGTAAACAAAAAAGGCAAATAGATCAGAACAAAATGAAAATTTTGGAGTTCATATATGGAAAAAATTTAAAACAATAAAAAATGTAAGAAAGAAAATTTATTCACACACCACAAATGAACACAAAAGTTTTGTTGTCCAAGTTTGGGAAATTCCACTAGTTCAACCCTAACAGCTTGGAATTTTATAGGAAAAAGATTTCCTCCACACATGCTTTAAAAATGGATCTGCATGTTTTAAACAAGTTAAAGATGCAAATCACCTATGTATCCAAATCTTTTGAAGAGAATAACAAACGCTCATTAAATTCTAAAGTGAACGTGCGGTGGGATATTTACTCGAGTCAAACAAGGCATTATTTTGCCCATCGACAAAAAGCTGACCCAATGATCATATATGATTGTAAAGTGATTTATCATACGTAACGGGCTATATTACCCTAAGAAATGACTTATGGATTGGGAGTCAAGGCTCAGTTAAAAATCCTTGCCTCCCCCTTTTTCCCGACGATTGCAAAACCTGATATATAAAAACTAAGAAGCCCTTACAATCCCTAAAACTTACATAAACTCTTTGGAATTGCCACTCTCTATATTTTTGCATTGTGCATTTCCATTCTAGATGTACTCTTTTTTCTTAAAACAAACCTTTGAGCTTTCGCTCTCCCTTCATCCCGTAAACAAAAAAGGCAAATAGATCACAACAAAATGAAAATTTTGGAGTTCAAGTACGAAAAAAATTTAAAAAAATAACAAATTTAATTAAAGAAAATTTATTCCCACACCACAAATGAACACAAAAGTTTTGTTGTCCAAGTTTGGGAAATTCCATAAGTTCGACTCTAACAGCTTGGAATTTTATGGGAAAGAGATTTCCTCCATACATGCTTTAAAAAATGGATTTGCATGTTTGAAACATGTTAAAGATGCAAATCACCTATGGATCCAAAGCTTTAGAAGTGAATTACAAACGCTCATTAAATTCTCAAGTGAACGTTCGTTGGGATATTTACCTGAGTCAAACAAGCCATTATTTTGCCCATCTACAAAAAGCTAACCCAACGATCATGGATGATTGTAAAGTGATTTATCATGCGTAACGGGCTATATTACCCTAAGAAATGACTTATGGATTGGGAGTCAGTTAAAAATCCCTGCCTCCCCCTTTTTCCCGACGATTGCAAAACCTGACATATAAAAACTAAGAAGAGCTTACAATCCCTTAAAATTACAGAAAATCTTTGGAATAACCTCGGTCTACATTTGTGCACTGTGCATTTTCATTTTAGATGTACACTTTTTTCATAAATCAAAACTTTGAGTTTTCGCTCTCCCTTCATTCCGTAAACCAAAAAGGCAAATAGATCACAACAAAATGAAAATTTTGGAGTTCATGTATGGAAAAAATTTAAAACAATAAATAATGTAAGTAAAGAAAATTTATTCACACACCACAAATGAACACAAAAGTTGTGTTGTCCAAGTTTGGGAACTTCCACTAGTTCAACCCAAACAGCTTGGAATGTTATAGGAAAAAGATTTCCTCCACACATGTTTAAAATAGGGATATGCATGTTTTAAACATGTTAAAGATGCAAATCACCTATGGATCCAAAGCTTTTGAATAGAATAACAAATGCTCATTAAATTATCAAATGAACGTGCGGTGGGATATTTACCCGAGTCAAACAAGCCATTATTTTGCCCGTCTACAAAAAGCTGACCCAACGATCATGGATGATTGTAAAGTAATTTATCATGCGTAACGGGCTATATTACCCTAAGAAATGACTTAGGGATTGGGAGTCAACACTCAGTTAAAAATCCCTGCTTCCCCCTCTTTCCCGACGATTGCAAAACCTGATATATAAAAACTAAAAAAACCTTAGAATCCCTAAAAAATACAGAAACTCTTTGGAATTATCTCGCTTTACATTTGTGCACTGTGCATTTTCATTTTAGATGTACACTTTTTTCATAAATCAAAACTTTGAGTTTTCGCTCTCCCTTCATCCCGTAAACAAAAAAGGCAAATAGATCAGAACAAAATGAAAATTTTGGAGTTCATATATGGAAAAAATTTAAAACAATAACAAATGTAAGAAAGAAAATTTATTCACACACCACAAATGAACACAAAAGTTTTGTTGTCCAAGTTTGGGAAATTCCACTAGTTCAACCCTAACAGCTTGGAATTTTATAGGAAAGAGATTTCCTCCACACATGCTTTAAAAATGGATCTGCTTGTTTTAAACATGTTAAATATGCAAATCACCTATGGATCCAAAGCTTTTGAAGAGAATAACAAACGCTCATTAAATTCAAGAGTGAACGTACGGTGGGATTTTTACCCGAGTCAAACAAGCCATTATTTGGCCCATCTACAAAAAGCTGACCCAACGATCATGGACGATTCTAAAGTGATTTATTAAGCGTAACAAGCTATCTTACCCAAAGAAATGACTTATGGATTGGGTGTCAAGACTCAGTTAAAAATCCCTGCCTCTCCCTTTTTCCCAACGATTGCAAAACCTGATATATAAAAACTAAGAAGAGCTTACAATCCCAAAAAATTACGCAAACTCTCCGGAATTATCTGCTCTACATTTGTGCACTGTGCATTTTCATTTTAGATGTACACTTTTTTCATAAATCAAAACTTTGAGTTTTCGCTCTCCCTTCATCCCATAAACAAAAAAGGCAAATAGATCTGAACAAAATGAAAATTTTGGAGTTCATATATGGAAAAAATTTAAAAGAATAAAAAACGCAAGAATGAAAATTTATTCACACACCACAAATGAACACAAAAGTTTTGTTGTCCAAGTTTGGGAAATTCCACTAGTTCAACCCTAACAGCTTGGAATTTTATAGGATAGAGATTTACACCAGACATGCTTTAAAAATGGATTTGCATGATTGAAACATGTTAAAGATGCAAATCACCTATAGATCCAAAGCTTTTGAGGAGAATGACAATCGCTCATTTAATTCTCAAGTGAACGTGCGGTGAGATATTTACCCCACTCAAACAAGCCATTATTTTGGCCATCTACAAAAAGCTGACCCAACAATCATAGATGATTGTAAAGTGATTTATCATGCGTAACGGGCTATATTACCCTAGGAAATGACTTATGGATAAGGAGTCAAGACTCAGTTAAAAATCCCTGCCTCCCCCTTTTTCCCGACGATTGCAAAACCCGATATATGAAAACTAAGAAGAGCTTACAATCCCTAAAAATTACAGAAACTCTTTGGAATTATCTCTCTCTAGATTTGTGCATTGTTCATTTCCATTCTAAATGTACTCCTTTTTCCTAAAACAAAACTTTGAGTTTTCGCTCTCCCTTCATCCCGTAAACCAAAAAAGCAAATAAATCACAACAAAATGAAAATTTTGGAGTTAAAAAATTTAAAACAGTCACAAATGTAAGTAAAGAAAATTTATTCACACACCACAAATGATCACAAAAGTTTTGTTGTCCAAGTTTGCGAAATTCCACTAGTTCAACCCAAACAGATTGGAATCTTATAATAAAGAGATTTCCTCCACACATGCTTTAAAAATGGATATGCATGTTTTAAACATGGTAAAGATGCAAATCACCTATGGATCCAAAGCTTTCGCTGAGAATAACAAACGCTCATTAAGTTCTCAAGTGAAAGTGCGGATGAATATTTACCCGAGTCCAACAAGCCATTATGCCCATCTACCAAAAGCTGACCCAATGATCATAGATGATTGTAAAGTGATTTATCATGCGTAACGGGCTATATTACCCTAAGAAATGACTTATGGATTGGGAGTCAACACTCAGTTAAAAATCCATGCTGCCCCCTTTTTCCCGACGATTGCAAAACCTGATATATAAAAACTAAAAAGACCTTAGAATCCCTAAAACTTATAGAAACTCTTTGGAATTATCTCGCTCTAAATTTGTGCACAGTGCATTTTCATTTTAGATGTACACTTTTTTCATAAATCAAAACTTTGAGTTTTCGCTCTCCCTTTATCCAGTAAAACAAAAAGGCAAATAGATCACATCAAAATGAAAATTTAGGAGTTCAAATACGGAAAAAATTTAAAACAATAACCAACGTAAGTAAATAAAATTTATTCACACACCACAAATGAAAAAAAAAGTTTTGTTGTCCAAGTTTGGTAAATTCCTCTAGTTCAACCCTAACAGCTTGGAATTTTATAAGAAAGAGATTTCCTCCACGCATGCTTTAAAAGTGGATGTGCATGTTTTAAACATGTTAAACATGCAAATCACCTATGGATCCAAAGCTTTTGAAGAGAATAACAAACGCTCATTAAATTCTCAAGTGAACGTGCGTTGGGATATTTACCCGACTCAAACAAGCCATTATTTTGCCCATGTACAAAAAGCTGACCCAACGACCATAGATGATTTTAAAGTGATTTATCATGCATAACGGGCTATATTACCCAAAGAAATGACTTATGGATTGGGAGTCAACACTTAGTTAAAAATCCATGCTTCTCCCTTCTTCCCGACGATTGCAAAACTTGATATATAAAAACTATAAAGACCTAAAAATCCCGAAAAATTACAGAAACTCTTTGGAATTATCTTTCTCTACATTTGTGCATTGAGCATTTCCATTCAAGATGTACTCTTTTTTCTTAAAACAAAACTTTGAGTTTTCGCTCTCCCTTCATCCCGTAAACATAAAAAGCAAAGAGATCACAAAAAAATGAAAATTTTGGAGTTAAAAAATTTAAAACAATAACAAATGTAAGTAAAGAAAATTTATTCACACACCACAAATGATCACAAAAGTTTTGTTGTCCAAGTTTTGGAAATTCCACTAGTTCAACCCTAACAGATTGGAAATTTATAAGAAAGAGATTTCCTCCACACATGCTTTAAAAATGGATATGCATGTTTTAAACATGTTAAAGATGCAAATCACCTATGGATCCAAAGCATTTGAAGAGAATAACAAACGCTCATTAAATTCTCAAATGAACTTGCAGTGGGATATTTACCCGAGTCAAAGAAGCCATTATTTTGCCCGTGTACAAAAAGTTGACCCAACGATCATCGATGCTTGTAAAGTTATTTATCATGCGTAATGGGCTATATTACCCTAAGAAATGACTTATGGATTGGGAGTCAAGACTCAGTTAAAAATCCCTTCCTCCCCCTTTTCCCGACGATTGCCAAACCTGATTTGTAAAAACTAAGAAGAGCTTACAATCCCTAAAAATTACATAAGCTCTTTGGAATTATCTCTCTCTACATTTGTGCATTGAGCATTTCCATTCTAGATGTACACTTTTTTCTTAAAACAAAACTTTGAGTTTTCGCTCTCCCTTCATCCCATAAACATAAAAGGCAAACAGATCACAACAAATTGAAAATTTTGGAGTTAAAAAATTTAAAACAATAACAAATGTAAGTAAAGAAAATTTATTCACACACCACAAATGAACACAAAGGTTTTGTTGTCCAAGTTTGGGAAATTCCTCTAGTTCAACCCTAACAACTTGGAATTTTATACGAAAGAGATTTCTTCCGCACATGTTTTAAAAATGGATATGCATGTTTTAAACATGTTAAAGATCTAAATCACCTATGGATCCAAAGCTTTTGAAGAGAATAACAAACGCTCATTAAGTTCTCAAGTGAACATGCGGTGGAATATTTACCTGAGTCCAACAAGCCATTATTTTGCACATCTACAAAAAGCTGACCCAACGATCATAGATGATTGTAAAGTGATTTATCATGAGTAACGGGCTATATTACCCAAAGAAATGACTTATGGATTGGGTGTCAACACTTAGTTAAAAATCCCTGCTTCCCCCTTTTTCCCGACAATTGCAAAACCTGATATAAAAAAATTATAAAGACCTTAGAATCCCAAAAAATTACAGAAACTCTTTGGAATTATATTGCTCTACATTTTTGCACTGTGCATTTTCATTTTAGATGTACACTTTTTTCATAAATCAAAACTTTGACTTTTGGCTCTCCCTTCATCCCGTAAACCAAAAAGGCAAATAGATCACATCAAAATGAAAATTTTGGAGTTCAAATACGGAAAAAATTTTAAAACAATAACCAATTTAAGTAAAGAAAATTTATTCACACAATTCTAATGAACACAAAAGTTTTGTTGTCCAAGTTTGGGAAATTCCACTAGTTCAACCGTAGTAGCTTACGATGTCTAAAAATTACATAAACTCTTTGGAATTATCTCTCTCTACATTTTTACAATTTGCATTTCCATTCTAGGTGTACTCTTTTTTCATAAAACAAAACTTTGAGTATTCGCTCTCCCTTCATCCCGTAAACCACAAAGGGAAATAGATCACAACAAAATGAAAATTTTGGAGTTCAAGTACGGAAAAAATTTAAAACAATAAAAAATGTTAGAAAATAAAATTTATTCACACACCACAAATGAACACAAAAGTTTTGTTGTCCATGTTTGGGAAATTCCACTAGTTCTACCCTAACAGCTTGGAATTTTATAGGAGAGAGATTTCCTCCACACATGCTTAAAAAAAGGATTTGCACATTTGAAACATGTTAAAGATGCAAATCACCTATGGATCCAAAGCTTTTGAATAGAATAACGAACGCTCATTAAATTCTCAAGTGAACGTGCGGTGGGATATTTACCCGAGTCAAAAAAGCCAATATTTTACCCAACAACAATAAGCTGACCCAACGATCATGGATGGTTGTAAAGCGATTTATCCGGTGTAACGGGCTATATTACCCTAAGAAATGACTTGTGGACTGGGAGTCAAGACTTTGTTAAAAATCCCTGCCTCCCCCTTTTTCACGACGATTGCAAAACCTAATGTATAAAAACAAAGAAGAGCTTACAATCCCTAAAAATTACAGAAACTCCTTGGAATTATCTCGCTCAACATTTGTGCACTGTGCATTTTCATTTTAGATGTACACTTTTTTCATAAATCAAAACTTTGAGTTTTCGCTCTCCCTTCAACCCGTAAACCAAAAAGGCAAATAGATCACAACAAAATGAAAATTATGGAGTTCATGTACGAAAAAAATTTAACACAATAACAAATGTAAGTAAAGAAAATTTATTCACACACCACAAATGAACACAAAAGTTTTGTTGTCCAAGTGTGGCAAATGCCACTTGTTCAACCCTAACAGCTTGGAATTTTATGGGAAAGAGATCTCATCCACACATGCTTTGAAAATGGATTTCCATGTTTGAAACATGTTAAAGATGAAAATCACCTATGGATCCAAAGCTTTTGAAGAGAATAACAAACGCTCATTAAATTCTCATGTGAACGTGCGGTGGGATATTTACCCGAGTCAAACAAGCCATTATTTTGCCCATCTACAATAAGCTGACCCAACGATCATGGATGGTCGTAAAGCGATTTATCACGTGTAACGGGCTATATTACCCTAAGAAATGACTTATGGACTGGGAGTCAAGACTCAGTTAAAAATCCTTGCCTCCCCCTTTTTCCCGACGATTGCAAAATTTGATATATAAAAACTAAGAAGAGCTTACAATCCCTAAAAATACGGAAACTCTTTGGAATTATCTCTCTCTACATTTGTGCATTGTGCATTTCCATTCTACATGTACTCTTTTTTCTTAAAACAAAACTTTGAGTTTTCGCTCTCCCTTCATCCCGTAAACGAAACTGGCAAATAGATCACAACAAAATGAAAATTTTGGAGTTCAAGTACGGAAAAAATTTAAAACAATAACAAATGTAAGTAAAGAAAATTTATTCACACACCACAAATGAACACAAAAGTTTTGTTGTCCAAGTTTGAGAGATTCCACTAGTTCAACCCTGACAGCTTGGAATTTTATAGGAAAGAGATTTCCGCCACACATGCTTAAAAAATGGATTTGCATGTTTGAAACATGTTAAAGATGCAAATCACCTATGGATCCAAAGCTTTTGAAGAGAATAACAAACGCTCATTAAATTCTCAAGTGAACGTGCGGTTGGATATTTACCCAAGTCAAACAAGCCATTATTTTGCCCATCTACAATAAGCTGACCCAACGATCATGGATGATTGTAAAGTGATTTATCATGCGTAACGGGCTATATTACCCTAAGAAATGACTTGTGGACTGGGAGTCAAGACTCTTTCAAAAATCCATGCCCCCCCCTTTTTCCCGATGATTGCAAAACCTGATATATAAAAACTAAGAAGAGCTTACAATCCCTAAAGATTAGTAAAACTCTATGGAATTATCTCGCTCTACATTTGTGCTCTGTTCATTTTCATTTTAGATGGACATTTTTTTCATAAATCAAAACTTTGAGTTTTCGCTCTCCCTTCATCCCGTAAACCAAAAAGGCAAATAGATCATAACAAAATTAAAATTTCTGAGTTCATGTACGGAAAAAATTTAAAACAATAATAAATGTAAGTAAAGAAAATTTATTCACACACCACAAATAAACACAAAATTTTTGCTGTCCACGTTTTGAAAATTCCACTAGTTCAACCCTAACAGCTAGGAATTTTATAGGAAAGAGATTTCCTCCACACATGCTTTAAAAATGGATTTGCATGTTTGAAACATGTAAAAGATGCAAATCACCTATGGATCCAAAGCTTTTCAAGAGAATAACAAACGGTCATTAAATTCTCAAGTGAACGTGCGGTGGGATATTTACCCGAGTCGAACAAGCCATTATTTTGCCCATCTACAAAAACCTGACCCAGCGATCATGGATGGTTGTAAAGTGATTTATCATGCGTAACGGGCTATATTACCCTAAGAAATGACTTATGGATTGGGAGTCAACACTCAGTTAAAAATCCTTGCCTCCACCTTTGTCCCGACGATTGCAAAACCTGATTTATAAAAACTAAGAAGAGCTTACATTCCCTAAAAATTACAGAAACTCTTTGGAATTATCTCTCACTACATTTGTGCATTGTGCATTTCCATTCTAGATTTACTCTTTTTTCTTAAAACAAAACTTTGAGTTTTCGCTCTCCCTTCATCCCATAAACAAAAAAGGCAAATAGATCACAACAAAATGAAAATTTTGGAGTTCAAGTACGGAAAAAATTTAAAACAATAACAAATGTAAGTAATGAAAATTTATTCACACACCACAAATGAACACAAAAGTTTTGTTGTCCACGTTTGGGAAATTCCACTAGTTCAAACCTAACTGCTTGGAATTTTATAGGAAAGAGGTTTCCTCCGCACATGCTTAAAAAATGGATTTGCATGGTTGAAACATGCTAAATATGCAAGTAACCTATGGATCCAAAGCTTTTGAAGAGAATAACAAACGCTCATTAAATTCTGAAATGAACGTGCGGTGGGATATTTACCCATGTCAGACAAGCCATTATTTTGCCCATCTACAAAAACCTGACCCAACAATCATGGATGATTGTAAAGTGATTTATCAAGCATAAAGGGCTATATTATCCTAAGAAATGACTTATGGATTAGGAGTCAATACTCAGTTAAAAATCCATGCCTCCCTCTTTTTCTCGACGATTGTAAAACCTAAAAATCTAAGAAGAGCATACAATCCCTAAAAATTACAGAAACTCTTTGGATTTATCTCGCTCTACATTTGTGCTCTGTGCATTTTCATTTTAGATGTACACTTTTTTCATAAATCAAAACTTTGAGTTTTCGCTCTCCCTTCATCCCGTAAACCAAAAAGGCAAATAGATCATAACAAAATTAAAATTTCTGAGTTCAAGTATGGAAAAAGTTTAAAAAAATAATAAATGTAATTAAAGAAAATTTATTCACACACCACAAATGAACACAAAAGTTTTGTTGTCCAAGTTTGGGAATTCCATTAGTTCAACCCTAACAGATTGGAATTTTATAGGAAAGAGATTTCCTCCCACATGCTTAAAAAATGGATTTGCATGTTTGAAACATGTTAAAGATGCTAATCACCTACGGATCCAAAGCTTTTGAAGAGAATTACAAATGCTCATTAAATTCTCAGGTGAACGTGCGGTGGGATATTTACCCGAGTCAAACAAGCCATTATTTTGCCCATCTACAAAAAGCTAACCCAACGATCATGGATGCTTGTAAAGTGATTTTTCATGCGTAACGGGCTATATTTCCCTAAGAAATGACTTATGGATTGGGAGTCAAGACTCAGTTAAAAATCCCTGCCTCCCCCTTTTTCCCGACGATTGCAAAACCTGATATATAAAAACTAAGAAGACCTTACAATCCCTAAAAATTACAGAAACTCTTTGGAATTATCTCTCTCTACATTTGTGCATTGTGCATTTCCATTCTAGATGTACTCTTTTTTCGTAAAACAAAACTTTGAGTTTTCATGCTCCCTTCATCCCGTAAACCAAAAAGGCAAATAGATCACAACAAAATGAAAATTTTGGAGTTCAAGTACGGAAAAAATTTAAAATAATAAAAAATTGGATTAAAGAAAATTTATTCACACACTACAAATGAACACAAAAGTTTTGTTGTCCAAATTTGGGAAATTCCACTAGTTCAACCCTAACAGATTGGAATTTTATAGGAAAGAGATTTCCTCCCACATGCTTAAAAAATGGATTTGCATGTTTGAAACATGTTAAAGATGCTAATCACCTATGGATCCAAAGCTTTTGAAGAAAATAACAAACGCTCATTAAATTTTCAAGAGAACGTGCGGTGGGATATTTACCCGAGTCAAACAAGCCATTATTTTGCCCATCTACAAAAAGCTGACCCAACGGTCATGGATGATTGTAAAGTGATTTATCGAGCATAACGGGCTATATTACCCTTAGAAATTACTTATGGATTGGGAGTCAACACTCAGTTTAAAATCCCTGCCACCCCCTTTTTCCCGACGATTGCAAAACCTGATATATAAAAACTAAGAAGAGCTTACAATCCCTTAAAATTACGGAAACTCTCTGGAATTATCTCGCTCTACATTTGTGCACTATGCATTTTCATTTTAGATGTACACTTTTTTCATAAATCAAAACTTTGAGTTTTCGCTCTCCCTTCATCTCGTAAACAAAAAAGGCAAATAGATCAGAACAAAATGAAAATTTTGGAGTTCATATATGGAAAAAATTTAAAACAATAACAAATGTAAGAAATAAAATTTATTCACACACCACAAATGAACTCAAAAGTTTGTTGTCCAAGTTTGGGAAATTCCACTAGTTCAACCCTAACAGCTTGGAATTTTATAGGAAAGAGATTTCCTCCACACATGCTTTAAAAATGGATCTGCATGTTTTAAACATGTTAAAGATGCAAATCACCTATGGATCCAAATCTATTGAAGAGAATAACAAACGCTCATTAAATTCTAAAGTGAACGTGCGGTGGGATATTTACTCGATTCAAACAAGCCATTATTTTGCCCATCGACAAAAAGCTGACCCAACGTTCATATATGATTTTAAAGTGATTTATCATGCGTAACGGGCTATATTACCCTAAGAAATGACTTATGGATTGGGACTCAACACTCAGTTAAAAATCCCTGCCGCCCCCTTTTTCCCGACGATTGCAAAACCTGATATATAAATACTAAGAAGAGCTTACAATCCCTTAAAATTACAGAAACTCTTTGGAATGCCCTCGGTCTACATTTGTGCACTGTGCATTTTCATTTTAGATATACACTTTTTTCATAAATCAAAACTTTGAGTTTTCGCTCTCCCTTCATTCCGTAAACCAAAAAGGCAAATAGATCACAACAAAATGAAAATTTTGGAGTTCTTGTATGGAAAAAATTTAAAACAATAAATAATGTAAGTAAAGAAAATTTATTCACACACCACAAATGAACGCAAAAGTTTTGTTGTCGAAGTTTGGGAAATTCCACTAGTTCAACCCTAACAGCTTGGAATTTTATAGGAAAAAGATTTCCTCCACACATGTTTAAAAAAGGGATATGCATGTTTTAAACATGTTAAAGATGCAAATCACCTATGGATCCAAAGCTTTTGAATAGAATAATAAACGCTCATTAAATTATCAAATGAACGTCAAACAAGCCATTATTTTGCCCGTCTACACAAAGCTGACCCAACGATCATGGATGATTGTAAAGTGATTTATCAAGCGTAACGGGCTATATTACTCTAAGAAATGACTTATGGATTAGGAGTCAAGACGCAGTTAAAAATCCATGCCTCCCTCTTTTTCCCGATGATTACAAAACCTGATATATAAAAACTAAGAAGAGCTTACAATGCCTAAAAATTACAGAAACTCATTAGAATTATCTCGCTCTACATTTGTGCACTGTGCATTTTGATTTTAGAAGTACACACTTTTCATAAATCAAAACTTTGAGTTTTCGCTCTCCCTTCATCCCATAAACCAAAAAGGCAAATAGATCACAAGAAAATGAAAATTTTGGAGTTCATGTATGGAAAAAATTTAAATCAATAACAAATTTAATTAAAGAAAATTTATTCACACACGACAAATGAACACAAAAGTTTTGTTGTCCAAGTTTGGGAAATTCCACTAGTACAACCCTAACAGCTGGGAAATTTATAGGAAAAATATTTTCTCCGCTCATGATTAAAATATGGATATGCATGTTTTAAACATGTTAAAGATGCAAATCACCTATCGATCCAAAGCTTTTGAAGAGAATAACAAACGCTCATTAAATTATCAAATGAACGTGCGGTGGGATATTTACCCGAGTCAAACAAGCCATTATTTTGCCCGTCTACAAAAAGCTGACCCAACGATCATGGATGATTGTAAAGTAATTTATCAAGCGTAACGGGCTATATTACTCTAAGAAATGAGTTATGGATTAGGAGTCAGGACGCAGTTAAAAATCCCTGCCTCCCCCTTTTTCCCGATGATTGCAAAACCTGATATATAAAAACTAAGAAGAGCTTACAATGCCTAAAAATTATAGAAACTCTTTGGAATTATCTCGCTCTACATTTGTGCACTGTGCATTTTCATTTTAGAAGTACACTTTTTTCATAAATCAAAACTTTGAGTTTTCGCTCTCCCTTCATCCCATAAACCAAAAAGGCAAATAGATCACAACAAAATGAAAATTTTGAAGTTCATGTACGGAAAAAATTTAAACCAATAACAAATTTAATTAAAGAAAATTTATTCGCACACCACAAATGAACACAAATGTTTTGTTTTCCAAGTTTGGGAAATTCCACTAGTTCAACCCTAACATATTGGAATTTTTATAGGAATGTGATTTCCTCACACATGCTTAAAAAATGGATTTTCATGTTTGAAACATGTAAAATATGCTAATCATCTATGGATCCAAAGCTTTTGAAGAGAATTACAAACGCTCATTAAATTCTCAAGTGAACGTGCGGTGGGATATTTACCCGAGTGAAACAAGCCATTATTTTGCCCATCTACAAAAAGCTGACCCAACGATCATGGATGCCTGTAAAGTGATTTATCATGCGTAACGGGCTATATTTCCCTAAGAAATGACTTATGGATTGGGAGTCAAGACTCAGTTAAAAATCCCTGCCTCCCCCTTTTTCCCGACGATTGCAAAACCTGATATATAAAAACTAAGAAGACCTTACAATCCCTAAAAATTACAGAAACTCTTTGGAATTATCTCTCTCTACATTTGTGCATTGTGCATTTCCATTCTAGATGTACTCTTTTTTCATAAAACAAAACTTTGAGTTTTCATGCACCCTTCATCCCGTAAACCAAAAAGGTAAATAGATCACAATAAAATGAAAATTTTGGAGTTCAAGTACGGAAAAAATTTGTAATAATAACAAATGTAATAAAAGAAAATTTATTCACACACCACAAATGAACACAAAAGTTTTGTTGTCCAAATTTGGGAAATTCCACTAGTTCAACCCTAACAGATTGGAATTTTATAGGAAAGAGATTTCCTCCCACATGCTTAAAAAATGGATTTGGATGTTTGAAACATGTTAAAGATGCTAATCACCTATGGATCTAAAGCTTTTGAAGAGAATAACAAACGCTCATTAAATTCTCAAGAGAACGTGAGGTGGGATATTTACCCGAGTGAAACAAGCCATTATTTTGCCCATCTACAAAAAGCTGACCCAACGGTCATGGATGATTGTAAAGTGATTTATCAAGCATAACGGGTATATTACCCTTAGAAATGACTTATGTATTGGGAGTTAAGACTCAGTTAAAAATCCCTGCCTCCCCCTTTTTTCCTTACGATTGCAAAATTGGATATATAAAAACTAAGAAGAGCTTACAATCCCTAAAAATGATGGAAACTCTCTGGAATTATCTCCCTCAACATTTGTGCACTGTGCATTTTCATATTAGATGTACACTTTTTTCATAAATCAAAATTTTGAGTTTTCGCTCTCCCTTCATCCCGTAAACAAAAAAGGCAAATAGATCACAACAAAATGAAAATTTTGGAGTTCATGTACGGAAAAAATTGAAAACAATAAAAAATGTATGAAAGAAAATTTATTCACACACCACAAATGAACACAAAAGTTTTGTTGTCCAAGTTTGGGAAATTCCACTAGTTCATCCCTAACAGCTTGGAATTTTATAGGAAAGAGATTTCCTCCACACATGCTTTAAAAATGGATTTGCATGTTTGAAACATGTTAAAGATGCAAATCACCTATGGATCCAAAGCTTTTGCAGAGAATAACGAACGCTCATTAAATTGTCAAGTGAACATGCGGTGGGATATTTACCCGAGTCAAACAAGCCATTATTTTTCCAATCTACAAAAACCTGACCACCCGATCATGGATGGTTGTAAAGTGATTTATCACGCGTAACGGGCTATATTACCCTTTGAAATGACTTATGGATTGGGAGTCAAGACTCCGTTAAAAATCCCTGCCTCCCCCTTCGTCCTGACGATTGCAAAACCTGATATATAAAAACTAAGAAGAGCTGACAATCCCTTAAAATTATAGAAACTCTTTGGAATTAGCTCTCTCTACATTTGTGCATTATGCATTTCATTCTAGATGTACTCTTTTTTCATAAAACAAAACTTTGAGTTTTCGTTCTCCCTTCATCCCGTAAACCAAAAAGGCAAATAGATCACAACAAAATGAAAATTTAGGAGTTCAAGCACGGAAAAAATTTAAAACAATAACAAATGTAAGTAAAGAAAATTTATTCACACACCGCAAATGAACAAAAAAGTTTTGTTTTCCAAGTTTGGGAAATTCAGCTAGTTCAACCCTAACAGCTTGGAATTTTATAGGAAAGAGATTTCCTCCACACATGCTTAAAAAATGCATTTGCAAGTTTGAAACATGTTAAAGATGCAAATGACCTATGGATCCAAAGCTTTTCAAGAGAATAACAAATGCTCATTAAATTCTCAAGTGAATGTGCGGTGGGATATATTTACCCGAGTCAAACATGCCATTATTTTGTCCATCTACAAAAAGCTGACCCAACGATCATGGATGATTGTATAGTGATTAATCAAGCTTAGCGAGCTATATTACCCTAAGAAATGACTTATGGATTGGGAGTCAAGACTCAGTTAAAAATCCCTGCTGCCCCTTTTTTCCCAACGATTGCAAAACCTGATATATAAAAACTAAAAAGACCTTAGAATCTCTAAAACTTATAGAAACTCTTTGGAATTATCTTGCTCTACATTTGTGCACTATGCATTTTCATTTTAGATGTACACTTTTCTCATAAATCAAAACTTTGAGTTTTCGCTCTCCCTTTATCCAGTAAAACAAAAAGGCAAACAAATCACAACAAAATGAAAATTTTGGAGTTAAAAAATTTAAAACAGTAACAAATGTAAGTAAAGAAAATTTATTCACACACCACAAATGATCACAAAAGTTTTGTTGTCCAAGTTTGCGAAATTCCACTAGTTCAACCCAAACAGATTGGAATTTTATAATAAAGAGATTTCCTCCACACATGCTTTAAAAATGGATATGCATGTTTTAAACATGGTAAAGATGCAAATCACCTATGGATCCAAAGCTTTCGATGATAATAACAAACGCTCATTAAGTTCTCAAGTGAAAGTGCGGTGGCATATTTACCCGAGTCCAACAAGCCATTATGCCCATCTACAAAAAGCTGACCCAATGATCATAGATGATTGTAAAGTGATTTATCATGCGTAACGGGCTATATTACCCTAAGAAATTACTTATGGATTGGGAGTCAACACTCAGTTAAAAATCCCTACTGCCCCCTTTTTCCCGACGATTGCAAAACCTGATATATAAAAACTAAAAAGACCTTAGAATCCCTAAAACTTATAGAAACTTTTTGGAATTATCTCGCTCTAAATTTGTGCACATTGCATTTTCATTTTAGATGTACACTTTTATCATAAATCAAAACTTTGAGTTTTCGCTCTCCCTTTATCCAGTAAAACAAAAAGGCAAATAGATCACATGAAAATGAAAATTTTGGAGTTCAAATACGGAAAAAATTTAAAACAATAACCAATGTAAGTAAATAAAATTTATTCACACACGACAAATGAACACAAAAGTTTTGTTGTCCAAGTTTGGAAATTTCCTCTAGTTCAACCCTAACAGCTTGGAATTTTATAAGAAAGAGATTTCCTCCACGCATGCTTTAAAAGTGGATATGCATGTTTTAAACATGTTAAACATGCAAATCACCTATGGATCCAAAGCTTTTGAAAAGAATAACAAATGCTCATTAAATTCTCAAGTGAATGTGCGGTGGGATATTTACTCGAGTCAAACAAGCCATTATTTTGCCCATGTACAAAAAGCTGACCCAACGATCCTAGATGATTGTAAAGTGATTTATCATGCATAACGGGCTATATTACCCAACGAAATGACTTATGGATTGGGAGTCAACACTTAGTTAAAAATCCCTGCTTCTCCCTTTTTCCCGACGATTGCAAACCTGATTTATAAAAACTATAAAGACCTAAAAATCCTGAAAAATTACAGAAACTCTTTGGAATTATCTCTCTCTACATTTGTGCATTGAGCATTTCCATTCGAGATGTACTCTTTTTTCTTAAAACAAAACTTCGAGTTTTCGCTCTCCCTTCATCCCGTAAACATAAAAAGCAACGAGATCACAACAAAATGAAAATTTTGGAGTTAAAAAATTTAAAACAATAACAAATGTAAGTGAAGAAAATTTATTCACACACCACAAATGATCACAAAAGTTTGGTTGTCCAAGTTTTTGAAATTCCACTAGTTCAATCCTAACAGATTGGAATTTTATAAGAAAGAGATTTCCTCCACAAATTGCTTTAAAAATGGATATGCATGTTTTAAACTTGTTAAAGATGGAAATCACCTATGGATCCAAAGCTTTTGAAGAGAATAACAAACGCTCATTAAATTCTCAAATGAACTCGCAGTGGGATATTTACCCGAGTCAAACAAGCCATTATTTTGCTCGTGTACAAAAAGCTGACCAAACGATCTTCGATGCTTGTAAAGTGATTTATCATGCGTAATCGGCTATATTACCCTAAGAAATGACTTATGGATTGGGAGTCAAGACTCAGTTAAAAATCCCTGCCTCCCCCTTTTTCCCGACCATTGCCAAACCTGATATGTAAAAACTAAGAAGAGCTTACAATCCCTAAAAATTACATAAACTCTTTGGAATTGTCTCTCTCTACATTTGTGCATTGAGCATTTCCATTCTAGATGTACACTTTTTTCTTAAAACAAAACTTTGAGTTTTCGCTCTCCCTTCATCCCATAAACATAAAAGGCAAACAGATCACAACAAATTGAAAATTTTGGAGTTAAAAAATTTAAAAAAATAACAAATGTAAGTAAAGAAAACTTATTCACACACCACAAATGAACACAAAGGTTTTGTTGTCCAAGTTTGGGAAATTCCTCTAGTTCAACCCTAACCACTTGGAATTTTATACGAAAGAGATTTCCTCCGCACATGTTTTAAAAATGGATATGCATGTTTTAAACATGTTAAAGATGCAAATCACCTATGGATCCAAAGATTTTGAAGAGAATAACAAACGCTCTTTAAGTTCTCAAGTGAACATGCGGTTGAATATTTACCCGAGTCCAACAAGCCATTATTTTGCCCATCTACAAAAAGCTGACCCAACGATCATAGATGATTGTAAAGTGATTTATCATGAGTAACTGGCTATATTACCCAAAGAAATGACTTATGGATTGGGAGTCAACACTTAGTTAAAAATCCCTGCTTCCCCCTTTTTCCCGACGATTGCAAAACCTGATATAAAAAAACTAAAAAGACCTTAGAATCCCTAAAACTTATAGAAACTATTTGCAATTATCTCGCTCTACATTTGTGCACTGTGCATTTTCATTTTAGATGTACACTTTTTTCATAAATCAAAACTTTGAGTTTTCGCTCTCCCTTTATCCAATAAAACAAAAAGGCAAATAGATCACATCAAAATGAAAATTTTGGAGTTCAAATACGGAAAAAATTTAAAACAATAACCAATGTAAGTAAATAAAATTTATTCACACACCACAAAGGAACACAAAAGTTTTGTTGTCCAAGTTTGGGAAATTCCTCAAGTTCAACCATAACAGCTTGGAATTTGATAAGAAAGAGATTTCCTCCACGCATGCTTTAAAAGTGGATATGCATGTGTTAAACATGTTAAACATGCAAATCACCTATGGATCCAAAGCTTTTGAAGAGAATAACAAACGGTCATTAAATTCTCAAGTGAACGTGCGTTGGGATATTTACCCGACTCAAACAAGCCTTTATTTTGCCCATGTACAAAAAGCTGACCCAACGATCATAGATGATTGTAAAGTGATTTATCATGCATAACGGGCTATATTACCCAAAGAAATGACTTATGGATTGGGAGTCAATACTTAGTTAAAAATCCATGCTTCTCCCTTTTTCCCGACGATTGCAAAACTTGATATATAAAAACTATAAAGACCTAAAAATCCCGAAAAATTATAGAAACTCTTTGGAATTATCTTTCTCTACATTTGTGCATTGAGCATTTCCATTCAAGATGTACACTTTTTTCTTAAAACAAAACTTTGAATTTTCGTTCTCCCTTCATCCCGTAAACATAAAAAGCAAAGAGATCACAACAAAATGAAAATTTTGGAGTTAAAAAATTTAAAACAATAAAAAATGTAAGTAAAGAAAATTTATTCACACACCACAAATGATCACAAAAGTTTTGTTGGCCAAGTTTTGGAAATTCCACTAGTTCAACCCTAACAGATTGGAAATTTATAAGAAAGAGATTTCCTCCACACATGCTTTAAAAATGGATTTGCATGTTTTAAACATGTTAAAAATGCAAATCACCTATGGATCCAAAGCATTTGAAGAGAATAACAAACGCTCATTAAATTCTCAAATGAACTTGCAGTGGGATATTTACCCGAGTCAAACAAGCCATTATTTTGCCAGTGTACAAAAAGTTGACCCAACGATCATCGATGCTTGTAAAGTTATTTATCATGCGTAATGGGCTATATTACCCTAAGAAATGACTTATGGATTGGGAGTCAAGACTCAGTTAAAAATCCCTTCCTCCCCCTTTTTCCCGACGATTGCCAAACCTGATTTGTAAAAACTAAGAAGAGCTTACAATCCCTAAAAATTACATAAGCTCTTTGGAATTATCTCTCTCTACATTTGTGCATTGAGCATTTCCATTCTAGATGTACACTTTTTTCTTAAAACAAAACTTTGAGTTTTCGCTCTCCCTTCATCCCATAAACATAAAAGGCAAACAGATCACAACAAATTGAAAATTTTGGAGTTAAAAAATTTAAAACAATAACAAATGTAAGTAAAGAAAATTTATTCACACACCACAAATGAACACAAAGGTTTTGTTGTCCAAGTTTGGGAAATTCCTCTAGTTCAACCCTAACAACTTGGAATTTTATACGGAAGAGATTTCTTCCGCACATGTTTTAAAAATGGATATGCATGTTTTAAACATGTTAAAGATCCAAATCACCTATGGATCCAAAGCTTTTGAGGAGAATAACAAACGCTCATTAAGTTCTCAAGTGAACATGCGGTGGAATATTTACGTGAGTCCAACAAGCCATTATTTTGCCCATCTACAAAAGCTGACGCAACGATCATAGATGGTTGTAAAGTGATTTATCATGAGTAACGGGCTATATTACCCAAAGAAATGACTTATGGATTGGGAGTCAACACTTAGTTAAAAATCCCTGCTTCCCTCTTTTTCCCGACGATTGCAAAACCTGATATAAAAAAACTATAAAGACCTTAGAATCCAAAAAAATTACAGAAACTCTTTGGAATTATATTGCTCTACATTTTTGCACTGTGCATTTTCATTTTAGATGTACACTTGTTTCATAAATCAAAACATTGAGTTTTCGCTCTCCCTTCATCCTGTAAACCAAAAAGGCAAATAGATCACATCAAAATAAAATTTTTGGAGTTCAAATACGGAAAAAATTTTAAAACAATAACCAATTTAAGTAAAGAAAATTTATTCACACAATTCTAATGAACACAAAAGTTTTGTTGTCCAAGTTTGGGAAATTCCACTTGTTCAACCGTAGTAGCTTACGATCTCTAAAAATTACATAAACTCTTTGGAATTATCTCTCTCTACATTTTTGCAATTTGCATTTCCATTCTTGGTGTACTCTTTTTTCATAAATCAAAACTTTGAGTTTTCGCTCTCCCTTCATCCCGTAAACCAAAAAGGCAAATAGATCACAACAAAATGAAAATTTTGGAGTTCAAGTACGGAAAAAATTTAAAACAATAAAAAATGTTAGAAAATAAAATTTATTCACACACCACAAATGAACACAAAAGTTTTGTTGTCAAAGTTTGGGAAATTCCACTAGTTCAACCCTAATAGCTTGGAATTTTTATAGGAAAGAGATTTCCTCCATACCTGATTAAAAAATGGATTTGCATGTTTGAAACATGTTAAAGATTCAAATCACTTATGGATCCAAAGCTTTTGCAAAGAATAACAAACGCTCACTAAATTCTCATGTGAACGTGCGGTGGGATATTTACCCGAGTCAAACAAGCCATTATTTTGCCCATCTAGAAAAAGCTGACCCAATGATCATAGATGAATGTAAAGTGATTTATCAAGCGTAATGGGCAATATTACCCTAAGAAATGACTTATGGATTGGGAGTCAAGACTCAGTTAAAAATCCCTGCTTCCCCCTTTTTCCCGACGATTGCAAAACCTAATATATAAAAACTAAAAAGAGCTTATAATACCTAAAAATTAAATAAACTCTTTGGAATTATCTCTCTCAACTTTTGTGCATTGTGCATTTCCATATGACATGTACTCTTTTTTCTTAAAACAAAACTTTGAGTTTTCGCTCTCCCTTCATCCTGTAAACCAAAAAGGCAAATAGATCACAGTAAAATGAAAATTTTTGAGTTCAAGTACGGAAAAAATTTAAAACAATAACAATTGTAAGTAAAGAAAATTTATTCACACACCACAAATGAACACAAAAGTTTTGTTGTCCAAGTTTGGGAAATTCCACTAGATCAACTCTAATAGATTGGAATTTTATAAGAAAGAGATTTCCTCCCCACATGCTTCAAAAATGGAAATGCATGTTTTAAACATGTTAAAGATGCAAATCACCTATGGATCAGAAGCTTTTGAGGAGAATAACAATCGCTCATTAAATTCTCAAATGAACGTGCGGTGGGATATTTACCCGAGTCAAGCAAGCCATTATTTTGCCCATCTACAAAAAGTTGACCCAACGATCATAGATGATTGTAAAGTGATTTATCATGCGTAACGGGCTATATTACCCTCAGAAATGACTTATGGATTGGGAGTCAACACTCAGTTAAAAATCCCTGCTTCCCCCTTTTTCCCGACGATTGCAAAACATGATATATAAAACCTAAAAAAACCTTAGAATCCCTAAAAATTTCAGAAACTCTTTGGAATTATCTCGCTTTACATTTGTGCACTGTGCATTTTCATTTTAGATGTACACTTTTTTCATAAATCAAAACTTTGACGTTTCGCTCTCCCTTCATCCCGTAACCAAAAAGGCAAATAGATCACAACAAAATGAAAATTTTGGAGTTCAAGTACGGAAAAAATTTAAAACAATAACATATGTATGTAAAGAATATTTATTCACTCTCCACAAATGAACACAAAAGTTTTGTTGTCCAAGTTTGGGAAATTCATCTTGTTCAACCCTAACAGCTCGGAATTTTATAACAAAGAGATTTCCTCCACACATGCTTTAACAATGGAAATGCATGTTTTAAACATGTTAAATATGCAAATCACCTATGGATCCAAAGATTTTGAAGAGAATAACAAACGCTCATTAAATTCAAAAGTGAACGGACGGTGGGATATTTACCCGAGTCAAACAGGCCATTATTTTTCCCATCTACAAAAAGCTGACCCAACGATCATGGATGATTGTAAAGTGATTTATTACGCGTAACAAGCTATATTACCCAAAGAAATGACTTATGGATTGGGAGTCAAGACTCAGTTAAAATTCCCTGCCTCCCCCTTTTTCCCGACGATTGCAAAACCTGATATATAAAAACTAAGAAGAGCTTACAATCCCAAAAAATTATGAAAACTCTTTGGAATTATCTCGCTCTACATTTGTGCACTGTGCATTTTCATTTTAGATGTACACTTTTTCCCAAAAACAAAAAAGGCAAATAGATCACAACGAAATGAAAATTTTGGAGTTCATATATGGAAAAAATTTAAAACAATAACAAATGTAAGAAAGAAAATTTATTCACACACCACAAATGAACACAAAAGTTTTGTTGTCCAAGTTTGGTAAATTCCACTAGTTCAACCCTAACAGCTTGGAATTTTATAGGAAAGAGATTTCCTCCACACATGCTTTAAAAATTGGATTTGCATGTTTGAAACATGTTAAAGATGCAAATCACCTATGGATCCAAAGCTTTTGAAGAGAATAACAAACGCTCATTCAATTCTCAAGTCAACGTGTGGTGGGATATTTACTCGAGTCAAACAAGCCATTATATTTCCCATCTACAAAAAGCTGACCCAACGATCATGGATGATTGTAAAGTGATTTATTAAGCCTAACAAGCTATATTACCCTAAGAAATGACTTATGGATTGGGAGTCAAGACTCAGTTAAAAATCCCTACCTCCCCCTTTTTCCCGACGATTGTAAAACCGGATATATAAAACTAAGAAGAGCTTACAATCCCTAAAAATGAAGAAAACTCTCTGGAATTATCTCGCTCAACATTTGTGCACTGTGCATTTTCATTTTAGATGTACACTTTTTTCATAAATTAAAACTTTGAGTTTTCGCTCTCCCTTCATCCCGTAAACAAAAAAGGCAAATAGATCGCAACAAAATGAAAAATTTGGAGTTCATGTACGGAAAAAATTTTAAAAAATAACAAATGTAAGAAAGAAAATTTATTCACACACCACAAATCAACACAAAAGTTTTGTTGTCCAAGTTTGGGAAATTCCACTAGTTCATCCCTAAGAGCTTGGAATTTTATGGGAAAGAGATTTCCTCCACACAGGCTTTAAAAATGGATTTTCATGTTTGAAACATGTGAAAGATGCAAATCACCTATGGATCCAAAGCTTTTGAAGAGAATAAAATGCTCATTAAATTCTCAAGCGAATGTGAGGTGGGATATATTTACCCGAGTCAAACATGCCATTATTTTGCCCATCTACAAAAAGCTGACCCAACGATCATGGATGATTGTAAAGTGATTAATCAAGCATAGCGGGCTATATTACCCTAAGAAATGACTTATGGATTGGGAGTCAAGACTCAGTTAAAAATCCATGCCTCCCCCGTTTTCCCGACGATTGCAAAACCTGATATATAAAAACTAAGAAGAGCTTACAATCCCTTAAAATTACAGAAAATCTTTGGAAGTATCTTGCTCTCCCTTTTTACACTGTGCATTTTCATTTTAGATGTACACATTTTTCATAAATCAATACTTTGAGTTTTCGCTCTCCCTTGATCCCGTAAACCAAAAAGGAAAATAGATCTCAACAAAATGAAAATTTTGGAGTTCAAGTACGGAAAAAATTTAAAACAATAACAAATGTAACTAAAGAAAATTTATTCACACACTACAAATGAACACAAAAGTTTTGTTGTCCAAGTTTGGGAAATTCCACTAGTTCAACCCTAACAGCTTGGAATTTTATAGGAAAGAGATTTCCTCCACACATGCTTTAAAAATGGATATGCATGTTTTAAACATGTTAAAGATGCTAATCACCTATGGATCCAAAGCTTTTAAAGAGAATAACAAACGCTTATTAAATTCTCAAGAGAACATCAGGTGGGATATTTACCCGAGTCAAACAAGCCATTATTTTGCCCATCTACAAGAAGCTGACCCAACGATCATGGATGATTGTAATGTGATTTATCATGCGTACCGGGCTATATTACCCTAAGAAAAGTCTTATGGATTGGGAATCAACACTCAGTTAAAAATCCCTGTTTCCCCCTTTTCCCGACGATTGCAAAACCTGATATATAAAATCTAAAAAGACCTTAGAATCCCTAAGAATTACAAAAACTCTTTGGAATTATCTCGCTCTACATTTGTGAACTGTGCATTTTCATTTTAGATGTATACTTTTTTCATCAATAAAAGCTTTGAGTTTTCGCTCCCCCTTCATCCTGTAAACCAAAAAGGCAAATAGATCACAACAAAATAAAAATTTTGGAGTTCAAGTACGGAAAAAATTTAAAACAATAACAAATGTAAGTAAAGATAATTTATTCACACATCACAAATGAACACAAAAATTTTGTTGTCCAATTTTGGGAAATTCCTCTTGTTCAACCCTAACAGCTTGGAATTTTATAAGAAAGAGTTTTCCTCCACACATACTTAAAAAATGGATTTGCATGTTTGAAACATGTTAAAGATTCAAATCACCTATGGATCCAAAGCTTATGAAGAGAATAACAATCGCTCATTAAATTCTCAAATGAACGTGCGGTGGGATATTTACCCGAGTCAAGCAAGCCATTATTTTGCCCATCTACAAAAAGTTGACCCAACGATCATAGATGATTGTAATGTGATTTATCATGCGTACTGGGCTATATTACCCTAAGAAAAGTCTTATGGATTGGGAATCAACACTCAGTTAAAAATCCCTGTTTCCCCCTTTTCCCGACGATTGCAAAACCTGATATATAAAATCTAAAAAGACCTTAGAATCCCTAAGAATTACAGAAACTCTTTGGAATTCTCTCGCTCTACATTTGTGAACTGTGCATTTTCATTTTAGATGTATACTTTTTTCATCAATAAAAGCTTTGAGTTTTCGCTCCCCCTTCATCCTGTAAACCAAAAAGGCAAATAGATCACAACAAAATAAAAATTTTGGAGTTCAAGTACGGAAAAAATTTAAAACAATAACAAATGTAAGTAAAGATAATTTATTCACACATCACAAATGAACACAAAACTTTTGTTGTCCAATTTTGGGAAATTCCTCTTGTTCAACCCTAACAGCTTGGAATTTTATAAGAAAGAGTTTTCCTCCACACATACTTAAAAAATGGATTTGCATGTTTGAAACAGGTTAAAGATTCAAATCACCTATGGATCCAAAGCTTATGAAGAGAATAACAAACGCTCATTAAATTCTCAAGTGATCGTGCGGTGGGATATTTACCCGAGTCAAACAAGCCATTATTTTGCCCATCTAGAAAAAGCTAACCCAACGATCCCAGATGATTGTAAAGTGATTTATCAAGCGTAACAGGCTATATTACCCTAAGAAATGACTTAGGGATAGGGAGTCAAGACTCAGTTAAAAATCCATGCCTCTACCTTTTTCCCGACGATTGCAAAACCTGATATATAAAAACTCTGAAGAGCTTACAATCCTGAAAAATTACAAAAACTCTTTGGAATTATCTCTCTCTACATTTGTGCATTGTGCATTTCCATTCTAGATGTACTCTTTTTTCTTAAAACAAAACTTTGAGTTTTCGCTCTCCCTTCATCCCGTAAACCAAAAAGGCAAATAGATCACAACAAAATGGAAATTTTGGAGTTCAAGTACGGAAAAAATTTAAAACAATAACAAATGTAAGTAAAGAAAATTTAGTCACACACCACAAATGAACACAAAAATTTTGTTGTCCAAGTTTGGGAAATTCCACTAGTTCAACCCTAACAGCTTGGAATTTTATGGGAAAGAGATTTCCTCCACACATGCTTAAAAAATGGATTTGCATGTTTGAAACATGTTAAAGATGCAAATCACCTATGGATCCAAAGCTTTTGAAGAGAATATCAAACGCTCATTAAATTTTCAAGTGAATGTGCGGTGGGATATTTACCCGAGTCAAACATGCCATTATTTTGCCCATCTACAAAAAGTTGACCCAACAATCATGGGTGATTGTAAAGTGATTAATCAAGCGTAGCGGGCTATATTTCCCAAAGAAATGACTTATGGATTGGGAATCAAGACTCAGTTAAAAATCCCTGCCTCCCCCTTTTTCCTTACGATTGCAAAACCTGATATATAAAAACTAAGAAGAGCTTACAATCCCTAAAAATTACAGAAAATCGTTGGAATTATCTCGCTCTACATTTGTGCACTGTGCATTTTCATTTTAGATGTACACTTTTTTCATAAATCAATACTTTGAGTTTTCACTCTCCCTTCATCCTGTAAACCAAAAAGGAAAATAGATCACAACAAAATGAAAATTTTGGAGTTCAAGTACGAAAAAAATTTAAACCAATAACAAATGTAAGTAAAGAAAATTTATTCACACACCACAAATGAACACAAAAGTTTTGTTGTTCAAGTTTGGGAAATTCCACTAGTTTAACCCTAACAGCTTTGAATTTTATAGGAAAGAGATTTCCTCCACACATGCTTTAAAAATGGATATGCATGTTTTAAACATGTTAAAGATGCAAATCACCTATGGATCCAAAGCTTTTAAAGAAAATAACAAAACGCTTATTAAATTCTTAAGAGAACGTCCGGTGGGATATTTACCAGAGTCAAAAAAGCCATTTTTTTGCCCATCTACCACAAGTTGACCCAACGAACATGGATGATTGTAAAGTGATTTATAATGCGTACCAGGCTATATTACCCTAAGAAATGTCTTATGGATTGGGAGTCAACACTCAGTTAAAAATCGTTGCTTCCCCTTTTCTCGACGATTGCAAAACCTGATATATAAAAACTAAAAGACCTTAGAATCCCTAAGAATTACAGAAAATCTTTGGAATTAACTCGCTGTACATTTGTGCACTGTGCATTTTCATTTTAGATGTATACTTTTTTCATAAATCAAAACTTTGAGTTTTCGCTCTCCCTTCATCCCGTAAACCAAAAAGGCAAATAGATCACAACAAAATAAAAATTTTGGAGTTCAAGTGCGAAAAAAATTTCAAACAATAACAAATTGAAGTAAAGATAATTTATTCACACACCACAAATGAACACAAAAGTTTTGTTGTCCAAGTTTGGGAAATTCCACTAGTTCAACCCTAATAGCTTGGAATTTTATAGGAAAGAGATTTCCTCCGCACATGATTAGAAAATGGATATGCATGTTTTAAACATGTTAAATATGCAAATCACCTATGGATCCAAAGATTTTGAATAGAATAACAATCGCTCATTAAATTCTCAAGTGAACGTGCGGTGGGATATTTACCCGAGTCAAACAAGCCATTATTTTGCCCATGTAGAAAAAGCTAACCCAACGATCATAGATGATTGTAAAATGATTTATCAAGCGTAACAGGCTATATTACCCTAAGAAATGACTTATGGATTGGGAGTCAAGACTCGGTTAAAAATCCCTGCCTCCCCCTTTTTCCCAACGATTGCAAAACCTGATATATAAAAACTAAGAAGAGCTTACAATCCCTAAAAATTACAAAAAATCTTTGTAATTATCTCTCTCTACATTTGTGCATTGTGCATTTCCATTCTAGATATACTCTTTTTTATTAAAACAAAACTTTGAGTTTTCACTCTCCCTTCATCCCGTAAACAAAAAAGGCAAATAGATCACAATAAAATGAAAATTTTGGAGTTCAAGTACGGAAAAAATTTAAAACAATAACAAATGTAAGTAAAGAAAATTTAGTCCCACACCACAAATGAACACAAAAGTTTTGTTGTCCAAGTTTGGGAAATTCCACTAGTTCAACCCTAACAGCTTGGAATTTTATAGGAAAGAGATTTCCTCCACACATGCTTTAAAAATGGATTTGCAAGTTTGAAACATGTTAAAGATGCAAATCACCTATGGATCTAAAGCTTGTGAAGAGAATAACAAACGCTCATTAAATTCTCAAGTGAACGTACGGTGGGATATTTACCCGAGGCAAACAAGCCATTATTTTGCCTATGAACAATAAGCTGACCCAAAGATCATGGAAGGTCGTAAAGCGGAATATCACGTGTAAGGGGCTATATTACCCTAAGAAATGACTTATGGACTGGGAGTCAAGACTCAGTTAAAAATCTTTGCCTCCCCCTTTTTCCCGACGATTGCAAAACCTGATATTTAAAAACTAAGAAGAGCTTACAATCCCTAAAAATACGCAAACTCTTTCGAATTATCTCTCTCTACATTTGTGCCTTGTGGATTTCCATTCTATAAGTAATCTTTTTCTTAAAACAAAACTTTGAGTTTTCGCTCTTCCTTCTTCCTGATAACAAAACAAGCAAATAGATCACAACAAAATGACAATTTTGGAGTTCAAGTACGGAAAAAATTTAAAACAATAACAAATGTAAGTAAAGAAAATTTATTCGTGCACCACAAATGAACAGAAAATTTTTGTTGTCCTAGTTTGGGAAATTCCACTAGTTCAACCCTAACAACTTGGAATTTTATAGGAAAGAGATTACCTCCACACATGCTTTAAAAATGGATTTGCATGTTTGAAACATGTTAAGATGCAAATCTCCTATGGATCCGAAGATTTTGTAGAGAATAACAAACACTCATTAAATTCTCAAGTGAACGTGCGGTGGGATATCTACCCGAGTCAAACAAGTCATTATTTTGCCCGTCTACAAAAACCTGACCCAACGATCATGGATGCTTGTAAAGTGATTTATCATGCGTAACGGGCAATATTTCCCTAAGAAATGACTTATGGATTGGGAGTCAAGACTCAGTTAAAAATCCCTGCCTCCCCCTTTTTCCCGACGATTGCAAAACCTGATATATAAAAACTAAGAAGAGCTTACAATCCCTAAAAATTACAGAAACTCTTTGGAATTATCTCTCTCTAAATTTGTGTATTGTGCATTTCCATTCTAGATGTACTCTTTTTTCTTAAAACAAAACTTTGAGTTTTCGCTCTCCCTTCATCCCGTAAACCAAAAAGGTAAATAGATCACAACAAAATGAAAATTTTGGAGTTCATGTACGGAAAAAATTTAAAACAATAACAAATGTAAGTAAAGAAAATTTATTCACACACCACAAATGAGCACAAATGTTTTGTTGTCCAAGTTTGGGAAATTCCACTAGTTCAACCCTAACAGCTTGGAATTTTATGGGAAAGAGATTTCCTCCACACATGCTTAAAAAATGGATTTGCATGTTTGAAACATGTTAAAGATGCAAATCACCTATGGATCCAAAGCTTTTGAAGAGAATATCAAACGCTCATTAAATTCTCAAGTGAATGTGCGGTGGGATATTTACCCGAGTCAAACATGCCATTATTTTGCCCATCTACAAAAAGTTGACCCAACAATCATGGATGATTGTAAAGTGATTAATCAAGCGTAGCGGGCTATATTTCCCAAAGAAATGACTTGTGGATTGGGAATCAAGACTCAGTTAAAAATCCCTGCCTCCCCCTTTTTCCTTACGATTGCAAAACCTGATATATAAAAACTAAGAAGATCTTACAATCCCTAAAAGTTACAGAAAATCGTTGGAATTATCTCGCCCTACATTTGTGCACTGTGCATTTTCATTTTAGATGTACACTTTTTTCATAAATCAATACTTTGAGTTTTCACTCTCCCTTCATCCTGTAAACCAAAAAGGAAAATAGATCACAACAAAATGAAAATTTTGGAGTTCAAGTACGAAAAAAATTTAAACCAATAACAAATGTAAGTAAAGAAAATTTATTCACACACCACAAATGAACACAAAAGTTTTGTTGTTCAAGTTTGGGAAATTCCACTAGTTTAACCCTAACAGCTTTGAATTTTATAGGAAAGAGATTTCCTCCACACATGCTTTAAAAATGGATATGCATGTTTTAAACATGTTAAAGATGCAAATCACCTATCGATCCAAAGCTTTTAAAGAAAATAACAAAACGCTTATTAAATTCTTAAGAGAACGTCCGGTGGGATATCTACCAGAGTCAAAAAAGCCATTTTTTTGCCCATCTACCATAAGTTGACCCAACGAACATGGATGATTGTAAAGTGATTTATATGCCTACCAGGTTATATTACCCAAAGAAATGTCTTATGGATTGGGATTCAACACTCAGTTAAAAATCGCTGCTTCCCCCTTTTCTCGACGATTGCAAAACCTGATATATAAAAACTAAAAGACCTTAGAATCCCTAAGAATTACAGAAAATCTTTGGAATTAACTCGCTGCACATTTGTGCACTGTGCATTTTCATTTTAGATGTATACTTTTTTCATAAATCAAAACTTTGAGTTTTCGCTCTCCCTTCATCCCGTAAACCAAAAAGGCAAACAGATCACAACAAAATAAAATTTTGGAGTTCAAGTGCGAAAAAAATTTCAAACAATAACAAATGGAAGTAAAGATAATTTATTCACACACCACAAATGAACACAAAATTTTTGTTGTCCAAGTTTGGGAAATTCCACTAGTTCAACCCTAATAGCTTGGAATTTTATAGGAAAGAGATTTCCTCCACGCATGATTAAAAAATGGATATGCATGTTTTAAACATGTTAAAGATGCAAATCACCTATGGATCCAAAGCTTTTGAATAGAATAACAAACGCTCATTAAATTCTCAAGTGAACGTGTGGTGGGATATTTACCCGAGTCAAACAAGTCATTATTTTGCCCATCTAGAAAAAGGTAACCCAACGATCATAGATGATTGTAAAGTGATTTATCAAGCGTAACAGGCTATATTACCCTAATAAATGACTTATGGATTGGGAGTCAAGACTCAGTTAAAAATCCCTGCCTCCCCCTTTTTCCCAACGATTGCAAAACCTGATATATAAAAACTAAGAAGAGCTTACAATCCCTAAAAATTATAGAAACTCTTTGGAATTATCTCTCTCTACATTTGTGCATTGTGCATTTCCATTCTAGATGTACTCTTTTTTCTTAAAATAAAACTTTGAGTTTTCGCTCTCCCTTCATCCCGTAAAACAAAAAGGTAAATAGATCACAACAAAATGAAAATTTTGGAGTTCAAGTACGGAAAAAATTTAAAAAAATAACAAATGTAATTAAAGAAAATTTATTCACACACCACAAATGAACACAAATGTTTTGTTGTCCAAGTTTGGGAAATTCCACTAGTTCAACCCTAACATCTTGGAATTTTATAGGAGAGAGAATTCCTCCACCCAAGCTTTAAAAATGGATATGCATGTTTTAAACATGCTAAATATTCAAATCACCTATGGATACAAAGCTTTTGAACAGAATAACAAATGCTCATTAAATTCTCAAATGAACGTGTGGTGGGATATTTACCTGAGACAAATTAGCCATTATTTTGCCCATCTACAAAAGTTGACCCAACAATCACGGATGATTGTAAAGTGATTTATCATGCGTAACGGGCTATATTACCCAAAGAAATGACTTATGGATTGGGATTCAAGACACAGTTAAAAATCGCTGCCTCCCCCTTTTTCCCGACGATTGCAAAACCCGATATATAAAAGCTAAGAAGAGCTTACAGTCCCTAGAAATTACAGAAACTCTTTGGAATTATCTCGTTCTAAATTTGTGCACTGTGCATTTTTATTTTAGATATACACTTTTTTCATAAATCAACACTTTGAGTTTTCGCTCTCCCTTTATCCTGTAAAGCAAAAAGGCAAATAGATCACAACAAAATGAAAGTTTTGGAGTTCATGTACGAAAAAAATTTAATACAATAACAAATGTAAGTAAATAAAATTTATTCACACACCACAAATGAACACAAAAGTTTTGTTGTCCAAGTTTGGGAAATTCCACTAGATCAACCCTAACAGCTTCGAATTTTATAGGAAAGAGATTTCCTCCACACATGTTTAAAAAATGGATATGCATGTTTTGAACATGTTAAAGATGCAAATCACCTATGGATCCAAAGCTTTTGAATAGAATAACAAACGCTCATTAAATTCTCAAGTGAACGTGCGGTGGGATATTTACCCGAGTCAAACAAGCCATTATTTTGCCCATCTAGAAAAAGCTAACCCAACGATCATAGATGATTGTAAAGTGATTTATCAAGAGTAATAGGCTATATTACCCTAAGAAATGACTTATGGATTGGGAGTCAAGACTCAGTTAAAAATCCCTGCCTCCCCCATTTTCCCAACGATTGCAAAACCTGATATATAAAAACTAAGAAGAGCTTACAATCCCTAAAAATTACAAAAACTCTTTGGAATTATCTCTCTCTACATTTGTGCATTGTGCATTTCCATTCTAGATGTACTCTTTTTTCTTAAAACAAGACTTTGAGTTTTCACTCTCCCTTCATCCCGTAAACCAAAAAGGCAAATAGATCACAACAAAATGAAAATTTTGGAGTTCATGTACGGAAAAAATTTAAAACAATAAAAAATGTAAGTAAAAAAAATTTAGTCACACACCACAAATGAACACAAAAGTTTTGTTGTCCAAGTTTGGGAAATTCCACTAGTTCAACCCTAACAGCTTGGAATTTTATAGGAAAGAGATTTCCTCCACACATGCTTTAAAAATGGATTTGCAAGTTTGAAACATGTTAAAGATGCAAATCACCTATGGATCCAAAGCTTGTGAAGAGAATAACAAACGCTCATTAAATTTTCAAGTGAACGTGCGGTGGGATATTTACCGGAGTCAAACAAGCCATTATTTTGCCTATGAACAATAAGCTGACCCAACGATCATGGATGGTCGTAAAGCGAAATATCACACATAAGGGGCTATATTACCCTAAGAAAAAACTTATGGACTGGGAGTCAAGACTCAGTTAAAAATCCCTGCCTCCCCCTTTTTCCCAACGATTGCCAAACCTGATATATAAAAACTAAGAAGAGCTTACAATCCCTAAAAATACACAAACTCTTATGAATTATCTCTCTCTACATTTGTGACTTGTGCATTTCCATTCTAGAAGTACTCTTTTATCTTAAAACAAAACTTTGAGTTTTCGCTCTCCCTTCTTCCTGTAAACAAAACAAGCAAATAGATCACGACAAAATAACAATTTTGGAGTTCAGGTACGGAAAAAAATTAAAACAATAACAAATGTAAGTAAAGAAAATTTATTCATGCACCACAAATGAACAGAAAAGTTTTGTTGTCCTAGTTTGGGAAATTCCACTAGTTCAACCCTGACAACTTGGAATTTTATAGGAAAGAGATTTCCTCCACACATGCTTTAAAAATGGATTTGCATGTTTGAAACATGTTAAAGATGCAAATCTCCTATGGATCCGAAGATTTTGAAGAGAATAACAAAAGCTCATTAAATTCTCAAGTGAACGTGCGATGGGATATTTACCCGAGTCAAACAAGTCATTATTTTGCCCGTCTACAAAAACCTGACCCAACGATCATGGATGCTTGTAAAGTGATTTATCATGCGTAACGGGCTATATTTCCCTAAGAAATGACTTATGGATTGGGAGTCAAGACTCAGTTAAAAATCCCTGCCTCCCCCTTTTTCCCGACGATTGCAAAACGTGATATATAAAAACTAAGAAGAGCTTACAATCCCTTAAAATTATAGAAACTCTTTGGAATTATCTCTCTCTACATTTGTGCATTGTGCATTTCCATTCTACATTTACTCTTTTTTCTTAAAACAAAACTTTGAGTTTTCGCTCTCCCTTCATCCCATAAACCAAAAAGGTAAATAGATCACAACAAAATGAAAATTTTGGAGTTCAAGTACGGAAAAAATTTAAAAAAATAACAAATGTAATTGTAGAAAATTTATTCACACACCACAAATGAACACAAATGTTTTGTTGTCCAAGTTTGGGAAATTCCACTAGTTCAACCCTAACATCTTGGAATTTTATAGGAGAGAGACTTCCTCCACCCATGCTTTAAAAATGGATATGCACGTTTTAAACATGCTAAATATTCAAATCACCTATGGATACGAAGCTTTTGAACAGAATAACAAATGCTCATTAAATTCTCAAATGAACGTGCGGTGGGATATTTACCTGAGTCAAACTAGCCATTATTTTGCCCATCTACAAAAAGTTGACCCAACGATCACGGATGATTGTAAAGGGATTTATCATGCGTAACGGGCTATATTACCCAAAGAAATGACTTATGGATTGGGATTCAAGACTCAGTTAAAAATCGCTGCCTCCCACTTTTTCCCGACGATTGCAAAACCCGATATATAAAAACTAAGAAGAGCTTACAGTCCCTAAAAATTACAGAAACTCTTTGGAATTATCTCGTTCTAAATTTGTGCACTGTGCATTTTCATTTTAGATGTACACTTTTTTCATAAATCAACACTTTGAGTTTTCGCTCTCCCTTCATCCTGTAAAGCAAAAAGGCAAATAGATCACAATAAAATGAAAGTTTTGGAGTTCATGTACGGAAAAAATTTAATACAATAAGAAATGTAAGTAAATAAAATTTATTCACACACCACAAATGAACACAAAAGTTTTGTTGTCCAAGTTTGGGAAATTCCACTAGATCAACCCTAACATCTTGGAATTTTATAGGAGAGAGACTTCCTCCACCCATGCTTTAAAAATGGATATGCATGTTTTAAACATGCTAAATATTCAAATCACCTATGGATACAAAGCTTTTGAACAGAATAACAAACGCTCATTAATTTCTCTAGTGAATGTGCGGTGGGATATTTACCCAAGTCAAACAAGCCATTATTTTGCCCATCTACAAAAAGCTGACCCAACGATCATGGATAATTGTAAAGTGATTTATCAAGCGTAACGGGCTACATTACCCTTAGAAATGCCTTATGGATTGGGAGTCAAGACTAAGTTAAAAATCCCTGCCTCCCACTTTTTCTCGACGATCTCAAAACCTGATATATAAAAACTAAGAAGAGCTTACAATCCCTAAAAATTATAGAAACTCTTTTGAATTATCTCTCTCAACATTTGGGCATTGTGTATTTTCATTTTAGACGTACACTTTTTTCATAAATCAAAAGTTTGAGTTTTCGCTCTCTCTTCATCCTATAAACCAAAAACGCAAAAAGAACAAAACAAAATGAAAATTTTGAAGTTCATGTACGGAAAAAATTTTAAACAATAACAAATTGTAAAGGAAAATTTTTCACACACCACAATTGAACACAAAAGTTTTGTTGTCCAAGTTTGGGAAACTCCACTAGTTTAACCCTAACAGCTTGGAATTTTATAGGAAAGAGATTTCCTCCTCACATGCTTTAAAAATGGATTTTCATGTTTTAAACATGTTAAAGATGCAAATCACCTATGGATCCAAAGCTTATGAAGAGAATAACGAACGCTCATTAAATTCTCAAGCGAACGTGCGGTGGGATATTTACCCAAGTCAAACAAGCCATTATTTTGCCCATCTACAAAAAGCTGACACAACGATCATGGATGATTGTAAAGTGATTTATCATGCGTAACGGGCTATATTACCCTAAGAAATGACTTATGGATTGGGAATAGAGACTCAGTTAAAACTCCCTGCCTTCCCCTTTTTCCCGCTGATTGCAAAACATGAAATATAAAAACTCAGAAGAGCTTACAATCCCTAAAAATTACAGAACCTCTTTTGAATTATCTTGCTCAACATTTGTGCACTGTGCGTTTTCATTTTAGATGTACACTTTTTTCATAAATCAAAACTTTGAGTTTTCGCTCTCCCTTCATCCCGTAAACCAAAAAGGCAAATAGATCACAACAAATTGAAAATTATGGAGTTCATGTACAGAAAAAATTTAAAACAATAACAAATGTTAGTAAAGAAAATTTATTCACACACCACAAATGAACAAAAAAGTTTTGTTGTCCAAGTTTGTGAAATTCCACTAGGTCAACCCTAACAGCTTGGAATTTTATTGGAAAGAGATTTCCTCCACACATGCTTTAAAAATTGATTTGCATGTTTGAAACATGTTAAAGATGCAAATCACCTATGGATCCAAAGCTTTTGAAGAGAATAACAAACGCTCATTAAATTCTCAAGTGAACGTGCAGTTGGATATTTACCCGAGTCAAACAAGCCATTATTTTGCCTATCTACAAAAAGCTGACCCAACAATCATGGATGATTGTAAAGTGATTTATCATGCGTAATGGGCTATATTTCCCTAAGAAATGACTTGTGGATTGGGAGTCAAGACTCAGTTAAAAATCCCTGCCTCCCCCTTTTTCCCGACGATTGCAAAACCTGATATATAAAAACTAAGAAGAGCTTACAATCCCTAAAAATTATAGAAACTCTTTGGAATTATCTCTTTCTACATTTGTGCATTGTGTATTTCCATTCTAGATGTACTCTTTTTTCTTAAAACAAAACTTTGAGTTTTCACTCTCCCGTCATCCCGTAAACCAAAAAGACAAATAGATCACAACAAAATAAAAATTTTGGAGTTCATGTACGGAAAAAGTTTAAAACAATAACAAATGTAATTAAAGAAAATTTATTGACACACCAGAAATGAACACAAAAGTTTTGTTGTCCATGTTTGGGAAATTCCACTAGTTCAACCCTAATAGCTTGGAATTTTATAGGAGAGAAATTTCCTCCACACATGCTTAAAAAAAGAATTTTCACATTTGAAACATGTTAAAGATGCAAATCACCTATGGATCCAAAGCTTTTGAATAGAATAACAAATGCTCATTAAATTCTCAAGTGAACGGGCGGTGGGATATTTACCCGAGTCAAACAAGCCAATATTTTGCCCAACAACAATAAGCTGACCCAACGATCATGGATGGTTGTAAAGCGATTTATCCTGTGTAACGGGCTATATTACCCTAAGAAATGACTTGTGGACTGGGAGTCAAGACTTTGTTAAAAATCCCTGCCTCCCCCTTTTTCACGACGATTGCAAAACCTGATATATAAAAACTAAGAAGAGCTTACAATCCCTAAAAATTACAGAAACCCCTTGGAATTATCTCGCTCAATATTTGTGCACTGTGCATTTTCATTTTATATGTACACTTTTTTCATAAATCAAAACTTTGAGTTTTCGCTCTCCCTTCAACCCATAAACCAAAAAGGCAAATAGATCACAACAAAATGAAAATTATGGAGTTCATGTACGGAAAAAATGTAAAACAATAACAAATGTAAGTAAAGAAAATTTATTCACACACCACAAATGAACACAAAAGTTTTGTTGTCCAAGTGTCGGAAATGCCACTCGTTCAACCCTAACAGCTTGGAATTTTATGGGAAAGAGATTTCATCCACACATGCTTTGAAAATGGATTTGCATGTTTGAAACATGTTAAAGATGAAAATCACCTATGGATCCAAAGCTTTTGAAGAGAATAACAGACGCTCATTAAATTCTCATGTGAACGTGCGGTGGGATATTTACCCGAGTCAAACAAGCCAATATTTTGCCCATCTACAATAAGCTGACCCAACGATCATGGATGGTCGTAAAGCGATTTATCACGTGTAACGGGCTATATTACCCTAAGAAATGACTTATGGACTGGGAGTCAAGACTCAGTTAAAAATCCTTGCCTTCCCCTTTTTCCCGACGATTGCAAAATCTGATATATAAAAACTAAGAAGAGCTTACAATCCATAAAAATACAGAAACTCTTTGGAATTATCTCTCTCTACATTTGTGCATTGTGCATTTCCATTCTACATGTACTCTTTGTTCTTAAAACAAAACTTTGAGTTTCCGCTCTCCCTTCATCCCGTAAACGAAACAGGCAAATAGATCACAACAAAATGAAAATTTTGGAGTTCAAGTACGGAAAAAATTTAAAACAATAACAAATGTAAGTAAAGAAAATTTATTCACACACCACAAATGAACACAAAAGTTTTTTTGTCCAAGTTTGAGAGATTCCACTAGTTCAACCCTGACAGCTTGGAATTTTATAGGAAAGAGATTTCCTCCACACATGCTTAAAAAATGGATTTGCATGTTTGAAACATGTTCAAGATGCAAATCACCTATGGATCCAAAGCTTTTTAAGAGAATAACAAACGCTCATTAAATTCTCAAGTGAACGTGCGGTGGGATATTTACCCAAGTCAAACAAGCCATTATTTTGCCCATCTACAATAAGCTGACCCAACGATCATGGATGACTGTAAAGTGATTTATCATGCGTAACGGGCTATATTACCGTAAGAAATGACATATGGATTGGGAGTCAAGACTCAGTTAAAAATCCCCGCCTCCCTCTTTTTCCCAACGATTGCAAAACCTGATATATAAAAACTAAGAAGAGCTTACAATCCCAAAAAATTAGTAAATCTCTTTGGAATTATCTCGCTCTACATTTGTGCTCTGTGCATTTTCATTTTAGATGTACACTTCTTTCATAAATCTAAACTTTGAGTTTTCGTTCACCCTTCATCCCGTAAACCAAAAAGGCAAATAGATCACAACAAAATGAAAATTTATGAGTTCAAGTACGGAAAAAATTTAAAACAATAACAAATGTAAGCAAAGAAAATTTATTCACACACCACAAATGAACACAAAAGTTTTGTTGTCCAAGTTTGGGAAATTCCACTAGCTCAACCCTAACAACTTGGAATTTTATAGGAAAGAGATTTCCTCCACACAAGCTTTAAAAATGGATTTGCATGTTTGAAACATGTTAAAGATGCAAATCTCCTATGGATCCAAAGCTTTTGAAGAGAATAACAAACGCTCATTAAATTCTCAAGTGAACGTGCAGTGGGATAATTACCCGAGTCAAACAAGCCATTATTTTGCCCATCTTCAAAAACCTGACCCAACGATCATGGATGATTGTAAAGTGATTCATCATGCGTAATGGGCTATATTTCCCTAAGAAATGACTTATGGATTGGGAGTCAAGACTCAGTTAAAAATCCCTGCCTCCCCCTTTTTCCCGATGATTGCAAAACCTGATATATAAAAACTAAGAATAGCTTACAATCCCTAAAAATTACAGAAATCTTTGGAATTGTCTCTTTCTACATTTGTGCATTGTGCATTTCCATTCTAGATGTACTCTTTTTTCTTAAAACAAAACTTTGAGTTTTCGCTCTCCCTTCATCCCGTAAATCAAAAAGACAAATAGATCACAACAAAATAAAAATTTTGGACTTCATGTACGGAAAAAATTTAAAACAATAAAAAATGTAATTAAAAAAAATTTATTCACACACCACAAATGAACACAAAAGTTTTGTTGTCCAAGTTTGGGAGATTCCACTAGTTCAACCCTGACAGCTTGGAATTTTATAGGAAAGAGATTTCCTCCACACATGCTTAAAAAATGGATTTGCATGTTCGAAACATGTTAAAGATGCAAATCACCTATGGATCCAAAGCTTTTGAAGAGAATAACAAACGCTCATTAAATTCTCAAGTGAACGTGCGGTGGGATATTTACCCGAGTCAAACAAGCCATTATTTTGCCCATCTACAATAAGCTGACCCAACGATCATGGATGATTGTAAAGTGATTTATCATGCGTAACGGGCTATATTACCCTAAGAAATGACTTGTGGACTGGGAGTCAAGACTCTGTCAAAAATCCATGCCTCCCCCTTTTTCCCGATGATTGCAAAACCTGATATATAAAAACTAAGAAGAGCTTACAATCCCTAAAGATTAGTAAAACTCTTTGGAATTAAATTTTGAGCTATTAGAGTTGAACTAGTGGAATTTACCAAACTTGGATAACAAAACTTTTGTGTTCATTTGTGGTGTGTGAATAAATTTTCTTTACTTACATTTGTTTATTTCTTTAGATTCTTTCCATACATAAACTCTAAAATTTTCATTTTGTTGCGATCTATTTGTATTTTATCTCTTTTTTTTTTACGAGATGAGGGAAAGTGAAACCTCACGTTTTGATTTAAGAAAAAAGTATACATCTAAAATGGAAATGCACAACTAAAAAATGTAAAGTGAGATAATTCCAAAAATTTTCTATACTTTTTAGTGATTGTAAACTTTTTTTAGTTTTTATATATCCGGTTCTGCAATCGTTGGGAAAAGGGGGAGGGGATTTTTAACTTAGTGTTGACTCCCAATCCATAACTCATTCCTTAGAAAAATATAGCCCGTTACACATGAAAAATCACTTTACAATCATCTATGATCGTTAGGTCAGCTTTTTGTAAATAGGCCAAAAAATGGCTTGTTTGACTCGCACAAATATCCCACCGCACGTTCGCTTGAGAATTTAATGTTATTCTATTTAAAAGGTTTTGATCCATATGTCATTTGCATCTTTAACATGTTTCAAGCATTCATATCCATTTTTAAAATCATGTGTAGAAAAATCTTTTTCTTATAAAATTCCAAGCTATTAGGGTTGAACTAGTTGAATTTCCCAAACTTGGATAACAAAAATTTTGTGTTCATTTGTGGTGTGTGAATAAATTTTCTTTACTTACATTTGTTTATTGCTTTAAATTCTTCCATACATGAACTCTAAAATTTTCATTTTGTTATGATCAATTTTCCTTTTATCTCTTTGTTTTGTTTATGAGATAAAGGAAAAGTGAAAACTCAAGTTTGTATTTAAGAAAAAAGTATACATCTAAAATGTAAATTCACAATTCACAAATGTAGAGAGAGATAATTCTAAAAAGTGTCAGTAATTTTTAGGGATTGTAAACTCTTTTTAGTTTTTATATATCAGGTTCTGCAAACGTCAGGTAAAGGGGGTGGCGGGAATTTTGAACTGAGTGTTGACTCCCAATCCATAAGTAATTCCTTAAAAAAATATAGCCGGTTACACAAGATAAATCACTTCCCAATCATCTATGATCGTTAGGTCAGCTTTTTGTAAATGGGCAAAATAATGGCTTGTTCGACTCGGGTAAATATCCCACCGCACGTTCACTTGAGAATTTATTATTATTCTCTTTAAAAGGTTTGGATCCATAGGTTATTTGAATCTTTAACATGTTTCAAGCATGTATATCCATTTTTTAAAACGTGTGTTGAAAAATTTCTTTGTTATAAAATTCCGAGCTATTAGGGTTAAATTAGTGGAATTACCCAAACTTGTATAACAAAACTTTTGTGATCATTTGTGTTGTGTGAATAAATTTTCTTTACTTACATTTGTTTACTGCTTTAAATTCTTTACATACATAAACTCTAAAATTTTCTTTTTGTTGTGATCTATTTGCTTTTTATCACTGCTTTTGTTAAGGAGATGAAGGGAAAGTGAGAACTCAAGTTTTGATTTAAGAGAAAAGAGTAGCTCTAAAATGAAAATGCATAATGCACAAATGTAGAGAGAGATAATTCCAAAAAGTGTCTGTAATTTTTAGGGATTGTAAACTCTTTTTAGTTTTAATATATCAGTTTCTGATCTTGTTGGGAAAAGGGGAGGCGGGAGATTTTTCCCAGATTGTTGACACCCAATCCATTAGTCCTTCCTTAAAAAAATATATCATGTTACGCATGATAAATCACTTTCCAATGATCTATGATGGTTACGTCAACTTTAAGTAAATGGGCAAAATAATGGCTTGTTTGACTCGGGTAAATATCCCACCGCACATTCACTTGAGAATTTATTGTTATTCTCTTTAAAACGTCTGGATCCATAGGTCATTTGCATATTTCACATGTTTCAAGCATGCATATCCATTTTTTAAAACATGTGTAGAAAAAATTGTTTCGTATAAAATTCCGAGCTATTAGAGTTGAATTAGTGGAATTTCCCAAACTTGGACAACAAAAATTTTGTTGTAATTTTTGCTGTGTGACTAAATTTTCTTTACTTACATTTGTTTATTTCTTTAGATTCTTTCGATACATAAACTCTAAAATTTTCATTTTGATGTGATCTATTTGCCTTTTATCTTTTTTTTTTTTTTGTTTATGAGATGAAGTGAATGTGAAAACTCAAGTTTGATTTAATAAAAAAGTATACATCTAAAATAGAAATGCACAATGCACAAATGTAGAGAGAGATAATTCCAAAAAGTGTTTGTAATTTTTAGGGATTGTAAACTATTTTTAATTTTTATATATCATGTTCTGCAATCATCCAGAAAAGGGGGAGGCGGGGGATTTTTAACTGAGTGTTGACTCCAATCCATAAGTCATTCGTTTCAAAAATATAGCCCGTTACGCACGATAAATCACATTACAATCATCTATGATCGTTAGGTCAACTTTTTGTAAATGTGCAAAATAATGGCTTGTTGGACTCGGATAAATATCCCACCGCATGTTCACTTGAGAATTTAATGTTATTCTCTTTAAAGGTTTGGATCCATAGTATATTTGAATCTTTAATATGTTTCAAGAATGCAAATCAATTTTTTAAAACATGTGTAGAAAAATTTTTTGTTATAAAATTCAGAGCTATTACGGTTGAACTAGTGGAATTACCCAAACTTGGATACCAAAAATTTTGTGTTCATTTGTGTTGTTTGAATAAATTTTCTCTACTTAAATTTGTTTATTTCTTTAGATTCTTTCCATACATAAAATCTAAAATTTTCATTTTGTTTTGATCTATTTGCCTTTTTTCTTTTTCTTTTTTGTTTACAAGATGAAGGGAAAGTGAAAACTCATGTTTTTTTTAAGAAAAAAGTATTCATCTAAAATGGAAATGCTCAATGCACAAATTTTGAGAGAGATAATTCCAAAAAGTGCCAAGAATTTTTATGGATTGTAAACTCTTTTTAGTTTTTATATATCAGGTTCTGCAATCGTCGGGAAAAGGGAAGGGGGGGGGGGGGGGGGGGGGGGGGGGCGTTTAACTGAGTGTTGACTCCCAATCCATAAGTAATTCCTTACAAAAATATAGCCCGTTACACAGGATAAATCACTTCCCAATCATCTATGAACGTTAGGTGAACTTTTTGTAAATGGGCAAAATAATGGCTTGTTTGACTAAGATAAATATCCCACCGCACGTTCACCTGAGAATTTAATGTTATTCTCTTTAAATGGTTTGGATCCATAGTATATTTGAATCTTTAACATGTTTCAAGTATGCATATCCATTTTTTAAAACATGTGTAGAAAAATTTCTTTGTTATAAAATTCCGAGCTATTAGGGTTGAACTAGTGGAATTACGCAAGCTTGGATAACAAAACTTTTGTGTTCATTTGTGTTGTGTGAATAAATTTTCTATACTTACATTTGTTTATTGCTATAGATTCTTTCCATACATAAAGTCTAAAATTTTCATTTTGTTGTGATCTATTTGCCTTTTATCTTTTTTTTTTGTTTACGAGAAGAAGGGAAAGTGAAAACTCATGTCTATATTTAAGAAAAAATAATAGCTCTAAAATGGAAATGCACAATGCACTAATGTAGAGAGATAATTCCAAAAAGAGTCTGTAATTTTTAGGGATTGTAAACTCTTTTTAGTTTTTATATATCAGGTCTGCAATCGTCAAGAAAAGTGGGAGGCTGGGGATTTTTACCGGAGTGTTGATTCCCAAATCCATTAGTCATTCCTTAAAAAAATATAGCCCATTATGCATGATAAATCACTTCACAATCAACTATGATCGTTAGGTCAGCTTTTGGTAAATTGGCAAAATAATGGCTTGTTTGACTCAGGTAAATTTCCCACCGCACGTTCACTTGAGAATTTAATGTTATTCTCTTTAAAAGGTTTGGATCCATATGTCATTTGCATCTTTAACATGTTTCAACAATGCATATCTATTTTTTAAAACATGTGTAAAAAATCACTTTCTTATAACATTCCGAGCTTTTTGGGTTGAACTAGTGGAATTTCCCAAACTAGGATAACAAAACTTTTGTGGTCATTTGTGGTGTGTGAATAAATTTTCTTTAAAAATATTTTTTTATTACTATAAATTCTTTCCATACATAAACTCTAAAATTTTCATTTTGTTGTGATCTTTTTGTCTTTTATCTCTTTTTTTTTACGAGATGAAGGGGAAGTGAAAACTCAAGTTTTGATTTAAGAAAAAATTATACATCTAAAATGGAAATGCACAATGCACAAATCTAGAGAGAGATAATTCCAAAAAATCTCTATAATTTTTAGGGATTGTAAACTCTTTTTAGTTTTTATATATCAGGTTCTGCAATAGTGGGGAAAGGGCGAGGCGGTCATTTTTAACTGAGTGTTGACTCCCAATCCATAAGTCATTCCTTACAACAATATAGCTCGTTACGCATGATAATCACTTTACAATGATCTATGATCGTTAGGTCAGTTTTTTGTCAATAGGCAAAATAATGGCTTGTTTGGCTATGGTAAATATCCCACCGCACATTCACTTGAGAATTTAATGTTATTCTCTTTAAAAGGTTTGGATCCATAGGTCATTTGCATCTTTAACATGTTTCAAGCATGCATATCCATTTTTTAAAACATGTGTAGAAAAATCTCTTTCTTATAAAATTCCGAGCGATTAGGGTTGAACTAGTGGAATTTCATAAACATGGATAACAAAACATTTGTGTTCATTTGTGGTGTGTGAATAAATTTTCTTTTCTTACCTTTTTTTATTTCTTTCATTCTTTCCATACATAAAATCTAAAAGTTTCATTTTTTTGTGATCTATTTGCCTTTTATCTCTTTTTTTTGTTTACGAGATGAAGGGAAAGTGAAAAGTCAAGTTTGTATTTAAGAAAAAAGTGTACATCTAAAATGGAAATGCACAATGCACAAATGTAGAGAGAGATAATTCCAAAAAGTGTCAGTAGTTTTTAGGGATTGTGAACACTTATTAGTTTTTATATATCAGGTTCTGCGATAGTCGGGAAAAGTGGGAGGCGGGGGATTTTTAACTGAGTGTTGACACCCATTCCATAAGTCATTCCTTACAAAAATATAGCCCGTTACACATGATAAATCACTTTACAACCATCTATGATCGTTAGGTCAGCTTTTTGTAAATGGGCAAAATAATGGCTTGTTTGACTCCGGTAAATATCCCAGTGCACGTTCACTTGATAATTTAATGTTATTCTTTTTCAAAGGTTTGGATCCGTAGGTCGTTTGCTTCTTTAACATGTTTCAAGCATGCATATCCATTTTTTAAAACATGTGTAGAGAAATCATTTTCTCATAAAATTCCGAGCTATTAGGGTTGAACTAGTTGAATTTCCCAAACTTGGATAACAAAATTTTTGTGCTCATTTGTGGTGTGTGAATAAATTATCTTTACTTATATTTGTTTATTGCTTTAAATTCTTTCCATACATAAACTTTAAAATTTTCTTTTTGTTGTGATCTATTTGCCTTTTTTCTCTTTTTTTGTTTATGAGATGAAGGGAAAGTGAAAACTCAAGTTTTGATTTAAGAAAAAATTATACATCTAAAATGGAAATGCACAATGCACAAATGTAGAGGAAGATAATTCCAACAAGTGTCTATAATTTTTAGGGATTGTAAATTCTTTTTAGTTTTTATATATCAGGTTCTGCACACTTCGGGAAAAGGGGGAAGCGGCGGATTTTTAACAGAGTGTTGACTCCCCATCCATAAGTCATTCCTTATAAAAATATAGACTGTTTCACATGATAAATCACTTTACAATCATCTATGATCGTTAGGTCAGCTTTCGTTAATGGGCAAAATATTGTCTTGTCAGAATCGGGTAAATATTCCAACGCTAATTCAATTGAGAATTTAATGTTATTCTCTTTAAAAAGTTTGGATCCATAGGTCATTTGCATCTTTAACATGTTTATGGCATGCCTATCCATTTTTTAAAACATGTGTAGAAAAATCTCTTTCGTATAAAATTCTGAGCAATAAGGGTTGAACTAGTGGAATTTCCCTAACTTGGATAACAAAAATTTTGTGTTCATTTGTGGTGTGTGAATAAGTTTTATTTACTTACATTTTTTTGTTGCTTTAAATTCTTTCCATGCATAAAACCTAAAATTTTCATTTTCTCTATTTGCCTTTAATCTCTGTTTTTGTTTACGAGATGAAGGGAAAGTGAAAATTCAAGTTTTCATTTAAGAAAAAAGTATTTATCTAAAATGGAAATGCAAAATGAACAAATATAGAGAGAGATAATTCCTAAAAGTGTCTGTAATTTTTAGGAATTGTAAACTCTTTTTAGTTTTTACATATCAGGTTCTGCAATCATCAGGAAAAGGGGGAGGCATGGGATTTTTAATTGAGTGTTGACTGCCAATCCAGAAGTCATTCCTTACAAAAATATACCACGTTATGCATAATAAATCACTTTACAATCATCTATGATCGTTAGGTCAGCTTTTTGTAAATGGGCAAAATAATGGCTTGTTTGACTAGGGTAAATATCCCACCGCACGTTAATTTGAGAATTTAATGTTATTCTATTTAAAAGGTTTGGATCCATAGCTCATTTGCATCTTTAACATATTTCAAGCATGCATATACATTTTTTAAAACATGTGCAGAAAAATCTCTTTCTTATAAAATTCCGAGCTATTAGGGTTGAACTAGTGGAAATTCCCAAACTTGGATAACAAAACTTTCGTGTTCATTTGTGGTGTGTGAATAAATTTTCTTTACTTACATTTGTTTATATCTTTAAATTTTATCCATTCTAAAACCCTAAAATTTTCATTTTCTTGTGATCTATTTGTCGTTTATCTCTTTTTTTGTTTACGAGATGAAGGGAAAATGAACACACAAGTTTTGATTTAAGAAAAGTATACATATAAAAAGGAAAATCACAATGCACAAATGTAGAGAGAGATTATTCCAAAAAGTGTCTGTAATTTTTAGAGATTGTAAACTCTTTTTAGTTTATATATATAAGGTTCTGCAATCGTCGGGACAAGGGGGAGGCGAGGGATTTTTAATGGTGTGTTGACTCCCAATCCATAAGTCATTCCTTACTAAAATATGGCCGTTACGCATGATAAATCACTTTACAATCATCTATGATTGTTAGGTCAACATTTTGTAAATGGGCAAAATAATGGCTTGTTTGACTCTGGTAAATATCCCACCGCATGTTCACTTGAGAATTTAATGTTATTCTCTTTAAAAGGTTTGGATCCATTGGTCATTTGCATCTTTAACATGTTTCAAGCATGCCTATCCATTTTTTAAAACATGTGTAGAAAAATCTATTTCTTATAAAATTCCGAGCTATTAGGGTTGAACTAGTGGAATTTCCCAAACTTGGATAACAAATGTTCATTTTTGGGTGTGTGAATAAATTTTCTTTACTTACATTTGTTTATTTCCTTAAATTCTCTCCATACATAAAATCTAAAATTTTTTGTGATATATTTGTCTTTTATCTCTTTTTTTGTTTACGAGATGAAGGAAAAGTGAAAACACAAGTTTGTATTTAAGGAAAAAGGATATATCTAAAATGGAAATGCACAATGCACAAATGTGGAGAGAGATAATTCCAAAAAGTGACTATAATTTTTAGGGATTGTAAAATCTTTTTAGTTTTTATATATCAGGTTCTGCAATCGTCGGGAAAAGGGGGTGGCAGGGGATTTTTGACAAAGTGTTGACTCCCAATCCATAAGTCTTTCCTCACAAAAATATAGCCCGTCACGCATGATAAATCACTTTACAATCATCTATGATCGTAGGTCATCTTTTTATAAATGGGCAAAATAATGGATTGTTTGACTAGGGTAAATATCCCACCGCACGTTCATTTGAGAATTTAATGTTATTCTCTTTAAAAGGTTTGGATCCATAGGTCATTTGCATCTTTAACATGTTTCAAGCGTCCATATTTATTTTTTAAAACATGTGTAGAAAAATCTCTTTCTTTTAAAATTTTGAGCTATTAGAGTTGAACTAGTGTAATTTCCTAAACTTGGATAACAAAACTTTTTTGTTCATTTGTGTTTTGTTAATAAATTTTATTTACTTACATTTGTTTATTGCTTTAAATTCTTTCGATACGTAAACTCTAAAATTTCATTTTGTTCTGATCTATTTGTCTTTTATCTCTTTTTTTGTTCACAAGATGAAGGCAAAGTAATAACACAAGTTTGTATTTAAGGAAAAAGGATACATCTAAAATGGAACTGCATTATGCAGAAATGTAGAGAGAGATAATTCCAAAAAGTGTTTGTAATTTTTAGGGATTGTAAAATCTTTTCAGTTTTTTTATATCAGGCTTTGCCATCATCGGGAAAGGTGGAGGAGGGGGATTTTTAACGGAGTGTTGATTTCCAATCCATAAGTCATTCCTTACAAAAATATAGCCTGTTACGCATGATAAATCACTTTACAATCATCTATGATCGTTAGGTCAACTTTTGAAAAATGGGCAAAATAAAGGCTGGTATGACTTGGGTAAATATCCCAATGCACGTTCACTTGAGAATTTAATGTTATTCTCTTTAAAAATTTTGGATCCATAGGTCATTTGCATCTTTAACATGTTTCAAGCATGCCTATCCATCTTTTAAAACATGTGTAGAAAAATCTCTTTCTTATAAAATTCCGGGCTATTAGGGTTGAACTAGTGCAATTTCCCAAACTTGGATAACGAAACTTTTGTGTTCATTTGTGGTGTGTGAATAAATTTTCTTTACTTACATTAGTTTATAGCTTTAAATTCTTTGCATATATAAACTCTAAATTTTTCATCTTATTGTGATCTATTTGCCTTTTATCTCTTTTTTTTTGTTTGTAAGATGAAGGGAAAGTAAAAACTCTAGTTTATATTAAATAAAAAAGTATACATAAAAAATGGAAATGCACAATGCACAAATGTAGAGAGGGATAATTCCAAAAAGTGTCAGTAATTTTAGGGATTGTAAACTCTTTTTAGTTATTATATATCAGGTCCTGCAATCGTCGGGAAAAGGGGGAGGCAGAGGATTTTTAACTGAGTTTTGACTCTCAATCCATAAGTCATTCCTTTCAAAAATGTAGCCGATTATGCATGATAAATCACTCTACAATCATCTATGATCGTCAGGTCAGCATTTTGTAAATGGGAAAAATAATAGCTTGTTTGACTTGGGTAAATATCCCACCGCACGTTCAGTTGAGAATTTAATGTTATTCTCTTTAAAACGTTTGGATCCATTGGACATTTGCATCTTTCCCTTGTTTCAAGTATGCATATCCATTTTTTAAAACATGTGTAGAAAAATCTCTTTCATATAAAATTCTAAGTTATTAGGGTTGAACTAGTGGAATTTCCCAAACTAGGATAACAAAAATTTTGTGTTCATTTGTGGTGTGTGAATATATTTTCTTTACTTACATTTGTTTATTGCTTTAAATTCCTTCGATTCATAAACTCTAAAATTTTCATTTTGTTGTGATCAATTTGCCTTTTATCTCTTTTGTTTGTTTGCGAGAAGAAAGGAAAGTAAAAACTCAAATTTTGATTTAAGAAAAAATTATACATCTAAAATGGAAATGCACAATGCACAAATGTAGAGAGAGATAATTCCAAAAAGTGTCTGTAATTTTTAGGTATTGTAAACTCTTTTTACTTTTTATATATCAAGTTCTGCAATCGTCGGGAAAAGGGGGAGGCAGTGGATTTTTAACTGAGTGTTGACTCCCAATTCATCAGTCATTCCTTACAAAATTATAGCCCTTAACGCGTGCTAAATCACGTTACAATCATCTATGATCGTTAGGTCTGCTTTTTATAAATGGGTAAAATAATGTCTTGTTTGACTCGGGTAAATATCCCACCGCACATTCACTAGAGAATTTAATGTTATTCTCTTTAAAAGGATTGGATCCACATGTCATTTGCATCTTTAACATGTTTCAAGCATGATATCCATTTTTTAAAACATGTGTAGAAAAATCTCTTTCTTCTAGAATTTCGGGCTATTAGGGTTGAACTAGTGGAATTACCCAAAGTTGGATAAAAAAAATTTGGGTTCATTTGTGTTGTGTGAATAAGTTTTCTTTACTTATATTTCTTTATTTCTTTAAATTCTTTCCATACATAAACTCTAAAATTTAAATTTTTTGTGATCTATTTGCCTTTTATCTCTATTTTTTTTTTTTTTTTGAGAGATGAAGGGAAAGTGAAAACTCAAGTTTTGATTTAAGAAAAAAGTATACATCTAAAATGGAAATGCACAATGCACAAATGTAGAGAGAGATAATTCCAAAAAGTGTCTGTAATTTTTATTGATTGTAAACTCTTTTTAGCTTTTATATATCAGGTTCTGCAATCGTCAGGAAAAGGGGGAGGTGGGGGATTTTTAACTGAGTGTTGAGTTCCAATCCATCAGTCATTCCTTACAAAAATATAGCTTGTTACACATGAAAAATCACTTTACAATTATCTATGATCGTTAGGTCAGCTTTTTATAAACGGCAAAATAATGCCTTGTTTGACTCCGATAAATATCCCACCGCACGTTCAATTGAGAATTTAATGTTATTCTCTTTAAAAGGTTTGGTTCGATAGGTCATTTTCATCATTAACATGTTTCAAACATGCATATCCCTTTTTTAAAACATGTGTAAAAAAATGTCTTTCGGATAAAATTCCGAGCTATTAGGGTCGAGTAAGTGGAATTACCCAAACTTAAATAGCTAAACTTTTGTGTTCATTTATGTTATGTGAATAAATTTTATTTACTTACATTTATTTATTGCTTTAAACTCATTCCATACATATACTCTAAAAGTTTCATTTTGTTGTGATCTATTTGCCTTTTATCTCTCTATTTTTGTTTACGAGATGAAGGGAAAGTGAAAACTCAAGTTTTGATTTAATAAAAAAGTATACATCTAAAATTAAAATGCACAATGCACAAATGTAGAGAGAGATAATTCCAAAAAGTGCTTGTAATTTTTAGGGATTGTAAACTCTCTTTAGTTTTGATAAATCAGTTCTGCAATCGTCGGGAAAAAGGGGGAGGAGGGGGTTTTTAACTGAGTGTTGACACCTAATCCAAAAGTCATTCCTTAAAAAAGTATAGCCCGTTACACAAGATAAAACACTTTACAATCATCTATGATCGTTAGGTCAGCTTTTGTAAATGGGTAAAATAATGGCTTGTTCAACTTGGGTAAATATCCCACCGCACATTCACTTGAAAAGTTAATGTTATTCTCTTTAAAAGGTTTGGATCCATAGGTCATTTGAATCATTAACATGTTTCAGGCATGTATATCCATTTTTCAAAACATGTGAAGAAAAATCTCTTTCTTATAAAATAAGGAGATATTAGGGTTGAACTAGTAGAATTTCCCAAACATGGATAACAAAACTTTTGTGTTCGTTTGTGGTGTGTGAATAAATTTTATTTACTTACATTTATTTATTGCTTTAAATTCTTTCCATACATAAACTCTAAAATTTTCATTATGTTGTGATCTTTTTCCCTTTTATCTCTTTTTTTGTTTACGAGAGGGAAAGTGAAAACTTAAGTTTTGATTTATGAAAAAAGTGTACATCTAAAATGGAATTGCACAATGCACAAATGTAGAGAGAGATAATTCCAAAAAGTTTCAGTAATTTTAGGGATTGTAAACTCTTTTTAGTTTTTATATATCAGGTTCTGCAATCGTCTGGAAAAGGGGGAGGCAGGGGATTTTTAACAGAGTGTTGACTCCCAATCCATAAGTCATTCCTTACAAAAGTATAGCCCATTACACATGATAAATCACTTTACTATCATCTATGATCATATGGTCAACTTTTTGTAAATGGGAAAAATAATGGCTTATTTGACTCGGATAAATATCCCACCACACGTTCACTTGAGAATTTAATGTTATTCTCTTTAAAAGGTATGTATCCATAGCTCATTTAAATCTTTAACATGTTTTAGGCATGCATATCCTTTTTTCAAAACATGTGTAGAAAAATCTCTTTCTTATAAAATTCTGAGCTATGAGGGTTGAACTAGAGGCATTAACCAAACCTGGATAACAATGCTTTTGTGTTCATATGTGTTGTGTGAATATATTTTCTTTACTTACATTTTTTTATTGCTTTAAATTATTTTCATACATAAGCTCTAAAATTATCATTTTGTTGTGATCAATTTGCCTTTTATCTCTCTTTTTGTTTACGAGAAGAAGGGAAAGTGAAAACTCAAGTTTTGATTTAAGAAAAAAGTATATATCTAAAATCGAAACACACAATGCACAAATGTAGAGAAGGATAATTGTAAAAAGTGTCTGTAATTTTTAGGGATAGTAAACTCTATTTATTTTTTATATACTTGGTTCTAGAATCGTCGGGAAAAAGGGGAGGCGGGGTATTTTTAATTGGGTGTTGACTCCCAATCCATAAGTCATTCCTTAATAAAATATAGCCCGTCACACATGATAAATCACTTAACAATCATCAATGATCGTTAGGTCAGCATTTTGTAAATGGGCAAAATAATGGCTTGTTTGACTCAGGTAAATTTCCCACCGCACGTTCACTTGAGAATTTAATTTTATTCGATTTAAAAGGTTTGGTTCCAACGGTCATTTGAATCTTTAACAATTTTCAAGCATGTATATCTATTTTTTACAACATGTGTAGAAAAATCTCTTTCTTAAAACATTTCGAGCTATTAGGGTTGACCAAGTGGAATTACCCAAACTGTTCCTTTGTGTTTTGAGAATAAATTTTCTTAACTTATTTATTTATTGCTTTAAATTCTTTCCACACCTAAACTCTAAAATTTTCATTTTGTTTTGATTCATTTGCCATTTATCTCTTTTTTTTTTGTTTACGAGATGAAGGGAAAGTGAAAACTCAAGTTTTGATTTAATAAAAAAGTATACATCTAAAATTAAAATGCACAATGCACAAATGTAGAGAGAGATAATTCCGAAAAGTGTCAGTAATTTTTAGGGATTGTAAACTTTTTTTAGTTTTTATATATCTGGTTCTGCAATCGTTGGGAAAAGGGGGAGACAGGAGATTTTTAACTGCGTGTTGACTCCCAATCCATAAGTCATTCCTTAAAAAAATATAGATCATTATGCATGATAAATCACTTAACAATCATCTATGATCGTAGGTCAACTTTTTGTAAATGGGCAAAATAATGGCTTGTTTGAGTCGGGTAAATTTCCCACCGCACGTTCACTTGAGAATTTAATGTTGTTCTCTTTAAAAGGTTTGGATCCATTGGTCATTTGCATCTTTAAAATGTTTCAAGCATGCATATCCATTTTTAAAACATATGGAGAAAAATCTCTTTCTTATAAAATTCCAAGCAATTAGGGTTGAACTAGTGGAATTTCCTAAACTTGGATAACAAAAATTTTGTGTTCATTTGTGGTGTGTGAATAAATTTTCTTCACTTATATTTGTTTATTGTTTTAAATTCTCTCCATATATAAAGTCTAAAATTTTTACTTGGTTGTGATCTGTTTGGCTTTTATCTCTTTTTTTTTTGTTTTGTTTAGGAGACGAAGGGAAAATGAAAAATCAAGTTTTTATTTAAGAAAAAAGTATACATCTAAATTGGGAATGCACAATGCAAAAATTTAGAGAGAGATAATTAAAAAAAGTGTTAGTAATTTTTAGGGATTGTAAACTCTTCTTAGTTTTTATATATCTGGTTCTGCAATCCATAAGTCATTTCTTACAACAATATAGCTCGTTGCGCATGATAAATCACTTTACAATGATCTATGATCGTTAGGTCAAGTTTTTGTCAAAGGGCAAAATAATGGCTTGTTTGGCTCTGGTAAATATCCCACCGCACGTACACCTGAGAATTAAATGTTATCCTCTTTAAAAGGTTTGGATCCGTAGGTCATTGGCATCTTTAACATGTTTCAAGCATGCGTATCCATATTTTAAAACATGTGTATACAAATCTCTTTCTTATAAAATTCCTACATATTAGGGTGGAACTAGTGGAATTTCCCAAACTTCGATAACAAAAGTTTTGTGTTAGTTTGTAGTGTGCGAATAAATTTTATTTACTTACATTTTTTTATTGCTTTAAATTCTTTCCATACATAAACTCAAAAATTTTCATTTTGTAATTATCTATTTTCCTTTTATCTCTTTTTTTCTTTAAGAAATGAAGGGAAAGTGAGAATTCAAGTTTTTATTTAATAAAAAAGTATACATCTAAAATGGAAATTCACAATGCATAAATGTAGAGAGAGATAATTCCAAAAAGTGTTTGTAATTTTTAGGGATTGTAAACTCTTTTTAGTTTCTATATATCAGGTTCTGCAATCTTCGGGAAAAGGGCGAGGCGAGGGATTTTTAACTGAGTGTTGACTCCCAATCCATAAGTCATTCCTTCAAAAAATATAGCCCTTTACGCATGATCAATCACTTTACAATCTATGATCGTTAGGTCATCCTTTTGTAAATGGGAAAAATAATTGCTTGTTTGACTCGGGTAAATATCCCACCGCATGTTCACTTGAGAATTTAATGTTATTCTCTTTAAATGGTTTGGATCCATAGGTCATTGGCATCTTTAACATGTTTCAAGCATGCATATCCATTTTTTAAAACATGTGTAGAAAAATCTCTTTCTTATAAAATTCCAAGCTACTAGAGTTGAACAAGTGGAATTTCCCAAACATTGATAACTAAAAATTTGTGTTCATTTGTGGGGTGTTAAGAAATTTTCATTACTTACATTTATTTATTTCTTTAAATTCTTTCCATACATAAACTCTAAAATTTTCATGTTGTTGTGATCTATTTTACCTTTTATCTCTTTTTTTTTTTGTTTAAGATATGAAGGGAAAGTGAAAACTCAAGTTTTGATTTAAGGAAAAAGTATATATCTTAAATGGAAATGCACAATGCACAAATATAGAGAGAGATAATTCATAAAAGTGTTTGTAATTTTTAGGGACTATAAACTCTTTTTAGTTCTTAAATATCACGTTCTGCAATCGTCTGGAAAAGGGGGAGGCGGGGGATTTTTAATAGAGTGTTGACTTCCAATCCATAAGTCATTCCTTACGAAAATATATCCTGTTACGCATGATAAATCACTTTACCGTCATCACTGATCGTTAGGTCAGCTTTTTGTAAATGGGCAAAATAATGGCTTGTTTGACTCGAGTAAATTTCTCACCGCACATTCACTTGTGAATTTAATGTTATTCTCTTTAAAAGGTTTGGATTCATAGGTCATTTGCATCTTTAACATGTTTCTAGCATGCATATCCATTTTTTAAAATATGTGTAGAAAAATATCTTTCTGAAAAATTTCCGACCTATTAGGGTTGAACTAGTGGAATTTTCCAAACTTGGATAAAAAAAGTTTTGTTTTATTTTGTGGTGTGTGAATAAATTTGGTTTACTTTCAGTTGTTTATTGCTTTAATTTCTTTCCATACACAAACTCTAAAATTTTCAGTTTGTTGTGATCTCTTTTTTTTGTTTACGAGATGAAGGGAAAGTGAAAACACAAGTTTTTATTTAAGAAAAAAGTATACAACTAAAATGGAAATGCACAATGCACAAATGTAGGGAGAGAGAATTCCAAAAATGTTTGTAATTTTTAGGGATTGTAAACTCTTTTTAGTTTTTTTATATCAGGTTCTGCAATCGTCGGGAAAATGGGGAGGCGGGGGATTTTTAACTAAGTGTTGACTCCCAATCCATAAGTCATTCCCTACAAAAATATACCCCGTTACGCATGATAAATCAATTTACAATCATCTATGATCCTTAGTTTAGCTTATTGTAAATGGGCAAAATAATGGCTTGTTTGACTCGGGTAAATATCCCATCGCACGTTCACTTGAGAATTTAATGTTATTCTTTCTAAAAGGTTTTTATCCATAGGTCATTTGCATCTTTAACATGTTTCAAGCATGCATATCCTTTGTTTAAAACATATGTGGAAAAATCTCTTTCATATAAAATTCCGAGCTATTAGGGTTGAACTAGTGGAATTTCCCAAACTTGGATAACAAAACTTTTGTGTTCGTTTGTGGTGTGTGAATAAATTTTATTTACTGAAATTTGTTTATTTCTTTAAATTCTTTCCATACATAAACTCTAAAATTTTCATTTTGTTCTGATCTATTTGCCTTTTATCTCTTTTTTTTTTTACGAGATGAAGGGAAAGTGAAAACTCATGTTTTGATTGAAGAATAAAGTATACATCTAAAATAGAAATACACAATGCAAAAATTTAGAGAGAGATAATTCCAAAAAGTGTTTGTAATTTTTAGGGATTGTAAACTCTTTTTAGTTTTTATATACCAGGTTCTGCTATCGTCTGGAAAAGGGGGAGGCGGGGGGTTTTTAACAGAGTGTTGACTTCCAATCCATAAGTCATTCCTTACAAAAATATAGCCCGTTACGCATGATAAATCACTTTACGATTATCTATGATCGTTAGGTCAGCTTTTTTTAAATGGGCAAAATAATGGCTTGTTCGACTCGGGTAAATTTCTCACCGCATGTTTGATGTGAAATTTAATTACATCGGCTTTTATACCTCACAAGCGTACAAATCGTTCTTGTAATCTTGCGGGAAGTGAGGTCATATCCATAGGGAGGACTGAATTTTGTGTATTCTTCAGTCAACTAGCCTAATCAAATATGATGAATTAATCTAAACTAAACACTAATTATATCCTAAATTATCATACAATAATCTAATTAACTACTTGCTCAACAAAAAACGTCAACTCTGGATTTTACCGTGATTCGTGCCTCTCTCGAGCTCCCCGTAACCACGAATCCGGATTCTCAATCCTTGCATCTAGCCTCTCTCGGGCGCCTAGAGTTAATGACAAAGATCGGATTACAATAGAATGCTAGAGAATCAATTTCCTATTGTGATGATGCTAAATTGATCAACTCTAGATTTTATAGTGATTCTACCTCTCTCAAGCGCCACGTAATCACGAATCCGATTTCTTAATCATTGCATCTAGCCCCTCTTGGGCGCATAGAGTGAAAGACAAAAATCGGATTAAAATACCAAAATCCAACATAAATTACAGTCCTACCCTAACTAGCTAATTTAATCAAATATCCCGAAAACAAATATTCCATAAACATGAATTCTCAAATCAAATTTAATAAAGAAAATTAAATTACAAAATGACAGATTACTCCCCTTCTCCTCCCTCTTCCTCGGGCTACACAGGCTCGTTCTCACGGATGCTGCAATTTCCAGAAATTGATGGCTTCAGGTTGCATGAGCGAGTGGCCGGAGGTAGAGACGACGCCGACAAAGAAGGATAGAAACCCACGGATGGAGGTGACGAACGATGTTCGACGGAATAGAGCCGAAGTCATTTGACCGACTCTCTCGAGTCTCGGTCGGAGTCGGAATAGCTCCGAAAATGGTCAGAAATGGGTAATCGATACCGGAGGATGGTTGGAATGCGGAATCGCCGCCGGAGGAGCCCTCTCGGTCACCTCTCAGCCTGACTAGCAGAACATGGCAGCGTTGAACTCGCCGCGATAGAGACTCTCTCGAGCTCTCCTTGTTTCTGTTCTCGGTTGCAGGATGGGGGTGGATAACGGTGACGAACGGTGTTCGGAGGGAGCCTTCTCGGGTCTTCCCTCTTAACGGACGACGACCTCCCTTGTTTTTCCCCCTCGAGCTCCCTTTTCTTTTAGAACGATTTTACCCTAAAAATCTATCTCCCTTTCACTAATGGCATTTTGGTAAATATCTCCTTCTCCACTAAAATTCTCCTAAAATTCCATAATTGAATCCATAAAAATCATTTCTGGAAGAAATAAACCCTAAAATCAATGAAATATAATTCAAGAGAGAAAAATATGCAATATAGATAGTGATTAATGCCAAATTCAATAAATGCACGTTTCATTTGAAAACAATAAATAGCCACCTATAACACAATTATAAGGGCTATTCTATTATAATTAACCTAGTTCTCATGTTAGAATCTGGCATCTATCACACTCCCAAACCTAAATTTTTGCTAGTCCCTAGAAAAACAACAATAGAACCAAAATTAAGCCTAGGAAAACAAAATGTCACTTTCGTAGGGAACACGATTGCATTTAGTGCATGCAACAAGCCGTTAAACCGCTACTTTACAGTAGTGGACGAGTTGTGTCTCGTGAGGGTTTGGATGGAATTTACCCAAAAAATTCATTTAAATCAATAATATAAAACAAAAACAGAAGAAAATTTACTCCTCATTAGCATATGACTAACACTTAGTATCGTAAAATATCTGAAAATCATTTGAAACCCTGCTCAATTTGAAAACCTATGTAAAATATAGTACATTATCAATCCAAATACACTCATTCTTACTCCACCTGAACCAATGTGACCCATAAGCAATTACTTCAACAGAACAAAGAGGCAACAAATAACAATAAAATCCTGGTCACATCACAATCAAGAGAAAATAGTAGAATAAGCCTATTGTCTGACAATCTCACAAAAGAAGTATACCAATTTCAATCTTGACCTGCAACTTCTTTCAAGTTAAAATTCATCATCAAAGTTAAGGAAACTCATTGCTTCCAGATTTAAACTCATTTTACACTATTACTAGCGTATTTTTGCTATTACCAGCGTAATTTTTGTTCCACTGAATACTTTTGGTATTACCGCCATTTTGGTATTCGTCTTCACTGCACATGCACTTATTTTTAAGTAACGTACTGTTCCGGGGCATGTCCCTGGGTTTGCCCAGACTGTTTCTGAAGTTATCTATCTTTTGCAAGCAAGCACATTTCCATTTGCATTCATATATTACAACAAGGAATTTCACTGAGATATAAAAAGGAATGAGTTCAAACAGGCATACAAGACTATTCAGACTAACATAGATCAACACTAGATTTACATATTCTCTTTTGCAACTAAGTTCCAAATCTAATGCAATAGTAAGTTATCCCACTGAATTCTCATGGATCACAACAAATGATATTAGATTTCTAATAGGCATATTCTACACAATTTTACGAAAAATTTTGAAACACATTTGAGCAAGTTATTTTAACTCTACTAAAGTTAACCACATACTAAGAGGAGTAATTTGAAAACCAAGAAAAAAATCAAAAGAAAATCATTGCTAAGACATAAAAGAGTCGTCCCCCCCCTCCCCCCCCCAAACCTAAACCTTACTTGTCCTCAACGGGAAAAAGTTAAAACACCAGAACCACTACAAAAAGGAATAACAGCTAAAAAATAATGAAACTCATGGAAACCATATGCTCCATTGGCACACAAGAAGTAAAGCAAAGCCAAAACAGTGCAAGGAAAAGAGATATCAGCAAACACCCCCAAACCTAGAGCATGACACATCATCAAACAACCCAACTAACAATCACAAAAATATCTGATTTATTAGAAGATTTATTGCTGGCCTTAACGTCGGTTCTGATGCCAGTCTTCTCTTCTAGTAGCTACTACTCCAATTGACTCACAACTTAGCTAGTTATACTCCAGCAAAGTAAGGGTTAAGCTCCCTCAGGGCTCCTAAATCCATAAGTGGGACCATATGTGTTTGGTCATCAATAATAATATGGAAGAGAGTCAATAAAGACCCCTAAGAATGATACATAGTCTCCCTCGAAGAAGGTTTACTCGTATCAGCCGTACCCGTAGGTAATCATCCGTAGATGAAACCACTATCCTACAACACACTTTGAAGAAATCTTCGTGTGAATGGCCACTGAAGGCAGTAGGAATCACGCATTGAACACAAATCCTTGAGTTACTCACCATAAGGTTTTCATTCAATACTTCAAGTTCGAACTGGTCAATCCCAGAACGGTTGTTTGAGTACAGACCTCTCAAACAAGGGACCAAAAGTCTGGTCATCGACTACCAAAACCATTTACGCTCTCAGCCGGCAAGAGAGTACCCCGAGTCCATGACGGGGCAGCATTGCCGGGGGACCTCCAATCAATCAAGACCAGAGTACACCAAAGGTTATCCGAATAAGAATGAGTAAGCCAAGAATAAAAACTGTAATGTATAAAGGGATTGAAACGTGGGGATTGCCCACAATGTGCTAAGTTTATAGTCATAAGAAAGACTCTGACGCAATCAAGATGAATGGATAGGTTCCTCCAAGAAAATCACCATCACCTCCTCCGGTGTGGGGACATTCTCAAGATATGGTTTGAGTTGCCGACCCGTTGACCACCTGGATCTCAGCGTCATTGGAAACAAATGCAATCATGAGTTATAAAGTAAAACATTATGCCCAAAAGTAAAATATATGTGAAAAATAGATTTATCATGTAAAAGTTTTGTTCGCTCCTTATACAGTTTGACATTCTCATAAGTATCATGACGTATCTCCTCCAACTCATTCAATTGCAATTTCCTCTCCTCACCAGCTTGAGCCAAATCAAAATTCAAAGCCTTAATAACCCAATAAGCTCTATGCTCAAGCTCAACAGGTAGATGACATGCTTTGCCAAACACTAGGCAAAATGGAGACATCCCAATAGGAGTCATAAGCATGTGTTTTTTTTTTTTAATCCTAACCTACGACCATGGAGAACAAAGAAATACACTTAATACGTGCCTCCCCGGCAACGACGCCAAAAACTTAATGTGAAATTTAATGACATCGGCTTTTATACCTCGCAAACGTACGAATCATTCATGTAATCTAGCGGGAAGCGAGGGTCATATCCACAGGGAGGACTGAATTTTGTGTATTCTTCAGTCAACTAGCCTAACCAAATATGATGAATTAATCTGAACTAAACTCTAATTATATCCTAAATTATCAAACAATAATCTAATTAATTAATTGCCCAAGAGGAAACGTCAACTCTGGATTTTACCGTGATTCGTGCCTCTCTCGAGCGCCACGTAACCACAAATCTGGATTCTCAATCCTTGCGTCTAGCCCCTCTCGGGCACCTAAAGTTAATGACAGAGATCGGATTACAATAAAATGCAGAGAATCAATTTCCTATTGTGATGATGCTAAAATTATCAACTCTAAATTTTATCGTGATTCGTGCCTCTCTCAAGCGCCACGTAATCACGAATCCGATTTCTCAATCCTTGTGTCTAGCCCCTCTCGGGTGCATAGAGTGAAAGACAGAAATAAGATTAAAATACCAAAATCCAACCTAAATTACAATCCTACCCTAAGTAGCTAATTTAATCAAATATCCCGAAAACAAAATATTCCATAAACATTAATTCTCAAATCAAATTTAATAAAGAAAATTAAATTACAAAATGGTGGATTACTCCCCTTCTCCTTCCTCTCGTTCGGGCAGCACAGGCTCGTTCTCACGGGTGCTGCAATTTCCAGATATTGATGGCTTCGGGTTGCAAGAGCGAGTGGCCGGAGCCTAGAGACGACGCCGGCAAAGAAGGATAGAAACCCACGGATGGAGGTGATGATCGGCGTTGGACGGAATGGAGCCGAAGTCATCTGACCGGCTCTCTCGAGTCTCGGTTAGAGTCGGAATAGCTCCTAGAAATGGTCGGAAATGGGTAATCGACACCGGAGGATGGTCGAAATGGGGAATCGGTGCCGGAGGAGCCCTCTCGGGTCACCTCTCAGCCTGGCAAGCAGAAAATGGCAGCGTCGAACTCTCCGTGACGGAGACTCTCTCGAGCTCTCCTTGGGTCTGTTCTCAGTTGCAGGATGGGGGTGGACGACAGTGACGAACGGCGTTCCGAGGGAGCCCTCTCGGGTCTTCCCTCCGAACGGTCAACGACCTCCCCTGTTTTTCCCCCTCAAGCTCCCTTTTCTTTCAAAATGATTTTACCCTAAAAATCTATCTCCCTTTCACTAATGGAATTTTGGTAAATATCTCCTTCTCCTCTAAAATTCTCCTAAAATTCCATAATTGAATCCATAAAACTTATTTCAGGAAGAAATAAACCCTAAAAGCAATGAAATATAATTCAGGAGAGAAAAATATGCAATATAGACAGTGATTAATGCCAAAATCAATAAATGCACGTTTCAATTGAAAACCGATAAATAACCACCTATAACACAATTATATGGGCTATTATATTATAATTAACCTAGTTCTCATGTCAGAATCTGGCATCTATCAACGTTCACTTGAGAATTTAATGTTATTCTCTTTAAAAGGTTTGGATCCATAGGTCATTTGCATCTTTAACATGTTTCAAGTATTCATATTCTTTGTTTAAAACATATGTAGAAAAATCTCTTTCATATAAAATTTTGAGCCATTAGGGTTGAACTAGTGGAATTTCCCAAACTTGGATAACAAAACTTTTGTGTTCGTTTGTGGTGTGTGAATAAGTTTTCTTTACTTAAATTTTTTATTGCTTTAAATTCTTTCCATACATAAACTCTGCAATTTTGATTTTGTTGTGATCTATTAGCCTTTAATCTCTTTTTTTTTGTCACAAAATGAAGGGAGAGTGAAAACTCAAGTTTTGATTTAATAAAAAAGTATACATCTAAAATGGAAATACACAATGCTCAAATTTAGAGAGGTAATTCCAAAAAGTATCTGTAATTTTTAGGGACTGTAAAATCTTTATAGTTTTTATATATTAGGTTCTCCAATCGTCGGGAAAAGGGGGAGGCGGGGGATTTTAAACTGAATGTTGACTCCCAATCCATAAGCCATTCCTTACACAAATATAGCCCATTACGCATGATAAATAACTTTACAGTCATCTATGATCGTTAGGTCAGCTTTTTGTAAATGGGAAAAATAATGGCCAGTTTGACTCGGGTAATTATCCTACCGTACGTTCACTTGAGAATTTAATGTTATCCTCTTTAAAAGGTTTAGATCCATAGGTCACTTGCATCTTTAACATGTTTCAAGCTTGCATATCCATTTTTTAAAACATGTGTAGAAAAATCTCTTTCTTATAAAATTCCGAGCTAATAGGGTTGAACTAGTGGAATTTCCCAAACTTGGAGAACAAAAATTTTGTGTTCATTTTTGGCGTGTGAATAAATTTTCTTTACTTACATTTTTTTATTGCTTTAAATTCTTTCCATACATAAACTCTAAAATGTTTAGTTTGTTGTGATCTATTTGCCTTTTATCTCTTTTTTTCATTTAGAGATGAAGGGAAAGTGAAAACGCAAGTTTGTATTTAAGAAAAAAGTATACATAAAAAATATAAATGCACAATGCACAAATGTAGAGAGATATAATTCAGAAAAGTTTTTTTAATTGATAGGGATTATAAACTCATTGTAGTTTCTATATATCAGGTTCTGCAATCTTCGGGAAAAGGGGGAGGCAGGGGATTTTTAACTGAGTGTTGACTCCTAATCCATAAGTCATTCTTTAAAAAAAATATAGCCCTTTACACATGGTAAAGCACTTTACAATCATCTATGATCGTTAGGTCAGCTTTTTATAAACGGGCAAAATAATGGCTTGTTTGACTCGGGTAAATATCCCACAACACGTTCACTTAAGAATTTAATGTTATTCTGATTAAAAGGTTTGGATTCATTGGTCATTTGCATCTCTAACATGTTTCAAGCATGCATATCTATTTTTTAATACATGTGTAGAAAAATCTCTTTCTTATAAATTCCGAGCTATTAGTGTTGAACTTGTGGAATTTCCCAAACTTGGATGACAAAAGTTTTGTGTTCATTTGTGGAGTGTGTATAAATTTTCATTATTTAAATTTTTTTATTGCTTTAAATCCTTTCCATATATAAACTCTAAAATTTTCATTTTGATGTTATCTATTTTGTCTTTTATCTCTTTTTTTTGTTAACAAGATGAAGGGAAGTGAAAACTCAACTTTTGATTTAAGAAAAAAGTTTACATCTTAAATGCAAATGCACAATGCAAAAATATAGAGAGAGATAATTCCAAAAGTGTTTGTAATTTTTAGGGACTGTAAACTCTTTTTAGCTTTTATATATCAGGTTCAACAATCGTCGGGAAAAGGGGGAGGCGGGAGATTTTTAACTGAGTGTTGACTCCCAATCCATTAGTCATTCCTTACAAAAATATAGCCCGTTATGCATGATAAATCACTTTACAGTCATCTATGATCGTTAGGTCAGCTTTTTGTAAATGGGAAAAATAATGGCCTGTTTGACTCGGGTAAATATCACACCGTACGTTCACTTGAGAATTTAATGTTATTCTTTTTAAAAGGTTTGGATCCATAGGTAATTTGTATTTTTAACATGTTTCAAGCTTGCATATCCATTTTTTAAAACATGTGTTGAAAAACTCTTTCTTATAAAATTCCGAGCTACTAAGGTTGAACAATTGGAATTTCCCAAACTTGGATAACAAAACTTTTGTGTTCATTTGTGGTGTGTGAATAAATTTTATTTACTTACAATTGTTTATATCTTTAAATTATTTCCATACATAAACTCTAAAATTTTTAGTTTGTCGTGATCTATTCGCCTTTTATCTCTTTTTTTCGTTTACGAGATGAAGGGAAAGTGAAAACTCAAGTTTGTATTTAAGAAAAAAGTATACATATAAAATGGAAATGCACAATGCACAAATATAGAGAGAGATAATTCAGAAAAGTGTTTGTAATTTTTAGGGATTGTAAACTCATTGTAGTTTCTATATATCAGGTTCTGCAATCTTCGGGAAAAGGGAGAGGCGGAAGATTTTTAACTGAGTGTTGACCCCTAATCCATAAGTCATTGTTTAAAAAAATATAGCCCTTTACACATGATAAATCACTTTACATCTTCTATGATCGCTAGGGCAGCTTTTTGTAAATGGGAAAAATAATGGCTTGTTTGACTCGGGTAAATATCCCACAACACGTTCACTTAAAAATTTAATGTTATTCGCATTAAAAGGTTTGGATCCATAGGTCATTTACATCTTTAACATGTTTCAAGCATGCATATCCATTTTTTAATACACGTGTAGAAAAATCTCTTTCTTATAAATTCCGAGCTATAAGGGTTGAACTTGTGGAATTTCCCAAACTTGGATAACAAAAGTTTTGTGTTCATTTGTGGAGTGTGTATAAATTTTAATTACTTACATTTTTTTATTGCTTTAAATCCTTTCCGTATATAAACTCTAAAATTTTCATTTTGTTGTGATCTATTTGGCTTTTATCTCTTTTTTTTTGTTTACGAGATGAAGGGAAGTGAATACTCAACTTTTGATTTAAGAAAAAAGTTTACATCTAAAATGAAAATGCACAATGCAAAAATATAGAGAGAGATAATTCCAAAAGTGTTTGTAATTTTTAAGGACCGTAAACTCTTTTTAGTTTTTATATATCAGGTTCAACAATCGTCGGGAAAAGGGGGAGGCGAGGGATTTTTAACTGAGTGTTGACTCCCAATCCATAAGTCATTCCGTACAAAAATTAAGCCCGTTACGCATGATTAATCTCTTTACAATCGTCTATGATCGTAAGGTCAGCTTTTTTTAAATGGGCAAAATAATGGATTGTTTGACTCTGGTAAATATCCACCGCACATTCACTTGAGAATTTAATGTTATTCTCTTTAAAAGGTTTGGATCCATAGGCCATTTCCATCTTTAACATCTTTCAAGCATGCATATGTTTTTTTAAAAACATATGTAGAAAAATCTCTTTCTTATAAAATTCTGAGCTATTACGGTTGAACTAGTGGAATTTCCCAAACTAGGATAACAAAACTTTTGTGTTCATTTGTGGTGTGTGAATAAATTTTCTTTGCTTACATATGTTTATTGCTTTAAATTCTTTCCATACCTAAACTCTAAAATTTTTATTTTGTCGTGATCTATTAGCCTTTTATCTTTTTTTTTTGTTTACGAGATGATGAGAAAGTGAAAACTCAAGTTTTAATTTAAGAAAAAAGTATACATTTTAAATGGAAATGCACAATGCGAAAATGTAGAGGGAGATCATTTCAAAGAGTGTTTCTAATTTTTACGGATTGTAAACTCTTTTTAGGTTTGATATCTCAGGTTCTGCAATCGTCGGCAAAAGGGGCAGGTGGGGGATTTTTAACTGAGTGTTGACGCCATATCCATAAGTCATTCCTTACAAAAATATAGCCCATTACGCATGATAAATCACTTTACAATCATCTATGATCTTTAGGTCAGCTTTTTGTCAATGGGAAAAATAATGGCTGTTTTGACTCTGGTAAATATCCCACCGCACGTTCACTTAAGAATTTAATTTTATTCTCTTTAAAAGGTTTGGATCCATAGGTCATTTGTATCTTTAACTTGTTTCAAGCATGCATATCAATTTTTTAAAACATGTGTAGAACAATCTCTTTCTTATAAAATTCTGACCTAATAGGGTTGAACTAGTAGAATTTCCCAAACATGGATAACAAAACTTTTGTTTTCATTTGTGGTGTGTGAATAAATTTTCTTTACTTACATTTGTTTATTGCTTTAAATTCTTTCCATACTTAAACTCTAAAATTTTCATTTTGTTGTGATCTATTTTCCTTTTATCTCTTTTTTTTTTTTACGAGATGAAGGAAAAGTGAAAACTCAAGTTTTGATTTAAGAAAAAAGTATATGTTTAAAATGGAAATGTACAATGCTCAAATGTAGAGCGAGATAATTCCAAAAAGCACTTGTAATTGTTGTGGATTGTAAACTCTTTTGAGTTTTTATATATCAGGTTCTGCAATCATCGAGAAAAGGGGGAGGCGGAGGATTTTTAACTGATTGTTGACTCCCAATCGATAAGTCATTCCTTACAAAAACATAGCCCATTACGCATGATAAATCAGTTTACAGTCATCTATGATTGTTAGGTCAGCTTTTTGTAAATAGGCAAAATAATGCTTGTTGGATTCGGGTAAATATCACACTGCATGTTCACTTGAGAATTTAATGTTATTCTCTTTAAATGGTTTGGATCCCTAGGTCATTTGCATCTTTAACTTATTTCAAGCATCCATATCCATTTTTTAAAACATGTGTAGAAAAATCTTTTTCTTTTAAAATTCCGAGCTAATAGGGTTGAACTAGTGGAATTTACCAAACTTGGATCACAAAACTTTTGTGTTCTTTTGTGGTGTGAGAATAATTTTTATTTACTTACATTTGTTTATTACTTTAAATTCTTTCCATACATAAACTCTAAAATTTTCAATTTGTTGTGATCTATTGGACTTTTTTCTCTTTTTTTTGTTGACGAGATGAAGGGAAAGTGAAAACTCAAGTTTTTATTGAAGAAAAAAGTATACATAAAAAAATGCAAATGAACAATGCACAAATGTTGAGAGAAATAATTTCAAAAAGTGCCTGTAATTTTTAGGGACTATAAACTCCCTTTAATTTTTATATATCATGTTCTGCAATCGTCAGGAAAAGGGAGAGGTGGGGGATTTTTAACTGAGTGTTGATTCCCAATCCATAAGTCATTCCTTAAAAAAATATAACCCATTACGCATGATAATTCACTTTACAATCATCTATGATCATTAGATCAAGTTTTTGTAAATGGGAAAAATATTGGCCTAATTGACTCGAGTAAATATCCCACCGTATGTTCACTTGAGAATTTAATGTAATTCTCTTTAAAAGGTTTGGATTCATAGCTCATTTGCATCTTTACCTTGTTTCAAAGTTGCATATATATTTTTTCAAACATGTGTCAAAAAATCTCTATCTTATAAAATTCCGAGCTATTAGGGTTCAACTAGTGGAATTTTCCAAACATGGATAACAAAACTTTTGTGTTCATTTGTGGTATGTGAATCAATTTTCTTTACTTACATTTGTTTATTGATTTAAATTCTTTCCATACATAAAATCTAAAATTTTCATTTTGTTGTGATCTATTTGAATTTTATCTCTTTTTTTTTGTTTAAGAGATGAAGGGAAAGTGAAAACTCAAGTTTTGATTTAAGAAAAAAGTATACATCTAAAATGGAAATGCACAATGCACAAATTTAGAGAGAGATAATTCTAAAAACTATTTGTAATTTTTAGGGATTTTAAACTCTTTTTAGTTTTTATATATCAGGTTCTGCAATCGTCGTGAAAATGGGGAGGCAGGGGATTTTTAACTGAGTGTTCACTCCTAATCAATAAGTCATTCCTTCGAAAAATATAGCTCATTACGCATGATAAATCAGTTTACAATCATCTATGAATGTTAGGTCAACTTTTTGTAAAAGGGCAAAATAATGGCTTCTTAGACTCAGATAAATATCCCCCCGCACGTTCACTTGAGAATTTAATTATATTCTTTTTAAAGGTTTGGATCCATAGGTCATTTGAATCTTTAACATGTTTCAAGCATGCATATCCATTTTTTGAAACATGTGTAGAAAAATCTCTTTCTTATAAAACTCCGAGCAATTAGGGTTGAACTAGTGGAATTTCCCAATCTTGGATAACAAAACTTTTGTGTTCATTTGTGGTGTGTGAATAAATTTTCTTCACTTACATTTGTTTATTGCTTTAAATTCTTTCCATACATAAAGTCTAAAATTTTCAGTTTGTTGTGATCTATTTGCCATTTATCTCTTTTTTTCATTTACGAGATGGAAAGTGAAAACTCAAGTTTGTGTTTAAGAAAAAAAGTATACCTCTAAAACGGAAATTCACAATGCAAAAATGTGGAGAGAGATAGTTCAAAAAATTGTTTGTAATTTTTAGGGATTGTAAACTCTTTGTAGTTTTTATATATCAGGTTCTGCAATCTTTGGGAAAAGGGGGAGGCGAGGGATTTTTAACTAAGTGTTGACTCCCAATCCATAAGTCATTCCTTAAACAAATATATCCCTTTACGTATGATAAATCACTTTACAATCATCTATGATCGTTAGGTCAGCTTTTTGTAAATGGGCAAAATAATGGCTTGTTTGACTCAGTAAATATCCCACAGCACGTTCACTTGAGAATTTAATGTTATTCTCATTAAAAGGTTTGGATCCATAGGTCATTTGCATCTTTAACATGTTGCAAGAAAGCATATCCATTTTTTAATACATGTGTAGAAAAATCTCTTTCTTATAAAATTCCGAGCTATTAGGGTTGAACTAGTGGAATTTCCCAAACTTGGATAACAAAGGTATTCTGTTCATTTGTGGAGTGTGAATAAATTTTCATTATTTATATTATTTTATTTCTTTAAATTCTTTCCATACATAAACTCTAAAATTTTCATTTTGTTGTGATCTATTTTCCTTTTTTCTTTTTTTTTTCGACATGAAAGGAAAGTGAAAACTCAAGTTTTGATTTAAGAAAAAAGTATACACCTAAAATGGAAATGCACAATGCACAAATATAGAGAGAGATAATTCCAAAAAGTGTTTGTAATTTTGACGGATTGTAAACTTATTTTAGTTTTGATATATCAGGTTTTGCAATCGTCGGGAAAAGGAGGAGGCGGGGGATTTTTTAACTAAGTGTTGACTCCCAATCAAGAAGTCATTCCTTAAAAAAATATAGCCTGTTATGCATAATAAATCACTTTACAATCATCTATGATCCATAGTTCAGCTTTTTGTATATGCAAAATAATGGCTTTTTGAGTCGGGTAAATATCTCACAGCACCTTCATTGGAGAATTTAATGTTATTATTTTTAAAAGGTTGGGATCCATATGTCATTTGATTATTTAACATGTTTCAAGCATGCATATCCTTTTTTTAAAACATATGTAGTAAAATCTTTTTCTTAAGAAATTCCGCGATATTAGGGTTGGACTAGTGGAATTTCCCAAACTTGGATAACAAAATTTTGTGTTCGTTTGAGGTGTATGCATAAATTTTCTTTACTTACATTTGTTTATTGCTTTAAGTTCTTTCCATACATAGAATAAAATTTTTTTATTTTGTTGTGATATATTTTACTTATATCTCTTTTTTATTTTACGAGATCAAGGAAAAGTGAAAACTCAAGTTTTGACTTAAGAAAAAAGTATACAACTAAAATGGAAATACACAATGCACGGATGTAGAAAGAGATTATTCCAAAAAGTACCTATAATTTTTAGGGATTGTAAAGTCTTTTTAGTTTTTATATATCAGGTTCTGTAATTGTCGGGAAAATGGGGAGGCAGGGGATTTTTAACTAAGTGTTGACTCCCAATCCATAAATCATTCCTTACAAAAATATAGCCCATTACGCATGATCAATCACTTGACAATCATCTATGATCGTATGGTCAACTTTTTGTAAATGGGAAAAATAATGGCCTGTTTGACTCGGGTAAATATCCCATCGTACGTTCACCTGAGAATTTAATGTTACTCTTTAAAAGTTTTTGATCGATAGGTCATTTGCATCTTTAACATGTTTCAAGCTTGTATATCCATTTTGTAAAACATGTGTAGAAAAATCTCTATCTTATCAATTTTTGAGCTATTAGGGTTGATCTAGTGGAATTTCTCAAACTTGGATAACAAAACTTTTGTGTTCATTTGTGGTGTGCGAATAAATTTTCTTTCCTTACATTTTTTTATTACTTTAAATTCTTTCCATACATAAACTCTAAAATTTTTAGTTTGTTGTGATCTATTTGCCTCTGATCTCTTTTTTTAAGTTTACAAGATCAAGGGAAAGTGAAAACTCATGTTTTGATTTAAGAAAAAAAAAGACATTTAAAATAGAAATGCACACCGCACAAATGTAGAGAGATGTAATTCCAAAAAGTGTTTGTAATTTTTAGGGATTGGAAACTCTATTTAGTTTTTATATATGAGGTATTGCAATCTTTGAGAAAAGGGGGAGGAAGGGGATTTTTAACTGAGTGTTGACTGCGATCCATAAGTCATTCCATACAAAAATATAGCCTGTTACGGATGATAAATCACTTCACAATCATCAATGATCTTAAGGTCAACTTTTTGTAAATGGGCAAAATAATGGCTTGTTTGACTCAGGTAAATATCCCACCACACGTTCACTAGAGAATTTAATGTTATTCTCTTTAAAAGGTTTGAATCCATAGGCCATTTGCATCAATAACATGTTTCAAGCATGCATATCTTTTTTAAAAACATCTGTAGAAAAATCTCTTTCTTATAAAATTCTGAGCTATTAGGGTTGAACTAGGGGAATTACTCAAACTTGGATAATAAAACTTTTGTGTTCATTTGTGTTGTGTGAAGAAAGTTTTTTTTTCTTACATTTGTTCATTGCTTTAAATTCTTTCCAAACATAAACCCTAAATTTTCATTTTTTTGTGATCTATTTGCCTTTTATCTCTTTTTTTGTTTACGAGATGAAGGGAAAGTGAGAACTTAAGTTTTTGTTTAAGAAAAAAGTGTACATCTAAAATGGGAATGCACAATGAACAGATGTAGAGAGAGATAATTCAAAAAAGTGTTTGTAATTTTTAGGGATTATAAACTCTTTTTAGTTTTTAAATATCCGGTTCTGAAGTCGTCAGGAAAAGGGGGAGGTGGGGGATTTTTAACTGAGTGTTGACTCCCATTTCCTAAGTCATTCCTTACAAAAATATAGCCCACTATGGATGATAAAACACTTTACAATCATCTATGATCATTAAGTCATCTTTTTGTAAATGGGCAAAATAATGGCTTGTTTGACTCGGGTAAATATCCCACCGCACGTTCACTTGAGAATTTAATGTTATTCTCTTTAAAAGGTTTGGATCAAGGGGTCATTTACATCTTTAACATGTTTCAAGAATGCATATCAATTTTTTAAAACATGTGTAGAAAAATCACTTTCTTATCAAACTCCGAGCTATTAGGGTTGAACTAGTGGAATTTCCCAATCTTGGATAACAAAACTTTTGTGTTCATTTGTGGTGTGTGAATAAATTTTCTTTACTTACATTTATTTATTGCTTTAAATTCTTTCCATACATAAACTCTAAAATTATAAGTTTGTTGTGATCTATTTGCCATTTATCTCTTTTTTTCATTTACGAGATGGAAAGTGAAAACTCAAATTTGTGTTTAAGAAAAAAAGTATACCTCTAAAACAGAAATGCACAATGGAAAAATGTGGAGAGAGATAGTTCAAAATTTTTTTTTTAATTTTTAGGGATTGTAAACTCTTTGTAGTTTTTATATATCAGGTTCTGCAATCTTCGGGAAAAGGGGGAGGCGAGGGATTTTTAACTAAGTGTTGACTCCCAATCCATAAGTCATTCCTTAAACAAATATATCCCTTTACGTATGATAAATCACTTTACAATCATCTATGATCGTTAGGTCAGCTTTTTGTAAATGGGCAAAATAGTGGCTTGTTCGACTCGGGTAAATATCCCACAGCACGTTCACTTGAGAATTTAATGTTATTCTCATTAAAAGGTTTGGATCCATAGGTCATTTGCATCTTTAACATGTTTCAAGAATGCATATCCATTTTTTAACACGTGTAGAAAAATCTCTTTCTTATAAAATTCCGAGCTATTAGGGTTGAACTAGTGGAGTTTCCCAAACTTGGATAACAAAGGTATTCTGTTCATTTGTGGAGTGAATAAATTTTCATTATTTATATTAGTTTATTTCTTTAAATTCTTTCCATACATAAACTCTAAAATTTTCTTTTTGCTGTGATCTATTTTCCTTTTTTCTCTTTTTTTTTTCGAGATGAAAGGAAAGTGAAAACTCAAGTTTTGATTTAAGAAAAAAGTATAAATCTAAAATGGAAATGCACAATGCACAAATATAGAGAGAGATAATTCCAAAAAGTGTTTGTAATTTTGACGGATTGTAAACTTATTTTAGTTTTGATATATCAGGTTTTGCAATCGTCGGGAAAAGGAGGAGGCGAGGGATTTTTTAACTAAGTGTTGACTCCCAATCAAGAAGTCATTCCATACAAAAATATAGCCTGTTACGCATAATAAATCACTTTACAATCATCTATGATCCTTAGTTCAGCTTTTTGTACATGCAAAATAATGGCTTTTTGAGTCGGGTAAATATCTCACCGCACCTTCATTGGAGAAGTTAATGTTCTTATTTTTAAAAGGTTTGGATCCATATGTCATTTGAATATTTAACATGTTTCAAGCATGCATATCCTTTTTTTAAAACATATGTTGAAAAATCTTTTTCTTAAGAAATTCTGAGATATTAGGGTTGGACTAGTGGAATTTCCCAAAGTTGGATAACAAAACTTTTGTGTTCGTTTGAGGTGTGTGCATAAATTTTCTTTACTTACATTTGTTTATTGCTTTAAGTTCTTTCCATACATAGACTAAAAATTTTTCATTTTGTTGTGATATATTTTCCATATATCTCTTTTTTTGTTTACGAGATCAAGGAAAAGTGAAAACTCAAGTTTTGACATAAGAAAAAAGTATACAACTAAAATGGAAATACACAATGCACGGATGTAGAGAGAGATTATTCCAAAAAGTACCTATAATTTTTAGGGATTGTAAAGTCTTTTTAGTTTTTATATATCAGGTTCTGTAATTGTCGGGAAAATGGGGAGGCAGGGGATTTTTAACTGAGTGTTGACTCCCAATCCATAAATCATTCCTTACAAAAATATAGCCCATTACGCATGATCAATCACTTGACAATCATCTATGATCGTATGGTCAGCTTTTTGTAAATGGCAAAAATAATGGCCTGTTTGACTCGGGTAAATATCCCATCGTACATTCACCTGAGAATTTAATGTTACTCTTTAAAAGTTTTTGATCGATAGGTCATTTGCATCTTTAACATGTTTCAAGCTTGTATATCCATTTTGTAAAACATGTGTAGAAAAATCTCTATCTTATCAATTTTCGAACTATTAGGGTTGAACCAGTGGAATTTCTCAAACTTGGATAACAAAAATTTGTGTTCATTTGTGGTGTGTGAATAAATTTTCTTTACTTACATTTTTTTATTACTTTAAATTCTTTCCATACATAAACTCTAAAATTTTCAGTTTGTTGTGATCTATTTGCCTCTGATCTCTTCTTTTAAGTTTACAAGAACAAGGGAAAGTGAAAACTCATGTTTTGATTTAAGAAAAAAATTAGACATTTAAAATAGAAATGCACAATGCACAAATGTAGATAGATGTAATTCCAAAAAGTGTTTGTAATTTTTAGGGATTGGAAAGTCAATTTAGTTTTTATATATGAGGTATTGCAATCTTTGAGAAAAGGGGGAGGCAGGGGGTTTTTAACTGAGTGTTGACTGCGATCCATAAGTCATTCCATACAAAAATATAGCCTGTTATGGATGATAAATCACTTCACAATCATCAATGATCGTAAGGTCAACTTTTTGTAAATGGGCAAAATAATGGCTTGTTTGACTCGGGTAAATATCCCACCACACGTTCACTAGAGAATTTAATGTTATTCTCTTTAAAAGGTTTGAATCCATAGGCCATTTGCATCTATAACATGTTTCAAGCATGCATTTCTTTTTTTAAAAACATGTGTAGAAAAATCTCTTTTTTATAAAATTCTGAGCTATTAGGGTTGAACTAGGAAAATTACTCAAACTTGGATAATAAAACTTTTGTGTTCATTTGTGTTGTGTGAAGAAAGTTTTTTTTTCTTACATTTGTTCATTGCTTTAAATTCTTTCCAAACATAAACCCTAAATTTTCATTTTTTTGTGATCTATTTGCCTTTTATCTCTTTTTTTGTTTACGAGATGAAGGGAAAGTGAAAACTTAATTTTTGGTTTAAGACAAAAGTATACATCTAAAATGGGAATGATTAATAAACAGATGTATAGAGAGATAATTCAAAAAAGTGTTTGTAATTTTTAGGGATTATAAACTCTTTTTAGTTTTTAAATATCCGGTTCTGAAATCGTCAGGAAAAGGGGGAGGTGGGGGATTTTTAATTGAGTGTTGACTCCCATTTCCTAAGTCATTCCTTACAAAAATATAGCCCATTATAGATGATAAATCACTTTACAATCATCTATGATCATTAAGTCATCTTTTTGTAAATGGGCAAAATAATGGCTTGTTTGACTCGGGTAAATATCCCACCGCACGTTCGCTTGAGAATTTAATGTTATTCTCTTTAAAAGGTTTGGATCAAGGGGTCATTTACATCTTTAACATGTTTCAAGAATGCATATCAATTTTTTAAAACATGTGTAGAAAAATCACTTTCTTATAAAACTCCGAGCTATTAGGGTTGAACTAGTGGAATTTCCCAATCTTGGATAACAAAACTTTTGTGTTCATTTTTGTTGTGTGAATAAATTTTCTTTACTTACATTTGTTTATTGCTTTAAATTTTTTCCATACATAAACTCTAAAATTTTCAGTTTGTTGTGATCTATTTGCCATTTATCTCTTTTTTTCATTTACGAGATGGAAAGTGAAAACTCAAGTTTGTGTTTAAGAAAAAAAGTATACCTCTAAAACGGAAATGCACAATGCAAAAATGTGGAGAGAGATAGTTCAAATTTTTTTTTGTAATTTTTAGGGATTGTAAACTCTTTGTAGTTTTTATATATCGGGTTCTGCAATCTTCGGGAAAAGGGGGAGGCGAGGGATTTTTAATTAAGTGTTGACTCCCAATCCATAAGTCATTCCTTAAACAAATATATCCCTTTACGTATGATAAATCACTTTACAATCATCTATGATCGTTAGGTCAGCTTTTTGTAAATGGGCAAAATAATGGCTTGTTCGACTCGGGTAAATATCCCACAGCACGTTCACTTGAGAATTTAATGTTATTCTCATTAAAAGGTTTGGATCCATAGGTCATTTGCATCTTTAACATGTTGCAAGAATGCATATCCATTTTTTAACACGTGTAGAAAAATCTCTTTCTTATAAAATTCCGAGCTATTAGGGTTGAACTAGTGGAATTTCCCAAACTTGGATAACAAAGGTATCCTGTTCATTTGTGGAGTGTGAATAAATTTTCATTATTTATATTAGTTTATTTCTTTAAATTCTTTCCATACATAAACTCTAAAATTTTCTTTTTGTTGTTATCTATTTTCCTTTTTTTCTCTTTTTTTTTTCGAGATGAAAGGAAAGTGAAAACTCAAGTTTTGATTTAAGAAAAAAGTATACATCTAAAATGGAAATGCACAATGCACAAATATAGAGAGAGATAATTCCAAAAAGTGTTTGTAATTTTGACGGATTGTAAACTTATTTTAGTTTTGATATATCAGGTTTTGCAATCGTCGGGAAAAGGAGGAGGCGGGGGATTTTTTAAGTAAGTGTTGACTCCCAATCAAGAAGTCATTCCTTACAAAAATATAGCTTGTTATGCATAATAAATCACTTTACAATCATCTATGATCCTTAGTTCAGCTTTTTTTACATGCAAAATAATGGCTTTTTGAGTCGGGTAAATATCTCACCGCACCTTCATTGGAGAATTTAATGTTCTTATTTTTAAAAGGTTTGGATCCATATGTCATTTGAATATTTAACATGTTTCAAGCATGCATATCCTTTTTTTAAAACATATGTTGAAAAATCTTTTTCTTAAGAAATTCCGAGATATTAGGATTGGACTAGTGGAATTTCCCAAAGTTGGATAACAAAACTTTTGTGTTCGTTTGAGGTGTGTGCATAAATTTTCTTTACTTACATTTGTTTATTGCTTTAAGTTCTTTCCATACATAGACTAAAAATTTTTCATTTTGTTGTGATATATTTTCCTTATATCTCTTTTTTTGTTTACGAGATCAAGGAAAAGTGAAAACTCAAGTTTTGACTTAAGAAAAAAGTATACAACTAAAATGGAAATACACAATGCACGGATGTAGAGAGAGATTATTCCAAAAAGTACCTATAATTTTTAAGGATTGTAAAGTCTTTTTAGTTTTTATATATCTGGTTCTGTAAATGTCGGGAAAATGGGGAGGCAGGGGATTTTTAACTGAGTGTTGACTCCCAATCCATAAATCATTCCTGAAAAAAATATAGCCCATTACGCATGATCAATCACTTGACAATAATCTATGATCGTATGGTCAGCTTTTTGTAAATGGGAAAAATAATCGCCTGTTTGACTCGGGAAAATATCCCATCGTACGTTCACCTGAGAATTTAATGTTACTCTTTAAAAAATTTTGATCGATAGGTCATTTGCATCTTTAACATGTTTCAAGCTTGTATATCCATTTTGTAAAACATGTGTAGAAAAATCTCTATCTTATCAATTTTCGAGCTATTAGGGTTGAACTAGTGGAATTTCTCAAACTTGGATAACAAAACTTTTGAGTTCATTTGTGGTGTGTGAATAAATTTTCTTTACTTACATTTTTTTATTACTTTAAATTCTTTCCATACATAAACTCTAAAATTTTCAGTTTGTTGTGATCTATTTGCCTCTGATCTCTTTTTTTAAGTTTACAAGATCAAGGGAAAGTGAAAACTCATGTTTTGATTTAAGAAAAAAATTAGACATTTAAACTAGAAATGCACAATGCACAAATGTAGAGAGATGTAATTCCAAAAAGTGTTTGTAATTTTTAGGGATTGGAAACTCTATTTAGTTTTTATATATGAGGTATTGCAATCTTTGAGAAAAGGGGGAGGCAGGGGATTTGACTCGGGTAAATATCCCACCGCACGTTCGCTTGAGAATTTAATGTTATTCTCTTTAAAAGGTTTGGATCAAGGGGTCATTTACATCTTTAACATGTTTCAAGAATGCATATCAATTTTTTAAAACAAGTGTAGAAAAATCACTTTCTTATAAAACTTCGAGCTATTAGGGTTGAACTAGTGGAATTTCCCATACTTGGATAAGAAAAATTTTGTGTTCAATTGTGGTGTGTTAATATCTTTTCTTTACTTACATTTGTTGATTTCTTTAAATTCTCTCCATACATAAACTCTCAATTTTTTTTTTTTTTGTGATCTATTTGTCTTTTATCTCTTTTTTTTGTTTTCGAGATGAAGGGAAAATGGAAACTCAAGTTTTGATTTAAGAAAAAAGTAAACATCTAAAATGTAAATGCACAATGCAAAAATGTGGAGAGGGATAATTCCAAAAAGTGTTTGTAATATTTAGGGATTGTAAACTCTTTTTAGTTTTTATATATCAGGTTCCGCAATTGTCGGGAAAAGGGGAGGCGGGGGATTTTTAAATGAGTGTTGACTTCCAATCCATAAGTCATTCATTACAAAAATATAGTCAGTGACACATGATAAATCACTTTACAATCATTTATGATCGTTAGGTCAGCTTTTTGTAAATGGGCAAAACAATGGCTTGTTTAACTCGGGTAAATAACCCACCGCACGTTCACTTGAGAATTTAATGTTATTCTCTTTTAATGGTTTGGATCCATAGGTCATTTGCATCTTTAACATGTTTCAAGCATGCATATCCATTTTTTAAAACATGTGTGAAAAAATCTCTTTCTTATAAAATTCAGAGCTATTAGGGTTGAACTAGTGGAATTTCCCGAAATTGGGTAACAAAAATTTTGTGTTCTTTTATGGTGTGTGAATATATTTTCTTTACTTTCAGTTGTATATTGCTTTAAATTATTTTCTTACATAAACTCTAAAATTTTTCAGTTTGATGTGATCTATATGCCTTTTATCTCTTTTTTTTGTTTACGAGATGAAGGGAAAGAGAAAACTCATGTTTTGATTTAAGAAAAAAGTATACACTAAAATGTAAATGGACAATGCAAAAATTTACAGAGAGATAATTCGAAAAAGTTTTTGTAAGTTTTAGGGATTGTAAATACTTTTTAGTTTTTATATTTCTGGTTTTGCAGTTGTCTGGAAAAGGGGGAGGCGGGGGAATTTTAACTGAGTGTTGACTCCCAGTCCATAAGTCATTCCTTAAAAAAATATACCCCGTTACGCATGATAAATCACTTTACAATCATCTATGGTCCATAGTTCAGCTTTTTTTAAGTGGGCAAAATAATGGCTTGTTTGACTCGGGTAAATATCTCACCGCACGTTCACTTGAGAATTTAATGTTATTAATTTTATAAGGTTTGGATCCATAGGTCATTTGCATCTTTAACATGTTACAAACGTGCATATCCTTTTTTTTAAACATATGTAGAAAAATCTCTTTCTTATGAAATTCCGAGCTTTTAGGGTTGAACTAGTGGAATTTCACAAACTTGAATAACAAAAACTTTTGTGTTCATTTGTGGTGTGTGAATAATATTTCTTTACTTAAATTTGTTTATTGGTTTAAATTTTTTCCATACATACACTCTAAAATTTTCTTTTTGTTGTGATCTATTTGCCTTTTATATGTTTTTTTTTTTGTTTACAAGATGAAGGGAAAGTGCAAAATCCAGTTTTGATTTAAGAATAAAGTATACATCTAACATGGCAATACAAAATGCACAAATGTAGAGAGAGATAATTACATAAAGTGTCTGTAATTTTTAGGGATTGTAAACTATTTTTAGTTTTTATATATCAGGTTCTGCAATCGTCGGGAAAAGGCGGAGGCAGGGTATTTTTAACTGAGTGTTGACTCCCAATCCATAAGTCATTCCTTACACAAATATAGCCCGTTACGCATGATAAATCACTTTACAATCATCTATGATTGTTAGGTCAGTTTTTTGTAAATGAGAAAAATAATGGCCTGCTTGACTCGGGTAAATATCCCACCGTACATGAACTTGAGAATTTAATGTTATCCTCTTTAAAAGGTTTGGTTCAATTGGTCTTTAGAATTTTTTACATGTTTCAAGCTTGCATATCCATTTTTTAAAACATGTGTAGAAAAATCTCTTTCTTATAAATTCTGAGCTACTAGGGTTGAACTAGTGGAATTACCCAAACTTTGATAACAAAACTTTTGTGTTCATTTGTGGTGTGCGAATAAATTTTCTTTTCATATATTTTTATATTGTTTTAAATTCTTTCCATACATAAACTATAAAATTTTCAGTTTTTTGTGATCTATTTGCCATTTATCTCTTTTTTTCGTTTATGAGATGAAGGGAAAGTGAAAACTCAAGTTTTGATTTAAGAAAAAAGTATACATCGAAAAAAGAAAACCACAATGTACAAAAGAAATGAGAGATAATTCCAAAAAGAGTCTGTAATTTTTAGGGATAGTAATCTCTTTTTAGTTTTTATATATCAGGTTCTGCAATCGTCGGGAAATGGAGGAAGCGGGGGATTTTTAACCGAGTGTTGACTCCCAATCCATAAGTCATTTCCTAAAAAATTATAGTCTATAATGTATGATAAATCACTTTAAAATTATCTATGATCGTTAGGTCAGCTTTTTATAAATGGGAAAAATTATGGCTTGTTTGACTCGGGTAAATATCCCACCGCACGGTCACTTGATAATTTAATTTTATTCTCTTTAAAAGTTTTGGATCCATAGGTCATTTCATCTTTAACATGTTTCAAGCATGCATATCTATTTTTTAAAACATGTGTAGAAAAATCTCTTTCTTATAAAATTCCGAGCTATTAGGGTTGAACTAGTGGAATTATTGAAACTTGGATAACAAAACTTTTGTGTTCATTAGTGGTGTGTGAATAAATTTTCTTTTCTTACATTTGTTCATTACTTTAAATTCTTTCCATGCATAAACTATAAAATTTTCATTTTGTTTAAATCTTTTTGCCCTTTATGTCTTTTTTTTGTTGATGAGATGAAGGGAAAGTGAAAACTCAAGTTTTGTTTTAAGAAAAAAGTATACATCTAAAATGGGAATGCACAATGAAAAAATGTAGAGAGAGATATTTCAAAAAAGTGTTTGTAATTTTTAGGGATTGTAAAAGCTTTTTAGTTTTTATATATCAGGTTCTACAATCGTCTGGAAAAGGGGGAGGCAGAGGATTTTTAACTAAATGTTGACTCCAAATCCATAACTCATTAACAAAATTTACAATCATCTATGATCGTTAGGTCAACTTTTTTTAAAAGGGTAAAATAATGGCTTTTTTGACTCGAGTAAATATCCCACCGCACGTTCACTTGAGAATTTAATGTTATTCTCTTTAAAAGGTTTGGATACTTTGGTCATTTGCATCTTTAACATTTTTCTGGCATGCATATCCAATTTTTAAAACATGTGAATAAAAATCTCTTTCATATAAAATTCCTAGCTATTAGGGTTGAACTAGTGGAATTTCCCAAACTTGGATAACAAAACTTTTTTGTTCATTTGTTGTGTGTGAATATATTTTCTTTCTTACATTTGTTTATTGCTTTAAATTCTTTCCATACATAAGCTTTAACATTTTCATTTTGTTGTTTTCTATTTTCCTTTTATCTCTTTTTTTTGGTTTACGAGATGAAGGGTAAGTGAAAACTCAAGTTTTGATTTAAGAAAAAAGTATACATCTAAAACAGAAATGCACAATGCACAAATGTAGAGAGAGATAATTCCAAAAAGTCCCCATAATTTTTAGGGATTGTAAACTCTTTTTATAAGTGGTTCTGCAATCATCGGGAAAAGGGGGAGGCGGGGGATTTTTAACTGAGTGTTGAATCCCTATCCATAAGTCATTTCTCAAAAAAATATAGCCAGTTGCGCATGATGAATCACTTTAAAATCATCTATGATCGTTAGATCAGCTTTTGTAAATGGGCAAAATGATGGCTTGTTTGACGCGGGTAAATATCCCACTGCATGTTCACTTGAGAATTTAGTGTTATTCTTGTTGAAGGTTTGGAACCATAGCTCAATTGCATCCTTAACATGTTTCAAGCATTCATATCCATTTTTTAAAACATTTGTAGAAAAATCTTTTTCTTATAAAATTCCAAGCTAATAGGGACTAGTGGAATTTCCCAAACTTGGATAATGAAATTTTTGTGTTGATATGTGGTGTGTGAAAAAAAAATTCTTCACTTACATTTGTTTATTGCGTTAAATTCTTTCCATACATAAACTCTAAAATTTTCATTTTGTTATGATCTATTTGCCTTTTATCTCATTTTTTTCTTTAGAAGATGAAGGGAAAGTGAAAACTCAAGTTTTTATTTAAGAAAAAAGTAAACATCTAAAATAGAAATGCACAATGCACAAATGTAGAGAGAGATAATTCCAAAAAGTGTCTATAATTTTTAGGGATTGTAAACACTTTTTAGTTTTTATATATCAGGTCTGCAATCGACAGGAAAAGGGGGAGGCGGGGATTTTCAACTGAGTGTTGACTGCCAATTTATAAGTAATTCCTTCCAAAAATATAGTCCGTTACGCATGATAAATCACTTTACAATCATCTATGATCCTTAGGTCTACTTTTTCTAGATGGGCAGAATAATGGCTTGTTTGACTCGGGTAAAGATTCCACTGCATGTTCACTGGAGAATTTAATGTTATTCTTTTTAAAAGGTTTGGATCCATAGGTCATTTGAATCTTCAACATGTTTGAAGCATGCATACCATTTTTTAAAACATGTGTAGAAAAATCTCGTTCGAATAAAATTTCAAGCTATTATGGTTGAACTAGTGGAATTACCCAAACTTGGATAGCAAAACTTTTGTGTTCATTTGTGTTGTGTGATTAAATTTTCTTTACTTACATTTTTTTATTACTTTAAATTCTTTCCATATCGAAACTCTAAAATTTTCTTTTTGTTGTGATCAATTTGCCTTTTCTTTCTTTTTCGGGTTTATGAGATGAAGGAAATGTGAAAACTCAAGTTTTGATATAAGAAAAAAGTATACATCTAAAATGTAAATGCACAATGCACAAATGTAGAGAGAGATAATTCCAAAAAGTGTCCGTAATTTTTATAGTTTATAAGCTCTTTTTAGTTTTTACATACAAGGTTCTGCAATCGTCGGGAAAATGGGAGGCGGGGGATCTTTAACTGAGTGTTGACTCCCAATCCATCAGTCATTCCTTAAAAAAATATAGCATGCTACGCATGACAAATAACTTTACAATTATCTATGATCGTTAGGTGAGTTTTTTGTAAATGCGCAAAATAGTATCTTGTTTAACTCGTGTAAATATCCCACCGCACGTTCACTTGAGAATTTAATGTTATTCTCTTTAAAAGGTTTGAATTCATAGGTCATTTGCATCTTTAACATGTTTCAAGAATGCTTAACCATTTTTTAAAACATGTGTAGAAAAATCTCTTTGTTATAAATTCCGAACTATTAGAGTTGAACTAGTCGAATTTCCAGAACATGGATAACATAACATTTGTCTTCTTCATATGTGGTGTGTGAATAAATTTTCTTTGCTTAAGTTTGTTTATTGCTCTAAATTCTTTCCATACATAAACTCTAAAATTTTCATTTTGTTGTGATCTATTTGCTTTTTATCTCCATTTTTTTGTTTTACGAGATGAAGGGAAAGTCAAAACTCAAGTTTTGATTTCAGAAAAAAATTATTCATTTAAAAAGGAAATGCACAATGCAAAAATGTAGAGAGAGATAATTCCAAAAAGTGTCTATAATTTTAGGGATTGTAAACTCTTTTTAGTTTTTATATATCAGGATCTGCAAAAGTCGGGAAAAGGGGAAGGCGCTGGATTTTTATTTTGAGTGTTGACTCCCAATCCATAAGTCATTCCTTACAATATTATAGCCCGTTACGCATGATAAATCACTTTACAATCATCTATGATCCTTAGGTCAGGATTTTCTAGCTGGAAAAAATAAATGCTTGTTTGACTCAGGTAAATATCCCACCACACATTCCCTTGAGAATTTAATGTTATTATGTTTAAAAGGTTTGGTTCGTTAGGTCATTTGCATCTTTAACATGTTTCAGGTATGCATATCCATTTTTTAAAACATGTGAAGAAAAATCTCTTTCATATAAAATTCCGAGCTATTAGGATTGAACTAGTGGAATTTCCCAAACTAGGATAACAAAACTTTTGTGTTCATTCGTGGTGTGTGAATTAATTTTTTTTCTTACATTTGTTTATTGCTTTAAATTCTTTCCATACATAAACTCTAAAATTTTTATTTTGTTGTGATCTATTTGCCTTTTATCTCTTTTTTTTGTTTACAAGATGATGGGAAAGTGAAAACTCAAGAATGGATTGAATAAAAAAATAATACATCTAAAATGGTAATGCACAATGCACAATGCACAAAAGTATGGAGTGATAATTCCAAAATATGTCTATAATTTTTAGGGATTGTAACCCTTTTTAGCTTTTTATATATCAGGTTCTATAGTCGTCGGGAAAAGGAAGAGGTGGGGGATTTTTAACTTAGTGTTGACTCCCAATTGATAAGTCATTCCTTACAAAAATATAGCCCGTTATGCAAGATAAATCACTTCACAATCATCTACGATCCTTAGGTCAACTCTTAGAAAATGGGCAAAATAATGGCTTGTTTGACTCGGGTAAATATCCCACCGCACGTTCACTTGAGAATTTAATTTTATCCTCTTTAAAAGGTTTGGATCCATAGGTCATTTGCATCTTTAATATGTTTGAAGCATGCATATCCATTTTTTAAAACAGATGTAGAAAAGTCGCTTTCTCAAAAATTCTGAGCTGTTAGGGTTGAACTAGTGGAATCACCCAAACTTGGATAACAAAACTTTTGTGTTCATTTGTGGCATGTGAATAAATTTTCTTTACTAACATTTGTTTATTGCTTTAAATTTTTTCCATACATAAACACTAAAATTTTCATTTTGTTGTGATCTATTGGCCTTTGATCTCTTTTTTTTTCTTGCGAGATGAAGGGACAATAAAAACTCAAGTTTTGATTTAAGAAAAAATTGTGCATCTAAAAAGTAAATGCACAATGCACAAATGTAGAGAGAGATGATTCAGACAAGTGTGTAATTTTTAGGGATTTTGAACTCTTTTTAGTTTTTATATATCAGGTCCTGCAATTGTTGGGAAAAGGGGGAGGCGGGGATTTTTAACTGAGTGTTGACTTCCAATCCATAATTCATTCCTTAAACAAATATAGCCCGTTACGCATGATAAATCACTTTACAATCATCTATGATCCTTAGGTGAGCTTTTCTACATGGGAAAAATAATGGCTTGGTTGACTCGGGTAAATATCCTACCACACGTTCACTTGAGAATTTAATGTTATTCTCTTTAAAAGGATTGGATCCATAGGTCATTTGAATCTGGAACATGTTTCGAGCATGCATATTAATTTTTTAAAACATGTGTACAAAAATCTCTTTCTTATTAAATTCCGAGCTATTATGGTTGAACTAGTGGAATTACCCAAACTTGGATAACAAATCTTTTGTGTTCATTTGTGGTATGTGAATAAATTTTCTTTACTTACATTTGTTTTTTGCTTTTAATTCTTTCCATACATAAACTCTAAAATTTTCATTTTGTTGTGATCTATTTGCCTTTTATCTCTTTTGTTTTTGTTCACGAGATGAAGGAAAAGTCAAAACACAAGTTTTGATTTAACAAAAAAGTAGACATCTAAAAAGGAAATGCACAATACAAAATTGTAGAAAGATATAATTCCAAAAAGTGTATGTAACTTTAGGGCTTGTAAACTCTTTTTAGTTTTTATATATCAGGTTCAGCAATCATTGGGAAAAGGAGGAAGCGGGGGATTTTTAACTGTGTGTTGACTCCCAATCCATAAGTCATTCCTTACAAAAATATAGCCCGTTACGCATGATAAATCACTTTACAGTCATTTATGATCGTTAGGTCAGATTTTTGTAAATGGGCAAAATAATGGTTTGTTTGACTCGGGTAAATATCCCACCGCACATTCACTTGAGAATTTAATGTTATTCTCGTTAAAAGGTTTGGATCCATAGGTCATTTGCATCTTTAACATGTTTCACGCATGCATATCCATTTTTAAAAAAATATGTAGAAAATCTCTTTCTTATAAAATTTTGAGCTATTAGGGTTGAACTAGTGGTATTACCCAAAATTGGAAAACAAAACTTTTGTGTTCATTTGTGGTATGTGAATAAATTTTCTATACTTACATTTGTTTATTGCTTTAAATTTTTTCCATGCTAAAACTCTAAAATTTTCATTTTGTTCTTTTGTTTGTTTGCGAGATGAAGGGAAAGTAAAAACTCAAGTTTTCATTTAAGAAAAAAGTAAACATCTAAAATGGAAATGCAAAATGCAAAAATCTAGAGAGAGATAACTCCAAAAAGTGTCTTTAATTTTTAGGGATTGTAAACACTTTTTAGTTTCTATATATTAGGTTCTGCAATCGTCGGGAAAAGGAGGAGCGTGTCATTTTTAACTGAATGTTGACTCCCAATCCATAAGTAATTCCTTACAAAAATATAGTCCGTTATGCATGATAAATCACTTTACAATCATCTATGATCCTTAGGTGAGCTTTTTCTACATGGGCAAAATAATGGCGTGTTTGACTCGGGTAAATATCCCACCGCATGTTCACTGGAGAATTTAATGTTATTCTCTTTAGAAGGTTTGGATCCCTAGGTCATTTGAATCTTCAACATGTTTGAAGCATGCATACCATTTTTTAAAACATGTGTAGAAAAATCTCGTTCTTATAAATTCCAAGCTATTACGGTTGAACTAGTGGAATTACCCAAACTTGGATAACAAAACTTTTGTGTTCATTTGTGGTGTGTGAATAAATTTTCTTTACTTACATTTTTTTATTGCTTAAAATTCTTTCCATACTGAAACTCTAAAATTTTCATTTTTTGTGATCAATTTGGCTTTTCTTTCTTTTTTTGGTTTAAGAGATGACGGAAATGTGAAAACTCAAGTTTTGATATAAGAAAAAAGTATACATCTAAAATGGAAATGCACAATGCACAAATTTAGAGAGAGATAATTCCAAAATGTTTCTGTAATTTTTATAGTTTGTAAACTCTTTTTAGTTTTTATATACATGGTTCTGCAATCGTCGGGAAAATGGGAGGCGGTGGATTTTTAACTGAGTGTTGGCTCCCAATCCATCAGTCATTCCTTACAAAAATATAGCCTGTTTTGCATGATAAATCACTTTACAATCATCTATGATCGTTAGGTGAGCTTTTTGTAAATGGGCAAAATAATGTCTTGTTTGATTCGAGTAAATATCCCACCGCACATTCACTTGAGAATGTAATGTTATTCTCTTTAAAAGGTTTGGATCCATAGGTCATTTGCATCTTTAACATGTTTCAAGCATGCATATCCATTTTTTAAAACATGTGTAGAAAAATCTCTTTGTTATAAAATTTTGAACTATTAGGGTTGAACTAGTGGAATTTCCAAAACATGGATAGCAAAACATTTGTGTTCATTTGTGGTGTGTGAATAAATTTTCTTTACTTACGTTTGTTTATTGCTCTAAATTCTTTCCATAGATAAACTCTAAAATTTTCTTTTTGTTGTGATTTATTTGCCTTTTATCTCTTTTTTTTGTTTTACGACATGAAGAGAAAGTCAAAACTCAAGTTTTGATTTAAAAAAAAAGTATCCATTTAGAAAGGAAATGCACAATGCACAAATGTAGAGAGAGATAATTCCAAAAAGTGTCTGTAATTTTTAGGGGTTGTAAATTCTTTTTAGTTTTTATATATCAAGTTCTGCAACAGTCGGGAAAAGGGGGAGGCGCAGGATTTTTAATTGAGTGTTGACTCCCAATCCATAAGTCATTCCTTACAAAAATATAGCCCATTACGCATGATAATTCACTTTACAATCATCTATGATCCTTAGGTTAGCTTTTTCTACATGGACAAAATAATGGCTTGTTCGACTCAGGTAAATATCCCACCACACATTCACTTGAGAATTTAATTTTATTCTGTTTAAAAGGTTTGGTTCCTTGGGGCTTTTGCATCTTTAACATATTTCAGGTATGCATATCCATTTTTTAAAATATGTGAAGAAAAATCTCTTTCATATAAAATTCCGAGCTATTAGGGTTGAACTAGTGGAATTTCCCAAACTTGGATAACAAAACTTTTGTGTTCATTTGTGGTGTGTGAATAAACTTTCTTTCTTACATTTGTTTATTGCTTTAAATTCTTTCCATACATAAACTCTTAAATTTTCATTTTGTTGTGATCTATTTGCCTTTTATCTCTTTTTTTTTGTTTACGAGATGATGGGAAAGTGAAAACTCAAGTTTGGATTGAATAAAAAGAGAATACATCTAAAATGGTAATGCACAATGCTAAATGCACAAATTTACGGAGTGATAATTCCAAAATATGTCTGAAATTTTTAGGGATTGTAAACTCTTTTTAGCTTTTTATATATCAGGTTCTGTAATCGTCGGGAAAAGGAAGAGGCGGGGGATTTTTAACTTAGTGTTGACTCCCAATTGATAAGTCATTCCTTACAAAAATATAGTCCGTTATGCAAGATAAATCACTTCACAATCATCTACGATCCTTAGTTCAACTCTTTGAAAATGGGCAAAATAATGGCTTGTTTGACTAGGTTAAATATCCCATTGCACGTTCACTTGAGAATTTAATTTTATTCTCTTTAAAAGGTTTGTATCCATAGGTCATTTGCATCTTGAACATGTTTAAAGCATGCATATGCATTTTTTAAAACATGTGTAGGAAAATCTCTTTGTTATAAAATTCTGAGCAGAAAGGGTTGAACTAGTGGAATTTCCAAAAATTCAATAAGAAAACTTTTGTGTTCATTTGAGGTGTGTGAATAAATTTTCTTTACTTACATTTATTTATTACTTTAAATTCTTTCCATACATAAACTCTAAAATTTTCATTTTGTTGTGATCGATTTGCCTTTTATCTCTTTTTTTATTAACGTGATGAAGGGAAAGTGAAAACTCAAGTTTTGATTTAAGAAAAAAATATCCATATAAAATGGAAATGCACAATTAGCAAATTTAATGACAGATAATTCCAAAATGTGTATGTAATTTTTAGGGATAGTAAACACTTTTTAGTTTTTTATATATCAGGTTCATCAATCGTCGGGAAAAGGGGGAGGCGGAGGATTTTTAACTGAGTGTTGACTCCAAATCCATAAGTCATTCCTTACAAAAATATGGCCCGTTATGCATGATAATCACTTTACAATCATATATTATCGTTAGGTCAGCTTTTTGTAAATGGGCAAAATAATGGCATGTTTGACTCGGGTAAATATCCCACCGCATGTTCACTTGAGAATTTAATGTTATTCACTTTAAAAGGTTTGGATCTATAGGTCATTTGCATCTTTAACATTTTTCAAGCTTGCATATCCATTTTTTAAAACATATCAAGAAAAATATCTTTCTTAAAAAATTTCGAGCTTCTAGGGTTGAACTAGTGGAATAACCCAAACTTAGATATCAAAACTTTTGTGTTCATTTGTGGTGTGTGAATAAATTTTCTTTACTTACATTTTTTTATTGCTTTAAATTCTTTCCATACATAAACTCTAAAACTTTCATTTTGTTATGATCTATTTGCCTTTTATCTTTTTTTTTTTTAGTTTGCGAGATGAAGGAAATGTGAAAACTCAAGTTTTGATTTAACAGAAAAGTATACATCTAAAATGGAAATGCACAATGCACAAATGTAGAGAGAGAAAATTCCAAAAAGTGTCTATAATTTTTAGGGTTTGTAAACTCTTTTTAGTTTTTATTTATCAGGTTCTGCAATCGTCGAGAAAAGGACGAGACGGGGGATTTGTAACTGAGTGTTGACTCCCAATCCATAAGTCATTCCTTACAAAAATATAGCCTAATACTCATGAGAAATCACTTTACAATCATCTATGATCGTTAGGTCAGCTTTTTGTAAATGGGCAAAATAATGGCTTCTTTGACTCAGATAAATATCCCACCGCACGTTCACTTGAGAATTTAATGTTATTCTCTTTTAAAGGTTTGGATCCATAGGTCATTTGCATCTTTTACATGATTTAAGAATGCACATCAATTTTTTAAAACATGTAGAAAAATCATTTTCTTATAAAATTCCTAGCTATTAGGGTTGAACTAGAGGAATTTCCCAAAATTGGATAACAAAACTTTAGTGTTCATTTGTGGTGTGTGAATAAATTTTCTTTACTTTCATTTTTTTATTGAATTAAATTCTTTCCATACATAAACTCTAAAGTTTTCATTTTGTTGTGATCTATTTGCCATTTATCTCTTTTTTTAGTTTATGAGATGAAGGGAAAGTGAAAACTCAAGTTTTGATTTAAGAAAAAAGTATACATCTAAAATGGAAATGCACAATGCACAAATTTAATGAGAGATAATTCCAAAAATTGACTATAATTTTTAGGGATTGTAAACTCTTTTTAGTTTTTTATATCAGGTTTTGCAATCATCGGGAAAAGAAGAAGAGGGGGATTTTTAACTTAATGTTGACTCCCAATCCATAAGTCATTCCTTAAAAAAATATAGCCCGTTACACATGATAAATCACTTTACAATCATCTATAATCGGTAGGTATGCTTTTTGTAAATGGGCAAAATAATGGCTTGTTTGACTCGGGTAAGTTTCCCACCGCATGTTCACTTGAGAATTTAATGTTATACTCTTTAAAAGGTTTGGATCCATAGTTCATTTTCATCTTTAACATATTTCAAGCATGCATATCCATTTTTTAAAACACGTGTAGAAAAATCTCTGTCTTATAAAATTCCGAGCTATTAGGTTAAAATAGTGGAATTCCCCAAACTTGGATAACAAAACTTTTGTGTTCATTTGTGGTGTGTGAATAAATTTTCTTTACTTACGTTTTTTTATTTCTCTAAATTCTATCCATACATAAACTCTAAAATTCTCATTGAGTTTTGATCTATTTGCCTTTTATCTCATTTTCTTGTTTTACGAGATGCAGGGAAAGTGAAAACTCATGTTTTGATTTAAGAAAAAAAGTATACATCTAAAAAGGAAATGCACATTCGCTTGAGAATTCTCTATTTACGAAATGGCTTGTTTGACTCAGGTAAATATCCCATCGCACGTTCACTTGAGAATTCTCTTTAAAAGGTTTGGATCCATAGGTCGTTTACATCTTTTACATGTTTAAAACATGCATATCCATTTTTTAAAACATGTGTAGAAAAATATTTTTCTTATAAAATTCCTAGCTATAAGGGTTGACCTAGTGGAATTTCAGAAAATTCGATAAGACAACTTTTGTGTTCATTTGTGGTGTGTGAATAAATTTTCTTTACTTACGTTTGTTTATTGCTTTAAATTCTCTTCATGCATAAGCTCTAAAATTTTCATTTTATTGTGATCTATTTGCCTTGTATCTTTTTATTTATTTATTTAAGACATATAGGGGAAGTGTAAACTAGAGTTTTGGTTTAAAGAAAAAGTATACATCTAAAAAGGAAATGCACAATGCACAAATCTAATGACAGATAACTCCAAAATGTCTCTGTAATTTTTACGGATTGTAAATACTTTTTAATTTTTATATATCTGGTTCTACAATCGTCGGGAAAAGGGGGAGGCTGGGGATTTTTAACTGAGTGTTGACTCCGAATCCATAAGTCATTCCTTACAAAAATATAGCCCGTTACGCATGATAAATCACTTTACAATCATCTATAATCGTTAGGTCAGCATTTTGTAAATGGCCAAAATAATGGCTTGTTTGACTCGGGTAAATATCCCACCGCATGTTCACTTGAGAATTTAATGTTATTCTCTTTAAAAGGTTTGGATCCATAGGTCATTTGCATCTTTAACATGTTTAAATCTTGCATATCCATTTTTTAAAACATGTAGCAAAGCTTTTTCTTATAAAATTTCGAGCGTCTAGGGTTGAACTAGTGGAATTACCCAAACTTGGATATCAAAACTCTTGTGTTCATTTGTGGTGTGAGAATAAATTTTCCTTACTTACATTTTTTTATTGCTTTAAATTCTTTCCATACAAAAACTCTAAAATTTTTATTATGTTGTGATCTATTTGCCTTTTATATTTTTGTTTTTGTTTGCGAGATAAAGGAAAAGTGAAACCTCAAGTTTTCATTTAAGAAAAAAGTATACATCTAAAATGGAATTGCACATTGCACAAATGTAGAGAGAGATAATTCCAAAAAGTATCTGTAATTTTTAGGTTTTGTAAACTCTTTTTAGTTTTTATATATAAGGTTCTGCAATTGTGGGGAAAAGGGGGAGGCAAGGGATTTTTTAACTGAGTATTGACTCCCAATCCAATAATCATTCCTTACAAAAATATTGCCCGTTATACATGATAAATCACTTTACAATCATCTATGATCGTTAGGTCAGCTTTTTGTAAATGGGCAAAATAATAGCTTGTTTGACTCAAGTAAATATCCCACCACACGTTCACTTGAGAATTTAATGTCATTCTCTTTTAAAGGTTTGGATCCATAGGTCATTTGCATCTTTAACATGTTTCAAGCATGTACATCCATTTTTGAAATCATGTGTTGAAAAATCTCTTTCTTATAAAATTCCTAGCTATTAGGGTTGAACTAGTGGAATTTCCCCAACTTGATAACAAAACTTTTGTGTGCATTTGTGGTGAGTGAATAAATTTTCTTTACTTACATTTGCGTATTGCTTTAAATTCTTTCGATACATAAACTCTAAAATTTTCATTTTGTTGTGATCTATTTACCTTTTATCTCTTCATTTTTCTTTACGAGATGAAGGGAAACTGAAAACTCAAGTTTCGATTTAAGAAAAAAGCATATATCAAAAATGGAAATGCACAATGCACAAATGTAGAGAGAGATAATTCTAAAAAGTGTTTGTAATTTGTAGGGATTCTAAACTCTTTTTAGTTTTAATATATCAAGTTCTACAATCACTGGGAAAAGGGGGAGGCGGGGGATTTTTAACTGAGTGTTGACTCCCAATCCATAAGTCATTCCTTACAAAATTATAGCCCGTTACACATGATAAATCACTTTACAATTATCTATGATCGGTAGGTTAGATTTTTGTAAATGGGTAAAATAATGGCTTGTTTGACTTGGGTAAATATCCCACCGCACGTTCACTTGAGAATTTAATGTTATTCCATTTAAAAAGTTTGGATAAATAGGTCATTTGCATCTTTAACATGTTTCAATCATGCATATCCATTTTTGAAAACATGTGTAGAAAAATCTCTTTCATATAAAATTCCGAGCTAATAGGGTTGAACTAGTGGAATTTCCCAAACTTGGATAACAAATTTTTTGCGTTAATTTTTGGTGTGTGAATAAATTTTCTTTACGTATATTTTTTTATTGCTTTAAATACTTTCCATACCTAAGCTCTAAAAATTTTCATTTTGTTGTGAACTATTTGCCTTTTATCTCTTTTTTTTTGTTTACGAGATGAAGGGAAAGCGAAAACTCAAGTTTGATTTAATAAAAAAGTATACATCTAAAATGGAAATGCTCAATTCAAAAATATAGAGAGAGATAATTCCAAAATGTGTCTGTTATTTTTAGGGATTGTAAACTCTTTTTAGTTTTTATATATAAGGTTCTGCAATCGTCGGGAAAAGGGGGAGGTGGGGGATGTTTAACTAAGTGTTGACTCCCAATCCTTAAGTCATTCCTTAAAAAAATAAAGCCCGTTACACATAATAAATCACCTTAAAATCATCTATGATCGTTGGGTCAGCTTTATGTAAATTGGTAATATAATGGCTTGTTTGACTCGGGTAAATATGCCACCGCAAGTTCACTTGAGAATTTAATGTTATTCTCTTTAAAAGGTTTGGATCCATAGGTCATTTGCATCTTTAACATGTTTCTATCTTGCATATCCATTTTTTAAAACAAGTGTAGAAAAATATCTTTCGTATAAAATTCCGAGCTGTTAGGGTTGAACTAGTGGAATTTCCCAAACTTGGATAACAAAAGTTTTGTGTTCTTTTGTGGTGTGTGGATAAATTTTCTTTACTTACATTTGTTTATTGCTTTAAAGTCTTTCCATACATAAACTCTAAAATTTTCATTTTGTTGTTATCTATTTGCCTTTTATCTCTTTTCTTTGTTTACGAGATGAAGGGAAAGTGAAAACTCAAGTTTTGATTTAAGAAAAAAGTATACATCTAAAAAAGAAATGCACAATGCAAAAATATTCAGAGGATAATTCCAAAAAGTGTCTGTAATTTTTAGGGATTGTAAACTCTATTTAGTTTTTGTATATAAGGTTCTGCAATCGTCGAGAAAAGGGGGAGGCGGAGAATTTTTAACAGAGTGTTGATTCCCATTCCATAAGTCATTCCTTACAAAAATATAGCAAGTTATGCATGATAAATAACTTTACAATCGTCTATGATCGTTAGGTCAGATTTTAATAAATGGGCAAAATAATGGCTTGTTTGAGTCGAGTAACTATCCTACCACACATTCACTTGAGAATTTAATGTTAGTCTCTTTAAAAGTTTTGGATCCATATGTCATTTGCATATTTAACACGTTTCAAGCATGAATATCCATTTTGTAAAACTTATGTAAAAAAATCTCTTTCTTATAAAAGTTTGTGCTATAAGGGTTGAACAAGAGGAATTTCCCAAACTTGGATAACAATAGTTTTGTGTTCATTTGTGGTGTGTGAATAAATTTTCTTTAATTACATTTGTTTATTCCTTTAAATTATTTCCAGACGTAAACTCTAAAATTTTCATTTTGTTGTGATCTATTTGCCTTTTATCTCTTTTTTTTGTTTACGAGATGAAGGGAAAGTGAAAACTCAAGTTTTGAATTAAGAAAAAATTATACATCTAAAATGGAAATGCACAATGCAAAAATATAGAAGAAAATAATTCCAAAAAGTGTCTGTAATTTTTAGTAGTTATATATCAGGTTCTGCAATAGTCGGGAAAAGGGGGAGGCATGCGATTTTTGTGTGAGTATTGATTCCGAGTCCATAACTCATTCCTTACAAAAATATAAGCTATTACACATGATAAATCACATTACAATCATCTATGATTTTTGTGTCAGCTTTTAGTAAATGGGCAAAATAATGGCTTGTTTAACTCGGGTAAATATCCCACCACACGTTCACTTGAGAATTTATTGTTATTTTCTTTAAAAGGTTTGGATCAATAGGTCATTTGCATCTTTAACATGCTTCAAGCATTCATATCCATTTTTAAAACATATGTAGAAAAATCTCTTTCTTATAAAATTCAGAGCTATTAGGGTTTAACTAGTGGAATTTTCGTAACTTGGATAACAAAACTTTTGTGTTCATTTGTGGTGTGTGAATAAATTTTATTTACTTACATTTGTTTATAGCTGTAAATTATTTCCATACATAAACTCTAAACTTTTCGTTTTGTTGTGATCTATTTGTCTTTTATCTCTTTTTTTTGTTTGTGAGATGAAGTGGAAATAAAAACTCGAGTTTTGGTTTAAGAAAAAATTATACACCTTAAATAGAAATGCACAATGAAAAAATGTAGAGAGAGATAATTCCAAAAAGTTTCTATAATTTTTGGGGAATCTATACTCTTTTTAGTTTTTATATATCAGGTTCTGCAATCGTCGGGAAAAGGAGGAGGCGGGGGATTTTTAACTGTGTGTTGACTCCCAATCCATAAGTCATTCCTTACAAAAATATAACCTGTTACGCATGATAAATCACATTACAATCATCTATGATTGTTAGGTCAGCTTTTTGTAAATGGAAAAAATAATGGCTTGTTTGACTCGGGTAAATATCCCACCGCACGTTCAATTGAGAATTGAATGTTATTCTCTTTAAAAAGATTGGATCCATAGTTCATTTGCATCTTTAACATGTTTCAAGCATGCATATCCATTTTTTAAAACATATGTAGAAAAATCTCTTTCTTGTAAAATTTCGAGCTATTAGGGTTGAACAAGTGGAATTACCCAAACTTGGATAACAAAACTTTTGTGTTCATTTGTCGTGTGTGAATAAATTTTTTTACCGACATTTGTTTATTGCTATTAGTTCTTTCCATACATAAACTCTAAAATTTTCATTTTGTTTGTGATCAATTTGCCTTTTATCTCTTTTTTTGTTTGCGAGATGAAGGGAAAGTAACAACTCAAGTTTTGATTTAAGAAAAAAGTATACATCGAAAATGGAAATGCACAATGCGCAAATGTAGAGAGTGATAATTCCAAAAAGTGTCTGTCATATTTAGGGATTGAAAACTCTTTTCAGTTATTATATATCTCAGGTTCTGCAATCGTCGGGAAAAGGGAGAGGCAGGGGATTTTTAACTGAGTCTTGACTCCCAATCTTGACTCCCAATCCATAAGTCATTCCTTTCATAAATATGACCGGTTACGCATGATAAATCACTCTACAATCATCTATGATTGTTAGGTCAGCTTTTTGTAAATGGGCAAAATAATGGCTTGTTCGACTCGAGCAAATATCCCACCGTACGTTCACTTGAGAATTTAATGTTGTTTTCTTTAAAAGGTTTGGATCCATTGGTCATTTGCATCTTTAACATGTTTCAAGCATGCATATCAATTTTTTAAAACATATGTAGAAAAATCTCTTTCTTATAAAATTCTGCGCTATTAGGGTTGAACTAGTGGAATTACACAAACTTGGATAACAAAACTTTTGTATTCATTTCTGATGTGTGAATAAATTTTATTTACTTAGATTTCTTTATTTCTGTAAATTCTTTCCATACATATATTCTAAAATTTTCATTTTGTTGTGATCTATTTGCCTTTTATCTCTTTTTTTTGTTTACGAGATGAAGGGAAAGTAAAAACTCAAGTTTTGATTCAAGAAAAAAGTATACATCTAAGATGGAAATGCTCAATGAAAAAATGTAGAGAGAGATAATTCCAAAAACTTTATGTAATTTTTAGGGAATGTAAACTCTTTTTAGTTTTTATATATCAGGTTCTACAATCGTTGGGAAAAGGAGGAGGCGGGGGATTTTTGAGTGAGTATTGACTCCCAATCCATAAGTCATTCCTTTCAAAATTATAGCCGGTTAAGAATGATAAATCACTCTACATTCATCTATGATCGTTAGGTCAACTTTTTGTAAATGGGCAAAATAATGGCTTGTTTGACTCGGGTAAATATCCCACCACTGGTTCACTTGAGAATTTAATGTTATTCTCTTTAAAAGGTTTGGATCCATAGGTCATTTGCATGTTTAACATGTTTCAAGCATGCATCACCATTTTTTAAAACATATGTAGGAAAATCTCTTTCTTATAAAATTCCGATATATTAGGGTTGAACAAGTGGAATTACCCAAACTCGGATAACAACACTTTTGTGGTCCTTTGTCGTGTGTGAATAAAGTTTCTTCACCAACATTTGTTTACTACTTTAAATTCTTTCCATACATAAACTCTAAAATTTTCATTTTGTTTGTGAACTATATGACTTTTATCTGTTTTTTTTTGTTCGCGAGAAGAAGGGAAAGTTACAACTCAAGTTTTGATTTAAAAAAAAAGTATACTTCTAAAATGGAAATTCACAATGCACAAATGTAGAGAGAGATAATTACAAAAAGTGTCTATAATTTTTAGGGATTGAAAACTCTTTTCAGTTATGAAATATCTGGTTCTGCAATCGTCGGGAAAAGGGGGAGGCAGGGGATTTTTAACTGAGTGTTGACTCCCAATCCATAAGTCATTCCTTTCAAAAATATGGCTGGTTACGCATGATAAATCACCCTACAATCATCTATGATCGTTAGGTCAGCTTTTTTTCAATGGGCAAAGTAATGGCTTGTTCGATTCGAACAAATATCCCACCGCATGTTCACTTGAGAATTTAATGTTATTCTCTTTAAAAGGTTTGGATCCATAGGTAATTTGCATCTTTAACATGTTTCAACCATGCATATCCATTTTTTAAAACATATGTAGAAAAATCTCTTTCTTATAAAATTCCACGCTATTAGGGTTGAACTAGTGGAATTACCCAAACTTGGATAAAAAAACTTTTGTGTTCATTTGTGATGTGTGAATAAATTTTCTTTACTTCCATTTGCCTATTTCTGTAAATTATTTCCATACATAAACTCTAAAATTTTGATTTTGATGTGAACTATTTGCCTTTCTTTTTTTTGTTTGCGAGATGAAGGGAAAGTAAAAAATCAAGTTTTGATTTAAGAAAAAAGTATACATCTAAAATGGCAATGCCCAATGCACAAATGTAGAGAGATAATTCCAAAAAGTATATGTAATTTTTAGGGAATGTAAACTCCTTTTAGTTTTTATATGTCAGGTTCTACAATCGTGGGGAAAAAGGGGAGGTGGAGGATTTTTGAGTGAGTGTTGACTCCCAATCCATAAGTCATTCCTTTCAAAATTATAGCCGGTTACACATGATAAATCACTCTACAATCATCTATGATCGTTAGGTCAGCTTTTTGTATATGAGAAAAATAATGGCTTGTTTGACTCGGGTAAATATCCCACCGCATGTTCACTTGAGAATTTAATGTTATTCTCTTTAAAACTTTGGAACCATAGGTCATTTGCATCTTTAACATGTTTCAAGCATGGATATCCATATTTAAAACATATGTAGAAAAATCTCTTTCTTAGTAAATTCCGTGCTATTAGGGTTGAACTAGTGGAATTTCCCAAATCTGGAAATCAAAAATTTTGTGTTCATTTGTGGCGTGCGAATTAATTTTCTTTTCTTAAATTTGTTTATTGCTTTAAATTCATTCCATTCATAAAATCTAAAATTTTCATTTTTTTGTGATCTATTTGCCTTTTATCTCTTTTTTTTGTTTGCGAGGTGAAGAGAAAGTAAAAACTCTAGTTTTGATTTAAAAAAAAATATACATCTAAAATGGAATTTCCCGATGAAAAAATGTAGAGAGAGATAATTCCGAAAAGTGTCTGCAATTTTTATGGATTGAAAACTCTGTTTAGTTATTATAAATCAGGTTCTACAATCGTCGGGAATACGGGGAGGCAGGGGATTTTTAACTGAGTGTTTACTCCCTATCCATAAGAAATTTCTTTCAAAAATATAACCGGTTATGCATGATAAATCACGCAACAATCATCTATGATCGTTAGGTCAGCTTTTTCTAAATGGGCAAAATAATGACTTGTTTGACTTGAGTAAATATCCCACCGCACGTTCACTTGAGAATTAAATGTTATTCTCTTTAAAAGGTTTGGATCCATAGGTCATTTGCATCATTAACATGTTTCAAGCATGCATATCCATTTTTTAAAACATATGTAGACAAATCTCTTTCGTATAAAATTCCGCTCTATTAGGGTTGAACTAGTGGAATTACCCAAACTTGGACAAAAAAACTTTTGTGTTCATTTGTGGTGTGTAAATAAATTTTATTTACTCACATTTGTTTATAGCTGTAAATTCTTTCCATACATAAACTCTAAAATTTTCATTTTGTGGTGATCTATTTGCCTTTTATCTCTTTTTTTTGTTTACAAGATGAAGGAAAAGTGAAAACTCAAGTTTTGATTTAAGAAAAAATTATACATCTAAGATGGAAATACACAAAGCACAAATGTAGAGAGATTGTAATTCCAAAAAGCATCGGTAATTTTTAGGGATTGTAAACTCTTTTTAGTTTTTATATATCACATTTTGCAATCGTCCGAAAAAGGGGGAGGCAGCGGATTTTAAACTGAGTCTTGAATCCCAATCCATAAGTCATTCCTTACAAAAATATAGCCCGTTACGCATGATAAATCACTTTACAATCATCTATGATCGTTAGGTCAACTTTTTGTAAATGGGCAAAGTAATGGTTTGTTTGACTCGGGTAAATATCCCACCGTAGGTTCACTTGAGAATTTAATGTTATTCTCTTTAAAAGGTTTGGTTCCATAGGTCATTTGCATCTTTAACATGTTTCAAGCATGCATATCCATTTTTTAAAACATATGTAGAAAAATCTCTTTCTTATAAAATTTTGCACTAGTAGGGTTGATCTAGTGGCATTACCCAAACTTGGATAACAAAACTTTTGTGTTTATTTGTGGTGTGTGGATAAATTTTCTTTACTTACATTTGTTTATTGCTGTAAATTCTTTCCATACATAAAGTCTAAAATTTTCATTTTGTTATGATCTTTTTGCCTTTTATCTCATTATTTTCTTTAGAAGATGAAAAGAAAGTGAAAACTCAAGTTTTGATTTAAGAAAAAAGTATACATCTAAAATGGAAATCCACAATGCACAAATGTAGAGAGAGATAATTCCAAAAGTGTCTGTAATTTTTAAGGAATGTAAACTCTTTTTAGTTTTTATATATCAGGTTCAGGAATCGTCGAGAAAAGGGGGAGGCGGGGGATTTTAAACTGGGTCTTGAATCCCAATCCATAAGTCATTCCTTACAAAAATGTCGCCCGTTACGCATGATAAATCACATTATAATCATCTATGATCATTAGGTCAGCTTTTTGTGGGAAAAATAATGGCTTGTTTGACTCAGGTAAATATCCCACCGCGTGTTCACTTGAGAATTTAATGTTATTCTCTTTAAAAGATTCTGATCCATAGGTCATTTGCATCATTAACGTGCTTCAAGCATGCATGTCCATTTTTTGAAACATATGTAGAAATATCTCTTTCTTATAAAATTCCAAGCTAATAGGGTTTAACTAGTGGAATTTCCCAAAATTGGATAACTAAACTTTTGTGTTCATTGGTGGTGTGTGAATAAATTTTCTTTACTTACATTTGTTTATTGCATTAAATTATTTCCATACATAAACTCTAAAATTTTCACTTTGTTGTACTCTATTTGCCTTTTATCTTTGTTTTTTTCTTTACAAGATGAAGGGAAAGTGAAACCTCAAGTTTTAATTAAAAAAAAGTATACAACTAAAATGAAAATGCACAATGCACAAATGTTGAGAGAGATAATTCCAAAATGTGTATGTAATTTTTAGGGATTGTAAACTCTTTTTAGTTTTTATATATCAGGTTCTGCAATCGTCGGGAAAAGGGGGAGGCGGGGGAATGTTTAACTGTGTGTTGACTCCCAATCCGTAAGTCATTCCTTTCAAAAATGTAACTGGTTACGCATGATAAATCACTCTACAATCATCTATGATCGTTAGGTCAGCTTTTTGTAAAAGGGCAAAATAGTGGATTGTTTGATTCGAGTAAATATCCTACCTCATGTTCACTTGAAAATTTAATGTTATTCTCTTTAAAAGGTTTGGATCCATAGGTCATTTGCATATTTAACATGTTTCACGTATGCATATCCATTTTTTAAAACATATGTAGAAAAATCCCTTTCTTATAAAATTTTGCGCTGTTAGGGTCGAACTAGAGGAATTACCTGAACTTGGACAACAAAACTTTTGTGTTCATTTGTGGTGTTTGAAAAAATTTTATTTTCTTACATTTGTTTATAGCTGGAAATTCTTTCCATACATAAACTCTAAAATTTGCCTTTTATCTCTTTTTTTTGTTTACGAGATGAAGGGAAAGTGAAAACTCAAGTTTTGATTTAAGAAAAAAGTATAGATCTAAAATGAAATGCACATTGCAAAAATGTAGAGAACGATAATTCCAAAAAGTGTCTGTAATTTTTAGGGATTGTAAACTCTTTTTAGTTTTTATATATCAGGTTCTGCAATCGTCGGGAAAAGGGGGAGGTGGGGGATTTTATACTGAGTGTTGACTCCCAATCCATAAGTCATTCTTTAAAAAAATATATCCCGTTATGGATGATAAATCATTTTTCAATTATCTATGATCGTTAGGTCAGCTTTTTGTAAATGGGTAAAATAATGGTTTGTTTGACTCGGGTAAAGATTCCACTGCACGTTCTCTTGAGAATTTAATGTTATTCTCTTTAAAAGGTTTGGATCCATAGGTCAATTGCATCTTTATCATGTTTCAGGCCTGCATATCCATTTTTTAAAACATGTGTAGAAAAATCTCTTTCTTATAAAATTCTAAGCTATTAGGGTTGAACCAGTGGAATTTCTAAAACTTGGATAACAAAAGTTTTGTGTTCAATTGTGGTGTGTGAATAAATTTTCTTTACTTACATTTGTTTATTGCTTTAAATTCTTTCCATACATAAACTCTAAAATTTTCATTTTTTTGTGAGCTATATGCCTTTTATCTCTTTTTTTTTTTTGTTTACAAGATGAAGGGAAAGTGAAAAATCAAGTTTTGATTTAAGAAAATGGTATACTTATAAAATGGAAATGCACAATGCAAAAATATAGAGAGCGATAATTAAGAAAAGTTTTTGTAATTTTTTGCGATTGTAAACTCTTTTTAGTGTTTATATTTCAGGTTCTGCAATCGTCGGGAAAAGGTGGAGGCGGGGGATTTTTAACTGAGTCTTGACTCCAAATCCATAAGTCATTCCTTAAAAAAAGATAGCATGTTACAAATGATAAATTACTTTACAATTATCTATGATTGTTAGGTCAGCCTTTAGTAAATGGGCAAAATAATGGCTTGTTTGACTCGGGTAAATATCCCACCCAATGTTCACTCTAGAATTTAATGTTATTATCTTTAAAAGGTTTGGATCCATAGGTCATTTGCATCTTTAACATATTTAAAGCAGGCATAGCCATTTTTTAAAAGTTGTGTAAAAAAATTCTTTCTTTTAAAATTCCGACCTATAAGGGTTGGACTAGTGGAATTTCCCAAACATTGATAACAAAAGTTTTGTGTTCATTTTTGGTGTGTGAATAAATTTTCTTTTCTTACATTTGTTTATTGCTTTAAATTATTTCCATACATAAACTCTAAAATTTTCATTTTGTTGTGATCTATTTGCCTTTTATCTCTTTTTTTTTTTTACGAGATGAAGAGAAAGTCAAAACGCAAGTTTTTATTTATGAAAAAAGTATACATCTAAATTGAATACACAATGCTCAAATGTAATGAGAGATAATTCGAAAAAGTGTCTGTAATTTTTAGGTATTGTAAACTCTTTTTAGTTTTTATATATCAGGTTCTGCAATAGTCGGGAAAAGGGGGATACGGTGGGGGGGGGGGGGGGGGGGGGTGGGGTTTAACTCAGTGTTGACTCCTAATCAGAAGTAATTCCTTACAAAAATATAGCTGGTTACGCATGATAAATCACATTATAATCATTTATGATCGTTAGGTCAGCTTTTTGTAAATAGGAAAAATAATGGCTTGTTTCACTTAGGTAAATATCACATCGCACGTCACTTGAGAATTTAATGTTATTCTCTTTAAAAGGTTTGGATCCATAGGTCATTCGCATCTTTAACATTTTTTAAGCATGCATATCCATTTTTTAAAACATATGTACAAAAATCTCTTTCCTAAAAAATTCTGAGCTATTAGGGTTGAACTAGTGGAATTACCCAAACTTGGATCACTAAACTTTTGTGTTCATTTGTGGTGAATGAATAAATTTATTTACTTATATTTTTTTATTGCCTTAAATTTTTTCCTTACATAAACTCTAAAATTTTAATTTTTTTGTGATCTATTTGCCATTTATCTCTTTTTTTTGTTTGCGAGATGAAGGGAATGTGAAAACTGAAGTTTTGATAAAAAATTATACATCTAAAATAGAAATTTACAATGCACAAATGTAGAGAGAGATAATTCCAAAAAATGAGTGTAATTTTTAGGGATTGTAAACTCTTTTTAGTTTTTATATATCTTGTTCAGCAATCGTCGCGAAAAGGGGGAGGTGGGGGATTTTTAACTAAGTCTTGACTCCCTATCCAGAATTCATTCGCTACAAAAATATAGCCCGTTACGCATGATAAATCACTTCACAATCATCTATGATCGGTAGGTCACCTTTTTGTAAATGAGCAAAATAATGGTTTGTTTGACTCGGGTAAAGATCCCACCGCATGTTCACTTGAGAATTTAGGGTTGAGGGTTTAGGGTTGAACTAGTGGAATTTACCAAACTTGGATAACAAAAGTTTTATGTTCATTTGTGTTGTGTGAATAAATTTTCTTTACTTAGATTTGATAATTGTTTTAAATTCTTTCCATACATAAGCTCCAATATTTTCATTTTGTTGTGATCTCTTTGCCGTTTATCTCTTTTTTTTGTTTTCAAGATGAAAAGGAAGTGAAAACTCAAGTTTTGATTTAAGAAAAAAGTATACATCTAAAATGGACATGCACAATGCAAAATTATAGAGAGAGATAATTCCAAAAAGTGGCAGTAATTGTTAGGGATTGTAAAATCTTTTTAGTTTTTATATATCAGGTTTTACAATCGTCGGGAAAAGGTGGAGGCGGGGGATTTTTAACTGAGTCTTGAATCCCAATCCATAAGTCATTCCTTACAAAAATATAGCCGGTTACCCATGATAAATCACATTACTAGGTCAGCTTTTGTAAATGGGAAATATAATGGCTTGTTTGACTCGGGTAAATATCCCACCTCATGTTCACTTGAGAATTTAATGTTATTATCTTTAAAAGGTTTGGATACATAGGTCATTTGAATCTTTCACATGTTTCAAGCAAGCATATCCATTTTTTAAAATATATGTTGCAAAATCTCTTTCTTATAAAATTCCGAGCTATTAGGGTTGAACTAGTGGAATTTCCCAAACTTGGATAACAAAACTTTTGTGTTCATTTGTGGTGTGTGAATAAATTTTCTTTACTTACATTTTTTTATTGCTTTAAATACTTTCAATACATAAACTCTAAAATTTTCATTTTGTTGTGATCTATTTGCCTTTGATCTCTTTTTTTGTTTACGAGATGAAGAGAAAGTGAAAACTCAAGTTTTTATTAAAGAAAAATGTATACATCTAAAATGGAAATGCACAATGCACAAATGTAGAGAGAGATAATTCCAAAAAGTGTCTGTAAATGTTAGGGATTGTAAACTCTTTTTAGTTTTTATATATCAGGTTCTGCAATCGTCAGGAAAAGGCGGAGGCGGGGGATTTTAAACTGAGTGTTGACTCCGAATCCATAAGTCATTCCTTACAAAAATATACCCCGTTATGCATGATAAATCACTTTACAATCATCTATGATTTTTAGGTCAACTTTTTATAAATTGGCAAAATAGTGACTTGTTTGACTCGGGTAAATATCCCACCGCATGTTCACTTGAGAATTTAATGTTATTCTCTTTAAAAGGTTTGGATCCATAAGTCATTAGCATATATATCAAGGTTCAAGCACGCAAATCAATTTTTTAAAACATATGTAGAAAAATCTTTTTGTTATAAAATTCCGTGCTATTAGGCGTGAACTAGGGGAATTACCAAAACTTGGATGACAAAACTTTTGTGTTCATTTGTGGTGTGTGAATAAATTTTCTATACTTACATTTTTTAATTGCTTTAAAATCTTTCCATACGTAAACTCTAAAAATTTCATTTTGTTGTGATCTATTTGGCTTTTATCTATTTTTTTAGCTTGCGAGATGAAGGGAAAGTGAAAACTCAAGTTCGGATTTAAGAAAAAAATATAAATTTAAAATGGAAATGCACATTGCACAATGGAAAAATGTACGGAGAGATAATTCCATAATGTGTATGTAATTTTTAGGGATTGGAAAATCTTTTTATTTTTTAAATATCAGGTTCTACAATCGTCGGGACAAAGGGGGAGGCGGGGTATTTTTAACTTAGTGTTGACTCCCAATCCATAAGAGATTCCTTACAAAAATATTGCCCGTTATACATGATAAATCACTTTACAATCATCTATGATCCTTAAGTCAGCTTTTTCAAAATGGGCAAAATAATGGCTTGTTTGACTCGGGTAAATATCCCACTGCACGTTCACTTGAGAACTTAATGTTATTATCTTTAAAAGGTTTGGATCCATAGGTCATTTTAATCTTTAACATGTTTAAAGCATACATAAGCATTTTTTAAAACATGTGTAGAAAAATCTCTTTCATATAATATTCAGAGCTTCTAGGGTTGAACTAATGAAATTACCCAAACTTGGATATCAAAACTTTTGTGTTCATTTGTGGTGTGTGAATAAATTTTATTTTCCTACATTTGTTTATTGCTTAAATACTTTCCATACATAAACTCTAAAATATTCATTATGTTGTGATTTATTTGCCTTTTATCTCTTTTTTTTTGTTTGCGAGATGAAGGGAAAGTAAAAATTCTAGTTTTGATTTAAGAACAAAGTATACAAGTAAAATGGAAAAGCACAATGCACAAATATAGAGAGAGATAATTCCAAAAAGTGTGTGTAATTTTTAGGGATTGAAAACTATTTTTAGTTATTATTTATCAGGTTCTGCAATAGTCGGGAAAAGGGAGAGGAGAGGGATTTTTAATTGAGTGTTGACTCCCAATCCATAAGTCATTCCTTTCAAAAATATGGCCGGTTATTCAGGATAAATCACTCTACAATCATCTATGATCCTTAGGTCATGTTTTAGTAAATGTGCAAAATAATGGCTTGTTTGACTCGAGTAAATATCCCACCGCACTTTCACAAGAGAATTTAATGTTATTCTCTTTAAAAGGTTTGGATCCATAGGTCATTTGCATCTTTAACATGTTTCAAGCATGCATATCCATTTTTTAAAACATATGTAGAAAAATCTCTTTCTTATAAAATTTCGCGCTAATAGGGATGAAATAGTGCAATTACCCAAACTTGGATAACAAATCTTTTGTGTTTATTTGTTGTGTTAGAATAAATTTTCTTTACCTACATTATTTTATTCCTGTAAATTCATTCCATACATAAACTCTAAAATTTCATTTTTTTGTGATGCATTTGCCTTTTATCTCTTTTTTTTTGTTTGCGAGATGAAGGGAAAGTAAAAACTCAAGTTTTGATTTAAGAAAAAATCATACATCTAAAATGGAAGTGCACAGTGCAAAAATGTAGAGAGAGATAATTTTAAAAAGTGTTTGTAATTTTTAGGGTATGTAAACTCTTTTTAGTTTTTATAAATCAAGTTCAACAATCGTCAGGAAAAGGGGGAGGCGGGGGATTTTTGAGTGAGTGTTGACTCGCAATCCATAAGTCATTCCTTACAAAAATATATCCCGTTATGCAAGATAAATCACTTTACAATCATCTATGATCGTTAGGTTAGCTTTTAGGAAATGGGCAAAATATTGGCTTGTTTCACTTGGGTAAATATCCCACCGCACGTTCACTTGACAATTAAATGTTATTCTCTTTAAAAGGTTTGGATCCATAGGTCATTTGCATCTTTAACATGTTTCAAGGAAGCATATCCTTTTTGAAAAACATGTGTAGAAAAATCTCTTTCTTATTAAATTGCAAGTTATTAGGGTTGAACTAGTGGAATTACCCAAACTTGGATAAAAAAACTTTTGTCTTCATTTGTGGTGTGTGAATAAATTTTCTTTGCTTAAATTTGTTTATTGTGTAAAATTATTTCCATACAAAAACTCTAAAATTTTCATTTTGTTGTGATGTATTTGCCTTTTATCTCTTTTTTTTGTTTGCGAGATGAAGGGTAAGTACAAACTCAAGTTTTGATTTAAGAAAAAAGTATACATCTAAAATGGAAATGCATAATGCACAAATGTAGAGAGAGATAATTCCAAAAAGTTTCTGTAATTTTTAGGGATTGAAAACTCTTTTTAGTTGTTATATATCAGGTTCTGCAATCGTCAGGAAAAGGGGGAGGCGGGGGATTTTTAACTAAGTGTTGACGCCCAATCCATAAGTCATTCCTTTCAAAACAATACCCGGTTATTTTTTATAAATCACTTTACAATCATCTATGATCATTAGGTCAACTTTTTGTAAATAGGAAAAATAATGACATGTTTGACTCGAGTATATATCCCACCGCACGTTCACTTGAGAATTTAATGTTATTCACTTTAAAAGGTTTGGATCCATAGGTAATTTTCATCTTTAACATGTTTCAAGCATGCATATCCATTTTTTGAAACATATGTAGAAAAATCTCTTTCTTATAAAATTTCGCACTATTAGGGTTGAACTAGTGAAATCACCCAAACTTGGATAAAAAAACTTTGGTGTTCATTTGTGGTTTGTGAATAAATTTTCTTTACTTACATTTGTTTACTGCTGTAAATTCTTTCCATACATAAACTCTAATTTTTTTAATTATTTTTGATCTATTTTCCATTTATCTCTTTTTTTTTTTGCAAGATGAAGGGAAAGTGAAAACACAAGTTTTGATTTAAGAAAAAAGTATACATCTAAAATGGAAATGCACAATGCATAAATGTAGAGAGAGATAACTCCAAAAAATTTCTGTAATTTTTAAGGATTGAAAACTCTTTTTAGTTATTATATATTAGATTATGCAATCGTAGGGAAAAGGGGGAGGTGGGGGATTTTTAACTGAGTGTTGACTCCAAATACAAAAATCATTCATTTCTAAAATATAGCCGGTTACGCATGAAAAATCGCTCTACAATCATCTATGATCATTAGGTCAGCTATTTGTAAATGGGAAAAATATTGCCTTGTTTGACTCGAGTAAATATCCCACCGCACGTTCACTAGAGAATTTATTGTTATTCTTTTTAAAAGGTTTGGATCCATAGGTCATTTGCATCTTTAACATGTTTCGAGCATGCATATCCATTTTTTAAAACATAAGTAGAAAAATCTCTTCCTTATAAAATTCCGTGCTATTGGGGATGAACTAGTGGAATTACCCAAACTTGGATAACAAAACTTTTGTGTTTAATAGTGGTGTGAGTATAAATTTTCTATACTTACATTTGTTTATTGCTTTAAATTCTTTCCATAAATAAACTTTAAAATTTTCATTTTGTTGTTATAGATTTGCCTTCTATCTATTTTTTTAGTTAGTGAGATGAAAGAAAGCAAAACTTCAAGTTTTGATTTAGGAAAAAAGTATACACCTAAAGTGGAAATCCACAATGCACAAATGTTTGACTCGGGTAAATATCCCACTGCACGTTCACTAGAGAATTTAATATTATTCTCTTTAAAAGGTTTGGATCCAGAGGTCATTTGCATCTTTAACTTGTTTCAAGCATGCATATCCATTTTTTAAAACATATGTAGAAAAATCTCTTTCTTATAAAATTCCGAGCTATTTGTGTTGAACTAGTGGAATTTCCCAAACTTGGATAACAAAAATTGTGTTCATTTGTGGCGTGTGGATAAATTGTCTTTATTTACTTTTTTTATTGCTTTAAATTCTTTCCATACATAAACTATAAAATTTTCATTTTGTTGTGACTCTCAATCCATAAGTCATTCTTTACAAAAATATAGCCCGTTATGCATGATAAATCACTTTACAGTCGTCTATGATCATTAAGTCAGCTTTTTGTAAATGGGCAAAATAATGGCTTGTTTGACTCAGCTAAATATCCCACCTCATGTTCACTTGAGAATTTATTGTTACTCTCTTTAAATTGTTTTCATCCATAGGTCATTTGCATCTTTAACTTGTTTCTATTATGCATACCCATTTTTAAAAACATGTGTAGAAAAATCTCTTTCTTATAAAATTCCGTGCTCTAATGGTTGAACAAGTGGAATTTCCCAAACTTGGATAAAATTTTTTTTTGTTCATTTGTGGTGTGTGAATAAATTTTCTTTACTTACATTTGTTATTGCTTTAAATTCTTTCTTTACATAAACTCTAAAATTTTGATTTTGTTGTGATCGATTTGCCTTTTATCTCTTTTTCTATTTACAAGATGAAGGAAAAGTGGAAACTCAAGTTTTGATTTAAGAAAAAAGTATTCACCTAAAATATAAATGCACAATGCACAAATGTAGAGAGAGATAATTCAAAAAAGTGTCTGTAACTTTTAGGGATTTTAATCTCTTTTAAGTTTTTATATATCTAGTTCTGCAATCGTCGGCAAAAAGAGAGGTGGGGAATTTTTAACTGAGTGTTGACTCCAAATCCATATGTCATTCCTTAAAATAATATAGCCCGTTACGCATGATAAATTACTTTACAATCACCTATGATCGTTAGGTCAGCTTTTTGTAAATGGGCAAAATAATGGCTTATTTGACTCGGGTAAATATCCCACCGCGCCACATTGGAATTTAATGTTATTCTATTTAAAAGGTTTGGATCCATAGGTCATTTGCATCTTTAACATGTTTTAAGCATGAATATCCATTTTTTAAAACATGTGTAAAAAAATTTCTTTCTTATAAAATTCCGAGCTATTAGGGTTGAACTATTGGATTTTCCCAAACTTGGATAACGAAACTTTTGTGTTCATTTGTGGTGTGTGAATAAATTTTCTTGACTTAAATTTGTATTGCTCTAAATTCTTTCCGTACATAAACACTAAAATTTTCATTTTGTTGTGATCTATTAGTCTTTTATCTCTTCTTTTGTTTACAAGATGAAGGGAATGTGAAAACTCAAGTTTTGATTTAAGAAAAAAGTGTCCATCTAAAATGGAAATTCACAATGCAAAAATGTAGAGAGAGATAATTCCAAAAAGTGTCAATAATTTTTAAGCATTGTAAACTCTTTTTAGTTTTTATATATCAGGTTCTGCAATCGTCGGGAAAAGGGGGAGGCGGGGGATTTTTAACTGAGTCTTGACTCCCAATCCATAAGTCATTCCTAAAACAAATATAGCCTGTTATGCATGATAAATGACTTTACAATCATCTATGATCGTCGGGTCAGCTTTTTGTAAATGGGCAAAATATTGGCTTGTTTGACTCGGGTAAATATCCCATTGCACGTTCACTTGGGAATATAATGTTATTATCTTTAAAATATTTGGATTCATAGGTCATTTGCATCTTTAACATGTTTCAAGCATGAATATCAATTTTTTAAAACATGTGTAGAAAAATCTCTTTCTTATAAAATTCCGAGCTATTAGGGTTGAACTAGTGGAATTTCCCAAACCTGGATAACAAAACTTTTGAGTTCATTTGTGGTGAATGAATAAATTTTCTTTACTTACATTTGTTATACCTTTAAATTCTTTCCATACGTAAACTCTACAAGTTTTATTTGGTTGTGATCTATTAGGGTTTTATCTCTTTTTTTGTTTACGAGATCAAGGGAAAGTGAAAACTACAGTTTTGATTTACGAAAAAAGTGTACATCTAAAATGGAAATGCACAATGCACAAATGTAGAGAGATAATTCCAAAAAGTGTCTGTAATTTTTAGGGATTGTAAATTCTTTTTAGTTTTTATATATCAGGTTCTACAATCGTCGAGTAAAGGGGGACGGTGGACTCCCAATCTATACGTCATACCTTACAAAAATATATCCCATTATGCATGATAAATCCCTTTACAGTCATTTAATATCGTTAGGTCGGCTTTTTTGTAAATGGGCAAAATAATGGCTTGTTTGACTCTGGAAAATATCCCCCTGCACGTTCACTTGGGAACTTAATGTTATTCTCTTTAAAAGGTTTGGATCCAAAGGTCATTTGCAACTTTAACAGGTTTCAAGCATGCATATCCATTTTTTAAAACCTGTGTAAAAAAATCTCTTTCTTATAAAATTTTGAGCTACTAGGGTTGAACTAGTGAAATTTTACAAACTTAGATAACAAAAGTTTTGTGTTCATTTGTAGGATTTGAATAAATTTTCTTTACTTATATTTTTTATTGCTTTAAATTCTTTTCATACATAAAGTCTAACTTTTCATTTTGTTGTGATCTATTTGGCTTTTATCTCTTTTTTTTTATGAGATGAAGGGAAAGTGAAAACTCAAATTTTGATTTAAGAAAAAATTAAACATCTAAAATGGAAATGCACAATCCACAAATATAGAGAGAGATAATTCCAAAACGTGTCTGTAATTTTTAGGGATTGTAAACTCTTTTAAGTTTTTATATATCAGGATCTGTAATCGTCGGGAAAAAGGGGGAGGCGATGGATTTCTAACTAAGTGTTGACTCCCAATCCATAAGTCATTCCTTACAACAATATAGCCCTTCATGCAAGATCAATCATTTTACAATCATCTATGATCGTTAGTTCAGAGTTTTGTAAATGGGCAAAATAATGGCTGGTTTGACTCAGATAAATATCCCACCGTATGTTCACTTGGGAATTTAATGTTATTCTCTTTAAAAGGTTTGGATCCATTAGTCATTTGTAACTCTAACATGTTTCAAGCATGCTTATGAATTTTTTAAAACATGTGTAGAGAAATCTCTTCCTTATAAAATTCTGAGCTATTAGTGTTGAACTAGTGGGATTTCCCAAACTTCGAAAACAAAACTTTTCAGTTGATTTGTGGTGTGTGAATAAATTTTCTTTACTTAATTTTGTTATTGCTTTAAATCCTTTCCATACATAAACTCTAAAATTTTCATTTTGTTGTGATCTATTTGCCTTTTATCTCTTTTTTTGTTTACGAGATGAAGGGAAAGTGAAAACTCAAGTTTTGATTTAAGAAAAAATTGTACATCTAAAATGGAAATGCACAATGCACAAATGTAGAGAGAGATAATTCCTAAAAGTGACTGTAATTATTTTAGATTGTAAACTCTTTTTAGTTTTTAAATGTCAGGTTTGGCAATCGTCGGGAAAAGCGGGAGGCGGGGGATTTTTAACTAAGTGTTGAATCCCAATCCCAAAGTCATTCTTTACAAAAATATAGCCCGTTATGCATCGTAAATCACTTTACACTCATCTATGATCGTTAGGTCAGCTTTTTGTAAATGGGCAAAAATATGGCTTGTTTGAGTCGGGCATATCTCCCTCTGCACGTTCACTTGGGAATTTAATTTTATTTTCCTTAAAAGGTTTAGATCCATAGGTCATTTGGATATTTAACATGTTTCAACCATACATATCCATTTTTTAAAACATGAGTTGAAAAATCTCTTTCTTATAAAATTCTGAGCTATTAGGGTTGAACTGGTGGAATTTCCCAAACTAGGATAACAAAACTTTTGTGTTCATTTGTGGTGTGTGAATAAATTTTCATTACTTACATTTTTTATTGCTTTAAATTTTTTCCACACATAAACTCTAAAATTTTCATTTTGTTGTGATCTAATTGCCTTTTGTCTCTCTTTTTGTTTACGAGATGAAGGGAACGTGAAAGCTCAAGTTTTGATTTAAGAAAAAAGTATACATAGAAATGGAAATGCACAATGCACAAATGTAGAGAGAGATAATTCCAAAAAGTGTCTATAATTTTTTAGGGATTGTAAACTCTTTTTAGTTTTTATATATCAGGTTCGGCAATCGTCGAGAAAAGGGGGAGGCGGTGGATTTTTAACTAAGTGTTGACTCCCAATCCTTAAATCATTCCTTACAAAAATATAGCCCGTTACGCATGATAAATCACTTTATAGTCATTATTGATCGTTAGGTCAGCTTTTTGTAAATGGGCAAAGTTATGGCTTGTTTGACTCGGGTAAATATCCCACCGCACGTTCACTTGGGAATTTAATGTTATTCTCTTTAAAAGGCTTGGAACCATAGGTCATTTGCATCTTTAACATATTTCAAGCATGTATATCCAATTTTTAAAACATGTGTTGAAAAAAAATTCTTATAAAATTCTAAGCTATTAGGGTTGAATTAGTGGAATTTCTCTGACTAGGATAACAAAACTTTTGTGTTCATCTGTGGTGTGAGAATAAATTTTCTTTACTTACATTTTTTATTGCTTTAAATTCTTTCCATATGTAAACTCTAAAATTTTCATTTTGTTGTGATCTATTTGCCTTTTATCTCTTTTTTTGTGAAAACTCAAGTTTTGATTTAAGAAAAAAGAAGACATCTAAAATGGAAATGCACAATGCACAAATGGAGAGAGAGATAACTCCAAAAAGTGTCTATAAGTTTTAGGTATTGTAAACTCTTTTATGTTTTTATATATAAGCTATTGATATCGTCGGGAAAAGGGGGAGGCGGGTGATTTTTAACTGAGTGTTGACTCCCAATCCATAAGTCATTCATTAAAAAAATATAGCCTATTACGCATGATAAATACTTTACAATCATCTACGATAGTTAGGGCAGCTTTTTGTATATGGGAAAAATAGTGGCTTGTTTGACTCGGGTAAATATCCCACCAAACGTTCATTTGAGAATTTACTGTTATTCACTTTAAAAGGTTTGGATCCATAGGTCATTTGCATCTTTAGCATGTTTCAAGCGTCCAAATCCATTTTTTAAAACATGTGAAGAAAATTCTTTTTCTTATAAAATTCCGAGCTATTAGGGTTGAACTAGTGGAATTTCCCAAACTTCGATAACAAAACATTGTGTTCATTTATGGTGTGTGAATAAATTTTCTTTACTTACATTATTTTATTGCTTTAAATTCTGTCCATACATAAAAAATAAATTTTTATTTTGTTTATATCTTTTTGCCTTTTATCTCTTTTTTTGCTTACAACTTGAAGGGAAAGTGAAAACTCAAGTTTTGATTTAAGAAAAAAATATACATTTAAAATGGAAATGCACAATAAACAAATGTAGAGAGAGATAATTCCAAAAAGTGTCTGTAATTTTTAGGGAATGTAAACACTTTTTAGTTTTAATATATGAGTTCTCTAATCGTCGAGAAAAGGAGGCGGGGGATTTTTAACTGAGTGTTGACTCCCAATCCATAAGTCATTCCTTACAAAAATATATCCCGTTACACATGATAAATCACTTTACAATTATCTATGATCGTTAGGTCAGCTTTTTGTAAATGTGCAAAATAATGGCTTGTTTGACTCGAGTAAATATCCCACCGCACGTTCACTTGGGAATTTAATGTTATTCTTTTTAAAAGGATTGAATCAAAAGGTCATTTGCATCTGTAAAATGTTTCAAGCATGCATATCCATTTTTTTAAACATGCGTAGAAAAATCTCTTTCTAATAAAATGCCAAGTAATTAGGGTTGAACTTGTGGAATTTCCGAAACTTGGATAACATAACTTTTGTGTTCATTTGTGGTGTGTGAATAAATTTTCTTTTCTTACATTTGTTATTACTTTAAATTCTTTTCATACATAAAGTCTAAAATTTTCATTTGGTTGTGATCCATTTGCCTTTTATCTCTTTTTTTGCTTACGAGATGAAAAGAAAGTGAAAACTCAAGTTTTTATTTAAGAAAAAATTATAGATCTCAAATTTAAATGCATAATGGACAAATTTAGAGAGAGATAATTCCAAAAAGTGTCTGTAATTTTTAGGGATTGTAAACACTTTTTAGTTTTTATAAATCAGGTTCTGCAATCGTCGGGAAAAGGGGGAGGTGGGGGATTTTTAACTTAGTGGTGACTCCCAATCCATAAGTCATTCCTTACAAAAATATATCCCGTTACGCATGATAAATGACTTTACAATCATCTATGATCATTAGGTCAACTGTTTGTAAATGGGTAAAATAATGGCTTGTTTGACTCGAGTAAATATCCCACCGCATGTTCACTAGGGAATTTGATGTTATTCTCTTTAAAAGGTTTGGATCCAATAAGTCATTTGCATCTTTAACATGTTTGAAGCATGCATATCCATTTTTTAAAACATATGTAGAAAAATCTCTTAATTATAAAATTCCGAGCTATTAGGGTTGAACTAGTGGAATATCCCAGACTTCGATAATAAAACTTTTGTGTTCATTGGTGGCGCGTGAATAAATTTTCTTTACATGCATTTGTTTTGTTGTAAATTCTTTCCACAAATACACTCAAATTTTCATTTTGTTGTGATCGATTTGCCTTTTTTCTCTTTTTTTTTTTACGAGATGAAGGGAAAGTGAAAACTCAAAGTTTTTATTTATAAAAAAAGTATGCATCTAAAATGGAAATGCACAATGCACAAATGTAGAGAGATAATTCCAAAAAGTGCCTGTAATTTTTAGGGATTGTAAACTCTTTTTATTTTATATATATCAAGTTCTGCATTCGTCGAGAAAGGGGGAGGCGGGGGATTTTTTACTGAGTGTTGACTCCCAATCCTTAAGTCATTCCTAACGAAAATTTAGCCCATTACGCATGATAAATCACTTTACAGTCATTAATGATCGGTAGGTGAGCTTTTTGTAAATGGGCAAAATAATGGGTTGCTTGACTCGATTAAATATCCCACCGCACGTTCACTTGGGAATTTAATGTTATTCTTTTTAAAAGGTTTGGATCCATAGGTCATTTGCATCTTTAACATGTTTCAAGCATGCATATCCATTTTTTAAAACATGTGTAAAAAAATCAATTTCTTATAAAATTCTTAGCTATATGGGTTGAACTAGTGGAATTTCCGAAACTTGGATAACAAAAATTTTGTGTTCATTTGTGGTGTATGAATAAAGTTTCTTTACTCACATTTGTTATTGGTTTAAATTCTCTCCATACATAAACTCTAAAATTTTCATTTTGTTATTATGTATTTACCTTTTATTCTTATTTTTTAAAATTATGAGATGAAGGGAAAGTGAAAACTCAAGTTTTGATTTAAGCAAAAAGAATCCATCTAAAATGTAAACACTTTAAAGTTTTTATAGATCAGGTTCTCAATCATCAGGAAAAGGGGGAGGCGATGGATTTTTAACTAAGTGTTGACTCCCAATCCATAAATCATTACTTAAAAAAATATAGCCCATTACACAAGAAAAATCACTTTATAGTCATCTATGATCGTTAGGTCAACTTTTTGTAAATGGGCAAAATAATGACTTCTTTGACTGGGGTAAATATCCACTTGCACGTTCACTTGGGAATTTAATGTTATTCTCTTTAAAAGGTTTGGATCCATAGGTCATTTGCATCTTTAACATGTTTCAAGTATGCGTATCCATTTTTTAAATCATCTGTAGAATAATCTCTTCTTCTTAAATTTCGAGCTATTAGGGTTGAACTTGTGGAATTTCCCAAACTTGGATAATAAAACGTTTGTGTTCATTTGTGGCCTATGAATAAATTTTCTTTACTTACATTTGTTATTGATTTAAATTCTTTCCATACTTAAAATCTAAAATTTTCATTTTGTTGTCATCTTTTTGCCTTTTATCCCTTTTTTTGTTTACGAGATGAAGGGAATGTGAAAACTCAAGTTTTGATTTAACAAAAAATTATACACCTAAAAATGAAATGCACAATGCACAAATTTAGAGAGAGACAAATCCAAAAAGTGTCTGTAATTTTAAGGGATTGTAAACTCATTTTAATTTTTATACATCAGGTTCTTCAATCACCAGGAAAAGGGGGGGGGGGGGGGGGGGGGGGGGCGAGGGATTTTTAACTGAGTGTTGACCCCCAATCCATAAGGCATTCCTTACAAAAACATAGCCCGTTACACATGATCAATCACTTTACAATCATCTATGATCGTTAACTCAACTTTTCGTAAATAGGCAAAATAATGGCTTGTTTGACTCGGGTAAATATCCCACCACACGCACACTTAGGAATTTAATGTTATTATCTTTAAAAGGTTTGGATCCATTGGTCATTTGCTTCTTTAACATGTTTCAAGCATGTATATCCATTTTTTAAACAAGTGTAGAAAATTCTCTTTCTTATAAAATGCCGAGCTATTAGGGTTGAACTAGTGGAATTTCCCATACTTGGATAACAAAACTTTTGTGTTCACTTGTGGTGTGTGAATAAATTTTATTTATTCACATTTGTTATTGCTTTAAATTCTTTCCATACATAACCTAAAATTTTCATTTTGTTGTGATCTGTTTGCTTTTTATCTCTTTTTTTATTTACGAGATGAAGGAAAAGTGAAAAGTCAAGTTTTGATTTAAGAAAAAAGTATACGTCTAAAATGGAAATGCACAAAGAACATATGTGGAGAGAGATAATTCTACAAAGGGTCTGTAATTTTTAGGGATTGTAAACTCGTTTTTGGTTATTATATATTAGGTTCTGCAGTCGTTGGGAAAAGGGGGAGGCGGGCGATTTTTAACTGAGTGTTTACTCGCAATAAATGTCATTTCTTACAAAAATATAGCCCGTTACGCATGATCAATCACTTTTCAATCATCTATGATCGTTAGGTCAGCTTTTTGTAAATGGGCACAATAATGGCTTGTTTGACCTGGGTAAATATCTCAACGCACGTTCACTTGGGAATTGAATGTTATTCTCTTTAAAAGGAATGGATCCATAGGTCATTTGCATGTTTAATATGTTTCAAGCATGCATTTCAATTTTTTAAAACATGTATAGAAAAATCTCTTTCTTATGAAATTCCGAGCTATAAGGGTTGAACTAGTGGAATTTTCCACACTTGGATAATAAAACTTTTGTGTTCATTTGTGGTGTGTGAATAAATTATATTTACTTACATTTCTTATTGCTTTAAATTCTTTCCATACATAAACTCTAAAATTTTCATTTTGTTGTGATCTTATCCTTTTATCTCTTTTTTTGTTTACGAGAAGAAGGGAAAGTGAAATTTCAAGTTTCAATTTAAGAAAAAAGTATACTTGTAATATGGAAATGCACAATACACAAATATGGAGAGAGATAATTCAAAAAAGTTTCCATAATTTTTAGGGATTGTAAACTCTTTTTAATTTTCATATATCAGGTTCTGCAATCGTCGGGAAAAGGGGGAGTCGGGGGATTTTTAACTGAGTGTGGACTCCCAATCCATAAGTCATTCCTTAAAAAAATATAGCCTGTTATGCATGAAAAATCACTTTACAATCATCTATGATCTTTAGGTCAGCATTTTTGTAAATGGGCAAAATAATGGCTTGTTTGACTCAGGTAAATATCTCACAGCACGTTCACTTGGGAATTTAATGTTATTCTCTTTAAAAGGTTTGGATGCATAGGTCATTTGCATCTCTAACATGTTTCAAACATGAATATTCATTTTTTAAAACATGAGTAGAAAAATCTCTTTCTTATAAATTCCGAGCTATTATGGTTGAACTAGTGGAATTTCCCAAACTTGGATAACTAAAATTTTGTGTTCATTCCTGGTGTGCAAATAAATTTTCTTTACTTACATTTGTTATTGCTTTAATTTCTTTCCATACATAAAATCTAAAATTTTCATGTTGTTTTGATCTTATTGCCTTTTGTTTCTGTTTTTGTTTACGAGATGATGGGAAAGTGAAAACTCATGTTTTAATTTAAGAAAAAAGTATACATCTAAAATGTAAATGCAAAATGCACAAATGTAGAAAGAGATAATTCCAAAATGTGGCTGTAATTTTTAGGGATTGTAAACTCTTTTTAGTTTTTATATATAAGGTTTTGCAATCGTCGGGAAAAGGGGGAGGTAGAGGATTTTTAATTGAGTATTGACTGCCAATCCATAAGTCATTCCTTACAAAAATGTATCCCTTTACGCATGATAAATCACTTGACACTCATCTATGATGGTTAGGTCAGCTTGTTGTAAATGGGCAAAATAATGGCTTGTTTCACTCGGGTAAATATCCCATTGCACGTTGACATGAGACTTTAATGAGTGTTTGTTATTCTATTTAAAAGCTTTTGATCCATGGGTTATTTGCATCTTTAACATGTTTCAAGCTTGCATATCCATTTTTTAAAACAAGTGTAGAAAAATCTCTTTCTTATAAAATTCTGAGCTATTAGGGTTGAACTAGTCGAATTTCCCTGACTTGGATAACAAAACTTTTGTGTTCATTTGTGGTGTGTGAATAAATTTTCTTTACTTACATTTGTTATTTCTTTAAATTCTTTCCATACATAAACTCTAAAATTTTCATTTTGTTGTGATGTATTTGCCTTTTATCTCTTTTTTTGTTTATGAGATGAAGGGAAAGTGAAAACTCAAGTTTGGATTTAAGAAAAAAGTATATATTTATAATGGAAGTACAAAATGTACAAATGTAGAGAGAGATAATTCCAAAAAGTGTCTGTAATTTTTAAGGTTTGTAAACTGTTTATTGTTTTTATATATCCGGTTCTACAATCGTCGGGAAAAGGGGGAGGCGGGGGATTTTTGATCAAGTGTTCAGTCCCAATAAATAAGTCATTCCTTACAAAAATATAGACCGTTACGCATGATAAATCACTTTACAATCATCTATGATCGTTAGGTCAGCTTTTTGTAAATGGGCAATATGATGGCATGTTTGACTCGGGTAAATATCCCACCGTATGATCACTTGGGAATTTATTGTTATTCTCTTTAAAATGTTAAGATCCATAGGTCAATTGCATCTTTAACATGTCTCAAACATGCATATCTATTTTTCAAAATATATGTAGAAAAATCTGTTTCTTATAAAATTCCGAGCTATTAGGGTTGAACTAGAGGAATTTCCCAAACTTGGATAACGAAACTTTTGTGTTCATTTGTGGTGAGTGAATAAATATTCTTTGCTTACACATGTTATTGCTTTAAATTCTTTCCATACTTAAAATCTAAAATTTTCATTTTGTTTTGATCTTATTGCCTCTTATCTCTTTTTTTGTTTACGAGATGAAGGGAAAGTGAAAACTCAAGTTTTGATTTAAGAAAAAGGTATACATCTAAAATGGAAATGCACAATGCACAATTGTAGAGAGAGATAATTCCAAAAAGTGTCTATAACTTTTAGGGATTGTAAACTCTTTTTCGTTTTTATATATCAGGTTCGGTTTTCGTCGGGAAAAGGAGGCGGGGGATTTTTAACTGAGTTTTGACTCCCAATCCATAAGTCATTCCTTAAAAATATATAGCCCGTTACGCATGATAAATCACTTTACAATCATCTATGGTCGTTAGGTCAGCTTTTTGTAAATGGGCAAAATAATGGCCTGTTTGACTCGGGTAAATATCCCACCGCACGTTCACATGGGACTTTAATATTATTCCCCTTAAAATGTTTCGATCCATAGGTCATTTGCATCTTTAACATGTTTCAAGCATGCATATCCATTTTTTTAAACATGTGTAGAAAAATCTCTTTCTTATAAAATTTTGTGCTATTGGGGTTGAACTTGTGGAATTTCCCAAATTTGGATAACAAAACTTTTGTGTTCATTTGTGGTGTGTAAATAAATTTTCTTTACTTACATTTGTTATTGCTTTAAATTCTTTCCATACATAAACTGTAAAATTGTCATTTTGTTGTGATCTATTTGCCTTTTATCTCTTTTTTTGTTTACGAGATGAAGGGAAAGTGAAAACTCAAGTTTTGATTTAAGAAAAAAGTATACATCTAAAATGGAAATGCACAATGCACAAATGTAGAGAGAGATAATTCCAAAATGTGTCTTTAATTTTTAGGGATTGTAAACTCTTTTTTGTTTTTATAGATCAGGTTCAGCAATCGACGATAAAAGGGGGAAGCAGAGGATTTTTAACTGAGTATTGACTCCCAATAAATAAGACATTCCTAAAAAAAATATCACCCATTACGGATGATAAATCACTTTACACTCATCTATGATCGTTAGGTCAGTTTTTTGCAAATGGGCCAAATATTGGCTTGTTTGACTCCGGTAAATATCCCACCTCACTTTCACTTGGGAATTTAATGTTATTCTCTTTAAAAGGTTTGGATCCATTGGTCATTTACATCTTTAACAGGTTTGAAGCATGCATATCCATTTTTTAAAACATGTGAAGAAAAATATCTTTCTTTTAAAATTTTGAGAAATTAGGGTTGAACTAGTGGAATTTCCCAAACATGGATAAAAAATATTTTGTGTTCATTTGTGCCGGGTGAATAAATTTTCTTTACTCACATTTTTTATTGATTTAAATTGTTACCATACATAAACTCTAAAATTTTCATTTTGTCGTGATCTATTTGCGTTTTATCTCTTTTTTTGTTTACGAGATAAAGGGACAGTGAAAACTGTAGTTTTGATTTGAGAAAAAAGTATACATCTAAAATGGAAATGCACAATGCACAAATGTAGAGAGAGATAATTCCAAAAAGTGTCTGTAATTTTTAGGTATTTTAAAATATTTATTATTTTTTTATATATTACGTTCTGCAATCGTCGGGAAAAGGGGGAGGGAGGAGATTTTTAATTGAGTGTTGACTCCCAATAAATAAGTCATTCCTTAAAAAAATATAGCCCGTTACGCATGATAAATCACTTTACAGTCATCGATGATCATTAGGTCAACTTTTTTTAAATAGGAAAAATAATGGCTTGTTTGACACCGGTAAATATCCCTCCGCACGTTCACTTGCGAATTTAATGTTATTCACTTTAAAAGGTTTGGATCCATAGGACATTTGTATCTTTACCGGGTTTCAAGCATGGATATCCATTTTTTAAAACATGTGAAGAAAAATCTGTTTCTTATAAAATTCCGAGCTATTAGGATTGAACTAGTGGAATTTCCCAAACTTGGACAGCAAAACTTTTGTGTTCATTTGTGGTGTGTGAATAAATTTTCTTTACTTATATTTGTTATTGCTTTAAATTCTTTCCACACATAAACGCTAAAATTTTCATTTTGTTGTGATCTATTTGCCATTTATCTCTTTTTTTATTTACTATTTGAAGGAAAAACTGAAAACTCAAGTTTTGATTTAAGAAAAACCTATACATGTAAAATGGAAATGCACTATGCACAAATGTAGAGAGAGATATTTCCAAAAAGTGTCAATAATTTTTAGGGTTTGTAAACTCTTTTTAGTTTTTATATATCAGTTATGCAATCGTCCGGAAAAGGGTGAAGCGAGGATTTTTAATTCAGTGTTAACACCCAATCCATAAGTCATTCCTTACAAAAATATAACCCGTTATGCATGATAAATCGCTTTACATTCATCTATGATCGTTAGGTCAGCTTTTTTAAAATGTGCAAATAATGGCTAGTTTGACTCGGGTAAATATCCCTCCGCACGTTCACTAAGGAATTTAATGTTATTCACTTTAAAAATTTTGGATCCATAGGTCATTTGCATCTTTAACATGTTTCAAGCATGCATATTCCATTTTTTAAAACATGTGAAGAAAAATCTCTTCCTTATAAAATTCCGAGCTATTAGGGTTGAACTAGTGGAATTTCCCAAACATGGATAGCAAAACTTTTGTGTTAATTTGTGGTGTGTGAATAAATTTTATTTACTTACATTAGTTATTGGTTTAAATTCTTTCCATACATAAACTCTAAAATTTCTATTTTGTTGTAATTGGTTTTCCTTTAATCTCTTTTTTGTTTACGAGATGAAGGGAAAGTGAAAACTCAAGTTTTGATTTAAGAAAAAAACTATACATGTTAAATGGAAATGCACAATGCAAAAATATAGAGAGACATAATTCCAAAAGTGTCTGCATTTTTAGGAATTGTAAACTCTTTTTAGTTTTTATACATCAGGTTTGCAATTGTCGGGAAAAGAGGGAGGCGGGGGATTTTTAATTGAGTTTTGACACCCAATCCATAAGTCATTCCTTACAAAAATATAGCCCATTATGCATGATAAATCACTTCACAATCATCTATGGTTGTTAGGTCATCTTTTTGTTAATGGGCAAAATAATGGCTTGTTTGACTCGGGTAAATATCCCACCGCACGTTCACTTGGGAAGTTAATGTTCTTCTCTTTAAAAGGTTTCGATCCATAGGTCATTTGCATCTTTAACATGCTTCAAGCATGCATATCCGTTTTTTAGAAGTTGAGTAGAAAAATCTCTATCTTATAAAATTTCGAGCTATTAGGGTTGAACTAGTGGAATTTGCAAAACTTGGATAAGAAAACTTTATTTTTCATTTGTGGTGGGTGAATAAATTTTCTTTACTTACATTTTTTTTCTGCTTTAATTCTTTCCATACATAAAATCTAAAATTTTCATTTTGTTGAAATCTATTTGCCTTTTATCTTTTTTTTTTTTGTTTACGTGATGAAGGGAAAGTGAAAACTCAAGTTTTAATTGAAGAAAAAAGTATAAATCTAAAATGGAAATGCACAATGCACAAATGTAAGGAGAGATAAATCCAAAAAGTGTCTGTAATTTTTAGGGATTGTAAACTCTTTTTAGTTTTTTATATATCAGGTTCTGCAATCGTCAGGAAAAGGGGGAGTCGGGGGATTTTTAACTAAGTGTTGACTCCCAATCCATAAGTCATTCCTTACAAAAATATACCCTATTACGCTTTATAAATCATTTTACAATCATCTGTGATGGGTAGGTCAGCTTTTTTATATGGGCAAAATAATGGCTTGTTTGACCCGGGTAAAGATCCCATCGAATGTTCCCTTGGGAATTTAATGTTAGTCTCCTTAAAAAGGTTTGGATCCATAGGTCATTTGCATCTTTAACATGTTTCAAGCATGCATATCCATTTTTTGAAAGCATGTGTAAAAAAATCTCTTTCTTATAAAATTCCGATCTATTAGGGTTGATCAACTGGAATTTCGCAAAGTTGGATAACAAAACTTTTGTGTTCATTTCTGGTGTGTGAATAAATTTTCTTTACTTACATTTGTTATTGCTTTAAATTCTTTCCATACATAAACTCTAAAATTTTCATTTTGTTGTGATTTATTTGCCTTTTATCTCTTTTTTTGTTTATGAGATGAAGGGAAAGTGAAAAATCAAGTTTTTATTTAAGAAAAAAGTATACATCTAAAATGGAAATGCACAATGGACAAATGTAGAGAGAGATAATTCCAAAAAGTGTCTATAATTTTTAGGGATTGTAAATTCTTTTTAGTTGTTATATATATGGTTCTGCAATCGTTAGGGAAAGGGGGCCGCGGGGAATTTTTAACTGAGTGTTTTCTCCCAATCTATAAGTCATTCCTTACAAAAATATAGCCAATTACGCATGATAAATCACTTTACAATCATCTATGGTCGTTAAGTCCGCTTTTTGTAAATAGGCAAAATAATGGCTTGTTTGACTCGGGTGGGTAAATATCCCGCCGCACGTTCACTTGGGTATTTAATGTTATTCTTCTTAAAAGGTTTGGATCCATAGGTCATTTAGATCTTTAACTTGTTTCAAGCATGCATATCCATTTTTAAAAAGATGTGTAGAGAAATCTGTTTTTATAAAATTCCGAGCTATTAGGGTTGAACTAGTGGAATTTCCCAGACTAGGATGACAAAACTTTTCTGTTCATTTGTGGTGTGTGAATAAATTTTCTTTACTTACATTTGTAATTGCTTTAAACTCTAAAATTTTCATTTTGTTGTGATCTATTTGCCTTTAATCTCTTTTTTTGTTTACTTAATGAAGGACAAGTGAAAACTCAAGTTTTGATTCAAGAAAAAAGTATACATCTAAAATGGAAATGCACAATGCAAAAATGTAGAGAGAGATAATTCGAAAAAGTGTTTGGAATTTTTAGGGATTAAACTCTTTTTAGTTTTTATATATTAGGTTCTGCAATCGTCCGGAGAAGGGGGGAGGCGAGGGATTTTAAACTGAGTGTTGACACCCAATCCATAAGTCAATCCTTACAAAAATATAGGCCGTTACAATCATCTATGGTTGTTAGGTCAGCTTTTTTTAAATGGGAAAAATAATGGCTTGTTTGACTCGGGTAAATATCCCACCGCACATTCACTTTAGAATTTAATATTATTCTCTTTAAAAATTTTGGATCCATAGGTCATTTGCATATTTAACATGTTTTAAACATGCATATCCATTTTTTAAAACTTCTGTAGAAAAATCACTATCTTATAAAATTCCGAGCTATTAGGGTTGAACTAGTGGAATTTCCCAAACTTGGATAACAAAACTTTTGTGTTCATTTGTGGTGTGTGAATAAATTTTCTTTACTTACATTTTTTTTTACTTTAATTCTTTCCATACATAAACTCTAAAATTTTCATTTTCTTCTGATCTATTTGCCTTCGATCTCTTTTTTTGTTTTTGAGATAAAGGGAAAGTAAAAACTCAAGTTTTGATTAAAAAAAAGGTATCCATCTAAAATTGAAATGCACAATGCACAAATGTAGAGAGAGATAAGTCCAAAAAGTGTCTGTAATTTTAGGGATTGTAAATTGTTTTTATTTTTTTTATATCAGGTTCTGCAGTCGTCAGTAAATGGGGGAGTCAGGGGATTTTTAACTGTGTGTTGACTCCCAATCCATAAGTCATTCCTAAAAAAAATATAGCCCGTTACGCATGATAAATCACTTTACAATCATCTATGATTTTTTGGTCAGCTTTTTTAAAATCGGCAAAATAATGGCTTGTTTGACTCGGGTAAATATCCCACCGCACATCTCTTGGGAATTTAATGTTATTCTCTTTAAAATTTTTGGATCCAATGTTCATTCGCATCTTTAACATGTTTCAAGCATGCATATCCATTTTTTAAAACATGTGTAGAAAAATCTCTTTCTTAAAAAATTCCGAGCTATTAGGGTTGAACTAGTGGAATTTCCAAAACTTGGATGACAAAACTTTTGTGTTCATTAGTGGTGTGTGAATAAAATTTCTTTACTTAAATTTGTTATTGCTTTAAATTCTTTCCATCCATAAAATCTAAAATTTTAATGTTGTTTTGGTCTTATTGCCTTTTATCTCTTTTTTTGTGTACGAGATGAAGGGAAAGATATCACTCAAGATTTGATTTAAGAAAAAAATATACATCTAAAATGGAAATGCAGAATGCACAAATGTAGAGAGAGATAATTCAAAAAAGTATTTGGAATTTTTAGGGATTGTAAACTCTTTTAAGTTTTCATATATCAGGTTCTGCACTCATCGGGAAAAAGGGGGAGGTGGGGGACTTTTAACTGAGTGTTGACTCCCAATCCAGATGTCATTCCTTACAAAAATATAGCCTGTTACACATGATAAATCACTTTACAATCATCTATGATGTTAGGTCAGATTTTTAAAATGGGCAAACTAATAGCTTGTTTGACTCTGGTAAATATCCCACTGCACGTTCACTTGGGAATTTAATGTTATTCTCTTCAAAAGGTTTGGACCCATAGGTCATTTGCATCTTTAACATGTTTCAAGCATGCATATCCATTTTTTAAAACATATGTACAAAAATCTCTTTCTTATAAAATTTTGAGCTATTAGGGTTGAACAAGTGGAATTTCCCAAACTTGGATAAAAAAACTTTTGTGTTCATTTGTGGTGTGTGAATAAATTTTCTTTACTTACAATTGTTATTGCTTTAAATTCTTTCCATACATAAAGTCTCAAATTTTCATTTTGTTGTGATCTATTTGCCTTTTATCTCTTTTTTTGTTTACGAGATGAAGGGAAAGTGAAAACTCAAGTTTTGATTTAAGTAAAAAGTATATATCTGAAATGGAAATTCACAATGCACAAATAAAGAGAGAGATAATTCCAAAAGGTGTCAGTAATTTTTAGGGATTGTAAACACTTTTTAGTTTTTATATATCAGGCTCTGCAATCGTCGGGAAAATGTGGAGGCGGGGGATTTTTAACTGAATGTTGACTCCCAATCCTTAAGTAATTCCTTATAAAAATATAGCCTATTACACAGGATAAATAACTTTACAATCATATATGATTGTTAGGTCAGCTTTTTGTAAATGGGCAAAATAATGGCTTGTTTGAATCGGGTAAATATCCCACCACATTTTCACTTGGGAATTTATGTTATTCTCTTTAAAAGGTTTGGATCCATAGGTTATTTGAATCTTTAACATGATTCAAGCGTGCATATGAATTTTTTAAGACATGTGTAGAAAAATCTCTTTCTTATAATTTTCCGAGCTATTAGGGTTTAAACTAGTGGAATTTTCCAAACTTTGATAACAAAACTATTGTGTGCATTTGTAGTGCGTGAATAAATTTCCTTTACTTATATTTGTTATTGCTTTAAATTCTTTCCATACATAAACTCTAAAATTTTCATTTTGTTGTGATCTATTTGCCTTTTATCTCTTTTTTTTGTTTACTTGATGAAGGGAAAGTGAAAACTCAAGTTTTGATTTAAGAAAAAAGTATATATCTAAAATGGAAATGCACAATGCACAAATGTAGAGAGAGATAATTTGAAAAAGTGTTTGGAATTTTTAGGGATTGTAAACTCTTTTCAGTTTTAATATATTAGGTTCTGCAATCATCGGTAAAAAGGGGGAGGCGGGGAATTTTTAACTGAGTGTTGACACCCAATCCATAAGTCATTCCTTACAGAAATATTACCCGTTATGCATGATAAATCACTTTACAATCATCTATGGTCGTTAGGTCAGCTTTCTATAAATGGGCAAAATAATGGCTTGTTTGACTCGGGTAAATATCTCACAGCATGTTCACTTGGAAATTCAATGTTATTCTCTTTAAAAGGCTTCGATCCATAGGTCATTTGTAACTTTAACATGTTTCAAGCAAGCATATCCGATTTTTAAAACTTGTGTAGAAAACCTCTATTGTATAGAATTCCGAGCTATTAGGGTTGAACTAGTGGAATTTCCCGTAGTTGGATAACAAAACATTTGTGTTCATTTGTGGTGTGCGCATAAATTTTATTTACTTACAATTGGTATTGCTTTAAATTCTTTCTATACATAACCTCTAAAATTTTCATTTTGTTGTGAGCTATTTGCTTTTTATCTCTTTTTTTGTTTACGAGATAAGAGAAAAATGAAAACTCAAGTTTTGATTTAAGAAAAAACTATACATCAAAAATGGAAATGCAAAATGCACAAATGTAGAGAGAGATAATTCAGAAAAGGGTCGGTAATTTTTAGGGATTGTAAAATCTTTTTTGTTTTTATATATCAGGTTCTGCTATTGTCGGGAAAAGGGGGTGGCAGGGAATTTTTAACTGAGTGTCGACTCCCAATCCATATGTCATTCCTTACAAAAATATAGCCCGTTACGCATGCTAAATCACTTTACAATCATCTATGATCGTTAGGTCAACTTTTTGTAAGTGGGCAAAATAATGGCTTGTTTTACTTGGTTAAATATCCCACCGCACGTTCACTTGGGAATTTAATGTTAGTCTCTTTAAATGGTTTGGATCCATTGGTCATTTGCATGTTTAATATGTTTCAAGCATGCATATCAATTTTTTAAAACATGCATATAAAAATCTCTTTCTTCTAAAATTCCGAGCTATTAGTGTTGAACTAGTGAAATTTCCCAAACTTGGATAACAAAACTTTTGTGTTTATTTGTGGTATGTGAATAAATTTTATTTACGTACATTTGTTATTGCTTTAATTTATTTCCGTACATAAAGTCTAAAATTTTCATTTTTTTTGTGATGTATTCGCCTTTTATCTCTTTGTTTGTTTACGAGATGAAGGGAAAGTGAAAACTCAAGTTTTGATTTAAGAAAAAAGTATACTTGTAAAATGGAAATGCAGAATGCACAAATGTAGAGAGAGATAATTCCAAAAAGTGTCTGTAATTTTTAAGGATTGTAAACACTTTTAGTTTTTATATATCAGTTCTGCAATCATTGGGAAAGGGGGCAGGCGGGGGATTTTTAACTGAGTGTCGACTCCCAATCCATAAGCCATTCCTTACAATAATATAGCCCATTATGCATGATAAATCACTTTCAATCATCTATGGTTGTCAGGTCAGCTTTTTGTAAATGCACAAAATAATGGCTTGTTTGACTCGGGTAAATATCCCACTGCACGTTCACTTGGGAATTGAATGTTATTCTCTTTAAAAGGTTTGGATCCATTGGTCATTTGCATCTTTAACTTGTTTCAAGCATGCATATCCATTTTTAAAAACATGTGTAGAAAAATCTCTTTCTTATAAAATTCTGAGCTATCATGGTTGAACTAGTGTAATTTCCCAAATTTGGATGACAAAAATTTTGTGTTCTTTTGTGGTGGGTGAATAGATTTTATTTTATTACATTTTTTATTGCTTTAAATTCTTTCCATAAATAAACTCTAAAATTTTCATTTTGTTGTGATCTATTTGTCTTTTATCTTTTTTTTTTTACCAGATCAAGGAAAATTTAAAACTCAAGTTTTGATTTAAGAAAAAGGTACACATCTAAAATGGATATGCACAATGCACAAAAGTAGAGAGATATAATTCCAAAAGGGGTCGGTTATTTTTATGGATTGTTAACTCTTTTTGGTTTTTATATATCAGGTTCTACAATTGTCGGGAAAAGGGGGAGGCAGGGAATTTTTAACTGAGTGTTGACTCCAAATCCATATGTCATTCCTTAAAAAAAGATAGGCCCTTACGCATGATAAATCACTTTACAATCATCTATGATCGTTAGATCAGCTTTTTGTAAATGGGCAAAATAATGGCTTGTTTTACTCGGGTAAATATCCCACCGCACGTTCACTTGGGAATTTAATGTTATTCTCTTTAAAATGTTTGGATCCATAGGACATTTGCATCTTGAAAATTTTCCAAGCATGCATATCCATTTTTTTAAACATGTGAAGAAAAATCTCTTTCTTATTAATTCCGAGCTATTAGCATTGAACTAGTGGAATTTCCCAAACTTGGATGGCAAAACTTTTGTGTTTATTCCTGGTGTGTGAATCAATTTTCTTTACTTACATTTGTTATTTCTTTAAATTCTTTCCATACATAAAATCAAAAAATGTTGTTTTGATCTTATTGCCTTTTATCTCATTTTTTGTTTACGAGATGAAGGGAAAGTGAGAACTCAAGTTTTGATTTAAGAAAAAAGTATAGATGTAAAATGAAAATGCACAATCCATAATTATATAGAGAAGTAATTCCAAAAAGTGTTTGTAACTTTTAGGGATTGTAAACTCTTTTTAGTTTTTATATATCAGGTTCTGCAATCGTCGGGACAAGGGGGAGGCAGGGGATTTTTAACTGAGTATTGACTCCCAATCCATAAGTTATTCCTTCCAAAAATATAGCCTTTTACACATTATAAATCACTTTACAACATCTATGTTCGTTAGGTCAGCTTTTTTTGAATGGGCAAAATAATGGCTTGTTTGACTCGGGTAAATATCCAACAGCACGTTCCCTTGGGAATTTAATGTTAATCTCCTTAAAATGTTTAGATCTATAGGTCATTTTCATCTTTAATATGTTTCAAGCATGCGTTTCCATTTTTTAAAACATGTGTAGAAAAATCTGTTTCTTATAAAATTTCAAGCTATTAGGATTGATCTACAGAAATTTCCCATACTTGGATAACAAAACTTTTGTGTTCATTTGTGGTGTGTGAATAAATTTTCTTTACTTAAATTTACTATTTCTTTAAATTCTTTCCTTACATAAACTATAAAAGTTTCATTTTGTTGTGATCTATTTGCCTTTTATCTCTTTTTTTGTTTACGAGATGAAGGGAAAGTGAAAACTCAAGTTTTGATTTAAGAAAAAAGTAGACATCTAAAATGGAAATGCACAATGCACAAATGTAGAGAGAGATAATTCGCTAAACGGTCGGTAATTTTTAGGGATTGTTAACTCTTTTTGGTTTTTATATATCAGGTTCAGCAATCGTTGGGAAATGGGGGAGGGGGGGGGGGGAGTTTTTAATTAAGTGTTGACTCCAAATCCATATGTCATTCCTTAAAAAAATATAGTCCGTTACGCATGATAAATCACTTTACAATCATCTGTGAACGTTAGCTCAGCTTTTTGTAAATGGGCAAAATAATGGGTTATTTTACTCGGGTAAATATCCCACCGCACGTTCACCAGGGAATTTAATGTTATTCTCTTTAAAAGGTTTGCATCCATTGGTCTTTTGCATGTTTAATATGTTTCAAGCATGCATATCCATTTTTTAAAACATGTATATAAATATATCTTTCTTTTAGAATTCCGAGCTATTAGTGTTTAACTAGTGGAATTTACCAAACTTGGATAACAAAACTTTTGTGTTCATTTGTGGTGTGTGAATAAATTTTATTTACTTACTTTTGTTATTGTTTTAAATTCTTTCCATACATAAACTGTAAAATTTTCATTTTGTTTTGATCTATTTGCCTTTTATTTCTTTTTTTGTTTACTAGATGAAGGGCAAGTGAAAACTCAAGTTTTGATTTAATAAAAAACTATACATCTAAAAAGGAAATGCACAATGCCTAAATGTAGAGAGTGATAATTCCAAAAAGTGTATGTAATTTTTAGGGATTGTAAACTCTTTTTAGTTTTTATATATTAGGTTCTGCAATCGTCGGGAAAAGGCGGAGGTGGGGATTTTTAACTTAGGGTTGACTCCTTATCCATAAGTCATTCCTGACCAAAATATTGCCCATTACGCATGATAAATCACTTTACACTCCTCTATGATCATTAGGTCAGCTTTTTTTAAATGGGCAAAATAATGGCTGGTTTGACTCAGGTAAATATCCCACCGCACGTTCACTTGGGAATTTAATGTTATTCTCTTTAAATGGTTTGGATCCATAGGTCATTTGCATCTTTAACATGTTTCAAGCTTGCATATCCATTTTTTAAAACAAGAGTAGAAAAATCTTTTATTGATAAAATTCCGAGCAATTAGGGTTGAACTAGTGGAGTTTCCCAGACTTGGATAACAAACCTTTTTTTGTTCATTTGTGGTGCATGAATAAATTTTCTTTACTTACATTTTTTATTTTTCTTTAAATTCTTTCCACTCATAAACTCTAAAATTTTGATTTTGTTGTGATCTATTTGCCTTTTATCTCTTTTTTTGTTTACGAGGTGAAGGGAAACTGAAAACTCAAGGTTTGATTTAAGAAAAAAGTATACATCGAAAATGGAAATGCACAATGCAAAAATGCAGAGAGAGATAATTCCAAAAAGTGTCGGTAACTTTTAGGAATTGTATACTCTTTTTAGTTTTTTTATATTATGTTCTACATTCGTCGAGAAAAGGGAGCGGCGGGAGATTTTTTACTATGTTGACTCCCAATCCATAAATCATTCCTTACAAAAATATAGTCGGTTACGCATATTAAATCACTTTGTAGTCATCTATGATCGTTAGGTCAGCTTTTTGTAAATGGGCAAAATAATGGCTTGTTTGACTGGGGTAAATATCCCACCGCACGTTCACTTGGGAATTTAACGTTTTTCTTTTTAAAAGGTTTGGATCCTTAGGTCATTTGCATCTTTAACATGTTTCAAGCATGCATATCCATTTTTTAAATATGTGTAGAAAAGTCTCTTTCTTTTTAAATTCCGAGCTATTAGGGTTGAACTAACGGAATTTCCCAAACTTGGATAACTAAACTTTTGTGTTCATTGGTGGTGTGTGAATAAATTTTCTTTACATACATTTGTTATTGATTTAAATTATCTCCATACATAAACTCTAAAATATTCATTTTGTTGTGATCTTTTTGCCTTTTATCTCTTTTTTTGTTTACGAGATGAAGGGAAAGTGAAAACTCAAGTTTTGATTAAAGAAGAAAGTATACTTCTAAAACGGAAATGTACACTGCACCAATGTAGAAAGAGATAATTCCAAAAAGTGTCTGTAATATTTAGGGATTGTAAACACTTTTTAGTTTTTATATATCCGGTTCTGCAATCGTCGAGAAAAGAGGAAGGCTGGGGATTTTCAACTAAGTGTTGACTCCCAATCCATATGTCATTCCTTTCAAAAATATAGCCTATTATGCATGATAAATCACTTTACACTCATCTATGATCGTTAGGTCAGCTTTTTTTAAATGGGCACAATAATGGCTTGTTTGACTCGGGTAAATATCCCACCACACGTTCACTTGGGAATTTAACGCTATTCTCTTTAAATGGTTTGGATCTAAAGGTCATTTGTATCTTTAACTTGTTTCAAGCATGCATATCCATTTTTTAAAACATGTGTAGAAAAATTTCTTTCTTATAAAATTCCAAGCTATTAGGGTTGAACTAGTGGAATTTCCCAAACTTCGATAGCAAAACTTTTGTGTTCATTTGTGGTGTGTGAATAAGTATTCTTTACTTAAATTTCTTATTGCTTTAAATTCTTTCCATACGTAAACGCTAAAATTTTCTTTTTGTTGTGATCTATTAGCCTTTTATCTCTTTTTTTGTTTACGAGATGAAGGGTAAGTTAAAACCCAAGTTTTGATTTAAGAAAAAAGTATACATCTAAAATGGAAATGGACAATGCAAAAATGTAGAGAGAGATAATTCCAAAATGTGTCTGTAATTTTTAGGGTTTGTAAACTCTTTTGAGCTTTTATATATCAGGTTCTTCAATCGTCGTGAAAATGGGAAGGCAGAGGGTTTTTAACTTTGTGTTGACTCCCAGTCAATAAGTCATTCCTTAAAAAAATATAGGCCCTTACGCATGATAAATCACTTTACACTCATCTATGATCGTTGGGTCAGCTTTTTTTAAATGGGCAAAATAATGGCTTGTTTGACTTGGGTAAATATCCCACCGCATGTTCACTTGGGAATTTAATGTTATTCTCTTTAAAAGGTTTGGATCCATAGGTCATTTGCATCTTTAACATGTTTCAAGCATGCATATCCACCTTTTAAAACATGTGAATAAAAATCTCTTTCTTATAAAATTCCAAGCTAGTAGGGTTGAACTAGTGGAATTTCCCAAACTTGGATAGCAAAATTTTTGTGTTCATTTGTGGTGTGCGAATAAGTTATCTTCACTTACATTTGTTATTGCTTTAAATTCTATCCATACATAAAATCTAAAATCTTCATTTTGTTGTGATCTATTTGCCTTTTATCTCTTTTTTTTTTACGAGATGAAGGGAAAGGGAAAACTCAAGTTTTGATTTAAAAAAACACAACACTTGTAAAAAGAAAATGCACAATGCACAAATGTAGAGAGATATAATTCCAAAAAGTGTCTGTAATTTTTAGGGATTGTAAACTCTTTTTATTTTTATATATCAGTTCTGCAATCATTTGGAAAAGTTGGAGGTGGGGGATTTTTAACTGAGTGGTGATAAATCAAAACTTGAAAATCATCTATGATCGTTAGGTCAGCTTGTTGTAAATGGGCAAAATAATGGCTTGTTTGACTCGGGTAAATATCCCACCGGACGTTCACTTGGGAATTTAATGTTATTCTCTTTAAAAGGTTTGGATCCATAGGTCATTTGCATTTGTAACATTTTTCAAGCATGCATATCCGTTTTTTAAAACTTGTGTACAAAAATCTCTTTCTTATAAAATTCAAAGCTATTAGGGTTGTACTAGTGGAATTTCCCAAACTTACATAACAAAACTTTTGTGTTCATTTGTGGTGTGTGAATAAATTTTATTTACTTACATTTTTTTTTGCTTTAATTCTTACCATAAATAAACTCTAAAATTTTCATTTTGTTGTGATCCATTTGCCTTTTTTTTTTTTTTTTTTTTTAAGAGATGAAGGGAAAGTGAAAACTCATGTTTTGATTTATGAAAAAAGTATCCATCTAAAATGGAAATGTACAATGCAAAAATGTAGAGAAAGATCATTCATAAAAGTGTCTGTTATATTCAGGGATTGTAAACTGTTTTCAGTTTTTATATATCAGGTTCTGCAAACGTCAGGAAAAAGAGGAGTCGAGGGATTTTTAACTGAGTGTTGACTAACAAACCATAAGTCATTCCGAATAAAAATATAGCCCGTCAAGTATAATAAATCACTTTACAATCATCTATGGTCGTTAGGTCAGCCTTTTGTAAATGGGCAAAATAATGGCTTGTTTGACACGAGTAAATATCTCACCGAACGTTCAGTTGGGAATTTAATGTTATTCTCCTTAAAAGGTTTGGATCCATAGGTCATTTGCATCTTTAACATGTCTCAAGCATGCATATCCATTTTTTAAAAGATGTGTAGAGAAATCTCTTTCTTATAAAATTTCAAGTTATTAGGGTTGAACTAGTGGAATTTCCTAGACTAGGATAACAAAAATTTATTGTTCATTTGTGGTGTGTGAATAAATTTTCTTTATTTACATTTTTTATTTTATTAAATTCTTTCCATACACAAACTCTAAAATTTTCATTTTGTTGTGATCTATTTTCCTTTTATCTCTTTTTTTGTTTACGAGATGAAGGGAAAGTGAAAGCTCAAGTTTTAATATAAGAAAAAAGTATACATGTAAAATGGAAATGCACAATGCAAAAATGCAGAGAGAGATAATTTCAAAAAGTGTCAGGAACTTTTAGGGATTGTAAACTCTTTTTAGTTTTTAAATATCAGGTTCAGGAGTCGTCGTGAAAAAAGTGATGCGAGGGATATTTAACTTAGTGTTGATTCCCAATCCATTATTCATTCCTTACAAAAATATATCCCGTTATACATGATAAATCACTTTCAAATCATCTATGATCATTAGGACAACTTTTTTAAAATGGGAAAAATAATAGCTTGTTTGACTCGGGTAAATATCCTGTCGCATGTTCACTTGGGAATTTAATGTTATTCCCTTTAAATGGTTTGGATCCTTAGGTCATTTGCATCTTTAACATGTTTCAAGCATGCATATCCATTTTTTAAAACATGTGTAGAAAAATCTCTTTCTTATAAAATTTCGTGCTATTAGGGTTGAACGAGTGGAATTTCCCAAACTTGGATAAAAAAACTTTTTTGTTCATCTATGGTGTATGAATAAATTTTATTTACTTATAATTTTTATTTCTTTAAATTGTTTCCATACATAAATTCTAAAATTTTCACTTTGTTGTGATCTTTTTTCCTTTTATCTATTTTTTTTGTTTACGAGATGAAAGGAAAGTGAAAACTTAAGTTTTGATTTAAGAAAAAAGTATCCATCTAAAATGGAAATGCAGAATGCACCAATGTAGAGAGAGATAATTCCAAAAGTTTCTGTAATTTTTAGGGATTGTAAACTCTTTTTATTTTTTATATATCAGGTTCTGTAATCGTCTGGAAAAGCGGGGGTCTGGGGATTTTTAACTGAGTGTTGACTCCCAATCCATAAGTCATTCCTTACAAAAATATAGCCTGTTACGCAAGATAAATCAATTTACAATCATCTATGATTGTTAGGTCAACATTTTGTAAATGGGCAAAATAATGGCTTGTTTGACTCAGGTAAATATCCCACCACACGTTCCCTTGGGAATTTAATGTTATTCTCTTTAAAATGTTTGGATCCATAGGACATTTGCGTCTTTAACATGTTTCAAGCATGCATATCCATTTTTTAAAACATGTGTAGAAAAATCTCTTTCATATAAAATTCCGAGCAATTAGGGTTGAACAAGTGGAATTTCCAAAACTTGGATAACAAAACTTTTGTGTTCATTCTTGGTGTGTGAATCAATTTTCTTTACTTACATTTTTTATTTCTTTAAATTCTTTCCATACATAAAATAAAAAAATTTCATGTTGTTTTGATCTTATTGCATTTTATCTCATTTTTTGTTTACGAGATGAAGGGAAAGTGAAAACTCAAGTTTTTATTTAAGAAAAAAGTGTACATGTTAAATGGAAATGCACAATCCACATTTGTAGAGAGAGGTAATTCCAAAAGTGTCTGTAACTTTTAGGGATTGTAAACTCTTTTTAGTTTTTATATATCAGGTTCTGGAATCGTCGGGAAAAGGGGGAGGCGAGGGATTTTTAACTAAGTGTTGACTCCCAATCCATAAGTCATTCCTTAGAAAAATATAGCCTTTTACGCATTATAAATCATTTCACAATCATCTATGTTCGTTAGGTCAGCTTTTTGTAAATGGGCAAAATAATGGCTAGTTTGACTCGAGTAAATATCCAACTGCACGTTCCCTTGGGAATTTAATGTAAATCTCCTTAAAATTTTTAGATCCATAGGTCATTTGCATCTTTAATATGTTTCAAGCATGCATATCCATTGTTTAAAGCATGTGTAAAAAATTTCTTTCTTATAAAATTCCGACCTATTAGGGTTGATCTACAGAAATTTCCCAAACTTGGATAACAAAACTTTTGTGTTCATTTATGGTGTGTAAATAAATTTTCTTTACTTACATTTATTATTGCTTTAAATTATTTCCATACATAAACTCTAAAATTTTCATTTTGATGTGATCTATTTGCCTTTTATCTCTTTTTTTGTTTACGAGATGAAGGGAAAGTGAAAACTCAAGCTTTGATTTAAGAAAAAAGTATACATCTAAAATGAAAATTCTAAAGGCACAAATGTGAAGAGTAATAATTCCAAAAAGTTTATGTAATTTTTAGGGATTGTAAACTCTTTTTAGTTGTTATATATCAAGTTCTGCAATCGTCGAAAAAAGGGGGTGGCAGGGGATTTTTAACTGAGTGTTGTCTCCCAATCCATTAGTCATTCTTTAAAAAAATATAGACTGTTACACATGATAAATCACTTTACAATCATCTATGATCGTTAGGTCAGCTTTGTGCAAATGGGCAAAATAATGGCTTGTTTGACTTGGGTAAATATCCCACCACACGTTCACATGGGAATTTAATGTTATTCCCCTTAAATGGTTTGGATCCATAGGTCATTTGCATCTTTAACATGTTTCAAGCATGCACTTTCATTTTATAAAACATTTGTAGAAAAATCTCTTATAAAATTCCAAGCTATTAGGGTTGAACTAGTGGAATTTCCAAAACTTTGCTAGAAAACTTTTGTTTTCATTTGTGGTGTATGAATAAATTTACTTTACTTACATTTGTTATTGGTTAAAATTCTTTCCATACATAAACTCTAAAATTTTCATTTTGTTGTGATCTATTTGCCTTTTATCTTTTTTTTTGTTTATGAGATGAAGGGAAAGTGAAAACTTAAGTTTTGATTTAAGAAAATAGTATACATCTAATATGGAAATGCACAATGCAAAAATTTAGAAAGAGATAATTCCAAAAAGGGACTGTAATTTTTAGGGATTATAAACTCTTTTTAATTTTTATATATTAGTTTCTACAATCTTCTGCAAAAGGGGGAGGTGAGGGATTTTTAACTGAGTGTTTACTCCCAATCCATAAGTCATTCCTGTAAAAAATATAACCCATTACGCATGATAAATCACTTTACAATCATATATGGTCGTTAGGTCATCTTTTTGTGAATGGGCAAAATAATGGTTGTTTCACTCAGGTAAATATCCCATAGCACATTCACTAGGGAATTTAACGTTACTCTCTTTATAAGGTTTGGATCCATAGGTCATTTGCATCTTTTACATCTTTCAAGCATGCATATCCATTTTTTAAAACATGTGTAGAAAAATCTCTTTCTTATAAAATTCTGAGCTATTAGGGTTGAACTAGTGGAATTTCCCAAACTTGGATAACAAAACTTTTGTGTACATTTGTGGTGTGTGAATAAATTTTTTCACTTACATTTGTTATTGCTTTAAATTCTTTCCATACACAAACTCTAAAATTTTCATTTTGTTGTGATCTATTTGCCTTTTATCTCTTTTTTCATTTACAAGATGAAGGGAAAGTGGAAAATCAAGTTTTTTATTTAAGAAAAAAGTATACATGTAAAATGGAAATGCACAATGCACAAATGTTGAGAGAGATAATTCCAAAAAGTGTCTATAATTTTTAAAGATTGTAAACTCTTTTTAGTTTTTATATATCAGGTTCTGGAGTCATCGGGAAAAGGGGGAGGCAGGGGATTTTTAACTCAGTGTTGATTCCCAATCCATAAGTTAGTCCTTACAAAAATATAGCCCGTTCTGCATGATAAATCACTTTATAATCATCTATGATCGTTAGGTCAGCTTTTTTAAAATGGGCGAAATAATGGCTTTTTTTACTCGCGTAAATATCCCACCGCACGTTCACTTGGGAATTTAATGTTATTCTCTTTAAAAGGATTGGATCCATGAGTCATTTTCATATTTAACATGTTTCAAGCATGCATATCCTTTTTTTAAAACATGTGTAGAAAAATCTCTTTCTTATAAAATTTTGAGCTATTAGGGTTGAACAAATGGAATTTCCCAAAATTGGATAACAAAACTTTTGTGTTCATCTGTGGTGTGTGAATAATTTTTCTTTACTTACAATTGTTATTGCTTTAAATTATTTCCATACATAAACTCTAATATTTTCATTTTGTTGTGATCTATTTGCCTTTTATCTCTTTTTTTGTATACAAGATGAAGGGAAAGTGAAAATCAAGTTTTGATTTAAGTAAAAAGTAGACATCTGAAATGGAAATGCGCAATGCACAAATAAAGAGATAGATAATTCCAAAAAGTGTCTGTAATTTTAAGGGATTGTAAACTCTTTTTAGTTTTTATATATCAGGTTCTGCAATCGTCGTGAAAAGGGGGAGGCCGGGGAATTTTAACTGAGTCTTGACTCCCAATCTATAAGTCATTCCTTACAAAAATAAAGCATGTTATGCATGATATATAACTATACAATCATAGCTGATCGTTAGGTCAGCTTTTTGTAAATGGACAAAATAATGTCTTGTTTGACAAGGGTAAATACCCCACCACACGTTCACTTCAAAATTTAATGTTATTCTCCTTAAAAGGTTTGGATCCAAAGATCATTTGCATCTTTAACATGATTCAAGCATGCATATCCATTTTTTAAAACATGTGTAGAAAAATCTCTTTCTTATAAAATTCCTAGCTATTAAGGTGGAACTAGTTGAATTTCCAAAAGTTAGATAACAAAACTTTTGTGGTCATTTGTAGTGTGTGAATAAGTTTCATTTACTTACATTAGTTGTTGCTTTAAATTCTTTCTATACATAAACTCTAACATTTTCATTTTGTTGTGATCTATTTACCTTTTATCACTTTTTTTGCTTACGAGATGAAGGGAATGTGAAAAAACAAGTATTCATTTAAGAAAAAAGAATACATCCAAAATGGAAACGCACAATGCAAAAATTTAGAGAGAGATAATTCCAAAAAGTGTATGTAATTTTTAGCGATTGTAAACACTTTTTAGCGATTTTTTACTGAATGTTGACCCACAATCCATAAGTCATTCCTTACAAAAATATAACCCATTACGCAGGATAAATCTCTTTACAATCATCTATGATTGTTAGGTCAACTTTTTGTAAATGGGAAAAATAATGGCTTGTTTGACTCAGGTAAATATCCGTCTGCTCGTTCACTTGAGAATTTAATCTTATCCTCTTTGAAATGTTTGGATTCATTGGTCATTTGCATCTTTAACATTTTTCAAGCATGCATGTCCATTTTTTAAAACATGTGTAGAAAATTCTCTTTCTTATAAAATTCCGAGCTATTAGGGTTGAACTAGTGGAATTTCCCAAACTTGGATAACAAAACTTTTGTGTTCATTTGTGATAGGTGAATAAAATTTATTTACTTACATTTGTTATTTCTTTAAATTCTTTCCATACATAACCACTAAAAGTTTCATTTTGTTGTGATCTATTTTTGCCTTTTATCGCTTTTTTTGTTTACGTGATGTAGGGAAAGTGAAAACTCAAGTTTTGATTGAAGAAAAAAGTATACATCTAAAATATGAATGCACAATGAATAAATGTAGAGAGAGATAATTCCAAAAAGGGTTTGTAATTTTTAGGAATTGTAAACTCTTCTTGGTTTTTATATATAAAGTTCTGCAATTGTCGAGAAAAGGGGGAGGCGGGGAATTTTTAATTGCATGTTGACTCCAATCCATATGTCCATACTTACAAAAATATAGAATCTTACTCATGATATATCACTTTACAATCATCTATGCTCGTTAGGTCAGCTTTCTGTAAATGGGCAAAATAATGGCTTGTCTGACTCGGGTACATATCCAATCGCACGTTCACATGGGAATTTAATGTTATTCAATTTAAAATGTTTGGATCCATATGTCATTTGCATGTTTAATATGTTTCAACCATGCATTTCAATTTTTAAAAACAAGTATAGAAAAATCTCTTTCTTATAAAATTCTGAGCAATTAGGGTTAAACTTGTGGAACTTCCCAAACTTGGAAAACAAAATTTTTGTGTTCATTAGTGGTGTGTGAATAAATTTTATTTACTTACATTTTTAATGCTTTAAATTCTTTCCATACATAAACTCTAAAATTTTCATTTTGTTGTGATCTATTTGCCTCTTAACACTTTTTTTGTTTACGAGATGAAGGGAAAGTGAAAACTCAAATTTTGATTTAAGAAAAAAGCATACAAGTAAAATGGAAATGCACAATGCACAAATGTAGTGAGAGGTAATTCCAAAAGGTTTCCGTAATTTTTAGGGGTTGTAAACTCTTTTTAGTTTTTATATATCAGTTCTACTATAGTTGGGAAAAGGGGGAGGAGGGGATTTTTAACTAAGTGTTGACTCCCAATCCATAAGTCATTCCTTACAAAAATATTGCCCATTATGCATGATAAATCACTTTACAATCATCTATAGTCGTTAGGTCAGCTTTTTGTAAATGGGCAAAATAATGGCTTGTTTGAGTCAGGTAAATATCCCACCGCATGTTCACTTGGGAATTTAATGTTATTCTCTATAAAAGGTTTGGATCCATAGGTCATTTGCATCTTTAACATGTTTCAAGTATGCATATCAGTTTTTTAAAACTTGTGTAGAAAAATCTCTTCATCATAAAATTTTGAGCTATTGGAGTTGATCTAGTGGAATTTCCCAAACTTGGATAACAAAACATTAGTGTTCATTTGTGGTGTGTGAATAAATTTTCTTTACTTACATTTTTTATTGCTTTAATTATTTCCATACATAAACTCTAAAACTTTCATTTTGTTGTAATCTATTTGCCTTTTATCTCTTTTTTTGTTTACGAGACAAAGGGAATGTGAAAACTTAAGTTTTTATTTAAGAAAAAATTATCCATAAAAAATGGACATGCACAATGCATGTCCATTTTTGGACTGAGAGAGATAATTCCAAAAACTTTCTATAAGTTTTAGGGATTGTAAACTCTTTTTAGTTTTTGTATATCAGGTTCTGCAATCGTTGGGAAAAGGGGGAGTCGGGGGATTTTCAACTGAGTTTTGACTCCCAATCCATGAGTCATTTCCTTAAAAAATATAGCCTGTTACGCATGATAAATAAATTTACAATCATCTATGATAGTTAGGTTAGTATTTTGTAAATGGGAAAAATAATGGCTTATTTGATTCGGGTGAATATCCCACCGCATGTTCACTAGAAAATTTAATGTTATTCTCTTTAAAAGGTTTGGATCCATAGGTCAGTTGCATCTTTAACATGTTTCAAGCATGCATATCATTTTTTAAAACATGTGTAGAAAAATCTCTTTCTTATAAAATTTCTAGCTATTAGGGTTAAACAAGTGGAATTTCCAAAAATTGGATAACAAAACTTTTTTGTTCATTCTTGGTGCGTGAATCAATTTTATTTACTTACTTTTGTTTTTTCTTTTCATACATAAAATCTAAAATTTTCATGTTGTTTTGATCTTGTTGCCTTTTATCTTTTTTTTTGTTTATGAGATGAAGGGAAAGTGAAAACTCAAGTTTTAATTTAAAAAAAATTGTTTACATCTAAAATGGAAATGCACAATCCAAAATTATAGAGAGAGATAATTCCAAAAAGTGTCTATAACTTTTAGGGATTCTAAACACTTTTTAGTTTTTATGTATCAAGTTCTGCAATCATCGGGAAAAGGGGGAAGCGGGGGATTTTTAACTGAGTGTTGACTCCCAATCCATAAGTCATTCCTAACAAAAATAAAGGTTGTTACACATGATAAATCACATTACAATACGCATGATAAATCACTTTAATATTATCTATGATCATTAGGTCAACTTTTTGTAAAAGGGCAAAATAATGGCATGTTTGACTCGGGCAAATATCCCACCGCACGTTCACTTGAGAATTTAATGTTATTCTCATTACAAGGTTTGGATCCATATGTCATTTGCATCGTTAACATGTTTCAAGCAAGCATATCCATTTTTTTAAACATGTTTTGAAAATTTTCTTTCTTATAAAATTCCATGCTATTAGGGTTGAACTAGTGGAATTTCTCAAACTTGGATAAAAAAAATTTTGTGTTCATTTGTGGTGTGTGAATAAATTTTCTTTACTTACATTTGTTAATGATTTAAATTCTTTCCATACATAAACTATAAAATTTTGATTTTCTCTTGATCTATTTGCCTTTTATCTCATTTTTTGTTTACAAGATGAAGGGAAAGTGAAAACTCAAGTTTTGATTTAAAAAAAAGTATACATAAAAAATGGAAATACACATTGCACAAATGTAGAGATAGATAATTCCAAAAAGTGTTTGTATTTTTTAGGGATTGTAAACTCTTTTTATTTTTTATATATCAGGTTTTTAACTGAGTGTTGACTCCCAATCCATAGGTTATTCCTTACAAAAATATAGCCCGTTATGCATGTTAAATCATTTTACAATCATCAACGATCGTTAGGTCAACTATTTGTCAATGGGAAAAATAATGGCTTGTTTGACTCGAGTAAATATCCCGATGCACGTTCACTTGAGAATCTAATGTTATTCTTTTTAAAAGGTTTGGATCGATAGGTCATTTGCATCTCTAACGTGTTTCAAGCATGAATATCCATTTATTAAAACATGTGTAGAAAAATCTCTTTCGTATAAAATTCCAAGCTAAAGTTTCTTTTCTTACACTTGTTATTGCTTTAAATTCTTTCCGAACATAAACTCTAAAATTTTCATTATGTTGTGATCTATTTTTTTCTTTTATTTCTTTTTTTGTTTACGAGATGAAGGGAAAGTGAAAACTCAATTTTTGATTTAAGAAAAAATTATACATATAAAATGGAAATCCACAATGCACAAATGAAAAGGGAGTTAATTCCAAAAAGTGTCTGTAATTTTTAGGGATTGAAAACTTTGTTCAATTTTATGTATCAAGTTTTGTAATCATAGGGAAAACGGGGAGGCGGGGGATTTTTAACTGCGTGTTGACTTCCAATCCATAAGTCATTCCTTACAAAAATATAGCCCGTTACGCATGAGAAATCACTTTACAATCATATATGCTTGTTAGATCAGCTTTTTGTAAATGGGCAAAATATTTTCTTGTTTGACTCGCGAAAATATCCCAGCGCACATCCACTTGAGAATTTAATGTTATTCTCTTTAAAAGGTTTCGATCGATAGGTCATTTGCATCTCTAATGTGTTTCAAGCATGAATATCCATTTTTTAAAACATATGTAGAAAAATCTCTTTCTTATAAAATTCCAAGCTATTAGGGTTGAACTACTGGAATTTCGCAAACTTTTATAACAAAACTTTGATGTTCATTTGTGGTGTGTGAATAAATTTTCTTTCTTGCAATGGTTATTGCTTTAAATTCTTTCCATACATAAACTCTAATATTTTCATTTTTTTTCTTATTTGTTTCCCTTTTATCTCTTTTTTTGTTTACTAGTTGAAGGGAAAGTGAAAACTCAAATTTTGATTTAAAAAAAAAGTATTCTTCTCAAATGGAAATGCAAAATGCACGAATGTAGAGAGAGATAATTCCAAAAAGTGTATGCAATTTTTGGGGATTGTAAACTCTTTTTAGATTTTATATATAAGGTTTTTCAATCTTCGGGAAAGGGGGAGGTGGGGGATTTTTAACTGAGTGTTGACTCCTAATCCATAAGTCATTCCTTACAAAAATATAGCCCGTTACGCATCATAAATCACTTTACAATCATCTATGATCATTAAGATAGCTTTTTGTAAATGGGCAAAATATTTGCTTGTTTGAATCGGTTAAATATCCCACCGCACAGTCACTTAAGAATTTAATGTTATTGTCTTTATAAGGTTTGGATCGATAGGTCATATGCATCTCTAACATGTTTCAAGCATGAATATCCATTTTTTAAAACAAGTGTAGAAAAATCTCTTTCTTATAAAATTGCAAGCTAAAAGGGTTGAACAAGTGGAATTTCCCAAACTTTTATAACAAAACTTTTATGTTCATTTGTGGTGTGTGAATAAATTTTCTTTCTTGCAATGGTTATTGCTTTAAATTCTTTCCATACATGAACTCTAATATTTTCATTTTGTTCTTATCTGTTTCCCTTTTATCTCTTTTTTTGTTTACTAGTTGAAGGGAAAGTGAAAACTCAAATTTTGATTTAAAAAAAAAGTATTCTTCTCAAATGGAAATGCAAAATTCACAAATTTAGAGAGAGATAATTCCAAAAAGTGTATGTAATTTTTGGGAATCGTAAACTCTTTTTAGATTTTATATATAAGGTTTTGCAATCGTCGGGAAAGGGGGAGGTGGTGGATTTTTAACTTAGTGTTGACTTCTAATCCATAAGTCATTCCTTACAAAAAATATAGCCCGTTACGCATCATAAATCACTTTACAATCATCTATAATCATTAAGACAACATTTTGTAAATGGGCAAAATAATGGCTTGTTTGACTCGGGTAAATATCCCACCGCACAGTCACTTGAGAATTTAATGTTATTATCTTTATAAGGTTTGGATCGATAGGTAATTTTCACATTTAACATGTTTCAAGCATGCATATCCATTTTTTTAAACTTGTGTAGAAAAATCTCTTTCTTATAAAATTCCAAGCTATTAGGGTTGAACTAGTGGAATTTCCCAATCTTGGATAACAAAATTTTTGTGTTCATTTGTGATGTGTGAATAAATTTTCTTTACTTTCATTTCTTATTGCTTTAAATTCTTTCGATACATAAAATCTAAAAATTTCATTTTTTTTGTGATCTATATTTTCAATTTTTCTCTTTTTTGTTTTTACGAGATGAAGGGAAAGTGAAAACTCAAGTTTTGATTTAAGAAAAAAGTATACATCTAAAATGGAAATGCACAATGCACATAGGTAGAGAGAGATAATTCCAAAAATTTTCTTAAATTTTTAGGGATTTTACACTCTTTTTAGTTTTTACACATTAGGTTTTACAATCGTCGGGAAAAGGCAAAGGTGGGGGATTTTTCTTTACTTGCATTGGTTATTGATTTAAATTCTTTCCATACATAAACTCTGATATTTTCATTTTGTTGTTATATGTTTCCATTTTATCTCTTTTTTTGTTTACTTATTCAGGGGAAAGTGAAAACTCAAGTTTTGATTTAAGAAAAAAGTATTCTTCTCAAATGAAAATGCAAAATGCACAAATGTGGAGAGAGATAATTCCAAAAAGTGTCTGTAATTTTTAGGGTTTGTGAACTCTTTTTAGATTTTATATATATGTTTTCCAATCATCGAGAAAGGGGGAGGTGGGGGATTTTTAACTGAGTGTTGACTCCCAATCCTTAAGTCATTCCTTAAAAAAATATAGCCCATTACACATGATGAATCATGTTACAATCATCTATGATCGTTTGGTCAACATTTTGTACATGGGAAAAATAATGGCTTATTTGACTCGGGAAAATATCCCACTACACGTTCACTTGAGAATTTAATGTCATTCTCTTTAAAAGGTTTGGATCCATAGATCTTTTGCATCATTAACATGTTTCAAGCATGCATACCCATTTTTTAAAACATGTGTAGAAAAATCACTTTCATATAAAATTCCATGATATTAGGTTTGAACTAGTGGAATTTCCCAAACTCCAAAAACAAAAATTTTGTGTTCATTTGTGGTGAGTGAATAAATTTTCGTTACTTGGATTTGTTATTGCTTCAAAAATTTTTCCATACATAACCTCTAAAATTTTTATTTTGGTGTGATCTACTTGCCTTTTATCTCAATTTTTGTTTATGAGATGAAGGGAACGTGAAAACGCAAGTTTTGACTTAAGCAAAAAGTATACATTTAAAATGGAAATGCACTATGCAAAAATGTAGAGGGAGATAATTCAAAAAAGTGTTTGTAATTTTTAGGGATTATCAACTCTTTTTATTTTTTATATATATCATTTTACAATCGTCGGGAAAAGGGGGAGGCGGGGGAATTTTAACTGAGTGTTGACTCCGGTCCCATATGTCGTTCCTTAAAATGATATAGCTCGTTACACATGATAAATCACTTTAGAATCATCTATGATCGTTAGGTCAGCTTTTTGTAAATGGGCAAAATAATGGCTTGTTTGACTTCGGTAAATATCCTACCGCACGTTCACCTGAGATATTAATGTTATTATTTTTAAAAGGTGTGGATCCATAGGTCATTTCCATCTTTAACAAGTTGCAAGCATGCATATCCATTTTTTAAAACATGTGTAGAAAAATCTCTTTCTTATAAAATTCCAGGCTATTAGGGTTGAACTAGTGGAATTTCCCAAACTTGGATAACAAAAGTTTTGTGTTCATTTGTGGTGTGTGAATAAATTTTCTTTACTTATATTTGTTATTGCTTTTAATTCTTTCCATTCATAAACTCTAAATTTTTCATTTTGTTGTGATCTATTTTTTCCTTTTATCTCTTTTTTTTTTTTTACGAGATAAAGGGAAACTGAAAACTCAAGTTTTGATTGAAGAAAAAAGTATACACCTAAAATGGACAATGCAAAAATGTAGAGAAAGATAATTACAAAAAGTGTCTGTAAATTTTAGGGATTGTAAATCAAGTTTTTATTTAAGAAAAAAGTATACATCTAAAAGGGAAAGGCACAATGTAGAAATGTAGAGAGAGATAATTGCAAAAAGTGTCTATAATTTTCAGGGATTGTAAACTCTTTTTAGTTTTTATATATCAGGTTTTCGAATCGTCGGGAAAAGGGGGAGGCTAGGGATTTTTAACTCAGTGTTGACTCCCAATCCATAAGTCATTCCTTTCAAAAGTATAGCCCGTTATGATGATAAATCCGTTTACAATCATGTATGATCGTTAGGTCAGATTTTTATAAATGGGCAAAATAATTGCCTGTATGACTCTGGTAAATATCGCACCGTACGTTCACTTGAGAATTTAATGTTATTCTCTGTAAAAGGTTTGGATCCATAGGTCATTTGGATCTTTAACTTGTTTCAAGCATGCATATCCATTTTTTAAAACATGTGTAGTAAAATCTCTTTCTTATAACATTCCAAGATATTAGGGTTTAACTAGTGGAATATCCCAAACTTGGATAATAAAACTTTTGCGTTCATTTCTGGTGTGTGAATAAATTTTCTTTACTTATATTTTTTTATTGCGTTAAACTCTTTCCTTACATAAACTCTAAAATTTTCATTTTGTTGTGATGTATTTTTGTCTTATATCTCTTTTTTTGTTTACGAGATGAAGGAAAAGTGAAAATTCAAGTTTTGATTTAAGAAAAAAGTATACATCTAAAATTGAAATGCACAATGCAAAAATGTAGAGAGAGATAATTCCAAAAACTGTCTGTAATTTTTGGGAATTGTAAACTCATTTTAGTTTTTATATATCAGGTTTTGCAATCCTCGGGAAAAGGGGGAGGTGGGGGATTTTTAACTGAATGTTGACCCCTAATCCATAAGTCATTCCTTAAAAAAATATAGCCCATTACACATAATAAATCACTTTACAATCATCTATGATCGTTAGGTCCGCTTTTTGTAAATGGGCAAAAGAATGGCTTGTTTGACTCGGGTAGATATCCCACCACATGTTCACTTGAAAATTTAATGTTATTCTCTTTTTATGTTAAGGATCCATAGGTCATTTGCATCTTTAACATGTTTCAAACACGCATATACCTTTTTTAAAAAATGTGTAGAAAAATCTCTTTCTTATAAAATTTCAAGCTATTAGGGTTGAACTAGTGGAATTTCCCAAACTTAGATTAACTTTTGTGTTCATTTTTGGTGTGTGAATAAATTTTCTTTACTTACATATGTATTTGTTTTAAATTCTTGCCATACATAAACTCTAAAATTTTCATTTTGTTGTGATCTTTTTTTGCCTTTTATCTCTTTTTTTGTTTACAAGTTGAAGGGAAAGTGAAAACTCAAGTTTTGATTTAAGAAAATAGTATACATCTAAAATGGAAATGCAAAATGCACAATGCACAAATGTAGAGAGAAATAATTCAGAAAAGTGTCTGTAACTTTTAGGGATTTTAAACTCTTTTTAGTTTTTATATATCAGGTTTTGCAATCGTGGGGAAAAGGGGAAGGCGAAGGATTTTTAACTAAGTGTTGACTCCCAATCCATAAGTCATTCCTTACAAAAATATAGCCCGTTACGCATGATAAATCACTTTACAATCATCTATGATCGTTTGGTCAGTTTTTTTTTAAATGCCAAAATAATGGTTTGTTTGACTCGAGTAAATATCCACCCCACGTTCACTTGAGAATTTAATATTGTTCTCTTTAAAAGGTTTGGATCCATAGGTCATTTGCATCTTTAACATGTTTAATGAATGCATATCCTTTTTTTAAAACTTGTGTAGAAAAATCTCTTTCGTATATAATTCCAAGCTATTAAGGTTGAACTAGTGCAATTTCCCAAACTTGGATAACAAAACTTTTGTGTTCATTTGTGGTGTGTGAATAAATTTTCTTTACTTGCATTTGTTATTGCTTTTAATTCTTTCCATCTATAAACTCTAAAATTTTCATTTTGTTGTCATTTATATCGTCCTTTTATCTCTTTTTTTGTTTACGAGAATAAGGGAAAGTGAAAACTCAAGTTTTGGTTTAAGATAAAACTATACATCTAAAATGGAATTGCACAATGCACAAATGTAGAGAGTGATATTTCCAAAAAGTGTCTGTAATTTTTAGGGATTGTAAATTCTTTTTAATTTTTATATATTAGGTTTTGTAATCGTCGGGAAAAGGGGGAGGCGGGAAATTTTTAACTGAGTGTGGACTCCCAATCCATAAGTCATTTCTTAAAAAAATACAGCCCGTTACGCAAGATAAATCACGTTACAATCATCTATGATCGTTATGTCATCTTTTTGTAAACGGGAAAAATAATGGCTTGTTTGACTCCAGTAAATATCCCACCACACGTTTACTTGATAATTTAATGTCATTCTCTTTAAAAGGTTTGGATCCATAGGTAATTTGCATCTTTAACATGTTTCAAGCATGCACATCTATTTTTTAAGAAAAGTGTAGAAAAATGTTTTTCTTATAAAATTCCAAGCTATTAGGGTTGAACTAGTGAAATCTCCCAAACTTGAATAACAAAACTTTTGTGTTCATTTTTTTTGTGTGAATAAATTTTCTTTACTTACATTTGTTTGATTTAAATGGTTTCCATAAAAAAACTCTAAAATTTTCATTTGGTTGGGATCTATTTGCCTTTTATATCTTTTTTTGTTTATGAGATGAAGGGAAAGTGAAAACATAAGTTTTGATTTAAGAAGAAAAGTATACATATTTGCACAAATGTTGAGAGAGATAATTCCAAAAATTGTCTGTAATTTTTTGGGATTGTAAACTCATTAAAGTTTTTTATATATCAGGTTTTTCAATCGTTGGGAAAAGGGGGAGGTGGGGGATTTCTAATTGAATGTTAACACCCAATCCATAAGTCATTCCTTAAAAAAATACAACCCCTTACACATAATAAATCAGTTTACAATCATCTATGATCAATGGGTCTACTTTTTGTAAATGGGCAAAAGAATGGCTTGTTTGACTCGGGTAAATATCCCACCGTACGGTCACATGATAATTTAATGTTATTCTCTTTTTATGGTAAGGATCCATAGGTCATTTGCATCTTTAATATTTCAAACATGCATATACCTTTTTGAAAACATGTGTAGAAAAATCTCTTTCTTATAAAATTCCAAGCTATTAGGGTTGAACTAGTGGAATTTCACAAATATGGATTAATTTTTGCATTCATTTGTGGTGTGAGAATAAATTTTCTTTACTTACATATGTTATTGCTTTAAATTCTTTCCATACATAAACTCTTAAATTTTCATTTTGTCTTGATATATTTTTGCCTTTTATCTCTTTTTTTGTTTACGAGATGAAAGAAAAGAGAAAACTCAAGTTTTGATTTCAGAAAAAGTATACATCTAAAATGGAAATGCACAATGCACAATGCACAAATGTAGAGAGTGATAATTCCAAAAAGTGTCTATAATTTTTACGGATTGTAAACTCTTTTTTTTTTATATATCAGGTTTTGCAATTGTCGGGAAAAGGGGGAGGCGGGGAATATTTAACTGAGTGTTGACTCCCAATCCATAAGTCCTTACAAAAATATAATGGCTTGCTAGGTCAGCTTTTTGTAAATGGGAAATATAATAGCTTGTTTGACTCGGGTAAATATCCCACCGCACGTTCACTTGAGAATTTAATGTCATTCTCTTGAAAAGGTTTGGATCCATAGGTAATTTGCATCTTTAACATGTTTCAAGCATGCATATCCATTTTTTAAAACAAGTGTAGAAAAATCTCTTTCTTATAAAATTCCAAGCAATTAGGGTTGAACTAGTGGAATTTCCCATACTTGGATAAAAAAACTTTTGTGTTCATTTGTGTGTGTGAATAAATTTTCTTTACTTACATTTGCTATTGCTTGAATTGCTTTCCATACATAAACTCTAAAATTTTTGTCTTGTTCTGATCGATTTGCCTTTTATCTCTTTTTTTGTTGACGAGATGAAGGGAAAGTGAAAACTCATGTTTTGATTTTAAAAAAAAGTATACATCTAAAATGGAAATGCACAATGCACAAATGCATAGAGAGATAATTCCAAAATGTGTCTGTATGTTTTAGGGATTGTAAACTCTTTTTAGTTTTTAAATATCATGTTTTGCAATCGTCGGGAAAGGGTGGGGGATTTTTGACTGAGTGTTGCTCCCAATCCATAAGTCATTCCTTACAAAAATATCGCCCATTACGCATGATAAATCACTTTACAATAATCTATGATCGTTAGGTCAAGTTTTTGTAAATGGGCAAAATACTGGGTTGTTTGACTCGGGTAAATACCCCACCCCACGTTCACAAGAGAATTTAATGTTATTCACTTTAAATAGTTTGGATCATTAGGTAATTTGCATCTTTAACATGTTCCAAGCATGCATATCTATTTTGTAAAACATGTGCAGAAAATCCTCTTTCTTATAAAATTCCAAGATATTAGGGTTGAATAGGTAGTATTTCCCAAACTTGGATAACAAAACTTGTGTTCATTTTTGGTGTGTGAATATATTTTCTTCCCTTACATTTGTTATTGTATATATTCTTTCCATACATAAACTCTAAAATTTTCATTTTGTTGTGATCAATTTGCCTTTTATCTCTTTTTTTGTTTACGAGTTGAAGGGAAAGTGAGAACTCAAGTTTTGATTTAGGAAAAAAAGTATACATCTAAAAAGGACATACACAATACACATATGTAGAAAGAGATGACTCCAAAAAGTGTCTGTAATTTTTAGGGATTGTAAACTCTTGTTAGTTTTTTTGTATCAAGTTTTGCAATAGTCAGGAAAAGGGGGAGGCAGAGGATTTTTAACTCATTGTTGACTCCCAATCCATAAGTCATTCCTCACAAAAATATAGCCTATTACGCATGATAAATCACTATACAATAATGTATGATCATTAGGTCAGCTTTTTTTAATGGGCAAAATAATTGGTTGTTTGACTCTATCCCACCACAGGTTCACTTGAGAATTTAATATTATTCTCTTTAAAAGGTTAGGATCCATAGGTCATTTGCATCTTTAACATGTTCCAAGCATGCATATCTATTTTTTAAAACATGTGTAGAAAAATCTCTTTCTTATAAAATTCCAAGCTATTAGGGTTGAACTAGTGGAATATCCCAAACTTGGACAACAAAACTTTTGTATTCATTTGTGGCGTGTGAATAAATTTTCTTTACATACATTTGTTATTGCTTTAAATTCTTTCCATACATAAACTCTAAAATTTTCATGTTGTTGTGATCTATTTTTCCCATTTATCTCTTTTTTTGTTTACGAGATGATGGAAAAGTGAAAACACAACTTTTGATTTAAGAAAAGAATATACATCTATAATGGAAATGCACAATGCACAAATTCAGAGAGAGATAATTCAAAAAAGATTACTTAATTTTTAGGGATTGTAAACTCTTTTTAGTTTTTATATATCAGGTTTTGCAATTGTCGGGAAAAGGGGGAGGCGGGGGATTTTTAACTGAGTGTTGACTCCCAATCCATAAGTCATTCGTTACAAAAATAGCCCGTTACACATGATAAATCACGTTACAATCATCTATGATCGTTAGGTCAGTTTTTTGTAAAAGGGAAAAATAATGGCTTGTTTGACTCAGGTAAATATCCCACCGCACGTTCACTTGAGAATTTAATGTCATTCTCTTTAGAAGACTTGGATCCATAGGTCATTTGCATCTTTAACAAGTTTCAAACATGCATATCCATTTTTTAAAACATGTGTAGAAAAATCTCTTTCTTATAAAATTCCATGATATTAGGGTTGAACTAGTGGAATTTCCCGAACTTTGATAACAAAATTTGTGTTCATTTGTGGTGTGTGAAATTTTTTTCTGTACTTGCATTTGTTATTGCTTCAAAATTCTTTCCATGTGTAAACTCTAAAATTTTCATTTTGTTGTGATCTATTTGCCTTTTCTCTCCTTTTTTTCTTTACGAGATAAAGGGAAAGTGAAAACTCAAGTTTTGATTTAAGATAAAAGTATACATCTAAAATGGAAATGCACAATGCACCAATGCAGAGAGAGATAATTCCAAAAAATGTCTGTAATTTTTTAGGAATGTCAACTGTTTTAAATTTTTATATATAACATTTTTCTATCCTTGGGAAAAGGGGGAGGCGGGGGATTTTTAATTGAGTGTTTACTCCCAATCCATAAGTCATTCCTTACAAAAATATAGCCCGTTACACATGATAAATCACTTTAAAATCATCTATGATTGTTAGGTCAGCGTTTTTTAAATGGGCCAAATAATGGCTATTTTGACTCGGGATAATATCCCACCGCACGTTCACTTGAGATTTTAATGTTATTCTTTTTAAAAGGTTTGGATCCATAGGTTATTTGCATCTTTAACAAATTTATAGCTTGCATATCCATTTTTTAAAACATGTGTTGAAAAATCTCTTTCTAGTAAAATTCCACGCTATTAGGGTTGAACAAGTGCAATTTCTCAAACTTGGATAACAAAATTTTTGTGTTCATTTGTGTTGTGTGAATAAATTTTCTCTACTTATATTTCTTATTACTTTTAATTCATTCCATACATAAACTCTATAAAATATCATTTTTCTGTGATCTATTTTTGCCTTTTATCTTTTTTATTTTTATTTTACGAGATGAAGGGAAAGTGAAAACTCAAGTTTTGATTTAAGAAAAAAGTATTCGTCTAAAATGGAAATGCACAATGAACAAATGTAGAGAGAGATAATTCCAAAAAGTGTCTGTAATTTTTAGGGACTGTAAACTCTTTTTAGATTTGATATATCAGGTTTTGCGATCATCAGGAAAAGGGGGAGGCAGGGGATTTTTAACTCAGTGTTGACTCCCAATCCAAAAGCATTCCTTAAAAAAATATAGCCCATTATGCATGTTAAATCACTTTACAATCAAGTATGACTGTTAGGTCAACTTTTTCTAAATGGGCAAAATAATGGCTTGTTTGACTCAGGTAAATATCCCACCGTAAGTTAACTTGAGAATTTAATGTTATTCTCTTTAAAAGGTTTGGATCCATAGGTCATTTACATCGTTAAAATGTTTCAAGCATGCATATCCATTTTTTAAAACATGTGTAGAAGAATCTTTCTTATAAAATTCCAAGCTATTAGGGTTGAGCTAGTGGAATATCCCAAACTTGGATAACAAAACTTTTGTGTTCATTTGTGGTGTGTGAATAATTTTTCTTTACTTTCTTTTGTTATTCCTTTAAATTATTTCCATACATAAACTCTAAAATTTTCATTTTTTTGTGATCTATTTTTGCCTTTTATCTCTTTTCTTGTTTACGAGATGTAGGGAAAGTGAAAACCAGAATTTTTATTTAAGAAAAAAGTATACATATAAAATGGAAACGCACAATGCAAAAAGATAGAGAGAGATAATTCCATAAAGGGTCTGTAACTTTTAGGGACTGTAAACTCCTTTTTGTTTCTATATATGAGGTTTTGCAATTGTTGGGAAAAGGGGGAGGTGGGGAATTTTTAATTGAGTGTTGACTCCCAATCCATAAGTCATTCCTTACAAAAATATAGCCCATTACGCATGATAAATAACTTTACAATCAGCTATGATCGTTAGGTCAGCTTTATGTAAATGGGCAAAATAATGGCTTGTTTGACTCCGGTAAATATCCCACCAAACCTTCACTTGAGAATTGATTGTTGTCCTCTTTAAAAGGTTTGGATCCATAGGTCATTTGCCTCTTTAACATTTTTCAAGCTTGCTTATCCATTTTTTAAAACATGTGCGCAAAAATCTCTTTCTTATAAAATTCCAAGCTATTAGGGTTGAACAAGTGGAATTTCCCAAACTTGAGTAACAAAACTTTTGTGTTCATTTGTGGTGTGTGAATAAATTTTCTTTACTTACATTTTTATTGCTTTATATTCTTCTATACGTAAATTCTAAAATTTTCATTTTGTTGTGATTTATTTGGCTTTTATCTCTATTTTTTCACGAGATGATGGAAAAGTGAAAACTCAAGTTTTGATTTAAGAAAAGAGTATACATCTAAAATGGAAATGTAGAGAGAGATAATTCAAAAAAGTGTCTATAATTTTTAGGGATTGTAAACTCTTTTTTTATATATCAGGTTTTGCAATCGCCGGGAAAAGGGGGCGGCAGGGGATTTTTAACAGAGTGTTAACTCCCTATCCATAAGTTATTCGTTACAAAAATATAGCCTGTTACACATGATAAATAACTTTACAATAATCTGTGGTCGTTAGGTCAAGTTTTTGTAAATGGGCAAAATAATGGGTTGTGTGACTCTGGTCAATATCTCACCGCACGTTCACTTAATAATTTAATGTTATTCTCTTTTAAAGGTTTGGATCCATTGGTCATTTGAAACTTTAACATGTTTCAAGCATGCATATCCATTTTTTAAACCATGTATAGAAAAATCTCTTTCTTATAAAATTCCAAGCTATTTGGGTTGAACTAGTGGAATTTCCAAACCTCTGATTACAAAACTTTTGTGTTCATTTGTGGTGTGTGAATAAATTTCTTTACTTACATTTTTTATTGCTTTAAATTCTTACCATACATAAACTCTAAAATTTTCATTTTGTTGTGATCTATTTGCCTATTATCTCTGTTTTTGTTTACGAGATGAAGGGACAGTGAAAACTCATGTTTTGATTTCAGAAAAAACTATACTTTGAAAATGGAAATGCAAAATGCACAAATGTTGAGAGAGATAATTCCAAAAAGTGTCTGTAATTTCTAGGGATTGTAAACTCTTTTTAGTTTTTTTATATAAGGTTTTGCAATCGTCAGGAAAAGGGGGAGGCGTGGAATTTTTAACTGAGTGTTGACTCCCAATCCATAAGGCATTCCTTACAAAAATATAGCCTGTTACGTATAATAAATCACTTTACAATCATCTATGATCGTTAGGCCAACTTTTTTTAAGTGGGCAAAATAATGACTTGTTTTACTCAGGTAAATATCCCACCGCACGTTCACTTGTGAATCAAATGTTATTGTCTTTAAAAGGTTTGGATCCATAGGTCATTTACATCTTTAACATGTTTCAAGCATGCATATCCATTTTTTAAAACATTTTTTGAAAAATTTCTTTCTTATAAATTCCATGCTATTAGGGTTGAACTAGTGGAATTTCTCTAACTTGGATAACAAAAGTTTTGTGTTCATTTGTGGTATGTGAATAAATTTTCTTTACCTACAATTGTTATTGATTTAAATTCTTTTCATACATAAACTCTAAAATTTTCATTTTCTCTTGATCTATTGGCCTTTTATCTGTTTTTTTGTTTACAAGTGAAGGGAAAGTGAAAACTCAGGTTTTGATTTGAAAAAAAGTATACATCTAAAATGGAAATGCACATTGCACAAATGTAGAGATAGATAATTCCAAAAAGTGTCTGTAATTTTTAGGGATTGTAAACTCTTTTTAGCTTTTATATATCAGGTTTTTCAATCGTCGGGAAAGGGGGAGGCGGGAGATTTTTAACTGAGTGTTGACTCCCAATCCATAAGTCATTCCTTACAAAAAATATAGCCCGTTACGCATGATAAATCACTTTACAATCATCTACGATCGTTAGGTCAACTATTTGTAAATGGGTAAAATAATGGCTTGTTTGACTCAGGTAAATATCCCACCGCACTTTCGCTTGAGAATCTAATGTTATTCTCTTTAAAAGGTTTGGATCCATAGGTCATTTGCATCTTTAACATGTTTCAAGAATGCATATCCATTTTTTAAAACATGTGTAGAAAAATCTCTTTCTAATAAAATTCAAAGCCATTAGAGCTGAAGTTGTGGAATTTCCCAAACTTGGATAACAAAACTTTTATGTTCATTTGTGGTGTGTGAATAAATTTTCATTACTTACATTTGTTGTTGCTTTAAATTCTTTCCACACATAAACTCAAAAATTTTCATTATGTTGTGATCTATGTTTGCCTTTTATCTCTTTTTTTGTTTACGAGATGAAGGGAAAGTGAAAACTCAAGTTTTGATTTAAGGAAAAAGTATACATCTGAAATGGAAATCCTCAATGCACAAATGTAAAGAGAGTTAATTCCACAAAGTGTCTGTAATTTTTAGGGATTGAAAACTCTTTTTAGCTTTTATATATCAAGTTTTACATCGTTGGAAAAAGGGGGAGGCCGGGGATTTTCAACTGAGTGTTGACTCCTAATCCATAAGTCATTCATTACAAAAATATATCCCATTACGCATGATCAATCACTTTACAATCATCTATGATCATTAAGTCAACTTTTTGTAAATGGGAAAAATAATGGCTTGTTTGACTCAGGTAAATATCCCACTGCACATTCACTTGAGAATTTAATATTATTATCTTTAAAAGGTTTGGATCCATAGGTAATTTGCATCTTTAACTTGTTTCAAGCATGCATATCCATTTTTTTAAACTTGTGTAGAAAAATCTCTTTCTTATAAAATTCCAAGCTATTAGGATTGAACTAGTGAAATTTCCCAAACTTGGACAACAAAACTTTTGCGTTCACTTGTGATGTGTGAACAAATTTTCTTTACATGCTTTTCTTATTGCTTTAAATTCTTTCCATACATAAAATCTAAAAATTTCATTTTCTTGTGATCTATATTTTCATTTTTTCTCTTTGTTTGTTTACGAGATGAAGGGAAAGTGAAAACTCAAGTTTTGATTTAAGAAAAAAGTATACATCTAAAATGGAAATTCACAATGCACAAATGTAGTGAGAGATAATTCAGAAAAGTGTCTTAAATGTTTTGGGATTTTAAACTCTTTTTAGTTTTTATACATCATGTTTTGTAATTGTCGGGAAAAGGCGAAGGTGGGGGATTTTTAACTGAGTGTTGACTCCCAATCCATAAGTCATTCCTTACAAACATATAGCCCATTACACATGATCATTCACGTTACAATTATCTATGATCGTTACGTCATCTTTTTGTAAAAGGGAAAAATAATGGCTTGTTTGACTCGGGTGAATATCCCACTACACGTTCACTTGAGAATTTAATGTCATTCTCTTTGAAAGGTTTGTAGCCATAGATCTTTTGCATCTTTATCATGTTTCAAGCATGCATTTCCATTTTTTAAAACATGTGTATAAAAATCTCTTTCTTATGAAATTCCATGACATTAGGTTTAAACTAGTGGAATTTCCCAAACTCTGAAAGCAAAATTTTGTGTTCATTTGTGGTGAGTGAATAAATTTTCTTTACTTGCATTTTTTATTGCTTCAAAATTCTTTCCATACACAAAATCTAAAATTTTCATTTTGTTGTGATCTATTTGCCTTTTTATTTCTATTTTGGTTTACGACATGAAGGGAAAGTCAAAACTCAAGTTTTGATTTAAGAAAAAAGTATACATCTAAAATAGAAATGCACAATGCCAAAATGTAGAGAGAGATAATTCCAAATTTTTTTTTTAATTTTTAGGGATTGTCAACTCTTTTTAGTTTTTATATATAACGTTTTGCAATCGTCGGGAAAAGGGGAAGGCGGGTGATTTTTAACTGAGTGTTGACTCCCAATCCATTAGTCATTCCTTAAAATAATATACCTCGTTATGCATGATAAATCACTTTACAATCGTCTATGATCGTTAGGTCAGCTTTTTGTAAATGGGCAAAATAATGGCTTGTTTGACTCGGGTAAATATCCTACCGCATGTTCACTTGAGAATTTAATTTTATTCTTTTTAAAAGGTTTGGATCCATAGGTCATTTGAATCTTTAACAAGTTTCAAGCATGCATATCCATTTTTTAAAACATGTGTAGAAAAATCTATTTCTTATAAAATTCCAAGCTATTAGGGTTGAACTACTGGAATTTCCAAAACTTGGTTAACAAAAATTTGGTGTTCTTTTGTGGTGTGTCAATAAATTTTCTTTACTTATATTTTTTATTGCTTTAATTCTTTCCATTCATAAACTCTAAAATTTTTATTTTGTTGTGATCTATTTTTGCCTTTTATCTCTTTTTTTGTTTACGAGATGAAGGGAGAGTGAAAACTCAAGTTTTGATTTAAGAAAAAAGTATACATCTAAAAGGGAAATTCACAATGCAGAACTGTAAAGAAAGATAATTGCAAAAAGTGTCTGTAAATTTTAGGGATTGTAAACTCTTTTTCGTTTTTATATATCAGGTTTTGCGATCGTCGGGAAAAGGAGGAGGCAGGGGATTTTTAACTCAGTGTTGACTCCCAATCCATAAGCCATTCCTTAAAAAAATATAGCCCGTTACGTATGATAAATCACTTTACAATCATGTATGATTGTTAGGTCAGATTTTTTTAAATGGGAAAAATAATTGCTTGTACGACTCTGGTAATTATCCCACCATACGTTCACTTGAGAATTTAATATTATTCTCTTTAAAAGTTTTGGATCCATAGGTCATTTGAATCTTTAACATGTTTAAAACTTGCATATCCATTTTTTAAAACATGTGTAGAAAAATCTCTTTCTTATAAAATTCCAAGCTATTTGGGTTGAACAAGTGGAATATCCCCAACTTGGATAACAAAACTTTTGTGTTCATTTCTAGTGTGTGAATAAATTTTTTTTACTTACATATGTTATTGGTTTAAATTATTCCCATACATAAACTCTAAAATTTTCATTTTTTTGTGATGTATTTTTGCCTTTTATCTCTTTTTTTGTTTACGAGATGAAGTAAAAGTGAAAAATCAAGTTTTGATTTAAGAAAAAAGTATACATCTAAAATGGAAATGCACAATGCACAAATGTGGAGAGAGATAATTCCAGAAAGTGTCTATAATTTTAGGGGATTGTAAACTTATTTTAGTTTTTATATATCAGGTTCTTCAATTGTCAGGAAAAAGGGGATACGGGTGAATTTTTAACTGAGTACTGACTCCCAATCCATAAGTCATTATTTACAAAGATACAGCCCGTTACACATAATAAATCACTTTACAATCATCTATGATCGTTAGGTCTGCTTTTTGTAAATCAGAAAAAGAATGGCTAGTTTGACTCAGGTAAATATCCCACCGCACGTTCACTTGAGAATTTAATGTTATTCTCTTTTTATGGTATGGATCCATAGGTCACTTGCATCTTTAACATGTTTCAAACATGCATATCCCTTTTTTAAAACATGTGTAGAAAAATCTCTTTCTTATAAAATTCCAAGCTATTAGGGTTGAACTAGTGGAATTTCCCAAACTTGGATTACTTTTGTGTTCATTTGTTATTTCTTTAAATTCTTTCCATACTTAAACTCTAAAATTTTCCTTTTTTTGTGATTTCATTTTGCCTTTTTTGTCTTGTTTTTGTTTACGACATGAAGGGAAAGTGAAAACTCAAGTTTTGATTTAAGAAAAAAGTATAAATCTAAAAGGGAAAGGCACAATGCAGAAATGTAGAGAGAGATAATTGCAAAAAGTGTCTGTAATTTTTAGGGATTGTAAACTCTTTTTAGTTTTTATATATCAGGTTTTGCAATCGTCGGGAAAAGTGGGAGGCTGGGGATTTTTAACTCGGTGTTGACTCCCAATCCATAAGTCATTTCTTACAAAAATATAGCCTGTTACGTATGATAAATCCGTTTACAATCATGTATGATCGTTAGGTCAGATTTTTGTAAATGGGAAAAATAATTACTCGTATGACTCTGGTAAATATCCCACCGTACGTTTACTTGAGAATTTAATGTTATTCTCTGTAAAAGGTTTGGATCCATAGGCCATTTGCATCTTTAACTTCTTTCAAGCATGCATATCCCTTTTTTAAAACATGTGTAAAAAAATCTCTTTCTTACAAAATTCCAAGCTATTAGGGTTTACTAGTGGAATATCCCAAACTAGGATAACAAAACTTTTGTGATCATTTCTGGTGTGTGAATAAATTTTCTTTACATACATTTGTTATTGCGTTAAAATATTTGCATAAACTCTAAAATTATCATTTTGTTGTGATTTTGTTTGCCATTTATCTCTTTTTTTGTTTACGAGAAGAAGAAAAAGTGAAAACTCAAGTTTTAATTTAAGAAAGATGTATACATCTAAAATGGACATGCACAATGCACAAATGTAGAGAGAGATAATTCCAAAAGCAGCCTGTAATTTTTGGGAATTGTAAAATTACAGACACACTTTTAAATTATCTCTCTCTACATTTGTGCATTGCGCTTTTCCATTTTAGATGTACTCTTTTTGCTTAAATCAAAACTTTGAGTTTTCGCTCTCCCTTCATCCTGTAAACCAAAAGGGCAAATAGAACACAACAAAATGAAAATTTAGAGCTTATGTATGGAAAAAATTTAAAACAATAACAAAAGAAAGTAAAAACAATTATTCACACACCACTAATAAACACAAAAGTTTTGTTGTCCAAGTTTGGGAAATTCCACTAGTTCATCCCTAACAACATGGAATTTTATAAGAAAGAGATTTCTTCCACACATGCTTCAAAAATGAATATGCATGCTTGTAACATGTTAAAGATGCAAATCACCTATGGATTCAAACCTTCTAAATAGAATAACAAACGCTCATTAAATTCTCAAGTGAACGTGCGGTGGGATATTTACCCGAGTCAAACATGCCATTATTTTGACCATTGACAAATAGTTGACCTAACAATCATAGATGATTGTAATGTGATTTATCTTGCTTAACGGGCTATATTACCCTAAGAAATGGCTTATGGATTGGGAGTTAGCACTCAGTTAAAAATCCCCCATTTTCCCCTTTTCCCGAAGATTGCAAAACCTGATATATAAAAACTAAAAAGAGTTTACAATTCCTAAAAATTACATACACTCTTTGGAATTATCTCTCTCTACATTTGTGGATTCTGCATTTCCATTTTAGATGTACTCTATTTTCTTAACTCAAAACTTTGAGTTTTCGCTCTCCCTTCATCCCGTAAACCAAAAAGGCAAATAGATCACAACAAAATGAAAATTTTAGAGTTTATGTATGGAAAAAATTTAAAACAATAAAAAATTTAAGTAATGAAAATTTATTCACACACCACAAATGAACATAAAAGATTTGTTGTCCAAGTTTGGGAAATTCGACTAGTTCAACCGTAACAACTTGGAATTTTATAAAAAAGAGATTTCTTCCACACATGCTTTAAAAATGAATATGCATGCTTGTAACATGTTAAAGATGCAAATCACCTATGGATCCAACCTTTTAAAGAGAATAACAAACACTCATTAAATTCTCAAGTGAATGTGCGGTGGGATATTTACCCGAGTCAAACAAGCCATTGTTTTGCCCTTTTACAAAAAGCTGACCTAACAATCATCGATGATTGTAAAGTTATTTATCGTACATAACGGCTATAGTACCCTAAGAAATGACTTACAGATTGGGAGTCAACACTCAATTAAAAATCCTATGCCGCCCGTTGTTCCGACGCTTGCAAAATCTGATATATAAAAACTAAAAAGAGCTTACAATCCCTAAAAATTACAAACACTCTTTGGAATTATCTCTCTCAACATTTGTGCATTTTGCATTTCCATTTTAGATGTACTCTTTTTTCTAAAATCAAAACTTTGCGTTTTCGGTCTCCTTCATCCCAAAAACCAAAAAGGCAAATATATCACAAGAAAATGAAAATTTTAGAGTTTATGTATGGAAAAAATTTAAAACAATAACAAATGTAAGTAAGGAAAATTTATTCACACACCACAAATGAACACAAAAGTATTGTGGTTCAAGTTTTGGAAATTCCACTAGTTCAACCCTAACAGTTTGGAATTTTATCAGAAAGACATTTCTTCCACTTATGCTTTAAAAATGGACACCCATTCTTGAAACATGTTAGAGATGCAAATCACATATGGATCGAAACCTTTTAAAGAGACTAACAAATGCTCATGAAATTCTCAAGTGAACGTGCGATGAGATATTTACCTGAGTCAAACAAGCCATTATTTTGCCCATTTACAAAAAGCTAACCTAACACTCATAGATGATTGTAAAGTGATTTATCATGCATGACGGGCTATAGTACCCTAAGAAATAGCTTACGGATTGGGAGTCAAAACTTAGTTAAAAATCCCCCGCCTCCACCTTTTCCCGACGATTGCAAAACCTGATATACAAAAACTAAAAAGAGCTTACAATCCCAAAAAAATACAGACACTCTTTGGAATTATGTCTCTCTACATTTGTGCATTGTGAGTTTCAATTTTAGATATACTCTTTTTTCTTAAATCAAAAACTTTGAGTTTTCGCTCTTCCTTCAACCCGTAAACCAAAAAGGCAAATAAATCACAACAAAATGAAAATTTTAGAGTTTATGTACGAAAAAAAATTAAAACAATAACAAATGTAAGTAAAGAAAATTTATTCACACCCCAAAAATGTACAAAAAACCTTTTTTGTCCATGTTTGGGAAATTCCACTGGTTCAACCCCAACAGCTTGAATTTTATAAGAAATAGATTTCTTCCACACATGTTTTAAAAATGGATATGCGTGATTGATACAAGTTAAAGATGAAAATCACCTATGGATCCAAACCTTTTAAAGAGAATAACAAACACTCATTAAATTCTCTAGTGAACGTGCGGTGGGATATTTACAAGAGTCAAACAAGCCATTTTTTTTCTATTTACAAAAATTTGACCTAACAATCATAGATGATTGTAAAGTGATTTATCTTGCGTAACGGGCTATAGTACCCTAAGAAATAGCTTACGGATTGGGAGTCAACACTCAGTTTAAAATCCCCCGCCTCCCCCTTTTCCTGACGATTGTAAAACCTTGTATATAATAACTGAAAAGCTTACAATCCCTAAAAATTACAGACACTCATTGGAATTATCTCTTTGTACATTTGTGCATTGTGCATTTGCATATTAGATGTACTATTTTTTCTTAAATCAAAACTTTGAGTTTTCGCTCTCCCTTCTTCCCGTAAACCTAAAAGGCAAAAAGATCACAACAAAATGAAAATTTTAGAGTTAATGTATGGAAAATATTTTAAAAAATAACAAATGTAAGTAAAAAAAATTTATTCACAAACCACAAATGAACACAAAAGTTTTGTTGTCAAGGTTTGGGAAACTCCACTAGTTCAACCTTAATAGCTTGGAGTTTTATAAGAAAGAAAATTCTTCCACACATGCTTTGCAAATGGATATGCATGCTTGAAACATGTTAAAGATGCAAATCACCTATGGATCCAAAGCTTTTAAAGAGTATAAAAAATGCACATTAAATTCGCATATGAACATGCGGTGGGATATTTACCAGAGTCAAACAGGCCATTATTATGCCCATTAACAAAAAGTTGACCTAACAATCATAAATGATTGTAAAGTGATTTATCTTGCTGAACGGGATATATTACCCTAAGAAATATCATATGGATTGGGAGTCAACACTCAGTTAAAAATCCCATGCCTCCCCTTTTTCCCGACGAAAGCGAAACCTGATTTAAAAAAACTAAAAACAGCTTACAATCCCAAAAAATTACATACACTCTTTGGAATTATCTCTCTCTACATTTTTGGATTGTGCATTTCCATTTTAGATGTACTCTTTTTTCTTAAATAAAAAACTTTGAGTTTTCGCTCTCTCTTCATCTCATAAACCATAAAGGCAAATAAATCACAACAAAATGAAAAATTTAGAGTTTATGTATGGAAAAAAATTTTAAAAATAACAAATGTAAGTAAAGAAAATTTATTCACACACCACAAATGAACAAAAAAATTTTGTTGTCCAAGTTTGGGAAATTCCACTAGTTCAACCCTAACAGCTCAGAATTTTATAAGAAAAAGATTTCTTCCATACTTGCTTTAAAAATGGATATAGCTGCTTGTAACTTGTTAAAGATGCAAATCACCTACGGATCCAAACCTTTTAAAGAGAATAACAAACGTTGGTTAAATTCTCAAGTGAACGTGCGGTGGGATATTTACCCGAGTCAAACAAGACATTATTTTACCCATTTACAAAAAGCTGACCTAACAATCATAGATTATTGTAAAGTGATTTATCATGTGTAAAGGGCTATATTACCCTTAAAAATTGGTTATGGATTGGCAGTGAACACTCAGTTAAAAATCCCTCGTCTCCGCCTTTTCTAGACGGTTGCACAACCTGATATATAAAAACTAAAAAGAGCTTACAATCCCTAAAAATTACAGACACTCAATGGAATTATCTCTCTCTACATTTGGGCAATGTGCATTTCCATTTTAAATGTAATCTTTTTTCTTAAATCAGAACTTTGAGTTTTCACTCTCCCTTCTTCCCGTAAACCTAAAAGGCAAAAAGATCACAACAAAATGATAATTTTTGAGTTCATGTATGGAAAAAATTTAAAACAATAACAAATGTAAGAAAAAAAATTTATTCACACACCACAAATGAACGCAAAAGTTTTGTTGTCAAGGTTTGGGAAATTCCACTATTTCAACCTTAATAGCTTGGAGTTTTATAAGAAAGAGATTTCTTCCACACATGCTTTAAAAATGGATATGCAAGCTTGAAACAAGTTAAAGATCCAAATCACCTATGGATCCAAACCTTTTAAAAAGAATAACAAACGCTCATTAAATTCTCAAGTGAACGTGCAGTGGGATACTTAACCGAGTCAAACAAGCCATTATTTTGCCCATTTACAAAAGGTTGACCTAACAATCATAGATGATTGTAATGTGATTTATCTTGCTTAATGGGCTATATTACCCTAAGAAATGGCTTATGAATTGGGAGTCAACACTCAGTTAAATATCCCCTGTCACCCCCTTTTCCTGACGATTGTAAAACCTTGTATATAAAAACTAAAAACAGCTTACAATCCCTAAATAATACATACACTCCTTGGAATTATCTCTCTCTACATTTTTGGATTGTGCATTTCTATTTTAGATGTACTCTATTTTCTTAAATCAAAACTTTGAGTTTTCGCTCTCCCTTCTTCCCGTAAACCTATAGGGCAAAAAGATCACAACAAAATGAAAATTTTAGAGTTAATGTATGGAAAAAATTTAAAACAATAAAAAATGTAAGTAAAAAAAATTTATTCACAAACCACAAATGAACACAAAAGTTTTGTTGTCAAGGTTTGGGAAACTCCACTAGTTCAACCTTAATAGCTTGGAGTTTTATAAGAAAGAAAATTCTTCCACACATGCTTTGCAAATGGATATGCATGCTTGAAACATGTTAAAGATGAAAATCAGCTATGGATCCAAAGCTTTTAAAGAGTATAAAAAATGCTCATTAAATTCGCAAGTGAACGTGCGGTGGGATATTTACCAGAGTCAAACAAGCCATTATTATGCCCATTAACAAAAAGTTGACCTAACAATCATAGATGATTGTAAAGTGATTTATTTTGCTGAACGGGATATATTACCCTTAGAAATATCATATGGATTGGGAGTCAACACTCAGTTAAAAATCCCATGCCTCCCCTTTTTCCCGACGACAGCGAAACCTGATTTAAAAAAACTAAAAACAGCTTACAATCCCAAAAAATTACATACACTCTTTGGAATTATCTCTCTCTACATTTTTGGATTGTGCATTTCCATTTTAGATGTACTTTTTTTTCTTAAATAAAAAACTTTGAGTTTTCGCTCTCTCTTCATCTCATAAACCATAAAGGCAAATAAATCACAACAAAATGAAAAATTTAGAGTTTATGTATGGAAAAAAATTTTAAAAATAACAAATGTAAGTAAAGAAAATGTATTCACACACCACAAATGAACAAAAAAATTTTGTTGTCCAAGTTTGGGAAATTCCACTAGTTCAACCCTAACAGCTCAAAATTTTATAAGAAAGAGATTTCTTCCATACATGCTTTAAAAATGGATATACCTGCTTGTAACTTGTTAAAGATGCAAATCACCTACGGATCCAAACCTTTTAAAGAGAATAACAAACGCTGGTTAAATTCTCAAGTGAACGTGCGGTGGGATATTTACCCGAGTCAAACAAGACATTATTTTACCCATTTACAAAAAGCTGACCTAACAATCATAGATGATTGTTAAGTGATTTATCTTGCGTAACGGGCTATAGTACCCTAAGAAATAGCTTACGGATTGGGAGTCAACACTCAGTTTAAAATCCCCCGCCTCCCCCTTTTCCTGACGATTGTAAAACCTTGTATATAATAACTGAAAAGAGCTTACAATCCCTAAAATTTACAGACACTCATTGGAATTATCTCTCTGTACATTTGTGCATTGTGCATTTGCATATTAGATGTACTGTTTTTTCTTAAATCAAAACTTTGAGTTTTCGCTCTCCCTTCTTCCCGCAAACCTAAAAGGCAAAAAGATCACAACAAAATGAAAATTTTAGAGTTAATGTATGGAAAATATTTAAAAAAAATAACAAATGTAAGTAAAAAAAATTTATTCACAAACCACAAATGAACACAAAAGTTTTGTTGTCAAGGTTTGGGAAACTCCACTAGTTCAACCTTAATAGCTTGGAGTTTTATAAGAAAGAAAATTCTTCCACACATGCTTTGCAAATGGATATGCATGCTTGAAATATGTTAAAGATGCAAATCACCTATGGATCCAAAGCTTTTAAAGAGTATAAAAAATGCACATTAAATTCACATATGAACGTGCGATGGGATATTTACCAGAGTCAAACAGGCCATTATTATGCCCATTAACAAAAAGTTGACCTAACAATCATAGATGATTGTAAAGTGATTTATCTTGCTGAACGGGATATATTACCCTAAGAAATATCTTATGGATTGGGAGTCAACACTTAGTTAAAAATCCCCTGCCTCCCCTTTTTCCCAACGATAGCAAAACCGGATTTATAAAAACTAAAAAAAGCTTACAATCCCAAAAAATTACATACACTCTTTGGAATTTTCTCTCTCTACATTTTGGATTGTGCATTTCCATTTTAAATGTACTCTTTTTTCTTAAATAAAAAACTTAGAGTTTTCACTCTCTCTTCATCTCATAAACCATAAAGGCAAATAAATCACAACAAAAAGAAAAATTTAGAGTTTATGTATGGAACAAAATTTTAAAAATAACAAATGTAAGTAAAGAAAATTTACTCACACACCACAAATGAACAAAAAAAATTTGTTGTTCAAGTTTGGGAAATTCCACTAGTTCAACCCTAACAGCTTGGAATTTTATAAGAAAGAGATTTCTTCCATACATGCTTTAAAAATGGATATACCTGCTTGTAACTTGTTAAAGATGCAAATCCCCTACGGATCCAAACCTTTTAAAGAGAACAACAAACGCTGGTAAAATTTTCAAGTGACGTGCGGTCAAAGCCATTATTTTACCCATTTACAAAAAGCTGACCTAACAATCATAGATTATTGTAAAGTGATTTATCATGTGTAAAGGGCTATATTACCCTAAAAATTGCTTATGGATTGGTAGTGAACACTCAGTTAAAAATCCCTCGTCTCCGCCTTTTCTAGACGATTGCACAACCTGATATATAAAAACTAAAAAGAGCTTACAATCCCTAAAAATTACAGACACTCAATGGAATTATCTCTCTCTACATTTGTGCAATGCGCATTTCCATTTTAAATGTAATCTTTTTTCTTAAATCCGAACTTTGAGTTTTCACTCTCCCTTCTTCCCGTAAACCTAAAAGGCAAAAAGATCACAACAAAATGATAATTTTTGAGTTCATGTATGGAAAAAATTTAAAACAATAACAAATGTAAGAAAAAAAATTTATTCACACACCACAAATGAACGCAAAAGTTTTGTTGTCAAGGTTTGGGAAATTCCACTAGTTCAACCTTAATAGCTTGGAGTTTTATAAGAAAGAGATTTCTTCCACACATGCTTTAAAAATGGATATGCAAGCTTGAAACAAGTTAAAGATCCAAATCACCTATGGATCCAAACCTTTTAAAGAGAATAACAAACGCTCATTAAATTCTCAAGTGAACGTGCAGTGGGATACTTAACCGAGTCAAACAAGCCATTATTTTGCCCATTTACAAAAGGTTGACCTAACAATCATAGATGATTGTAATGTGATTTATCTTGCTTAACGGGCTATATTACCCTAAGAAATGGCTTATGGATTGGGAGTCAACACTCAGTTAAAAATCCCCCGTCACCCCTTTTTCCTGACGATTGTAAAACCTTGTATATAAAAACTAAAAACAGCTTACAATCCCTAAATATTACATACACTCCTTGGAATTATCTCTCTCTACATTTGTGGATTGTGCATTTCTATTTTAGATGTACTCTATTTTCTTAAATCAAAACTTTGAGTTTTCGCTCTCCCTTCTTCCTGTAAACCTATAGGGCAAAAAGATCACAACAAAATGAAAATTTTAGAGTTAATGTATGGAAAAAATTTAAAACAATAACAAATGTAAGTAAAAAAAATTTATTCACAAACCACAAATGAAAACAAAAGTTTTGTTGTCAAGGTTTGGGAAACTCCACTAGTTCAACCTTAATAGCTTGGAGTTTTATAAGAAAGAAAATTCTTCCACACATGCTTTGCAAATGGATATGCATGCTTGAAACATGTTAAAGATGAAAATCACCTATGGATCCAAAGCTTTTAAAGAGTATAAAAAATGCTCATTAAATTCGCAAGTGAACGTGCGGTGGGATATTTACCAGAGTCAAACAGGCTATTATTATGCCCATTAACAAAAAGTTGACCAAACAATCATAGATGATTGTAAAGTGATTTATTTTGCTGAACGGGATATATTACCCTAAGAAATATCATATGGATTGGGAGTCAACACTCAGTTAAAAATCCCATGCCTCCCCTTTTTCCCGACGAAAGCGAAACCTGATTTTAAAAAACTAAAAACAGCTTACAATCCCAAAAAATTACATACACTCTTTGGAATTATCTCTCTCTACATTTTTGGATTGTGCATTTCCATTTTAGATGTACTCTTTTTTCTTAAATAAAAAACTTTGAGTTTTCGCTCTCTCTTCATCTCATAAACCATAAAGGCAAATAAATCACAACAAAATGAAAAATTTAGAGTTTATGTATGGAAAAAAATTTTAAAAATAACAAATGTAAGTAAAGAAAATTTATTCACACACCACAAATGAACAAAAAAATTTTGTTGTCCAAGTTTGGGAAATTCCACTAGTTCAACCCTAACAGCTCAGAATTTTATAAGAAAAAGATTTCTTCCATACATGCTTTAAAAATGGATATAGCTGCTTGTAACTTGTTAAAGATGCAAATCACCTACGGATCCAAACCTTTTAAAGAGAATAACAAACGCTGGTTAAATTCTCAAGTGAACGTGCGGTGGGATATTTACCCGAGTCAAACAAGACATTATTTTACCCATTTACAAAAAGCTGACCTAACAATCATAGATTATTGTAAAGTGATTTATCATGTAAGGGCAATATTACCCTAAAAAATTGCTTATGGATTGGGAGTGAACACTCAGTTAAAAATCCCTCGTCTCCCCCTTTTCTAGATGATTGCACAACCTGATATATAAAAACTAAAAAGAGCTTACAATCCCAAAAAATTACAGACACAATAGAATTATCTCTCTCTACATTTGTGCAATGTGCATTTCAATTTTAGATGTAATCTTTTTTCTTAAATCAGAACTTTTAGTTTTCACTCTCCCTTCTTCCCGTAAACCTAAAAGGCAAAAAGATCACAACAAAATGATACTTTTTGAGTTCATGTATGGAAAAAATTTAAAACAATAACAAATATAAGAAAAAAAAATTTATTAACACACCACAAATGAACGCAAAAGTTTTGTGGTCAAGGTTTGGGAAATTCTACTAGTTCAACCTTAATAGCTTGGAGTTTTATAAGAAAGAGATTTCTTCCACACATGCTTTAAAAATGGATATGCAAGCTTGAAACAAGTTAAAGATCCAAATCACCTTTGGATCCAAACCGTTTAAAGAGAGTAACAAACGCTCATTAAATTCTCAAGTGAACGTGCGGTGGGATACTTACCTGAGTCAAAAAAGCCATTTTTTTGCCCATTTACAAAAGGTTGACCTAACAATCGTAGATGATTGTAATGTGATTTATCTTGCTTAACGGGCTATATTACCCTAAGAAATGGCTTATGGATTGGGAGTCAACACTCAGTTAAAAATCCCCTGTCTCCCCCTTTTCCCGACGATCGCAAAACCTGATATATAAAAACTAAAAACAACTTACAATCCCTAAAATTTACATACACTCCTTGGAAATATCTCTATCTACATTTGTGGATTGTGCATTTCTATTTTAGATGTACTCTATTTTCTTAAATAAAAACTCTGAGTGTTCGCTCTCTCTTCATCCCGTAAACAAAAATGGCAAATTGATCACAACAAAATGAAAATTTTAGAGTTTATGTATGGAAAAAATTTAAAACAATAACAAATGTACGTAAATAAAATTTATTCACACACCACAAATGAACACAAAAGTTTTTTATTCCAAGTTTGGGAAATTCCAGTAGTTCCACCCTAACAGCTTCGAATTTTATCAGAAAGAGATTTCTTCCGCTTATGCTTTAAAAATGGATATGCATTCTTGAAACATATTAAAGCTTCAAATCACATATGGATCCAAACCTTTTAAAGAGAATAACAAACACTGAGTAAATTCTCAAGTGAACGTGAGGTGAGATATTTACCTGAGTCAAACAAACCATTATTTTGCCCATTTACAAAAAGCTGACATAACAATCATAGATGATTGTAATGTGATTTATTGTGCGTAACGAGGAATAGTACCCTAAGAAATAGCTTACGGATTGGGAGTCAACACTCAGTTAAAAATCCCCCACCTCCATCTTTTCCTGACGATTGCAACTAGATATAAAAACTTAAAAGAGCTTACAATCCCTAAAAATTACAGACACTCTTTGGAATTATCTCGCTCTACATTTGTGCATTGTGCATTTCCATTTTAGATATACTCTTTTGTCTTAAAACAAAAATTTGAGTTTTCGCTCTCCCTTTATCTCGTAAACCAGAAAGGCAAATAGATGCAACAAAATGAAAATTTTAGAGTTTATGTATGGAGAAAATTTAAAACAATAACAAATTTAAGTAAAGAAATTTTATTCACACACCACAATTGAACACAAAAGTTTTGTTGTCAAAGTTTGGGAAATTCCACTAGTTCAATGCTAAGGGATTGCAATTTTATATGAAAGAGATTTCTTCCACTTATGCTTACAAAATGCATATGCATGCTAGAAATATGTTAAATATGCAAATCACCTATGGATCCAAACCTTTTAAAGAGAATAACAAACGCTCGTTAAATTCTCAAGTGAATGTGTGGTGGGATATTTACCTGAGTCAAACAAGCCATTATATGGCCCATTTACAAAAAGTTGACCTAACAATCATAGATGATTGTAATGTGATTTGTCTTGCTTAACGGGCTGTATTAGCGTAAGAAATGGCTTATGCATTGGGAGTCAACACTCAGTTAAAAATCCCCCGTCTCCCCCTTTTCCCGACAATTGCAAAACTTGATATATAAAAACTAAAAAGAGCTTAAAATCCCTAAAAATTACATAGACTCTTTGGAATTATCTCTCTCTACATTTGTGAATTGTGCATTTCCATTTTAGACGTACTCTATTTTCTTAAATCAAAACTTTGAGTTTTCGCTCTCCCTTCATCCCGTAAACCAAAAAGGCAAATAGATCACAACAAAATGAAAATTTTAGAGTTTATGTATGGAAAAAATTTAAAACATTAACAAATGTAAGTAAATAAAATTTATTCACACACCCCAAATGAACACAAAAGTTTTGTTGTCCAAGTTTGGGAAATTCCACTAGTTCAACCCTAACAACTTGGAATTTTATAAGAAAGAGATTTCTTCCACTCATGCTTTAAAAATGGATATGCATGCATGTAACATGTTAAAGATGGAAATCACCTACGAATCCAAAACTTTTAAAGAGAATAACAAACGCTCATTAATCTCTCAAGTGAATGTGCGGTGGGATATTTACCCGAGTCAAACAAACCATTATTTTGCCCATTTACAAAAAGCTGACCTAACAATCATAGATGATTGTAATGTGATTTGTCTTGCTTAAAGGGCTATAGTAAGAAATGGCTTATGGTTTTGGAGTCAACACTCAGTTAAAAATCCCCCGTCTCCTCCTTTTCTCGAAGATTGCAAAACCTGATATATAAAAAGTAAAAGAGCTTACAATCCCTAAAAATTACATACACTCTTCGGGATTATCTCTTTCTACATTTGTGGATTTTGCATTTCCATTTTAGATGTACTCTATTTTCTTTAATCAAAACTTTGAGTTTTTGCTCTCCCTTCATCCCGTAAACCAAAAAGGCAAATAGATCACAAAAAAATGAAAATTTTAGAGCTTATGTATGGAAAAAATTTAAAACTATAAAAAATGTAAGTAAATAAAATTTATTCACACACCACAAATGAACACAAAAGTTTTGTTGTCCAAGTTTCGGAAATTCCACTAGTTCAACCGTAACAGCTTGGAATTTTATAAGAAAGAGATTTCTTTCACCCATGCTTTAAAAATGGATATGCATGCATGTTACATGTTAAAGATGGAAATCACCTAGGAATCCAAACCTTTTAAAGAGAATAATAAACGCTCATTAAATTCTCAAGTGAATGTGCGGTGGGATATTTACCCGAGTTAAATAAACCATTATTTTGCCCATTTACAAAAAGCTGACCTAACAATCATAGATGATAGTAAAGTGATTTATCATGCGTAATGGGCTATAGTACCCTAAGAAATAGCTTGTGGATTGGGAGTCAACATTCAGTTAAATATCCCCTGCCTCCCCCTTTTCCCAACCATTGCAAAACCATATATATAAAAATTGAAAAGATCTTACAATCCCTAAAAATTATAGACACTCTTTGGAATTATCTCTCTCTACATTTCTGCATTTTACATTTCCATTTTAGATGTAATCTTTTTTCTTAAATCAAAACTTTGAGTTTTCGCTCTCCCTTTATCCCGTAAACCAAAAAGGCAAATAGATCACAACAAAATGAAAATTTTAGAGTTTTAGTATGGAATAAATTTTAAAAAATAAAAAATGTAAGTACAGAAAATTTATTCACACCCCACAAATGTACAAAAAAGTTTAATTGTCCAAGTTTGGGAAATTCCACTAGTTCAATCCTAAAAGCTTGTAATTGTATAAGAAAGAGATTTCTTCCAGACATGTTTTAAAAATGGATACGCATGCCTGAAACAAGTTAAAGATGCAAATCACCTATAGATCCAAACCTTTTAAAGAGAATAACAAACGCTCATTAAATTCTAGAGTGAACATGCGGTGGAATATTTTCCAGAGTCAAACCAGCCATTATTTTGCCCATTTAAAAAAATTTGACCTTACAATCATAGATGATTGTAAAGTGATTTATCTTGAGTAACGGGCTATAGTACCCTAAGAAATAGCTTACGGATTGGGAGTCAACACTCAGTTAAAAATCCCCCGCCTCCCCCTTTTCTTGACGTTTCCAAAACCTTATTTATAATAACTAAAAAGAGCTTACAATCCCTAAAAATTACAGACACTCATAGGAATTATCACTCTCTACATTTGTGAAATGTGCATTTCCATTTTAGATGTAATCTTTTTTCTTAAATCAAAACGTTGAGTTTTCGCTCTCCCTTCTTCTCGTAAACCTAAAAGTCAAAAATATCACAACAAAATTAAAATTTTAGAGTTAATGTATGGAAAAAATTTAAAACAATAACAAATGTAAGTAAATAAAATTTATTCACAAACCACAAAAGAACACAAAAGTTTTGTTGTCAAGGTTTGGGAAATTCCACTAGTTCAACCTTAATAGCTTGGAGTTTATAAGAAAAAGATTTCTTCCACACATGCTTTAAAAATAGATAGGCTTGATTGAAACATGTTAAAGATTCAAATCACCTATGGATCCAAAGCTTTTCAGGAGAATAAAAAACGATCATTAAATTCTCGAGTGAACGTGCTGTGGGATATTTACCAGAGTCAAACAGGCCATTATTTTTCCCATTTACAAAAAGTTGACCTAACAATCATAGATGATTTTAAAGTGATTTATCTTGCTTAGTGGGATATATTACCCTAAGAAATGGGTTATGGATTAGGAGTCAACACTCAGTTAAAAATCCCCGGCCTCCCCTTTTTCTCGACTATTGCAAAACATGATTTATAAAAACTAAAAAGAGCTTACAATCCATAAAAATTATATACACTCTTTGGAATTATCTCTCTCTACATTTGTGGATTGTGCATTTCTGTTTTAGATGTACTCTTTTTTCTTAAATCAAAACATTGAGTTTTCGCTCTCGCTTCATCCCGTAAACCATAAAGGCAAATAGATCACAACATAATGAAAATTTTAGAGTTAATGTATGGATTTTTTTTAAAAAAATAACAAATGCACATAAAGAAAATTTATTCACACACCACAAATGAACACAAAAGTTTTGTTGTCCAAGTTTGGGAAATTCCACTAGTTCAACCCTAACAGCTTGGAATTTTAGAAGAAAGAGATTTCTTCCACATATGCTTTAAAAATGAATATGCATGCTTGAAACATGTTAAAGATGCAAATCACCTATGGATCCAAACCTTTTAAGGAGAATAAGAAATGCTCATTAAATTCTCAAGTGAACGTGCGGTGGGATATTTATCGGAGTCAAACAAGCCATTATATTGCCCATTTACAAAAAGTTGACCTAACAATCATAGATGATTGTAAAGTGATTTATCGTGCGTAGCGGGCTATATTAACCTAAGAAATGGCTTATGGATTGGGAGCCAACACTTAGTTCAAAATCCCCCGCGTCCCCCTTTTCTCGACGATTGGAAAACCCGATATATAAAAACTAAAAAGAGCTTACAATCCCTAAAAATTACCGAAACTCTTTGGAATTATCTCTCTCTACATTTTTTCATTGTGCATTTCCATTTTAGATGTACTCTTTTTCTTAAATCAAATTTTTTAGTTTTCTCTCTCCCTTCTTCCCGTAAACCAAAAAGGCAAATAGATCAGAACAAAATGAAAATTTCAGAGTTTATGTATGGAAAAAATTAAAACCAATCAAAGATGTAAGTAAAGAAAATTTATTCACACACCACAATTGAACACAAAAGTTTTGTTGTCCAAGTTTGGGAAATTCTACTAGTTCAACCCTCACAGCTTGGAATTTTATAAGAAAGGAATTTCTTCCACACATGCTTTAAAAATGCATATGCATGCTTGAAACATGTTAAATATGAAAATCACCTATGGATCCAAACCTTTTAAAGAGAATAACATGCGCTCGTGAATTCTTAAGTGAACGTGCGGTGGGATATTTACCCAAGTCAAACAAGTCAATGTTTTGCCCATTTACAAAAAGCTGACCTAACAATCATAGATTATTGTAAAGTGATTTATCATGCATAACAGGCTATATTACCCTAAAAAATTGCTTATAGATTGGGAGTCAACACTCGTTTAAAAATCGCCTGTCCCCTCCTTTACCTGACGATTGCAAAACCTGATATATAAAAGCTAAAAAGAGCTGGCAATCCCTACAAATTATAGACACTCAATGGTATTATCTCTCTCTAAATTTTTTCAATGTGCATTTCTATTTTTGATTTAATCTTTTTTCTTAAATCAGAACTTTGAGTTTTCGCTCTCCCTTCTTCCCGTAAACCTAAAAGGAAAAAAGATCACAACAAAATGAAACTTTTAGAGTTAATGTAAGGAAAAAATTTAAAGCAATAAAAAATGTAAGAAAAAAAATTTATTCACACACAAAAAATGAACACAAAAGTTTTGTTGTCAAGGTTTGGAAAATTCCACTAGTTCAACCTTAACAGCTTGGAGTTTTATAAGAAAGAGATTTCTTCCACAAAGGCTTTTAAAATGGATATGCATGCTTGAAACATGTTAATGATGCAAATCACCTATGGATCCAAACCTTTTAAAGAGAATAACAAATGCTCATTAAATTCTCAAGAGAACGTGCGATGGGATATTTACCCGAGTCAAACAAGCCATTATTTTGCCCATTTACAAAAAGTTGACCTAACAATCTTAGATGATTGTAATGTGATTTATCTTTCATAACGGGCTAAATTACCCTAAGAAATGGCTTATGGATAGGGAGTCAACACTCAGCTAAAAATCCCCCGTCTCCCCCTTTTCCCGTCGATTGCAAAACTTGATATATAAAAACAAAAAAGAGCTTAAAATCCCTAAAAATTAAATACACACTTTGGATTTATCTCTCTCTACTTTTGTGGATTGTGCATTTCCATTTTAGATGTACTCTGTTTTCTTAAATAAAAACATTGAGTTTTCGCTCTCCCTTCATCCCGTAAACCAAAAAGGCAAATAGTTCACAACAAATAGAAAATTTTAGAATTTATGTATAGAAAAATTTAAAAAAATAATAAATGTAAGTAAATAAAATTTATTCACACACCACAAATGAACACAAATTTTTGTTGTCCTAGTTTTGGAAATTCCACTAGTTCAAGGCTAACTGCTTGGAATTTTATAAGAAAGAGATTTCTTGCACACATGCTTGTAACATGTTAAAGATGCAAATCACCTATGGATCCAAACCTTTTAAAGAGAAAAACAAACTCTCATTAAATTCTCAAGTGAACGTACGGTGGCATATTTACCCGAGTCAAACAAGCCATTATTTTGCCCATTTAAAAAAATTTGACCTAACATTCATAGATGATTGTAATGTCATTTATATTGCTTAACGGGCTATATTACCCTAAGAAATGGCTTATGGATTGGGTGTCAATACTCAGTTAAAAATGCCCCATTTCCCCCTTTACCCAAAGATTGAAAAACCTGGTATATAAAAACAAAAAAGAGCATACAATCCCTAAAAATTACAGACACTCTTTGGAATTATCTCTCTCTATATTTGTGGATTGTGCATTTCCATTTAAATGTACTCTATTTTCATAAATCAAAAGTTTGTGTTTTCGCTCTCCCTTCATCCCGTAAACAAAAAAGGCAAATAGGTCACAACAAAATGAAAATTTTAGAATTTATGTATGGAAAAAAATTAAAACAATAACAAATGTAAGTAAAGAAAATTTATTCACACACCACAAATGAACACAAAAGTTTTGTTGACCAATTTTGGGAAATGCCACAAGTTCAACCCTAACAACATGGAATTTTTTAAGAAAACAATTCTTCCACACATGCTTTATAATGGACATGCAATCTTGTAACATGTTAAAGATGCAAATCATCTACGGATCCAAACCTTTTAAAGAGATTAACAAACGCTCATTAAATTCTCAAGTGAACGTGCGGTGGGATATTTACCCGAGTCAAACAAGCCATTATTTTGCCCTTTTACAAAATGCTGACCTAACAATCATAAATGATTGTAAATTGATTTATCGTACGTAATGGGCTATAGCACCCAAAGAAATGGCATACGGATTGGGAGTCAATACTCAGTTAAAAATTCCCTGGCTCCCCATTCTATCGACGATTGCAAAACCTGATATATAAAAACTAAAAAAAGTTTACAATCCCTAAAACATACAAACACTCTTTGGAATTATCTCTCTCTACATTTGTGCATTGTTCATTTCCATTTTAGATGTACTCTTTTTTCTTAAATCAAAACATTGAGTTTTCCCTCTCCCTTCATCCTGTAAACCAAAAAGACAAATAGATCACAACAAAATGAAATTTTTAGAGTTTATGAGTGGAAAAAATTTAAACAATAACAAATGTAAGTAAGGAAAATTTATTCACACACCACAAATGAACACAAAAGTTTTGTGGTTCAAGTTTGGGAAATTCCACTAGTTCAACCCTAATAGCTTGGAATTTTGTAAGAAAGAGATTTCTTCCACTTATGCTTTAAAAATCGATATGCCTTCTTGAAACATGTTAAAGATGCAAATCACATATGGATCCAAACCTTTTAAAGAGAATAACAAACGCTCATTAAATTCTAAAGTGAACGTGCGGTGAGATATTTACCTGAGTCAAACAAGCCATTATTTTGCCCATTTAGAAAAAGCTGACCTAACAATCATAGATGATTGTAAAGTGATTTATCATGCGTAACAGGCTATAGTACCCTAAGAAATAGCTTACAGATTGGCAGTCAACACTCAATTAAAAATCCCCCGCCTTCCCCTCTTCCCAACCATTGCAAAACTTTATATATAAAAACTGAGAAGAGCTTACAATCCTTAAAAATTACAGACGCTCTTTGGAAATATCTCTCTCTATATTTGTGCATTGTGCATTTCCATTTTAGACGTACTCTATTTTCTTATATCAAAACATTGAGTTTTCGTTGTCCCTTTATCCCGTAAACCAAGAAGGCAAATAGATCACAACAAAATGAAAATTTTAGAGTTTATGTATGGAAAAAATTTAAAATGATAACAAATGTAAGTCAAGAAAATTTATTCACACATATCAATTGAACACAAAAGTTTTGTTGTCCATGTTTGGGAAATTCCACTAGTTCAATCCTTAAAGCTTGGAATTTTATAAGAAAGAGATTTCTTACACACATGCTTTAAAAATGCATATGCATGCTTGAAAGTTGATAAATTTGCAAATCACCTATGGATCCAAACCTTTTAAAGAGAATAACAAACGCTCGTTAAATTCTCAATTGAACGTGCCGCGGGATATTTACCCAATTCACACAAGCCATTATTTTTCCCAATTACAAAAAGCTGACCTAACAATCATAGATTATTGTAAAGTGATTTATCATGCGTAATGGGCTATATTACCCTAAAAATTTGCTTATGGATTGGGAGTCAACACTCAGTTAAAAATCCCCCGTCTCCCCCTTTCCCCGACGATTGCAAAACCTGATATATAAAAACTAAAAAGAGCTTACAATCCCTAAAAATTACATACACACTTTGGAATTATCACTCTCTACATTTGTGCAATGTCCATTTCCATTTAAGATGTAATCTTTTTTCTTAAATAGGAACTTTGGGTTTTCGCTCTCCCTTCTTCCCTTAAACCTGAAAGGCAAAAAGATAAAAAAAAATGAAAATTTTAGAGTTAATGTATGGAAAAATTTGAAAGCAAAAAAAAATATAATAAAAAAAATTTATTCACACACCACCATTGAACACAAAAGTTTTGTTGTCAAGGTTTGGGAAATTCCACTAGTTCAACCTTAACAGCTTGGCATTTTAGAAGAAAGAGAATTCTTCCACACATGCTTTTAAAATTGATATGCATGATAGAAACATGTTAAAGATGCAAATCACCTATGGATCCAAACCTTTTAAAGAGAATAACAAACGCTCATTAAATTGTCAAGTGAACGTGCGGTGGAATATTTACCTGAGTCAAACAAGCCGTTATTTTGCCCATTTACAACAAGTTGACCTAACAATCATAGATGATTGTAATGTGATTTATCTTGCTTAATGGGCTATATTACCCTAAGAAATGGCTTATGGATTGGGAGTCAACACTCAGTTAAAAATCCCATGTCTCCCCCTTTTCTAGACGATTGCAAAACCTGATATATAAAAAAAAAAAGAGCTTAAAATCCCTAAAAATTACATACACACTTTGGAATTATCTCTCTCTACATTTGTAGATTGTGCATTTCCATTTTTAATGTACTCTGCTTTCTTAAATTAAAACAATGAGTTTTCGCTCTCCATTCATCCTGTAAACCAAAAAGGCAAATAGATCACAATAAAATGAAAATTTTAGAGTTAATATATGGAAAAAATTCTAAACAATAACAAATGTAAGTAAATGAAATTTATTCATACCACAAATGAACAGAAAAGTTTTGTTGTCCAAGTTTGGGAAATTCCACTATTTCAACCCTAATAGCTTGGAATTTTATAAGAAAGATATTTCTTCAACACATGCTTTAAAAATGGATATGCATGCTTGTAACATGTTAAACATGCAAATCACCTATGGATCCAAACCTTTGATAGAGAATAACAAACGATCATTAAATTCTAAAGTGAACTTGCTGTGAAATATTTACCCGAGTAAAACAAGCCATTATTTTCCCATTTACAAAAATTTGACATAACAATCATAGATGATTGCAATGTGAGTTATCTTGATTAACGGGCTATATTACCCTAAGAAATGGCTTGTGGATTGGGAGTCAACACTCAGTTAAATTTCCCTCGTATCCCCTTTTCCCGAAGATTGCAAAACCAGATATATAAAAACTAAAAAGAGCTTACCATCCCAAAAAATTACATACACTCTTTGGAATTATCTCTCTCTACATTTGTGCATTGTGCATTTCCATTTTAGATGTACACTTTTTTCTTAAATCAAAACTTTGAGTTTTCGCTTTCCCTTCATCCCGTAACCCAAAATGGCAAATAGATCACAACAAAATGAAAATTTTAGAGTTGATGAATGGAAAAAAATTTAAAACAATAACAAATGAAAGTAAGGACAATTTATTCACACACCAAAAATGAACACAAAAGTTTTGTGGGTTAAGTTTGGGAAATTCCACTAGTTCAACCCTAACTGCTTGGAATTTTATAAGAAAGAGATTTCTTCAACTTATGCTTTAAAAATGGATATCCATTCTTGAAACATGTTAAAGATGCAAATCACATATGGATCCAAACCTTTTAAAGAGAATAACAAACGCTCATTAAATTCTGTAGTGAACGTGCGGTGAGATATTTACTTGAGTCAAACAAGCCATTATTTTGCCCATTTACAAAAAGCTGACCTAACAATCATAGAAGATTGTAAAGTGATTTATCGTGGGTAACGAGCGATAGTACCCTAAGAAATAGTTTACGGATTGTGAGTCAACACTCAATTAAAAATAGCCCGCCACCCCCTTTTCCCGACGTGATGTAAACCTTCTATATAAAAACTGAAAAGAGCTTACAATCCCTAAAAATTATAGACACTCTTTGGAATTATCTCTCTCTACATTTGTGCATTGTGCATTTCTATTTTAGATGTAGTCTTTTTTCTTAAATCAAAACTTTGTGTTTTCGCTCTCCCTTTGTCCCGTAAACCAGAAAGGCAAATACAACACAACAAAATAAATATTTTAGATTTTATGTATGGATAAAATTTAAAACAATAACAAATGTAAGTAAAGAAAATATATTCACACACCACAATTGAACACAAAAGTTTTGTTGTCCAACTTTTGGAAATTCCACACGTTCAACCCTAACAGCTTGGAATTTTATAAGAATGAGATTTCTTCCACACATGCTTTAAAAATGCATATGGATGCTTGAAACATGTTAAATATGCAAATCACCTATGGATCCAAACCTTTTAAAGAGAATAACAAACACTGGTTAAATTCTCTAGTGAACGTGCGGTGGGATATTAACCCCAGCCAAACAAGCCATTATTGTTCCCATTTACAAAAAGCTGACCTAAAAATCATAGATTATTGTAAAGTAATTTATCATGCGTAACTGGTTATATTATCCAAAAAAATTGCTTATGGATTGGGTGTCAACACTCAGTTAAAAATCCCCGTCTCCCCCTTTTCCCGACGATCGCAAAACCTGATATATAAAAACTAAAAAAAGCTTACAATCCCTAAAAATTACATACACTCCTTGGAATTATCTCTCTCTACATTTGTGGATTGTGCATTTCTATTTTAGATGTACTCTATTTTCTTAAATCAAAACTTTGAGTTTTCGCTCTCCCTTCTTCCTGTAAACCTAAAAGGCAAAAAGATCACAACAAAATGAAAATTTTAGAGTTAATGTATGGAAAAAATTTAAAAAAATAACAAATGTAAGTAAAAAAAATTTATTCAAAAACCACAAATGAACACAAAAGTTTTGTTGTCAAGGTTTGGGAAACTCCACTAGTTCAACTTTAATAGCTTGGAGTTTTATAAGAAAGAGATTTCTTCCACACATGCTTTAAAAATAGATAGGCATGATTGAAACATGTTAAAGATGCAAATCACCTATGGATCCAAAGCTTTTAAGGGGAATAAAAAATGCTCATTAAATTCTCGAGTGAACGTGCTGTGGGATATTTACTAGAGTCAAATAGGCCATTATTTTTCCCATTTACAAAAAGTTGACCTAACAATCATAGATTATTTTAAAGTGATTTATCTTGCTTAACGGGATATATTACCCTAAGAAATGGGTTATGGATTGGGAGTCAACACTCAGTTAAAAATCGCCAGCCTCCCCTTTTTCCCGACGATCGCAAAACCTGATATATAAAAACTAAAAACAACTTACAATCCCTAAAAATTACATACACTCCTTGGAATTATATCTATCTACATTTCTGGATTGATCATTTCTATTTTAGATGTACTCTATTTTCTTAAATAAAAACTCTGAGTTTTCGCTCTCCCTTCATCCCGTAAACAAAAATGGCAAATTGAGCACAACAAAATGAAAATTTTAGAGATTATGTATGGAAAAAATTTAAAACAATAACAAATGTAATTAAAGAAAATTTATTCACACACCACAAATGAACACAATAGTTTTGTTGTCCAAGTTTGGGAAATTCCAGTAGTTCAACCCTAACAGCTTGGAATTTTATCAGAAAGAGATTTCTTCCGCTTATGCTTTAAAAATGGATATGCATTCTTGAAACATGTTAAAGATGCAAATCACATTTGGATCCAAACCTTTTAAAGAGAATAACAAACACTGAGTAAATTTTCAAGTGAACGTGCGGTGAGATATTTACCTGAGTAAAACAAACCATTATTTTGCCCATTTACAAAAAGCTGACATAACAATCATAGATGATTCTAAAGTAATTTATCGTGCGTAACGGGCAATAGTACCCTAAGAAATAGCTTATGGATTGGGAGTCAACACTCAGTTAAAAATCCCCCGCCTCCCTCTTTTCCTGACGATGGCAAAACCTTAGATATAAAAACTAAAAAGAGCTTACAATCCCTAAAAATTACAGACACTCTTTGGAATTATCTCTCTCTACATTTTTTCATTGTGCATTTCCATTTTAGATATACTCTTTGTCTTAAATCAAAACTTTGAGTTTTTGCTCTCCCTTTATCCCGTAAACCAGAAAGGCAAATAGCTCCAACAAAATGAAAATTTTAGAGTTTATGTATGGAAAAAATTTAAAACAATAACAAATGTAAGTAAAGAAATTTTATTCACACACCACAATAGAACACAAAAGTTTTGTTGTACAAGTTTGGGAAATTCCACTAGTTCAACGCTAAGTGATTGCAATTTTATATGAAAGAGATTTCTTCCACTTATGCTTAAAAAATGCATATGCATGCTCGAAATATGTTAAATATGCAAATCACCTATGGATCCAAACCTTTTAAAGAGAATAACAAACGCTCGTTAAGTTCTCAAGTGAATGTGTAGTGGGATATTTACCCGAGTCAAACATGCCATTATTTTGCCCATTTACAAAAAGTTGACCTAACAATCATAGATGATTGTAATGTGATTTTTCTTGCTTAACGGGCTGTATTACCGTAAGAAATGGCTTATGCATTGGGAGTCAACACTCAGTTGAAAATCCCCCATCTCCCCCTTTTCCTGACAATTGCAAAACTTGATATATAAAAACTAAAAAGAGTTTAAAATCCCAAAAATTACATACACTCCTTGGAATTATCTCTCTCTACATTTGTGACTTGTGCATTTCCATTTTAGATGTACTCTATTTTCTTAAATCAAAAATTTGAATTTTTGCTCCCCCTACATCTCGTAAACCAAAAAGGCAAATAGATCACAACAAAATGAAAATTTTAGAGTTTATGTATGGAAAAAATTTAAAACATTAACAAATGTAAGTAAATAAAATTTATTCACACACCACAAATGAACACAAAAGTTTTGTTGTCCAAGTTTGGGAAATTCCACTAGTTCAACCCTAACAGCTTGGAATTTTATAAGAAAGAGATTTCTTCCACTCATGCTTTAAAAATGGATATACATGCATGTAACATGTTAAAGATGGAAATCACCTACGAATCCAAACATTTTAAAGAGAATAACAAACGCTCATTAATCTCTCAAGTGAATGTGCGGTGGGATATTTACCCGAGTCAAACAAACCATTATTTTGCCCATTTACAAAAAGCTAACCTAACAATCATAGATGAGTGTAATATGATTTATCTTGCTTAACGGGCTATAGTACCCTCAGAAATGGCTTATGGTTTGAGAGTCAACACTCAGTTAAAAATCCCCCGTCTCCCCCTTTTCTCGAAGATTGCAAAACCTGATATATAAAAACTAAAAGAGCTTACAATCCCAAAAAATTACATACACTCTTTGGAATTATCTCTTTCTACATTTGTGGATTGTGCATTTCCATTTTAGATGTACTCTAATTTCTTAAATCAAAACTTTGAGTTTTTTCTCTCCCTTCATCCCGTAAACCAAAAAGGCAAATAGATCACAAAAAAATGAAAATTTTAGAGTTTATGTATGGAAAAAATTTAAAACTATAAAAAATGTAAGTAAAGAAAATTTATTCACACACCACAAATGAACACAAAAGTTTTGTTGTCCAAGTTTGGGAAATTCCACTAGTTCAACCTTAACAGCTTGGAATTTTATAAGAAAGAGATTTCTTCCACTCATGCTTTAAAAATGGATATGCATGCATGTAACATGTTCAAGATGGAAATCACCTACGAATCCAAACCTTTTAAAGAGAATAATAAACGCTCATTAAATTCTCAAGTGAATGTGCGGTGGGATATTTACCCGAGTTAAACAAACCATTATTTTGCCCATTTACAAAAAGCTGACCTAACAATCATAGATGATTGTAAAGTGATTTATCATGCGTAATGAGCTACAGTACCCTAAGAAATAGCTTGTGGATTGGGAGTCAACATTCAGTTAAATATCCCCCGCGTCCCCCTTTTCCCAACCATTGCAAAACCTTATATATAAAAACTGAAAAGATCTTACAATCCCTAAAAATTAAAGACACTCTTTGGAATTATCTCTCTCTACATTTCTGCATTATGCATTTCCATTTTAGATGTAATATTTTTTCTTAAATCAAAACTTTGAGTTTTCGCTCTCCCTATATCCCGTAAACACAAAAGGCAAATAGATCGCAACAAAATGAAAATTTTAGAGTTTAAGTATGGAATAAATTTTAAAAAATAACAAATGTAAGTAAAGAAAATTTATTCACACCCCACAAATGTACAAAAAAGTTTAATTGTCCAAGTTTGGGAAATTCCACTACTTCAACCCTAAAAGCTTGGAATTGTATAAGAAAGAGATTTCTTCCAGACTTGTTTTAAAAATGGATATGCATGCTTGAAACAAGTTAAAGATGCAAATCACCTATAGATCCAAACCTTTTAAAGAGAATAACAAACGTTCATTAAATTCTCAAGTGAACATGCGGTGGAATATTTTCAAGAGTCAAACAAGCCATTATTTTGCCCATTTAAAAAAATTTGACCTTACAATCATAGATGATTGTAAAGTGATTTATCTTGAGTAACGGGCTATAGTACCCTAAGAAATAGCTTACGGATTGGGAGTCAACACTCAGTTAAAAATCCCCCGCCTCCCCCTTTCCCTGATGTTTCCAAACCCTTATTTATAATAACTAAAATGAGCTTACAATCCCTAAAAATTACAGACACTCATTGGAATTATCTCTCTCTACATTTGTGCATTGTGCATTTCCATTTTATGTGTAATCTTTTTTCTTAAATCAAAACGTTGATTTTTCGCTCTCCTTTCTTCTCATAAACCTAAAAGTCAAAAATATCACAACAAAATTAAAATTTAAAACAATAACAAATGTAAGTAAAGAAAATTTATTCACAAACCACAAATGAACACAAAAGTTTTGTTGTCAAGGTTTGGGAAATTCCACTAGTTCAACCTTAATAGCTTGGAGTTTTATAAGAAAGAGATTTCTTCCACACATGCTTTAAAAATAGATAGGCATGATTGAAACATGTTAAAGATGCAAATCACCTATGGATCCAAAGCTTTTAAGGGGAATAAAAAATGCTCATTAAATTCTCGAGTGAACGTGCTGTGGGATATTTACTAGAGTCAAATAGGCCATTATTTTTCCCATTTACAAAAAGTTGACCTAACAATCATAGATTATTTTAAAGTGATTTATCTTGCTTAACGGGATATATTACCCTAAGAAATGGGTTATGGATTGGGAGTCAACTCTCAGTTAAAAATCGCCAGCCTCCCCTTTTTCTCCACTATTGCAAAACATGATTTATAAAAACTAAAAAGAGCTTACAATGAATAAAAATTACATACACTCATTGGAATTATCTCTCTCTACATTTGTGGATTGTGCATTTCTGTTTTAGATGTACTCTTTTTTCTTAAATCAAAACATTGAGTTTTCGCTCTCTCTTCATCCCGTAAACCATAAAGGCAAATAGATCACAACATAATGAAAATTTTAGAGTTTATGTATGGAAATTTATTTCAAAAATAACAAATGCACATAAAGAAAATTTATTCACACACCACAAATGAACACAAAAGTTTTGTTGTCCAAGTTTGGGAAATTCCACTAGTTCAACCCTAACAGCTTGGAATTTTATAAGAAAGAGATTTCTTCCACATATGCTTTAAAAAAGAATATGCATGCCTGAAACAAGTTAAAGATGCAAATCACCTATGGATCCAAACCTTTTAAGGAGAATAAGAAACACTCGTTAAATTCTCAAGTGAACGTGCGGTGGGATATTTATCGGAGTCAAACAAGCCATTATATTGCCCATTTACAAAAAGTTGACCTAAAAATCATAGATGATTGTAAAGTGATTTATCGTGCGTAACGGGCTATATTAACCTAAGAAATGGCTTACGGACTGGGAGTCAACACTTAGTTAAAAATCCCCCGCCTCCCCCTTTTCCCGACGATTGCAAAACCTGATATATAAAAAACTAAAAAGAGCTTACAATCCCTAAAAATTACCGAAACTCTATGGAATTATCTCTCTCTACATTTTTCATTGTGCATTTCCATTTTAGATGTACTCTTTTTCTTAAATCAAAATTTTGAGTTTTCTCTCTCCCTTCTTCCCGTAAACCAAAAAGGCAAATAGATAAAAAAAAAATGAAAATTTTAGAGTTTATGTATGGAAAAAATTTAAACCAATAACAAATGTAAGTAAAGAAAATTTATTCACACACCAAAATTGAACACAAAAGTTTTGTTGTCCAAGTTTGGGAAATTCCACTAGTTCAACCCTAACAGCTTGGAATTTTATTAGAAAGAAATTTCTTCCACACATGCTTTAAAAATGCATATGCATGGTTGAAACATGTTAAATATGAAAATCACCTACGGATCCAAACCTTTTAAAGAGAATAACATGCGCTCGTGAATTCTCAAGTGAACGTGCGGTGGGATATTTACCCGAGTCAAACAAGTCAATGTTTTGCCCATTTACAAAAAGCTCACCTAACAATCATAGATTATTGTAAAGAGATTTATCATGCGTAACGGGCTATATTACCCTAAAAAATTGCTTATGGATTGGGAGTCAACACTCAATTAAAAATCCCCCGTCCCCCCCTTTTCCCAACGATTGCCAAACCTGATATATAAAAACTAAAAAGAGCGGACAATCCCTACAAATTACAGACACTCAATGGAATTATCTCTCTCTACATTTTTTCAATGTGCATTTCCATTTTAGATTTAATCTTTTTTATTAAATCAGAACTTTGAGTTTTCGCTCGCCCTTCTTCCCATAAACCTAAAAGGAAAAAAGATCACAACAAAATGAAAATTTTAGAGTTAATGTAAGGAAAAAATTTAAAGCAATAAAAAATGTAAGAAAAAAAATTTATTCACACACAACAAATGAACACAAAAGTTTTGTTGTCAAGGTTTGGGAAATTCCACTAGTTCAACCTTAACAGCTTGGAGTTTTATAAGAAAGAGATTTCTTGCACACATGCTTGTAACATGTTAAAGATGCAAATCACCTATGGATCCAAACCTTTTAAAGAGAATAAGAAACTCTCATTAAATTCTCAAGTGAACGTGCAGTGGCATATTTACCCGAGTCAAACAAGCCATTATTTTGCCCATTTAAAAAAAGTTGACCTAACATTCATAAATGATTGTAATGTCATTTATCTTGCTTAACGGGCTATATTACCCTAAGAAATGGCTCATGGATTGGGTGTCAATACTTAGTTAAAAATGCCCCGTTTCCCCCTTTTCCCAAAGATTGCAAAACTGGTATATAAAAACTAAAAGGAGCATACAATCCCTAAAAATTACAGACACTCTTTGGAATTATCTCTCTCTACATTTGTGGATTGTGCATTTCCATTTTATATGTACTCTATTTTCCTAAATCACAATTTTGAGTTTTCGCTCTCCCTTCATCCCGTTAACCAAAAAGGCAAATAGATCACAACAAAATGAAAATTTTAGAGTTTATGTAAGGAAAAAAATTAAAACAATAACAAATGTAAGTAAAGAAAATTTATTCACACACCACAAATGAACACAAAAGTTTTGTTGACCAAGTTTGGGAAATGCCACAAGTTCAACCCTAACAACATGGAATTTTTTAAGAAAGAGATTTCTTCCACACATGCTTTAGAATGGACATTCATGCTTGTAACATATTAAAGATGCAAATCATCTACGGATCCAAACCTTTTAAAGAGAATAACAAATGCTCATTAAATTCTCAAGTGAACGTGCGGTGGGATATTTACCCGAGTCAAACAAGCCATTATTTTGCCCTTTTACTAAATGCTGACCTAACAATCATAGATGATTGTAAATTGATTTATCGTACGTAATGGGCTAAGTACCCAAAGAAATGGCATACAGATTGGGAGTCAATACTCAGTTAAAAATCCCCTGCCACCTCATTCTCTCGACGATTGCAAAACCTGATATATAAAAACTAAAAAGAGCTTTCAATCCCTAAAACATACAAACACTCTTTGGAATTATCTCTCTCTACATTTTTGCATTGTTCGTTTCCATTTTAGATGTACTCTTTTTTCTTAATTCAAAACTTTGAGTTTTCGCTTTCCCTTCATCTTGTAAACCAAAAAGACAAATAGATCACAACAAAATGAAATTTTTAGAGTTTATGAGTGGAAAAAATTTAAACAATGACAAATGTAAGTAAGGAAAATTTATTCACACACCACAAATGAACACAAAAGTTTTGTGGTTCAAGTTTGGGAAATTCCACTAGTTCAACCCTAATGGCTTGGAATTTTGTAAGAAAGAGATTTCTTCCACTTATGCTTTAAAAATCGATATGCCTACTTGAAACGTGTTAAAGATGCAAATCACATACGGATCCAAACCTTTTAAAGAGAATAACAAACGCTCATTAAATTCTAAAGTGAACGTGCGGTGAGATATTTACCTGAGTCAAATAAGCCATTAATTTGTCCATTTAGAAAAAGCTGACCTAACAATCATAGATGATTATAAAGTGATTTATCATGCGTAACGGGCTATAGTACCCTAAGAAATAGCTTACGGATTGGCAGTTAACACTCAATTAAAAATCCCCCGCCTGCCCCTTTTCCCAACCTTTGCAAAACTTTATATATAAAAACTGAGAAGAGCTTACAATCCTTAAAAATTACAGACACTCTTTGGAATTATCTCTCTCTATATTTGTGCATTGTGCATTTCCATTTTAGATGTACTCTATTTTCTTATATCAAAACATTGAGTTTTCATTGTCCCTTTATCCCGTAAACCAAAAAGGCAAATAGATCACAACAAAATGAAAATTTTAGAGTTTATGTACGGAAAAAATTTAAAACAATAACAAATGTAAGTAAAGAAAATTTATTCACACATCACAATTGAACACAAAAGTTTTGTTGTCCATGTTTGGGAAATTCCACTAGTTCAACCCTTACAGCTTGGAATTTTATAAGAAAGAGATTTCTTCCACACATGCATTAAAAATGCATATGCATGCTTGAAACTTGTTAAATTTGAAAATCACCTATGGATCCAAACCTTTTAAAGAGAATAACAAACGCTCGTTAAATTCTCAATTGACCGTGCCGCGGGATATTTACCCAATTCAAACAAGCCATTATTTTGCCTAATTACAAAAAGCTGACCTAACAGTCATAGATTATTGTAAAGTGATTTATCATGCGTAATGGGCAATATTACCCTAAAAATTTGCTTATGGATTGGAAGTCAACACTCAGTTAAAAATCCCCCGTCTCCCCCTTTCCCCGACGATTGCAAAACCTGATATATAAAAACTAAAAAGAGCTTACAATCCCTAAAAATTACAGACACTCATTGGAATTATCACTCTCTACATTTGTGCAATGTCCATTTCCATTTAAGATATAATCTTTTTTCTTAAATCAGAACTTTGGGTTTTCGCTCTCCCTTCTTCCCTTAAACCTAAAAGGCAAAAAGATAAAAAAAAAATGAAAATTTTAGAGTTAATGTATGGAAAAATTTTAAAACATAAAAAAATATAATAAAAACAATTTATTTACACACCACAATTGAACACAAAAGTTTTGTTGTCAAGGTTTGGGAAATTCCACTAGTTCAACCTTAACAGCTTGGCGTTTTAGAAGAAAGAGAATTCTTCCACACATGCTTTTAAAATTGATATGCATGCTAGAAACATGTTAAATATGCAAATCACCTATGGATCCAAACCTTTTAAAGAGAATAACAAACGCTCATTAAATTCTCAAGTGAACGTGCGGTGGAATATTTACCCGAGTCAAACAAGCAGTTATTTTGCCCATTTACAAAAAGTTGACTTAACAATCATAGATGATTGTAATGTGATTTATCTTGCTTAACGGGCTATATTATCCTAAGAAATGGCTTATGGATTGGGAGTCAACACTCAGTTAAAAATCCCCCGTCTCCCCCTTTTCCAGACGATTGGAAAACCTGATATATATAAAAAAAAGACCTTACAATCCCTAAAAATTACATACACACTTTGGAATTATCTCTCTCTACATTTGTGGATTGTGCATTTCTATTTTAAATGTACTCTATTTTCTTAAATCAAAACATTGAGTTTTCGCTCTCCATTCATTCTGTAAACCAAAAAGGCAAATAGATCACAATAAAATGAAAATTTTAGAGTTAATATATGGAAAAAAGTCTAAACAATAACAAATGTACGTAAATGAAATTTATTCACACCTCAAATGAACAGAAAAGTTTTGTTGTCCAAGTTTGGGAAATTCCACTATTTCAACCCTAATAGCTTGGAATTTTATAAGAAAGAGATTTCTTCAACACATGCTTTAAAAATGGATATGCATGCTTGTAACATGTTAAAGATGCAAATCACTTGTGGATCCAAACCTTTTACAGAGAATAACAAACGCTCATTAAATTCTCAAGTGAAAGTGCGGTGGAATATTTACCCGAGTAAAACAAGCCATTATTTTGCCCATTAACAAAAAGTTGACCTAACAATCATAGATGATTGCAATGTGATTTATCTTGATTAACGGGCTATATTACCCTAAGAAATGGCTTGTGGATTGGGAGTCAACACTTAGTTAAATTTCCCTCGTCTCCCCCTTTTCCCGAAGATTGCAAAACCTGATATATAAAAACTAAAAAGAGCTTACCATCCCAAAAAATTACATACACTCTTTGGAATTATCTCTCTCTACATTTGTGGATTGTGCATTTCTATTTTAGATGTACTTTGTTTTCTTAAATCAAAACTTTGAGTTTTCACTCTCCCTTCATCCTCTAAACCAAAAAGGCAAATAGATCACAACAAAATGAAAATTTTAGAGTTTATGTAAGGAAAAAATTTAAAACAATAACAAATGTAAAGAAAATTTATTCACACACCACAAATGAACACAAAAGTTTTATTGTCCAAGTTTGGGAAATTCCACCAGTTCAACCCTAACAGCTTGAAATTTTATAAGAAAGAGATTTCTTCCACATATGCTTTAAAAATGGATATGCATGCTTGTAATATGTTAAAGATGCAAATCACCTATGGATCCAAACCTATTAAAGAGAATAACAAACGCTCATTAAATTCTCAAGTGAACTTGCGGTGGGATATTTACCCGAGTCAAACAAGCCATTATTTTGCCCTTTTACAAAAATCTGACCTAACAATCATAGATGATTGTAAAGTTATTTATCGTACATAACGGGCTATAGTACCCTAAGAAATGGCTTATGGATTGGGTGTCAACACTCAGTCAAAAAATCCCCCGCCTCCCCTTGTCCCGACGATTGCAAAACCTGATATGTAAAAACTAAAAGAGCTTACAATCCCTAAAAATTACAGACACTCTTTGTAATTATCTCTCTCTACATTTGTGCATTGTTCATTTCCAGTTTAGATGTACTCTTTTTTCTTAAATCAAAACTTTGAGTTTTCGCTTTCCCTTCTTCCCGTAACCCAAAAAGGCAAATAGATCACAACAAAATGAAAGTTTTAGAGTTGATGAATGAAAAAAATTTAAAACAATAACAAAAGAAAGTAAGGAAAATTTATTCACACACCACAAATGAACACAAAAGTTTTGTGGGTTAAGTTCGGGAAATTCCACTAGTTCAACCCTAACTGCTTGGAATTTTATAAGAAAGAGATTTCTTCCACTTATGCTTTAAAAATGAATATGCATGCTTGAAACATGTTAAAGATGCAAATCACCTATTGATCCAAACCTTTTGAGGAGAATAAGAAATGCTCATTAAATTCTCAAGTGAACGTGCGGTGGGATATTTATCGGAGTCAAACAAGCCATTATATTGCCCATTTACAAAAAGTTGACCTAACAATCATAGATGATTGTAAAGTGATTTATCATGCATAACGGCCTATATTAACCTACGAAATGGCTTATGGATTGGGAGTCAACACTCAGTTAAAAATCCCCCGCCTCCCCCTTTTCCCGACGATTGCAAAACCTGATATATAAAAACTAAAAAGAGCTTACAATCCCTAAAAATTACCGAAACTCTTTGGAATTATCTCTCTCTACATTTTTCATTGTGCATTTCCATTTTAGATGTACTCTTTTTCTTAAATCAAAATTTTGAGTTTTCTCTGTCCCTTCTTCCCGTAAACCAAAAAGGCAAATAGATCAGAACAAAATGAAAATTTTAGAGTTTATGTCTGGAAAAAATTTAAACCAATAACAAATGTAAGTAAAGAAAATTTATTCACACACCACAATTGAACACAAAAGTTTTGTTGTCAGAGTTTGGGAAATTCCACTAGTTCAACCCTAACAGCTTGGAATTTTATAAGAAAGAAATTTCTTCCACACATGCTTTAAAAATGCATATGCATGCTTGAAACATGTTAACCATGAAAATCACCTATGGATCCAAACCTTTTAAAGAGAATAACATGCGCTCATGAATTCTCAAGTGAACGTGCGGTGGGATATTTACCCAAGTCAAACAAGTAAATGTTTTGCCCATTTATAAAATGCTCACCTAATAATCATAGATTATTGTAAAGTGATTTATCATGCGTAACGGGCTATATTACCCTAAAAAATTGCTTATGGATTGGGAGTCAACACTCAGTAAAAAATCCCCCGTCCCCCCCTTTTCCCGACGATTGGAATACCTGATATATAAAAACTAAAAAGAGCTGACAATCCCTACAAATTACAGACACTCAATGGAATTATCTCTCTCTACATTTTTTCAATGTGCATTTCCATTTTAGATTTAATCTTTTTTCTTAAATCAGAACTTTGAGTTTTCGTTTGCCCTTCTTCCCGTAAACATAAAAGGAAAAAAGATCACAACAAAATGAAAATTTTAGAGTTAATGTAAGGAAAAAATTTAAAGCAATAAAAAATGTAAGAAAAAAAATTCATTCACACACAACAAATGAACACAAAAGTTTTGTTGTCAAGGTTTGGGAAATTCCACCAGTTCAACCTTAACAGCTTGGAGTTTTATAAGAAAGAGATTTCTTCCACAAATGCTTTTAAAATGGATATGCATGCTTGAAACATGTTAAAGATGCAAATCACCTATGGATCCAAACCTATTAAAGAGAATAACAAACGCTCATTAAAATCTCAAGTGAACGTGCAGTGGGATATTTACCCGAGTCAAACAAGCCATTATTTTGCCCATTTACAAAAAGTTGACCTAACAATCTTAGATGATTGTAATGTGATTTATCTTTCTTAACGGGCTAAATTACCCTAAGAAATGGCTTATGGATAGGGAGTCAACACTCAGCTAAAAATCCCCCGTCTCCCCCTTTTCCCGCCGATTGCAAAACCTGATATATAAAAACTAAAAAGAGCTTAAAATCCCTAAAAATTAAATACACTCTTTGGAGTTATCTCTCTCTACATTTGTGGATTGTGCATTTCCATTTTACATGTACACTATTTTCTTCAATCAAAACATTGAGTTTTCGCTCTCCCTTCATCCCATAAACCAAAAAGGCAAATAGGTCACAACAAAAATAAAATTTTAGAATTTATGTATAGAAAAATTTTAAAAAATAATAAATTTAAGTAAATAAAATTTATTCACGCACCACAAATGAACACAAATTTTTGTTGTCCTAGTTTGGGAAATTCCACTAGTTCAAGCCTAACTGCTTGGAATTTTATAAGAAAGAGATTTCTTGCACACATGCTTGTAACATGTTAAAGATGCAAATCACCTATGGATCCAAACCTTTTAAAGAGAATAAGAAACTCTCATTAAATTCTCAAGTGAACGTGCGGTAGCGTATTTACCCGAGTCACACAAGCCATTATTTTGCCCATTTAAAAAAATTTGACCTAACATTCATAGATGATTGTAATGTCATTTATCAAGCTTAATGGGCTATATTACCCTAAGAAATGGCTTATGGATTGGGTGTATATAAAAACTAAAAGGAGCATACAATCCCTAAAAATGACAGACACTCTTTGGAATTATCTCTCTCTACATTTGTGGATTGTGCATTTCCATTTTAGATGTACTCTATTTTCCTAAATCAAAATTTTGAGTTATCGCTTTCCCTTCATCCCGTAAACCAAAAAGGCAAAAAGATTACAACAAAATGAAAATTTTAGAGTTTATGTATGGAAAAAAATTAAAACAATAATAAATGTAAGTAAAGAAAATTTATTCACACACCACAAATGAACACAAAAGTTTTGTTGACCAAGTTTGGGAAATGCCACAAGTTCAACCCTAACAACATGGAATTTTTTAAGAAAGAGATTTCTTCCACACATGCTTTAGAATGGACATGCATGCTTGTAACATGTTAAAGATTCAAATCATCTACGGATCCAAACCTTTTAAAGAGAACAACAAACGCACATTAAATTCTCAAGTGAACGTGCGGTGGGATATTTACTCGAGTCAAACAAGCCATTATTTTGATCTTTTAAAAAATGCTGACCTAACAATCATAGATGATTGTACATTGATTTATCATACGTAATGGGCTATAGTACCCAAAGAAATGGCATACGGATTGGGAGTCAATACTCAGTTAAAATTCCCCTGCCTCCCCATTCTCTCGACGATTGCAAAACCTGATATATAAAAACTAAAAAGAGCTTACAATCCCTAAAACTTACAAATACTCTTTGGAATTATCTCTCTCTACATTTGTGCATTGTTCATTTCCATTTTAGATGTACTCTTTTTTCTTAAATCAAAACTTTGAGTTTTCGCTCTCCCTTCATCTTGTAAACCAAAAAGACAAATAGATCACAACAAAATGAAATTTTTAGAGTTTATGAGTGGAAAAAATTTAAACAACAACAAATGTAAGTAAGGAAAATTTATTCACACACCACAAATGAACGCAAAAGTTTTGTGGTTCAAGTTTGGGAAATTCCACTAGTTCAACCCTAATAGCTTGGAATTTTGTAAGAAAGAGATTTCTTCCACTTATGCTTTAAAAATCGATATGCCTTCTTGAAACATGTTAAAGATGCAAATCACATATGGATCCAAACCTTTTAAAGAGAATAGCAAACGCTCATTAAATTCTAAAGTGAACGTGCGGTGAGATATTTACCTCAGTCAAACAAGCCATTATTTTGTCCATTTAGAAAAAGCTGACCTAACAATCATATATGATTATAAAGTGATTTATCATGCGTAATGGGCAATAGTACCCTAAGAAATAGCTTACGGTTGGCAGTCAACACTCAATTAAAAATCCCTCTCCTCCCCCTTTTCCCAACCATTGCAAAACTTTATATATAAAAACTGAGAAGAGCTTACAATCCTTGAAAATTACAGACGCTCTCTGGAATTATCTCTCTCTATATTTGTGCATTGTGCATTTCCATTTTAGATGTACTCTATTTTCTTATATCAAAACATTGAGTTTTCGCTATCCCTTTATCCCGTAAAAATAAAAGGCAAATAGATCACAACAAAATGAAAATTTTAGAATTTATGTATGGAAAAAATTTAAAACAATAACAAATGTAAGTAAAGAAAATTTATTCATACATCATAATTGAACACAAAAGTTTTGTTGTCCATGTTTGGGAAATTCCACTAGTTCAACCCTTACAGCTTGGAATTTTATAAGAAAGAGATTTCTTCCACACATGCATTAAAAATGCATTTGCATGCTTGAAACTTGTTAAATTTGCAAATCACCTATGGATCCAAACCTTTTAAAGAGAATAAAAAACGCTCGTTAAATTCTCAATTGAACGTGCCGGGGGATATTTACCCAATTCAAAGAAGCCATTATTTTGCCTAATTACAAAAAGCTGACCTAAGAATCATAGATTATTGTAAAGTGATTTATCATGCGTAATGGGCTATATTACCCTAAAAAATTGCTTATGGATTGGGAGTCAACACTCAGTTAAAAATCCCCCGTCTCCCCCTTTCCCCAGCGATTGCAAAACCTGATATATAAAAAATAAAAAGAGCTTACAATCCCTAAAAATTACAGACACTCATTGGAATTGTCACTCTCTACATTTGTGCAATGTCCATTTCCATTTATGATGTAATCTTTTTTCTTATATCAGAACTTTAGGTTTTCGCTCTCCCTTCTTCCCTACCTAAAAGTCTAAAAGATAAAAAAAAAAAAGAAAATTTAGAGTTAATGTTTGGAAAAATTTTAAAACAATAAAAAATATAATAAAAAAAATTTATTCACACACCACAATTGACCACAAATTTTTTTTTGTCAAGGTTTGGGAAATTCCACTAGTTCAACCTTAACAGCTTGGCGTTTTAGAAGAAAGAGAATTCTTCCACACATGCTTTTAAAATTGATATGCATGCTAGAAACATGTTAAATATGCAAATCACCTATGGATCCAAACCTTTGAAAGAGAATAACAAACGCTCATTAAATTCTCAAGTGAACGTGCGGTGGAATATTTACCCGAGTCAAACAAGCCGTTATTTTGCCCATTTACAAAAAGTTGACCTAACAATCATAGATGATTGTAATTTGATTTATCTTACTTAATGGGCTATATTACCCTAAGAAATGACGGATGGATTGGGAGTCAACACTCAGTTAAAAATCGCCCGTCTCCCCCTTTTCCAGACGATTGCAAAACCTGGTATATAAAAACAAAAAAGAGCTTACAATCCCTAAAAATTACATACACACATTGGAATTATCTCTCTCTACATTTGTGGATTGTGCATTTCCATTTTAAACGTACTCTATTTTCTTAAATAAAAACTTTGAGTTTTCGCTCTCCATTCATCCTGTGAACAAAAAAGGCAAATAGATCCAATAAAATGCAAATTTTAGAGTTAATATATGGAAAAAATTCAAAACAATAACAAATGTAAGTAAATGAAATTTATTCACACCACAAATGAACAGAAAAGTTTTGTTGTCCAAGTTTGGGAAATTCCACTATTTCAACCCTAATAGCTTGGAATTTTATAAGAAAGAGATTTCTTCAACACATGCTTTAAAAATGGATATGCATGCTTGTAACAAGTTAAAGATGCAAATCACTTGTTGATCCAAACCTTTTACAGAGAATAACAAACGCTCATTAAATTCTCAAGTGAACGTGTGGTGGAATATTTACCCGAGTAAAACAAGCCATTATTTTGCCCATTTACAAAAAGTTGACCTAAAAATCATAGATGATTGCAATGTGATTTATCTTGACTAATGGGCTATATTACCCTATGAAATGGATTGTGGATTGGGAGTCAACACTCAGTTAAATTTCCCTCGTCTCCCCTTTTTCCCGAAGATTGCAAAACCTGTTATATAAAAACTAAGAAGAGCTTACCATCCCAAAAAATTACATACACTCTTTGGAATTATCTCTCTCTACATTTGTGGATTGTGCATTTCCATTTTAGATCTACTCTATTTTTTTAAATCAAAACTTTGAGTTTTCACTCTCCTTTCATCCTCTAAACCAAAAAGGCAAATAGATCACAACAAAATAAAAATTTTAGAGTTTATGTAAGGAAAAAATTTAAAACAATAACAAATGTAAAGAAAATTTATTCACACACCACAAATGAACACAAAAGTTTTATTGTCCAAGTTTGGGAAATTCCACCAGTTCAACCCTAACAGCTTGGAATTTTATAAGAAAGAGATTTCTTCCACATATGCTTTAAAAATGGATATGCATGCTTGTAACATGTTAAAGATGCAAATCACCTATGGATCCAAACCTATTAAAGAGAATAACAAACGCTCATTAAATTCTCAAGTGAACTTGCGGTGGGATATTTACCCGAGTCAAACAAGCCATTATTTTTCCCTTCTACAAAAATCTGACCTAACAATCATAGATGATTGTAAAGTTATTTATCGTACGTAATGGGCTATAGTACCCTAAGAAATGGCTTATGGATTGGGTGTCAACACTCAGTCAAAAAATCCCCCGCCTCCCCCTTGTCCCGACGATTGAAAAACCTTATATGTAATAACTAAAAAGAGCTTACAATCCCTAAAAATTACAGACACTCTTTGGAATTATCTCTCTATACATTTGTGCATTGTGAATTTCCATTTTAGATGTACTCTTTTTTCTTAAATCAAAACTTTGAGTTTTCGTTTTCCCTTCATCCCGTAACCCAAAAAGGCAAATAGATCACAACAAAATGAAAATTTTAGAGTTGATGAATGGAAAAAATTTAAAACAATAACAAAAGAAAGTAAGGAAAATTTATTCACACACCACAAATGAACACAAAAGTTTTGTGGGTTAAGTTTGGGAAATTCCACTAGTTCAACCCTAACTGCTTGGAATTTTATAAGAAAGAGATTTCTTCCACTAATGCTTTAAAAATGGATATGCATTCTTGAAACATGATAAAGATGCAAATCACATATGGATCCAAACCTTTTAAAGAGAATAACAAACGCTCATTAAATTCTGTAGTGAACGTGCGGTGAGATATTTACTTGAATCAAACAAGCCATTATTATGCCCATTTACAAAAAGCTGACCTAACAATCATAGAAGATTGTAAAGTGATTTATCGTGGGCAACGAGCGATAGTACCCTAAGAAATAGTTTACGGATTGTGAGTCAACACTCAGTTAAAAATAGCCTGCCTCCCCCTTTTCCCAACGTGATCTAAACCTTCTATATAAAAACTGAAAAGAGCTTACAATCCCTAAAAATTATAGACACTCTTTGGAATTATCTCTCTCTACATTTGTGCATTGTTCATTTCCATTTTAGATGTAGTCTTTTTTCTTAAATCAAAACTTTGAGTTTTCGCTCTCCCTTTGTCCCGTAAACCAGAAAGGCAAATACAACACAACAAAATCAATATTTTAGATTTTATGTATGGAAAAAATTTAAAACAATAACAAATGTAAGTAAAGAAAATTTATTCACACTCCATAATTGAACACAAAAGTTTTGTTGTCCAACTTTGGGAAATTCCACTCGTTGAACCCTAACAACTTGGAATTTTATAACCAAGAGATTTTTTCCACACATGCTTTAAAAATGCATATGCATGCTTGAAACATGTTAAATATGCAAATCACCTATGGATCCAAAGCTTTTAAAGAGAATAACAAACATTGGTTAAATTCTCTAGTGAACGTGCGGTGGGATATTTACCCCAATCAAACAAGCCATTATTGTTCCCATTTACAAAAAGCTGACCTAAAAATCATAGATTGCTGTAAAGTAATTTATCATGCGTAACTGGTTATATTATCCTAAAAAATTGCTTATGGATTGGGTGTCAACACTCAGTTAAAAATCCCCCGTCCCCCCTTTTCCATACGATTGCAAAACCTGATATATAAAAAATTAAAAAGAGCTTACAATCCCTAAAAATTACAAACACTCATTGGAATTATCTCTCTCTACATTTGTGCAATGTGCATTTCCATTTTAGATGTAATCTTTTTTCTTAAATCAGAACTTTGAGTTTTTGCTCTCCCTTCTTCCCATAAACCTAAAAGGCAAAAGATCACATCAAAATGAAAATTTTAGAGTTAATCTATGCAAAAAATTTAAAATAATAACAAATGTATGAAAAAAAATTTATTCACACACAACAAATGAACACAAAAGTTTTGTTGTCAAGGTTTTGGAGTTTTATAAGAAAGCGATTTCTTCCACACATGCTTTAAAAATGGATATGCATGCTTGAAATATGTTAAAGATCCAAATCACCTATGGATCCATACCATTGAAAGAGAATAACAAACGCTAATTAAATTCTCAAGTGAACGTGCGGTGGGATATTTACCCGAGTCAAACAAGCCATTATTTTACCCATTTACAAAAAGTTGACCTAACAATCGTAGATGATTGTAATGTGATTTATCTTGCTTAATGAGCCATATTAACCTAAGAAATGGCTTATGGATTGGGAGTCAACACTCAGTTAAAAATCCCACGTCTCCCCCTTTTCCCGGCGATTGCAAAACCTGATATATAAAAACTAAAAAGATCTTACAATCCCTAAAAATTACATACACTCTTTGGAATTATCTCTCTCCACATTTGTGGATTGTGCATTTCCATTTTAGATGTACTATGTTTTCTTAAACCAAAATTTTGAGTTTTCGCTCTTCCTTCATCCCGTAAACCAAAAAGGCAAATCGATCACAACAAAATGAAAATTTTAGAGTTGATGTATAGAAAAAATTCAAATCAATAACAAATGTAACTAAATAAAATTTATTCACACACCACAAATGAACACAAAAGTTTTGTTGTCCAAGTTTGGGAAATTCCACTAGTTCAAGCCTAACAGATTGGAATTTTATAAGAAAGAGATTTCTTCCACACATGCTTTGAAAATGGATGTGCATGCATGTAACATTTTCAAGATGCAAATTACCTATGGATCCAAGTGAACGTGCGGTGGGATATTTACGCGAGTCAAACAAGCTATTATTTTGCCCATTTACAAAAAGTTGACCTAACATTCATAGATGATTGTATTGTCATTCCCGTAAAAAATGGCTTATAGATTGGGAGTCAACACTCGATTAAAAAACCTCGTCTCCTCCTTTTCCCAAAGATTGCAAAACCTGATGTATAAAAACTAAAAAGAGCTTACAATCCCTAAAAATTACATACACTCTTGGGAATTATCTCTCTCCACATTTGTGGATTGTGCATTTCCATTTTAGATGTACTCTGTTTTCTAAAATCAAAACTTTGTGTTTTCGCTCTCCGTTCATCCCATAAACCAAAAAGGCAAATAAATCACAACAAAATGATTAATTTAGAGTTTATGTATGGAAAAAATTTAAAACAATAACAAATGTAAGTAAAGAAAATTTATTCACACATCACAAATGAACACAAAAGTTTCGTTGTCCAAGTTTGGGAACTTCCACTAGTTCAACCCTAACAGCTTGGAATTTTATAAGGAAGAGATTTATTCCACACATGCTTTAAGAATGGATATGCATGATTGTAACATGTTAAAGATGCAAATCACCTATGGATCCAAACCTTTTAAAGAGAATAACAAACGCTCATTAAATTCTCAAGTGAACAATGCGGTGGGATATTTACCTGAGTCAAACAAGCCATTATTTTTCCCTTTTACAAAAAGTTGACCTAACAATCATAGATGATTGTAAAGTGATTTATCATATGTAATGGGCTATAGTAACCTAAAAATGGCATACGGATTGGGAGTCAACACTCAGTTAAAAATCCCTTGCCTCCTCCTTGTCCCAATGATTGCAAAACATGATATATAAAAACAAAAAAGAGCTTACAATCCCTAAAAAATACGGAAACTCTTTTGAATTATCTCTCTCTATATTTTTGCACTTTTTATTTCCATTTTAGACGTTCTTTTTTTTCTTAAAGCAAAACTTTGAGTTTTCGCTCTCCCTTCATCCTGTAAACGAAAAAGGCAAATAGATCAGAAAAAAATGAAAATTTTTGAGTTTATGTTAGGAAAAAATTAAAAACAATAAAAATTGAAACTAAGGAAAATTTATTCACACACCACAAATGAACACAAAAGTTGTGGTTCAAGTTTGGGAAATTCCACTAGTTCAACCCTTACAACTTGGAATTTTGTAAGAAAGAGATTTCTTCCACTTATGCTTTAAAAATGGATAAGCATTCTTGAAACATGTTAAAGATAAAAATCACATATGGATCCAAATCTTATAAAGAGAACAACAAACACTCATTAAATTTTGAAGTAAACGTGCGATGAGATATTTACTTAAGTCAAACAAGCCATTATTTTGCCCATTTACAAAAAGCTGACCTAACAATCATAGATGATTGTAAAGTGATTTATCTTGCTTAACGGGCTATATTACCATAAGAAATGTCTTATGGATTGGGAGTCAACACTTAGTTAAAAATCCCCCGTCTCCCCCTTTTCCAGACGATTGCAAAACCTGATATATAAAAACTATAAACAACTTTCAATCCCTAAAAATTACATACACTCTTTGGAATTATCTCTCTCTAAATTTTTGGATTGTGCATTTCCATTTTAGATATACACTATTTTCTTAAATCAAAACTACGAGTTTTCGCTCTCCCTTCATCCCGTAAACCAAAAAGTCAAATAGATCACAACAAAATGAAAATTTGAGAGTTTATTTTGGAAAAAAATTAAAAAAATAAAAAATGTAAGTAAATAAAATTTATTCACACACCACAAATGAACAAAAAAGTTTTGTCGTCCAAGTTTTTGAAATTCCACTAGTTCTACCCTTACAGCTTGGAATTTTATAAGAAAGAGATTTCTACCACACATGCTTGAAAAATGGATATGCATGCTTGTAACATGTTAAAGATGCAAATCACCTATGGATCCAAAGCTTTTAAAGAGAATAACAAACGCTCATTAAATTCTCAAGTTAACGTGTGGTGGGATATTTACCCAAGTCAAACAAGCCATTATTTTTCCCATTTAAAAAATTTGACCTAAGAATCACAGATGATGGTAATGTGATTTATCTTGCTTAACGGGCTATATTACCCTAACAAATGGCTTATGGATTGGGAGTCAATACTCAGTTAAAAATCTCCCGTCTCCCCTTTTTCACGAAGATTGCAAAACCTGATATAAAAAACTAAAAAGAGCTTTCAATCCCTATAAATTATATACACTCTTTGGAATTATCTCTCTCTACATTTTTGGATTGTGCATTTCCATTTTAGATGTACTCTGTTTTCTTAAATCAAAGCTTTGAGTTTTCGGTATCCCTTCATCCCGTAAACAAAAAAGACATATAGATCACAACAAAATGAAAATTTTAGAGTTTATGTATGGTAAAAATTTAAAACAATAACAAATGTAAAAAAATTTTATTCACACACCACAAATGAACACAAAAGTTTTGTTGTCCAAGTTTGGGAAATTCCACTAGTTCAACCCTAACGCTTGGAATTTTATAAAAAAGAGATTTCTTCCACACATGCTTTAAAAATGGATATGCATGCTTGTAACATGTTAAAGATGCAAATCACCTATGGATCCAAACCTTTTAAAGAGAATAACAAACGCTCATTAAATTCTCAAGTGAACGTCCGGTTGGATATTTACCTGAGTCAAGCAAGCCATTATTTTTTCCTTTTACAAAAAGATGACCTAACAATCATAAATGATTGTAAAGTGATTTATCATACGTAATGGGTTGTAGTACCCTAAGAAATGGCTTACGGATTGGGTGTCAACACTCAGTTAAAAATCCCCTACCTCCCCCTTGTCCCGACGATTGCAAAAACCTGATATATAAAAACTAAAAAGACCTTACAATCCCTAAAAATTACAGACACTCTTTGGAATTATTTCTCTCTACATTTTTGCATTGTGCATTTCCATTTTAGATGTAGTTTTTTTTCTTAAATGAAAATTTTGAGTTTCGCTCTCCCTTCATCCCGTAACCCAAAAAGGCAAATACATCCCAACAAAATGAAAATTTTAGAGTTTGTGTATGGAAAAAACTTTAAAAAATAACAAATGTAAGTAAGGAAAATTTATTCACACACGACAATGAACACAAAAGTTTTGTGGTCCAAATTTGGGAAATTCCACTAGTTCAACCCTAACAGCTTGGAATATTATAAGAAAGAGATTTCAGCCACTTATGCTTTAAAATTGATAAGCATTCTTGAAAAATGTTAAAGATTGAAATCACATATGGATACAAATCATTTAAAGAGAATAGCAAACGCTCATTAAATTTTGAAGTGAATGTGCAATGAGATATTTACCTGAGTCAAACAAGCCATTATTTTGCCCATTTACAAAAAGCTGACATAACAATCATAGATGATTGTAAAGTGATTTATCGTGCATAACGGGCTATATTACCCTAAGAATTGGCTTATGGATTGGGAGTCAACACTCAGTTAAAAATCCCCTGCCTCCCCCTTTTCCCGACGATTGCAAAACCTGATATATAAAAACTTAAAAAAGCATACAATCCCTAAAAATTACTGACACTCTTTGGAATTATCTCTCTCAAAATTTGTGCATTTTGCATTTCATTTTAGATGTACTCTTTTTTCTTAAATCAAAACTTTGAGTTTTCGCTCTCGCTTCATCCTGTAAATGTAAAAGGCAATAGATCACAAAAAATTGAAAATTTTAGAGTTTATGTATGGAGAAAATTTAAAACAATAACAAATGTAAGTAAATAAAATTTATTCACACACCACAAATGAAGACAAAAGTGTTGTTGTCATGATTGGGGAAATTCCACTACTTCAACCCTAACAGCTTGGAGTTTTGTAAGAAAGAGATTTCTTCCACACATACCTTAAAAATGGATATGCATGATTGAAACATGTTAAAGATGCAAATCACCTATGGATCCAAACCTTTTAAAGAGAATAACAAACGCTCATAAAAATTCTCAAGTGAACGTGCGGTGGATATTTAGCCGAGTCAAACAAGCCATTATTTTGACCATTTACAAAAAGTTGACCCAACAATCATCGATGATTTTAAAGTGATTTATCATGCGTAACGGGCTATATTACCCTAAGAAATGGCTTATGGATTAGGAATCAACACTCAGGTTAAAAATCCACCGCCTCCCCCTTTTCCTGACGATTGCAAAACCAGATATATAAAAAAATAAAAAGAGCTTCCAATCCCTAAAAATTATAGACATTCTTTGGAATTATCTCTCTCTACATTTGTGCATTGTTCATTTCCATTTTAGATGTAATCTTTTTTCTTAAATTAAAACATTGAGTTTTCGCTCTCCCTTCATTCTGTAAACCAAAAAGGTAAATAGAGCACCACAAAATGAAAATTTTAGAGTTTATTTCTGGAAAAAATTTAAAACAATAACAAATTATGTAAAGAAAGTTTATTCACACACCACAAATGAACACAAAAAGTTTTGTTGTCCAAGTTTGGGAAATTCCACTAGTTCAACCCTTACAGCTTGGAATTTTATAAGAACGACATTTCTACCACACATGCTTTAAAAATGGATATGCATGCTTTTAACATGTTAAAGATGAAAATTACCTATGGATCCAAACATTTGAAAGAGAATAACAAACGCTCATTAAATTCTCAAGTGAACCTGCGGTGGGATATTTACCCGAGTCATACAAGTCATTATTTGGCCCTTTTACAAAAAGCTGACCTAACAATCATAGAAGATTGTACAGTGATTTATCGTGTGTAACGAGCTATAGTACCCTAGGAAATTGTATACGGATAGGGAGTCAACACTCAGTTAAAAATCCCCCGCCTCCCCCTTTTCCCGACGATAGCAAAACCTGATATATAAAAACTAAAAAGAGCTTACAATCCCTAAAAATTTCAGACACTCTTTGGAATTATCTCTCTCTACATTGTTGCATTGTGAATTTCCATTTTAAATGTAGTATTTTTTCTTAAATCAAAACATTGAGTTTTCTCTTTCCCTTAATCCCTTAACCAAAAAGGCAAATAGATCACAACAAAATGAAAATTTTAGAGTTTATGTATCAAAAAAATTTAAAACAATAACAAATGTAAGTAAAGAGAATTTATTCAGACACCACCAATGAACACAAAAGTTTTGTTGTCCAAGTTTGTGAAATTCCACTAGATCAACCCTAACAGCTTGGAATTTTATAAGAAAAAAATTTCTTCCAAACATGCTTTAAAAATGGATATGGATGCTTGTAACATGTTAAAGATGCAAATCACATATGGATCCAAACCTTTTAAAGAGAATAACAAATTCTTATTAAATTCTCAAGTGAACGTGCGGTGGGATATATACCTGAGTCAAACAAGCCATTATTTTGCCCATTTACAACAAGCTGACCAAACAATCATAGATGATTGTAAAGTGATTTATCGTGCGTAATGGGCTATATTACCCTAAGAAATGGCTTATGTATTGCGAGTCAATACTCAGTTAAAAATCCCCTTCCTCCACCTTTTCCCGACGATTGCAAAACCTGATATTTAAAACTAAAAAGAGCTTACAATCCCTAAAAATTACAGACACTCTTTGGAATTATCTCCCTCTACATTTGTGCATTGTCAATTTCCATTTTAGATGTCCTCTTTCTTCTTAAATCAAAACTTTGCGTTTTCACACTCCCTTCATTCCGTAAACAAAAAATGCAAATTGATCACAACAAATTGAAAATTTCAGACATTATGTGAGGAAAAAATTTAAAACAATAACAACTGTTGGTAAAGAAAATTTATTCACACCACTAATGAATACAAATGTTTTGTTGTCCAAGTTTTGGAAATTCCACTAGTTCAACCCTAACAGCTTGGAATTTTATAAGAAAAAGATTTCTACCCCACATGCTTTAAAAATGGATATGCATGCCTGAAACATGTTAAAGATGCAAATCACCAATGGATCCAAACTTTTTAAAGAGAATAACAAATGCTCATTAAATTCTCATGTCAACGTGTGGTGGGATATTTACCCGAGTCCAATAACCCATTATTTTGCCCATTTACAAAAAGTTGACCTAACAATCATAGATTATTGCAAAGTGATTTATCATGCGTAACCGGCTATATTACCCTATGAAATGGCTTACAGATTCGGAGTCAACACTCAGTTAAAAATCCCCTACCATCCCCTTTTCCCGACGATTGCAAAACCCTAAAATTACAAAATAAAAAGAGCTTAAAATCCCAAAAAAATATGGACACTCTTTGGAATTCTCTCTCTCTACATTTTTGGATTGTGCATTTGAATTTTAGATGTACTCTTTTTTCTTAAATCAAAACTTTGAGTTTTTCGCTCTCCCTAAATCCCATAATCCAAAAAAGCAAATAGATCACAACAAAATGAAAATTTTAGAGTTTATGTATGGAAAAAATTTGAAAAATTAACAAATGTAAGTAAAGAAAATTTATTCATATACCACAAATGAACACAAAAGCTTTGTTGTTCAAGTTTAGGAAATTCCACTTGTTCAACCCTAATAGCTTGGAAGTTTATAAGAAAGAGATTTCTTCCACATAAGCTTTAAAAATGGATATGCATGCTTGAAACATGTTAAAGATTCAAATCCAATATGGATCCAAACCTTTTAAAGAGATTAACAAACGCTCATTAAATTCTCTAGTGAACGTGCGGTGGGATAATTACCGGAATCAAACAAGCCATTATTTTACCCATTTAAAAAATGTTGACTTAAAAATCATAGATGATTATAAAGTGATTTATCTTGTGTAACGGGCTATAGTACCCTTACAAAAGGCTTATGGATTGGGAGCAACACTCAGTTAAAAATCCCCTGCCTCCCCTTTTTCCCGATGATTGTAAAACCTGATATATAAAAACTAAAAAGAGCGTACAATCCCTAAAATTACATACACTCTTTTGAATTATCTCTCTGTACATTTGTGCATTGTGCATTTTCATTTTAGATGTACTCTTTTTTCTTAAATCAAAACTTTGAGTTTTCACTCTCCCTTTATCCCGTAAACAAAAAAGGCAAATAAATCACAACAAAATAAAAATTTTAGAGTTTATGTATGGAAAAAATTTAAAACAATAACAAATTTAAGGAAAATTTATTCACACACCACAAATGAACACAAAATTTTTGTTGTCCAAGTTTGGGTAATTCCTCTAGCTCAACCCTAACAGCTTGGAATTTTATAAGAAAGAGATTTCTTCCACATGAGCTTTAAAAATGGATACGCATGCTTGAAACATGTTAAAGATGCAAATCACATATGGATCCAAACCTTTTAAAAATAATAACAAACGCTTATTAAATTCTCAACTGAACGTGCGGTGGGATATTTACAGGAGTCAAACAAGCCATTATTTTTCCCTTTAACAAAAAGCAGACCTAACCATCATAGATGATTTTAAAGTGATTTATCATGCGTAATGGGCTATATTACCCTAAGAAATGGCTTATGGATTGGAGTCAACACTTAGTTAAAAATCCCCGGACTCCCCCTTTTCCTAACGATTGCAAAGCCTGATATATAAACACTAAAAAGAGCTTACATTTCCTAAAAATTGCAAACACTCTTTGGAATTATCTCTCTCTACATTTGTGCATTGTCCATTTCTATTTTAGATTTACTCTTTTTTATTAAATCAAAACTTTGTGTTTTCGCGCTCCCTTCATGCGGTAAACGAAAAAGGCAAAGAGATCACAGCAAAATGAAAATTTAAAAGTTTAAGTGTGGAAAAAATTTAAAACAATACCAAATGTAAGAAAAGAAAATTTAGTCGCACACCACAAATGAACACAAAAGTTTTGTTTTCCAAGTTTGGAAAATTCCACTAGTTCAACCCTAACAACTTGGAATTTTATAAGATAGAGATTTCTTCCACACTTGCTTTAAAAATGGATATGCATGCTTGAAACATGTTAAAGATTCAAATCACCTATGGATCCAAACCTTTTAAAGAGAATAACAAACGCTCATTAAATTCTCAAGTGAACGTGCGGTGGGATATTTACCCGAGTCAAACAAGCAATTATTTTACCCTTTCACAAAAAGCTGACCTAACAATCACAGATGATTGTACAGTCATTTATCGTGCGTAACGGGCTATAGTACCCTAAGAAATAGCTTACGGATTGGGAGTCAACACTCAGTTTCAAATCCCCGCCTCCCCCTTTTCCCAACGATTGTAAAACCTGATATATAAAAACTAAAAAAAGCTTACAATCCCTAAAAATTACAGACATGCTTTTGAATTATCTCTCTCTACATTGTTGAATTGTGCATTTCCATTTTAAAAGTACAATTTTTTCTTAAATCAAAACTTTGAGTTTTCTCTTTCCCTTAATCCCTTAACCAAAAAGGCAAATAGATCACAACAAAATGAAATTTTTGGAGTTTATGTATGGAAAAAATTTAAAACAATAACAAATGTAAGTAAAGAGAATTTATACATAGAACACGAATGAACGCAAAAGTTTTGTTGTCCAAGTTTGTGAAATTCCACTCGATCAGCCCTAACAGCTTGGAATTTTATAAGAAAGAGATTTCTTCCAAATAAGCTTTAAAAATGGATATGCATGCTTGAAACAGCTTAAAGATGCAAATAATCTATGGATGCAAACCTTTTAAAGAGAATCACAAACGCTCATTAAATTTTCAAGCGAATGAACGTGAGGTGGGATATTTCCCCGAGTCACACAAGCCATTATTTTGCCCTTTTACAAAAAGCTGACCTAAAAATCATAGATGATTGTACAATGATTTATCGTGCGTAACATGCTATTTTACCCTAAGAAATGGCTTACGGATTGGGAGTCAACACTCAGTTAAAAATCCCCCACCTCCCCCTTTTCCCGACGATTGCAAAACCTGATATATAAAAACTAAAAAGAGTTTACAATCCCTAAAAATTACAGACACTGTGATGAATTATCTCTTTCTACATTTTTGCATTGTGAATTTCCATTTTATACGTACTATTTTTTCTTAATTCAAATGTTTGAGTTTTCGCTCTCTCTTCATCCTGTAAACCAAAAAGGCAAATAGATCACAACAAAATGAAAATTTTAGAGTTAATGTATGGAAAAAATTTAAAACAATAACAAATGTAGAAAAAAAAATTTATTCAAACACCACAAATGAAAAAAAAAGTTTTGTTGTTAGGGTTTGGGAAATTTCACTAGTTCAACCTGAATAGCTTGGAGTTTTATAAGAAAGAGATTTCTTCTACACATGCTTTAAAAATTTATATGCATGCTTGAAACTTCATAAAGATGCAAATCACCTTTGATCCAAACCTTTTAAAGAGAATAGCAAATGCTCATTAAATTCTCAAGTGAACGTGCGGTGGGATATTTGCCTGAGTCAAACAAGCCATTATTTTGCCCATTTATAAAAAGTTGACCTAACAATCATAGATGATTGTAATGTGATTTATCTTACTTAATGGGTTATATTACCCTAAGAAATGCCTTATGGATTGGGAGTCAACACTCAGTTAAAAATCCCCCATCTCCCCCTTTTCCCGATGATTGCAAAACCTGATATATAGAAATTAAAAAGATTTACAATCCCTAAAAATTACAGACACTCTTTGGAATTATTTCTTTCTACATTTGTGTATTGTGCATTTCAATTTTATATGTACTCTTTTTTCTTAATTCAAAACTTTGATTTTTCTCTCTCCCTTCATCCCGTAAACAAAAAACGCAAATAGATCACAACAAAATAAAAATTTTAGAGTTTATGTATGGAAAAAAAATTTAAAAATAACAAATGTAAGTAAATAAAATTTATTCACACACCAAAAATGAACACAAAAGTTTTGTTATCCAAGTTTGGGAAATTCCACTAGTTCAACCCTAACAACTTGGAATTTTATAAGATAGAGATTTCTTCCACATAAGCTTTAAAAATGGATATGCCTTCTTGAAACATGTTAAATATGCAAATCACATATGGATCTAAACCTTTTAAAGAGAATAACAAAAGCTCTTTAAATTCTCAAGTGAACATTTGTGGGATATTTACATGAGTCAAAAAAGCCATTATTTTGCCCATTTACAAAAAGTTGACCTAACAATCACCAATGATTGGAAAGTGATTTATCATACGTAACGGGCTATATTACCCTAAGAAATGGCTTATGGATTGGGATTCAACACTTAGTTAAAAATCCCCTGTCTCCCCCTTTTCCAGACGATTCCAAAACCTGATATATAGAAACTAAAAAGAGTTTACAATCCCTAAAAATTACAGACACTCTTAGGAATTTTTTTTATCTACATTTGTGTATTGTACATTTCCATTTTATATGTACTCTTTTTTCTTAATTCAAAACTTTGAGTTTTCTCTCTCGCTTCATCCCGTAAACCAAAAAGGCAAATAGATCACAACAAAATGAAAATTTTAGAATTTATGATTGGAAAAAATTTAAAACAATAACAAAAGTAAGTAAATAAAATTTAATCACACACCACAAATGAACACAAAAGTTTTATTGTCCAAGTTTGGGAAATTCCACTAGTTCAACCATAACAGCTTAGAATTTTATAAGATAGAGATTTCTTTCACATAAGCTTTAAAAATAGATATGCCTTCTTGAAACATGTTAAATAGAGGGCCTGTCCTGTTCAATGGAAAAGCTGGGTCTAGTGTTTGTGATCACTAGTTTTCCTTCTATCTCCTTTATGGTTTTTCGAGAGAGAGGAAGGTGTCTGGGTGCCAAAGGTTGAACTACCCATTCTGTTGGCCATGTTAACTCTCTTGGGTCGAGTTCTTCTATGGTCAAGTTTTCAGAATAACCAATGTTTTTGGCTAATTCTGTGAGTTTCTTTGAATCTTTAACTGGAACCTTTCCAGTGTTGATTCCTCGGGCTACTATGCATACAAGTATGCGCATAACTCTTCTTCCTAGTTGAATTCCATTTTTCGACCAGTTGTCTGTATAGATTTTTAGGGACAAGGTATCTTGGATGTGCTTGTCTTCAAAATCTATTTGTAGATTGGGCCATGTTGTAAAGGATACTGGGCCTAATCCTAAATTTTCTCTAACTCCTCCGAGTAGGGTTTTTTCAAAATTATTCTTCACAGAGTTATCAACTATAGCTGCTATGAAGGGTAAATTCTGATTGATTCGTATTAAGGGGTCTAATCCTATACGAACTAATCCATAATGGACATATTTGAATCTTTTTAGCTTAGCTAAGTCAGATTCACTTAATAATCTGTAGCAGAAAGTACCTGAGTCGGTATCCTGTATTTCTACAGATAGTTCCTTCTGGAAGACGAAGGATTTCTTTTGGAATTCAATCCAATCTTTGTTGTAGACTTCAGTTATCCGAGGGATACTTAATGTCCACTTTTGTCCATCCTGCATCAGATTAGGATGTTCATCGTATTCTCCCTGTGTTTCATGCTGTATATGAACACTATTTTGGAGAGAAGTACATTCTATTCCTATTTGTTCAGACATTTAGGAATTTTAGATGGATCTAAACCTTTTAAAGAGAATAACAAACACTCGTTAAATTCTCAAGTGAACATGCTTGGGATATTTACATGAGTCAAACTAGCCATTATTTTGCCCATTTATAAAAACCTAACCTAAATATCACAAATGAATGTAAAGTGATTTATCGTACGTAACGGGCTATATTACCCTAAGAAATGGCTTATGGATTGGGATTCAACACTCAGTTAAAAATCCTTTGCCTCCCATTTTTCCCGTCGATTGCAAAACCTGATATATAAAAACTAAAAAGAGCTTACAATCCCTAAAAATTACAAACACTCTTTGGAAATATCTCTCTCTAAATTTGTGCATTTTCCATTTCAATTTTAGATGTACTCTTTTTTCTTAAATCAAAACTTTGAGTTTTCACGCTCCCTTCTTGCCGTAAACTAAAAAGGCAAATTGATCACAACAAAAAGAAAATTTTAGAGTTTATGTGTGGAAAAAATTTAAAACAATAACAAATGTAAGTAAAGAAAATTTATTCACACACCACCAACGAACACAAAATTTTTGTTGTCCAAGTTTGGGAAATTCCACTAGTTCAACCCTAACAGCTTGGAATTTTATAAGAAAGAGATTTCTTCGACACATGCTTTGAAAATGGATATGCATGCTTGAAACATGTTAAAGAAGCAAATCACCTATGGATCCAAACATTTTAAAGAGAAGAACAAATGCTCATTAAATTCCCAAGTGAACGTGCTGTGGGATATTTACCCGAGTCAAACAAGCCATTATTTTGTCCTATACAAAAAGTTGACCTAATAATCATAGATGATTGTACAGGGATTTATCGTGCAAAACGGGCTATATTACCCTAAGAATTGGCTTATGGATTTGGAGTAAATACACAGTTAAAAATCCCCTGCCTCCCCCTTTTCCTGACGATTGCAAAACCTGATATATAAAAACTTAAAAAAGTTTACAATCCCTAAAAATTACAGACACTCTTTGAAATTATCTCTCTCTAAATTTGTGCATTATGGATTTCATTTTAGATGTACTCTTTTTTCTTCAATCAAAAATTTGAGTTTTCGCTCTCCCTTCATCCTATAAACCAAAAAGGCACCACAAATGAAGACAAAAGTTTTGTTGTCATGGTTTGGGAAATTCCACTAGTTGAATCCAAACAACTTGGAGTTTTCTAAGAAAGAGATTTCTTCCACACAAACTTTAAAAATGGATATGCATGCTTGAAGCATGTTAAAGATGCAAATTACCTATGGATCCAAACCTTTTAAAGATAATAACAAACGCTCATTAAATACACAAGTGAACGTGTGGTGGGATATTTGGCCTAGTCAAACAAGCCATTATTTTGACCATTTACAAGTAGTTGACTTAACAACCATTGATGATTGTAAATTGATTTATCATGCGTAAGGGCTATATTACCCTAAGAAATGGCTTATGGATTGGGAATCAACACTCAGGTTAAAAATCCACCGCCTCCCCCTTTTCCCGACGATTGCAAAACCAAATATCTAAAAACTAAAAAAAGCTTACAACCCCTAAAAATTATAGACACTCTTTGGAATTATCTCTCTCTAAATTTGTGCATTGTGCATTTCCATTGTAGATGTAATCTTTTTTCTTAAATCAAAACATTGAGTTTTCGCTCTCCCTTCATCTTGTAAACCAAAAAGGCAAATAGATCACAACAAAATAAAAAATTTAGAACAATAACAAATGTAAATAAATAAAATTTATTCACACACCACAAATGAACACAAAATTTTTGTTGTCCAAGTTTTGGAAATTCCACTACTTCAACCCTAAGAGCTGTGAATTTAATAAGAAATTCATTTCTTCCACACATGCTTTAAAAATGGATAGGCATGCTTGTAACATGTTAAAGATGCAAATCTCCAATGGATCCAAACCTTTGAAAGAGAATAACAAACGCTCGTTAAATTATCAAGTGAACGTGCGGTGGGATATTTACCCGAGTCAAACAAGCCATTATTTTGCCCTTTTACAAAACGCTGAACTAACAATTGATGTAAAATTTAGTTACATCGGCTTTAATACCTCTCAAGCGTACGAATCGTTCATGTACTCTAGTAGTAAGCGAGGGTCATATCCACTGGGAGGATTGAATTCTGTGTATTCTTCAGTCAACTAGCCTAACCAAATATGATGAATTAATCTGAACTAAACACTAATTATATCCTAAATTATCAAGCAATAATCTAATTAACTACTTACACAACAGGAAACGTCAACTCTGGATTTTACCGTGATTCGTGCCTCTCGAGCGCCACGTAACCACGAATCCGGATTCTCAATCCTTGCGTCTAGCCCCTCTCGGGCGCCTAGAGTTAATGACAAAGAGAGGATTAGAATAGAATGCAGAGAATCAATTTCCTATTGAGATGATGCTAAAATTATCAACTCTCGATTTTACCATCATTCATGCCTCTCTCGAACGCCACGTAATCACGAATCCGATTTCTCAATCCTTGTGTCTAGCCACTCTTAGGCGCATAGAGTGAAAGACAGAAATCAGATTAAAATACCAAAATTCAACCTCAATTACTCCCCTTCTTCCTCCTCTCGCTCGGGCAGCAACTCGTTCTCACAGGTGCTGCAATTTCCCGAAATCAATGGCTTCGGGTTGGCAAGAGTGAGTGGCCGGAGGTAGAGAGGACGCCGGCGACGTTCTCACAGGTGCTGCAATTTCCTGAAATCAATGGCTTCGGGTTGGCAAGAGTGAGTGGCCGGAGGTAGAGAGGACGCCGGCGACGACGGTTAGAAGCCGACGGACAGAGGTAACGTCCGGCGAAGAGCGAAACAGAGCTGACGTTCTCTAATCGGCTCTCTCGAGTCTCGGTTGGAGTCGGAATGGCTCCGGGACTGGTCGGAATATGTGATAGACGCCGGAGGATGGTTGGAAAGCGGGATTGGCACCAGAGAAGCCCTCTCGGATCACTTCTCGGCCTGGCGAGTGATGACTGTCGAACTCACCTCGATGGAGACTCTCTCGAGTTCTCCTCGGGTTTGTTCTCGGTTGCTGGACGGCGGTGGATGATGGTGGACGACGGTGGCGCGGCAAAAGGTATTGGCCCGACGAACGACGGTGGGGAACTCCTCTCGGGTCCTCCCCTGTTTCCGGTCAAAAACCTCTGTTTTGGTCTCCGTTTCTGTTTTCTCTTCACGCTGCCTTCGACCGTCTTCATTCGACGCTTCCCTTTGCTTTAAATATGATTTTTCTTATTTTAAAATGATTTTCCCTAGAAATTACCTCCATTTCTCTAAGGGCATTTTGGTAAATATCTTCTTCTCCACCCAAATTCTCCTAAAATTCCATAATTAAATCTATAAAAAGTATTTCAGGAAGAAATAAACGTTAAAAACAATGAAATATAATTCAGGAGAGAAAAATATGCAATATCGACAGTGATTAATGCCAAATTCAATAAATGCTCATTTCATTTGAAACCCGACAAATAACTACCTATAACACAATTATAAAGGTTATTCTATCATAATTAACCTAGTTCTCATGTCAGAATATGACATCTATCACACCCCCAAACCTAAATCTTTGCTAGTCCCTAGCAAAACAACAATCGAACCAAAATTAAGCCTAGGAAAACAAAATGCCACTTTCGTAGGGAGCACGATTGCATTTAGTGCATGCAACAAGCCGTTAAACCCCTACTCTGCAGTAGTGGACGAGTTATGTCTCGTGAGGGTTTGCTTGGAATTTACCCACAAAATTCATCTATATCAATAATATAAAAAGAAAAACTGAAGAAAATTTACTCCTCATTAGCATATGACTAACACTTAGTATCGTAAAATATCTGAAAATCATATGAGATCTTGCGAAATTTGAAAACCTGTGTAAAATATAGCCTATTATCAATCCAAATACACTCATTGTTAGTCCACCTGAACCAATGTGACCCATAAGCTATTACTTCAACAGAACAAAGAGGCAACAAATAACAATAAAATCCTGGTCACATCACAATTAAGAGAAAATAGTAGAGTAAGCCTATTGTCTGACAATCTCACAAAAGAAATATACTAATTTCAATCTTGACCTGCAACTTCTTTCAAATTACAATTCATCATCAAAGCTAAGGAAACTCATTGCTTTGAGATTTAAAACCACTTTACGCTATTACCAGCGCACTTTTGCTATTACCAGCGTAATTTTTTTCTTCACTTAATACTTTTGGTATTACCACCATTTTGTATTCGTCTTCACTGCACATGCACTTATTTTTAAGTAACCGACTGTTCCGGTGCATGTCCCTGGGTTTGCCAGGCTGTTTCTGAAGTTATCTGTCTTTTGCAAGCAAGAGCATTTCCATTCGCATTCATACATTACAACAAGGAATTTCACTGAGGTATAAAAAAGATTGAGTTCAAACAGGCATACAAGACTATTCAGACTAACATAGATCAACACTAGATTTACATGTTCTCTTTTGCAACTAAGTTCCAAGTCTAATGCAATAGTAAGTTATCCCACTGAATTCTCATGGATCACAACAAATGATATCAGATTTCTAATAGGCATATTCTACACAGTTTTACGATCATTTTTGAAACACATTTGAGGAACTTATTTTAACTCTACTAATGTTAACCACATACTAAGAGGAATAATTTGAAAACCACGAACAAAAATCGAAAGAAAATTATTGCTAAGACATAAAAGAGTCGTTCCTCCCCCCCCCCCCCCAAACCTAAACCTGACATTGTCCTCAATGGGGAAAAGTTAAAAAACTATAACGACTATAGAAAAAAAAGAATAATAAAGACCCCCAGGAATGATACATAGTCTCCCTCGAAGAAGGTTTACTCGTATCAGCCGTACCCGTAGGTAATCATCCGTAGATGAAACCGCTATCCCACATCACACTTTGAAGAAATCTCCGTGTGACTGGCCACTGAAGGCAGCAGGAATCACGTGCTGAACACAAGTCCTTAAGTTACTCACCATAAGGTTTTCATTCAATACTTCAAGATCGAACTGGTCAATCCCAGAACTGTTGTTTGAGTACAGACCTGTCAAACTGGGGACCAAAAGTCTGGTCATCGACTACCGGAACCATTTATGCTCTCAGCCGACAAGAGAGTATGAATAAACCAAAAAAAATAAAATAAAAATAAAACTGTAATGTACAAAGGGATAGAAACGTGGGGATTGCCCACAATGTGCTAAGTTTATAGTCGTAAGCAAGACTCTGACGCATTCAAGATGAAATGACAGGTTCCTCCAATAAAATCACCATCACCTCCTCCGGTGTGGGGACATTCTCAAGATACGGTTTGAGCCTCTGACCGTTAACTTTGAAGATCGACCCGTCTCCGTGATTACGGATCTCAATAGCGCCATGAGGAAACACCTGTGTAACTTCAAATGGACCGGACCACCTGGATCTTAGCTTCCCTGGAAACAAATGCAATCGTGAGTTATAAAGTAAAACATTCTGCCCAACAGTAAAAGACTTGCGAAAAATAGATTTATCATGTAAAAGCTTTGTTCGCTCCTTATACAGTTTGGCATTCTCATAAGCATCATGACATATCTCCTCCAACTCATTCAATTGCAACTTTCTCTCCTCACCCGCTTTAGTTAAATCAAAATTTAAAGCCTTAATGGCCCAATAAGCTCTATGCTCAAGCTCAACAGGTAGATGACATGCTTTGCCGAACACTAGGCGAAATGGAGACATCCCAATAGGAGTCTTATAAGCGGTTCGATAGGCCCATAAAGCATCGTCCAATCGAGTGGACCAATCTTTCCTATCAAAGCGAACCGACTTCTCCAAAATCTGTTTGATCTCCCTATTAGAGATTTCCAATTGACCACAAGTTTGTGGGTGGTACGGAGTGGACACCCGATGAGTGATGGAATATTTCTTCAATAAGGTCTCAAATGCTCTGTTACAAAAATGAGATCCCCCATCACTGATGATCTCTCTCGAGGTACCAAATCGATTAAAGATATTTTCTTTTAAAAAATTTACCACCACTTTGTGATCGTTTGTCTTACATGATATAGCTTCAATCCATTTAGAGACATATTCAACAGCAACAAGGATGTATTGATAGCCGAACGAGACAAGAAAAGGACCCATGAAGTCAATACCCCACACATCAAACAATTCAATAATAAGAGTGGGGTTAAGAGGCATCATGTTCTTCCTAGACAAACAACCAGTTCATTGGCATTTATCACACACCTGACAAAACTCATGGGCATCTCTAAATAATGAAGGCCAATAGAAACCACATTGCAAGACTTTAGCCGTTGTCTTTCTAGCACCAAAATGTCCATCACATGCGTGGGAATGACAAAATTCAAGAATGTTGGCAAAGTCTTACTCATGTACACAACGCCTAATGACTTGGTCAGAACACACCTTGAACATATAAGGGTCATCCCAAAAAAAATGTTTGACTTGGGAAAAGAATTTCAACCTATCTTGTTTACTCCAATAATCAGGAATCTTATGAGTTACAAGATAGTTGACTATGTCAGCAAACCAAGGCAACTAGGATACTTGGAGAAGTTGTTCATCAGGGAAGGAATCATTTAAAGGAAGGAATCCTTCCTGAGGTATTACACAAATCCTAGATAGATGATCAGCAACAACATTCTCACAACCCTTCTTATCTCGAATCTCAAGGTCAAATTCTTGCAATTGCATGATCCATCTAATCAAGCGAGGTTTAGTGTCCTTGATGGATAATAAGTACTTCAAAGCAGAATGATCAGTGAACACTATAACCTTTGACCCTAACAGATATGATCTGAATTTGTTCAAGACAAACACAACAGCTAGCAACTCCTTCTCAGTGGTAGTGTAATTCAATTGAGCATCATGAAGAGTTCGGCTAGCATATTGAATGACACAGGGCATTTTATCCGTCTTTTGCCCCAAAACTGCCCCCAATGCATAGTCAGAGGCATCACACATCAACTCAAAAGGCAAAGAACAAATAAGGGGTTGGACAATGGGTGCAGTGGACAAACATTTCTTCAGTGTTTCAAAAGCATGAATACAGGCATCATCAAAGGCGAAAGCAACATCTTGAGCAAGTAAATTCATCAAAGGACGAGAAATTTTGCTAAAGTCTTTAATGCAACGCCTATAGAACCCAGCATGGCCAAGGAAAGAACGCACCCCCTTCATAGAAGTAGGTGGTGGCAGATTGGCAATTAGGTCAACCTTGGCTTTGTCCACTTCTACACCCCGCTCAGACACTACATGTCCTAAAACAATTCCTTCTTTCACCATGAAGTGGCATTTTTCCCAATTCAAGACTAAATTGGACTTAATGCAACGGGACAATACGAGTGAAAGATCGTGAAGACATGTATCAAAACTAGAGCCAAACACAGAAAATTCATCCATAAAGACCTCTAAAAATTCACCAATCATGTCAGAAAAGATACTCATCATGCACAGTTGGAAAGTGGTTGGCGCATTGCATAAACCAAAAGGCATGCGTCTGTAAGCATAGGTGCCAAACGGACACGTGAATGTGGTCTTTTCCTGGTCTTCTGGAGCAATGGGAATTTGATTGTAGCCAGAGTATCCATCTAAGAAGCAATAAAAATTGTGGCCGGCCAATCGCTCTAGTACCTGATCAATGAAAGGTAGTGGGAAGTGATCCTTCTTAGTGGCGGAATTAAGTTTTCTATAGTCAATGCAGACACGCCACTTGGTGGTAGTTCTTGTGGGAATCAATTCACCACTCTCATTTTTCATTATCGTTATCCCCCCTTTCTTAGGGACAATTTGAATTGGACTCACCCAGGTGCTATCGAAAATAGGGTAAATGATTCCTGTCACAAGCAACCTGATGACTTCTTCTCTCACAACCTCCAGCATATGGGGATTTAACCTACGTTGCATCTCACGTGAGGCTTTAGTCCCCTCCTCCAAATGAATATGATGCATGCATATGGAGGGGCTAATCCCTTTTAAGGCATCAAGAGTCCACCCCAATGCCTCTCTGTGTGCTTGTAAAACTTCAGTCAATTGTTCCTCCTGCTCAGTACTCAAATAAGAGGAAATAATGACTGGTAATGAGTTCATGGGTCCCAAGAACGCATACTTCAATGTGGGAGGAAGTGGCTTAAGGTCTAGCTTGGAAGTTTCAAGAGGTTTGTCCAAGTCAAGAGGAAGATCTTGTGGATGTTCAGTTGTGATAACCTCATAAGCTTCCTCCAACAGAGGTACAAAATTGAGTAAAGAATTAACCTCTCGGAAATATGTTTCCTCATTAAAATAGTCCATGTCTAAAGATGTTATGCAAGACTCAAAAGATTCAAGAGTGGATTCATTATCAAGCATAACAGTTTCTATATTAAATGCAGGACTCAGATCATCAGACTCAAGTGGGTGGTGCCCGACATTAAATACATTCAATGAGACCTTAAAATTTCCAAAAGACAACTCCAACTCACCACTTTTACAATGAATGATAGCATTAGATGTGGCTAAGAAGGGACGTCCTAGGATGACAGGACTTTGGTTGGTCACATTGACTACTGGTTGTGTATCAAGAACAATCAAATCAACCGGGAACAGAAATTTGTCCACTTTTATCAAAACATCTTCAACTATTCCTCGTGGTATCTTGACAGAACGGTCAGCTAATTGAAGTGTGATGGCAGTAGGCTTCAATTCCCCCAAACCTAATTGCTGGTACACAAAGAAAGGAAGAAAATTCACACTTGCCCCTAAGTCAAGAAGAGCTCTCTGGATGGTATGTTCACCAATGACACATGAAATTGTGGGACTTCCAGGATCTTTAACTTTAGGAGGAGTGTTATGCTTCAGAATTGAGCTTACATTCTCAGTAAGAAAGACCTTTTTGTTAACATGTTGTTTTCTCTTCTGTGTACAAAGGTCTTTCAAAAATCGGGCATAGGCAGGCACTTGCCTAATAGCATCAAGAAGTGGAATGTTAAGGTGAACCTTACTAAACAGTTCCAACGTTTCATGCATGCTCTCTCCTTTCCTAGGTGGGCCCAATAACCTCTGCGGATAAGGAGCTAATGGGACTTGGTTAGGGATCTGCTTGGCTGTTGGTGGAGAACTTGGAGGTTCTTCACTCAATGATGTGTCCCCATTGTCATCCTTTGACTCCTTACACTTAGTGGTCCCTACCCCATTGTTCAACTCACGACCACTCCTAAGGGTGGTTATGGCTTTGGCTTGCTCATGGTGGGGTTTGGAACTCAACTCACCCTCATGTGTGCTTTTGGGGTTAGGAATGGTTTGACTCGGGAGTCTATTTTGTGCTTGTTCACTCATGTGGCTGGCCAACTGACTCACTTGCATTTCAAGTTTAGCAATGGAGGACTATGTATTCTGCATGAATAATTGAAGTGTATCCTCAAGTGAAGGTTTTTGTGGAATCAATGGTTGTTGAGTGAAGTGTGGGCGCGGAGCTTGGGGTTGAGTAAACCCTGGAGGACCCCCAACCTGTGGGCCCTTAGACCATGAGAAATTTGGGTGCCTATCCCAACCCGGATTATATGTTTCTGAAAAAGGATCGTTCCGGCTCGGTCTTTGAAAATTTTGGACTGCATTCAAGTCCTCAATGAGCTCTGGGTAGGATGAACTAGATGGACACATTTGTGTGGGATGAGATGAACCAGAGCATATGGCACAGACAGTAGATGGGTTAGGAGAAGGTGAACTCTTGGACACCATAAGGGCATCAATTTTTCTAGTCAACCCTTCAATCTTGGCCATGAGCATGGGTGTTTCACTAACCTCGTAAAGACCCCCTCTTTTGGCTTCATGGGATCTCCTATCAACATTAAATGATGAACCCCATTACTGAGATTGATCACTCAACATTTCAAAGAAGTCCCACGCCTTACTAGCACTCTTACCCATCAAACTCCCACCACTCGTTGCATCTACCATGGATCTAACCTGAGGTGTAAGACCTTGATAAAAGTATTGCACTAAATGCCATTTCTCAAACCCATGATGCGGACACCTACGGATCAAATCCTTCCATTTCTCCCAAGCCTCATAAAAGTGTTCACCCTCCTGCTGCATAAAGTTGGAGATTTCTCTCCTGAGGGCTGTAGTTCTCTGAATGGGAAAGTACTTGGACAAAAATTTCGTGACTAATGTGTCCTATGAAGTAATGCTGCCCACCTCTAAGGAATTAGGCCAAGACTTGGCCTTATCCTTAAGTGAAAATGGAAAAAGTCTTAACCTGATAGAGTCTTCTGAGAAATTCTGGAATTTAAAAGTTGCACAAATATCTAAGAATTCCTTGATGTGGTAATATGGGTCCTCCTTCTCCAACCCATAGAATGTAGGGAGGAGTTGGATCACACCCGGTTTCAACTCATAACTGGCGGCAGTAGTGGGTGGCAATATAATGCAAGAAGGTGATGTGAAGTGGGATGGGATAGAATAATCCTCAGGGCTCTACGGTCACCTGCTGCAGGTAACTGTAATGGTTCACCCTGATTGGCCATGGTAGCTCCTAACTTGACTTCGGGTGTTTTCCTACAAATATGTTCTAGCTCTTCAACAAAGGGAGCTAATGGTCTACCTAGGGAGCGGCGCCCGTGCATAAAAACACAAAAAGAAACAAAATGAACTATCAAATTAAGCTAACAAACTGACTACTAAACATATGAACTAACTAGAAGAAATAAAAATAATTCCAAAAAAAATACCAAACTAAAATTATGAAAAAACTAAAAAAATAAAAATAAATAAAAATAAAAATAAAAAATAAAAATAAAAAATAAAAAAAATCTAACCTAAGACTATGGAGAACAAAAAAATACGCTTAATACGTGCCTCCCCGGCAACGGTGCCAAAAACTTGATGTAAAATTTAGTTACATCGGCTTTAATACCTCGCAAGCGTATGAATCGTTCATGTAATCTAGCAGTAAGCGAGGATCATATCCACAGGGAGGATTGAATTCTGTGTATTCTTCAGTCAACTAGCCTAACCAAATATGATGAATTAATTTGAACTAAACACTAATTATATCCTAAATTATCAAGTAATAATCTAATTAACTACTTGCACAACAGGAAACGTCAACTCTAGATTTTATCGTGATTCGTGCCTCTCTCGAGCGCCACGTAACCACGAGTCCGGATTCTCAATCCTTGCTTCTAGCCCCTCTCGGGCGCCTAGAGTTAATGACAAAGAGCGGATTACAATAGAATGCAGAGAATCAATTTCCTATTGTGATGATGCTAAAATTATCAACTTTGGATTTTACCGTGATTCATGCCTCTCTCGAGCGCCACGTAATCACGAATCCGATTTCTCAATCCTTGTGTCTAGCCCCTCTCGGGCGCATAGAGTGAAAAACAGAAATCGGATTAAAATACCAAAATCCAACCTCAATTATAATCCTACCCTAATTAGCTAATTTAATCAAATATCCAGAAAGCAAATCTTAAATAAATATTAATTATCAAATCAGATTCAATTAACATTCAAAACCTAAGTTCAAACCATATAAAAACTAAATTCGATAATGACGAATTACTCCCCTTCTTCCTCCTCTCGCTCGGGCAGCAACTCGTTCTCACGGGTGCTGCAATTTTCCGAAATCAATGGCTTCGGGTTGGCAAGAGTGAGTGGCCGGAGGTAGAGATGACGCCGGCGACGACGGTTAGAAGCCGACAGACGGAGGTAACGTCCGGCGAAGAGCGAAACAGAGCTGACGTTCTCTAACCGGCTCTCTTGAGTCTCGGTTGGAGTCGGAATGGCTCCGGGACTGGTCGGAATATGTGATAGACGCTGGAGGATGGTTGGAAAGCGGGATTGGCACCGGAGAAGCCCTCTCGGATCACTTCTCAGCCTGGCGAGCAACGACTGTCGAACTCACCTCGATGGAGACTCTCTCGAGTACTCCTCGGGTTTGTTCTCGGTTGCTGGATGGCGGTGGACGATGGTGGATGACGGTGGACGACGGTGGCGCGGCAAAAGGTATTGGCCCGGCGAATGATGGTGGGGAACTCCTCTCTGGTCTTCCCCTGTTTCCGGTCAAAAACCTCAGTTAAAAATCCCCTTCCTCCCCCTTTTCCCGACGATTGCAAAACCTGATATTTAAAACTAAAAAGAACTTACAATCCCTAAAAATTACAGACACTCTTTGGAATTATCTCTCTCTACATTGTTGCATTGTGTATTTTCATTTTAGATGTACTCTTTTTTCTTAAATCAAAACTTTGAGTTTTCTCTTTCCCTTAATCCCTTAACCAAAAAGGCAAATAGATCACAAGAAAATGAAAATTTTAGAGTTTATGTATGGAAAAAATTTTAAACAATAACAAATGTATGTAAAGAAAATTTATTCACACACCACCAATGAACACAAAAGTATTGTTGTCCAATTTTGTGAAATTCTACTAGATCAACCCTAACAGCTTGGAATTTTATAAGAAAAAGATTTCTTCCACATAAGCTTTAAAAATGGATATGCATGCTTGAAACAGCTTAAAGATTCAAATCACCTATGGATGCAAACCTTTTAAAGAAAATCACAAACGCTCATTAAATTCTCAAGTGAACGTGCGGTGGGATATTTAGCCGAGTCAAACAAGCCATTATTTTGACCAATTAAAAAAAGTTGACCTAATAATCATAGATGATTGTAAAGTGATTTATCATGCATAATGGCCTATATTCTTAAGAAATGGTTTATGGAATCGGAATCAACACTCTGGTTAAAAATCCACCTCCTCCCCCTTTTCCCGAATATTGCAAAACCAGATATCTAAAAAATAAAAAGAGCTTACAATCCCTAAAAATTATAGACACTCTTTGGAATTATCTCTCTCTACATTTGTGCGTTGTGCATTTCCTTTTTAGATGTACTCTTTTTTTTTTTAAATCAAAACATTAAGTTTTCGCTCTCCCTTCATCCTGTAAACCAAAAAGGCAAATAGATCACAACAAAATGAAAATTTTAGAGTTTATGTCTGGAAAAAATTTATAACAATAACAGATGTAAGTACAGAAAATTAATTCACACACCACAAATGAACACACAAGTTTTGTTGTCCAAGTTTGGGAAATTACACTAGTTCAACCCAAACAGCTGTGAATTTTATAAGAAAGACATTTCTTCCACACATGCTTTAAAAATGGATATGCATGCTTGTAACATGTTAAAGATGCAAATCACCTTTGGATCCAAACCTTTTAAAGAGAATAACAAATGCTCGTAAAATTCTCAAGTGAACATGCGGTGGGATATTTACCCGAGTCAAACAAGCCATTATTTTGCCCTTTTACAAAAAGCTGACCTAACAATCATAGATGATTGTACAGTGATTTATTGTGTGTAACAGGCTATAGTACCCTAAGAAATGGCTTACGGATTGGGAGTCAACACTCAGTTAAAAATCCCTCTCCTGCCCCTTTTCCAGACAATCAAAAAACTGATATATAAAAACTAAAAAGAGCTTACAATCCCTAGAAATTACAGACACTCTTTGGAATTATCTCTCTCTACATTGTTGCATTATGCATTTCCTTTTTAGATGTACTCTTTTTTCTTAAATCAAAACTTTGAGTTTTCTCTTTCGCTTAATCCCATAACCCAAAAGGCAAATAGATCACAATAAAATGAAAATTTTAGAGTTGATGTATGGAAAAAATTTAAAACAATAACAAATGTAAGTAAAGAAAATTTATTCACACACCACCAATGAACACAAATGTTTTGTTGTCCAAGTTTGTGAAATTCCACTAGATCAACCCTAACAGCTTGGAATTTTATAAGAAAGAGATTTCTTCCACATAAGCATTAAAAATGGATATGGATGCTTGAAACAGCTTAAAGATGCAAATCACCTACGGATACAAACCTTTTAAAGAGAATCACAAACGCTCATTAAATTCTCAAGTGAATGAACATGCCATTATTTAGCCCTTTTACAAAAAGTTGACCTAACAATCATAGATGAGTGTACAGTGATTTATCATGCATAACGGGGTATTGAACCCTAAGAAATGGCTTACGGATTGGGAGTCAACACTCCGTTAAAAATCCCCCACCTCCACCTTTTCCCGACGATTGCAAAACCTTATATATAAAAACTAAAAAGAGTTTACAATCCCTAAAAATTACAAATACACTTTGGAATTATCTCTTTCTACATTTGTGCATTGTGCATTTCCATTTTATATGTACTTTTTTTTCTTAATTCAAAACTTTGAGTTTTCGCTCTCCCTTAATCCCGTAAACCAAAAAGGCAAATAGATCACAACAAAATGAAAATTTTAGAGTTTATGTATGGAAAAGATTTAAAACAAGACCAAATGTAAGTAAATAAAATTTATTCACACACCACAAATGAACACAATAGTTTTGTTGTCCAAGTTTGGGAAATTCCACTAGTTCAACCCTAACAGCTTGGAATTTTATAAGAAAGAGATTTCTTCCACATAAGCTTTAAAAAAGGATATGCATGCTTGAAACAGATTAAATATGCAAATCACATATGGATCTAAAACTTTTAAAGAGAATAACAAAAGCTCATTAAATTCTCATGTGAACTTAAGTGGGATATTTACACGAGTCAAACAAGCCATTATTTTGCCTATTTACAAAAACCTGACCTAACAATCACAGATGATTGGAAAGTGATTTATCGTGCGTAACGGGCTATATTACCCTAAGAAATGGCTTAGGGTTGGGATTCAACACTCAGTTATAAATCCCTGCCTCCCCCTTTTCTCGACGATTGTAAAACCTGGTATATATAAACTAAAAAGAGCTTACAATTCCTAAAAATTACAGACACTCTTTGGAATTATCTCTCTCGACACTTGTGCATTGTCCATTTCTATTTTAGATGCACTCTTTTTTCTTAAATCAAAACTTTGAGTTTTCATTCTCCCTTCATCCCGTAAACCAAAAAGACAAATAGATCACAACAAAATGAAAATTTTAGAGTTTATGTATGGAAAGAATTTAAAAAAATAACAAATGTAAGTAAAGAAACTTTATTCACACACCACAAATGAAGACAAAAGTTTTGTTGTCATGGTTTGGGAAATTCCACTAGTTGAATCCTAAGAACTTGGAGTTTTCTAAGAAAGAGATTTCTTCCACACATACTTTAAAAATGGATGTGCATGCTTGAAGCATGTTAAAGATGCAAATCACCTATAGATCCAAACCTTTTAAAGAGAATAACAAACGCTCATTAAATTCTCAAGTGAACGTGCGGTGGGATATTTAGCCGAGTCAAACAAGACATTATTTTGACCATTTACAAATAGTTGACTTAACAACCATTGATGATTGTAAATTGATTTATCATGCGTAAGGGCTATATTACCCTAAGAAATGGCTTATGGATTGGGAATCAACACATAGGTTAAAAATCCACCGCCTCCCCCTTTTCCCGACGATTGCAAAACCAAATATCTAAAAACTAAAAAAAGCTTACAATCCCTAAAAATTACAGACACTCTTTGGAATTATCTCTCTTAAAATTTGTGCATTGTGCATTTCATTTTAGATGTACTCTTTTTTCTTAAATCAAAACTTTGAGTTTTCGCTCTCCCTTCATCTTGTAAACCAAAAAGGCAAATAGATCACAAGAAAATGAAAATTTTAGAGTTTATGCACAGAAAAAGTTTAAAACAATAACAAATGTAAGTAAAGAAAATTTATTCACACACCACAAATGAAGACAAAAGTTTTGTTGTCATTGTTTTGGAAATTCCACTAGTTCAACCGTCACAGCTTGGAGTTTTATAAGAAAGCGATTTCTTCGACACATGTTTTAAAAATGGATATGCATGCTTGAAGCATGTAAAAGATTCAAATCACCTATAGATCCAAACCTTTTAAAGAGAATAACAAACGCTCATTAAATTCTCGAGTGAACGTGCGGTGGGATATTTAGCCGAGTCAAACAAGCCATTATTTTGACCATTTACAAATAGTTGACTTAACAACCATTGATGATTGTGAATTGATTTATCATGCGTAAGGGCTATATTACCCTAAGAAATGGCTTATGGATTGGGAATCAACACTCAAGTTAAAAATCCACCGCCTCCCCCTTTTCCCGACGATTGCAAAACCAGATATCTAAAGCGAGCTTACAATCCCTAAAAATTATAGACACTCTTTGGAATAATCTCTCTCTACATTTGTGCATTGTGCATTTCCACTTTTGATGTACTCTTTTTTCTTAAATCAAAACATTGAGTTTTCGCTCTCCCTTCATCCCGTAAACCAAAAGGGAAAATAGTTCACAACAAAATAAAAATTTTAGAGTTTATGTATCAAAAAATTTTAAACAATAACAAATGTAAGTAAATAAAATTTATTCACACACCACAAATGAACACAAAAGTTTTGTTGTCCAAGTTTGGGAAATTCCATTAGTTCAACCGTAACAGCTTGGAATTTTATAAGAAAGAGATTTCTTCCACACATGCTTTAAAAATGGATATGCATGCTTGTAACATGTTAAAGATGCAAATAACCTATGGATCCAAACCTTGTAAAGCGAATAACAAACGCTCATCAAAATTCTCAAGTGAAAGTGCGGTGGGATATTTACACGAGTCAAACAAACCATTATATTGACCTTTTACAAAAAGCTGACCAAACAATCATAGATAATTGTACAATGATTTATCGTGCGTAATGGGCTATAGTACCCTAAGAAATGGCTTACGGATTGGGAGTCAACACACTATTAAAAATCCCCTGCCTCCCCCTTTTCCCAACGATTGCAAAACCTGATATATAAAAACTGAAATGAGCTTACAATCCCTAAAAATTACTGACACTCTTTGGAATTATCTCTCTCTGTTGCATTGTGCATTTCCATTTTAAAAGTACGCTTTTTTCTTAAATCAAAACTTTGAGTTTTCTCTTTCCCTTAATACCTTTACCAAAACGGCAAATAGATCACAAACAAATGGAAATTTTAGAGTTTATGTAAGGAAAAAAATTAAAACAATAATAAATGTAAGTAAAGAAAATTTATTCACACCACCAACGAACACAAAAGTTTTGTTGTCCAAGTTTGTGAAATTCCACTAGATCAACCCTAATAGCTTGCAATTTTATTAGAAAGAGATTTCTTCTAGATAAGCTTTAAAAATGGATATACATGCTTGAAACATCTTAAAGATGAAAATCACCTATGGATGCAAATCTTTTAAAGAATATCACAAACGCTCATTAAATTCTCAAGTGAACGTGCAGTGGGATATTTTCCCGAGTCAAACAAGCCCTTATTTTGCCCATTTACAAAAAGTTCACCTAACAATCATACATGATTGTAAAGTGATTTATCGTGCGTAACGGATTACATTACCCTAAGAAATGGCTTATGGATTTGGCCTCAACACTCAGGTAAAAATCCCCCGCCTCCTCTTTTCCAGACGATTGCAAAACCCTAAAATTAAAAAAATTAAAAGAGTTTACAATCCCTAAAAATTATAGACACTCTTTGGAATTATCTCTCACTACATTTGTGCATTGTGTATTTTAATTTTAGATGTACTCTTTTTTCTTAAATCAAAACTTTGAGCTTTCGCTCTCCCTAAATCCCTTAATCCAAAAAGGCAAATAGATCAGAACAAAATGAAAATTTTAGAGTTTATGTATGGAAAAAAATTTAAAAATTAACAAATTTAAGTAAAGAAAATTTATTCACACACCTCAAATGAACACAAAAGCTTTGTTGTTCAAGTTTAGGAAATTCCACTAGTTCAACCCTAGCAGCTTGGAATTTTATAAGAAAGAGATATCTTCCACATATGCTTTAAAAATGGATATGCATGCTTGAAACATGTTAAAGATGCAAATCCAATATGGATCCAAACATTTTAAAGAGAATAACAAAAGCTCATTAAATTCTCAAGTGAACATGCGGTGGGATAATTACTAGAGTCAAACAAGCCATTATTTTACCCATTTAAAAAATGTTGACTTAACAATCTTAGATGATTGTAAAGTGATTTATCATGCGTAACTGGCTATAGTACCCTTAGAAAAGGCTTATGGATTGGGAGTCAACCCTCAGTTAAAAATCCCCTGCCTCCCCTTTTTCCCGACGATTGCAAAACCTTATTTATAAAAACTAAAAAGAGCTTACAATCCCAAAAAATTACATACACTTTTTGGAATTATCTCTCTCCACATTTGTGGATTGAGCATTTCCATTTTAGATGTACTCATTTTTCTTAAATCAAACTTTGAGTTTTCTCTCTCCCTTCATATCGTAAACCAAAGAGGCAACAAGATCACAACAAAATGAAAATTTTAGAGTTTATGTATGGAAAAAATTTAAAACAATTACAAATGTAAGTAAAGTAAATTTCTTCACACACCATAAATGAAGACAAAAGTTTTGTTCTCCAAGTTTGGGAAATTGCACTTCTTCAACCCTAACAGCTAGAAATTTTATATGAAAGAGATTTATTCCACATAAGCCACAAAAATGGATATGCATGATTGAAACATGTTAAAGATGCAAATCACATATGGATCCAAACCTTTAAAAGAGAATAACAAACGCTTATTAAATTCTCAATTGAACGTGCGGTGGGATCTTTACTCGAGTCAAACAAGCCATTATTTTGCCCTTTTAAAAAAAGTTGATCTAACAATATTAGATGATTGTAAAGTGATTTATCGTGCTTAACGGGCTATATTACCCTAAGAAATGGCTTATGGATATGGAGTCAACACTCAGTTAAAAATCCCCTACCTACCCCTTTTCTCGACGATTGCAAAACCTGATATATAAAAACTAAAAAAAGCTTACAATCCCTTAAAATTATAGACACTCTTTGGAATTATCTCTCACTAAATTTGTGCATTGTGAATTTCCATTTTAGATGTACTTTTTTTTATTAATTCAAAACTTTGAGTTTTCACTCTTCCTTCATCCCATAAACCAAAAAGGCAAATAGATCACAACAAAATGAAAATTTTAGAGCTTATGGATGGAAAACATTTAAAACAATAACAAATGTAAGTAAAGAAAATATATTCACACACCTCAAATGAAGACAAAAGTTTTGTTGTCATGGTTTGGGAAATTCCACTAGTTCAACCCTAGCAGTTGGAGTTTAATAGGAAAGAGATTTCTTCCACACATGCTTTAAAAATGGATATGTATGCTTGAAACATGTTAAAGATGCAAATCACCTATGGATCAAAACCTTTTAAAGAGAATAACAAATGCTCATTAAATTCTCAAGTGAATGTGCGGTGGGATATTTACCCGAGTCAAACAAGCCATTATTTAGACCATTTACCAAAATTTGACCTAACAATCATAGATTCTTGTAAAGTGATTTGACCTAACGGGCTATATTACCCTAAGAAATGGCTTATGGATTGGGAGTCAACACTCAGGTTAAAAATCCACCGCCTCCCCCTTTTCCCGACGATTGCAAAACCTGATATATAAAAACTAAAAAGTGCATACAATCCTTAAAAATTATGGACACTCTTTGGAATTATCTCTTTCGACATTTGTGCATTGTCCATTTCCATTTTAGATGTACTATTTTTCTTAAATCAAAACATTGAGTTTTCGCACTTCCTTCATGCTGTAAACGAAAGAGGCAAATAGATCTCCACAAAATAAAAATATTAGACTTTACGTGTGGAAAATATTTAAAACAATAACAAATGTAAGTAAAGAAAATTTATTCACACACCACAAATGAACACAAAATTTTTGTTGTCCAAGTTTTGGAAATTCCACAAGTTCAACCCAGTATCTTGGAATTTTATAAGAAAGAGATTTCTTCCACATAAGCTTTAAAAATGGATATGGATGTGTGTAACATATTAATGATGCAAATCACATATGGATCCAAACCTTTTAAAGAGAATAACAAATGCTCATTAAATTCTCAAGTGAACGTGTGGTGGGATATTTACCCAAGTCAAGCAAGCCATTATTTAACCTTTTTACAAAACGCTGACCTAACAATCATAGATGATTCTAAAGTGACTTATCATGCGTAACGGGATATATTACCCTAAGAAATGGCTTCTGGATTGGGAGTCAACACTCAGTTAAAAATCCGCTAGCTCCCCCTTTTCTCGACGATTGCAAAACCTGATATATAAAAACTAAAAAGAGCTTACAATCCCTAAAAATTACTGACACTCTTTGAAATTATCTCTCTCTACATTTTTGCATTGTCCATTTCCATTTTAGATGTACACTTTTTCCTTAAATCAAAACTTGGAGTTTTCGCGCTTCCTTCATGCCGTAAAAGAAAAAGGCAAATAGATCACAAAAAAATGAAAATTTTAGAGTTTATGTGCGGAAAGTATTTTAAAAAATAACAAATGTAAGTAAATAAAATATTTTCATACACCACAAATGAACACAAAATTTTTTTTGTCCATGTTTGGGAAATTCCACTAGTTCAACCCTAACAACTTGGAATTTTAAAAGAAAGAGATTTCTTCATAGATGCGTTAAAAATGGATATGCATGCTTGTAACATGTTAATGATGCAAATCACCTATGGATCCTAACCTTTTAAAGTGAATAACAAACGCTCATTAAATTCTGAAGTGAATGGCAGTGGGATATTTAAACGAGTCAAAAGGGCCATTAATTTGCCCTATTACAAAAAGCTGACCTAACAATAATAGATGATTGTAAAGTAATTTATGGTGCGTAACGGGCTATAGTATCCTAAGAAAGGATTATGGATTGGGAGTCAACACTCAGTTAAAAATCCTCCCCCTCCCCTTTTTTCCCGACGATTGTAAAATGTGATATATAAAAATTAAAAAGAGCTTACATTTCCTAAAAATTACAGACACTCTTTGGAATTATCTCTCTCTACATTTGTGCTTTGTCCATTTCTATTTTAGATGTACTCTTTTTTCTTAAATCAAAACTTTGAGTTTTCGCGCTCCCATCATGCTATAAACGAAAAAGGCAAATAGATCACAACAAAATGAAAATTTTAGGGTTTATGCGTGGAAAAATTTTAAAACAATATCAAACGTAAGAAAAGAAAATTTAGTCACACACGACAAATGAACTCAAAATTTTTGTTGTCCAAGTTAGGAAAATTCCACAAGTTCAACCCTAACAACTTGGAATTTTATAAGAAAGAGATTTCTTCCACACTTGCTTTAAAAATGGATATGCATGCTTGAAACATGTTAAAGATGCAAACCACCTATGGATCCAAACCTTTTAAAGAGAATAACAAACACTCATTAAATTCTCAAGTGAACGTGCAGTGGGATATTTACCTGAGTCAAACAAGCAATTATTTTACCCATTTACAAAAAGTTGACCTAACAATCATAGCTGATTGCAAAGTGATTTATCGTGCGTAATGGGATACATTAACCCTGTGAAATGGCTTATGGATTGGGAGTCAACACTCAGTTAAAAATCCCACGCCTCCCCCTTTCCCGATGATTGTAAAACATGATATATAAAAACTAAAAAGAGCTTACAATCCCTAAAAATTATAGACACTCATTGGAATTATTTTCTTCTGCACATGCTTTAAAAATGGATATGCATGCTTGTAACATGATAAAGATGAAAATCCCCTATGGAATCAAACTTTTTAAAGAGAATAACAAACGTTCATTAAATTCTCAAGTGAACGTGTGGTAGGATATTTACCCGAGTCAATCAAGCCATTATTTTGCCCTTTTACAAAAAGCTGACCTAAATATCATAGATGATTGTAAAGTGATTTATCATGCATAACAGGCTATGGTACCCTAGGAATGGCTTATGGATTGGGAGTAAACACTCAGTTAAAAATCCCTCCCCTCCCCCTTGTCCCGACGATTGCAAAAATGATATATAAAAACTAAAAAGAGCTTACAATCCCTAAAATATACAGACACTCTTTGGAATTATTTCTCTCTAAATTTTTGCATTGTGCATTTCCATTTTAAATGTACTCTTTTTTCTTAAATCAAAACTTTTCGCTCTCCCTTCATCCCGTAAACCAAAAAGATAAATAGTTCACAACAAAATGACAATTTAAGAGTTTAAGTGTGGAAAAAACTTCAAAGAAAAACAAATATAAGTAAAGAAAATTTATTCACACACCACAAATGAACACAAAAGTTTTGTTATCCATGTTTGGGAAATTCCACTAGTTCAACCCTAACAACTTGGAATTTTATAAGAAAGAGATTTCTTCCACACATGCTTTAAAAATGGATTTTCATGCTTGAAAGATGTTAAAGATGCAAATCACCTATGGATCCAAACCTTTTAAAGTGAATAAAAAACGCTCATTAAATTTTCAAGTGAACGTGCGGCGGTATATTTACCCGAGACAAACAAGCCATTATTTTTCCCTTTTACAAAAACCTGACCTATCAATCATAGATGATTTTAAAGTGATTTTTCTTGCGTAACTGGCTATGTTACCCTAAGAAATGGCTTATGGATTCAGAATCAACACTCAGTAAAACAACCCCCGCCTCCACCTTTTCCCGAAGATTGCAAAACCTGATAAATAAAAACAAAAAAAAGCTTACAATCCCTAAAAATTACAGACACTCTTTGGAATTATCTCTCTCTACATTTGTGCATTGTCATTTCCATTTTAGATGTACTCTTTTTTCATAAATAAAAAATTTAAGTTTTCGCTCTCCCTTCATCCCGAAAACATAAAAGGCAAATAGATCACAACAAAATGAAAATTTAAGAGTTTAAGTGTGGAAAAAATTTCAAAGAAAAACAAATATAAGTAAAGAAAATTTATTCACACACCACAAATGAACACAAAAGTTTTGTTATCCATGTTTGGGAAATTCCACTAGTTCAACCCTAACAACTTGGAATTTTATAAGAAAGAGATTTCTTCCACACATGCTTTAAAAATGGATTTGCATGCTTGAAAGATGTTAAAGATGCAAATCACCTATGGTTCCAAACCTTTTAAAGTGAATAAAAAATGCTCATTAAATTTTCAAGTGAACGTGCGGTGGTATATTTACATGAGACAAACATGCCATTATTTTTCCCTTTTACAAAAACCTGACCTATCAATCATAGATGATTTTAAAGTGATATTTCTTGCGTAACTGGCTATGTTACCCTAAGAAATGGCTTATGGATTCAGAATCAACACTCAGTAAAACATCCCCCGCCTCCACCTTTTCCCGAAGATTGCAAAACCTGATAAATAAAAACAAAAAAAAGCTTACAATCCCTAAAAATTACAGACACTCTTTGGAATTATCTCTCTCTACATTTGTGCATTGTCATTTCCATTTTAGATATACTCTTTTTTCTTAAATAAAAAATTTAAGTTTTCACTCTCCCTTCATCCCGAAAACATAAAAGGCAAATAGATCACAACAAAATGAAAATTTTAGAGTTGATGTATGGAAAAAATTTAAAACAATAATGAATGTAAGTTAGGAAAATTTATTCACACACCACAAATGAACACAAAAGTTTCATTGTCCAAGTTTGTGAATTCCACTAGTTCAACCCTAACAGCTTGGAATTTTATAAGTAAGAGAATTCTTCCACATAAGCTTTAAAAATGGGTATGCATGCTTGAAACATGTTAAAGATTCAAATCACATATGGATCTAAACCTTTTAAAGAGCTACAAAAGCTCATTAAATTCTCATGTGAACATGCGTGGGATATTTACCCGAGTCAAACTAGCCATTATTTTGCCCATTTAAAAAAAGTTGACCTAACCATCACAGATGATTGTAAAGTGATTTATCGTGCGTAACGGGCTATATTACCTAAGAAATGCCTTATGGAATGGGATTCAACATTCAGTTAAAAATCCCATGCCTCCCCCTTTTCCCAATGATTGCAAAACCTGATATATAAAAATTAAAAAGAGCTTACAATCCCTAAAAATTACAGAACCTCTTTGGAATTATCTCTCTCTACATTTGTGCATTGTCCATTTCAATTTTAGATGTACTCTTTTTTCTTAAATCATAACTTTAAAGTTTTTGCGCTCCCTTCATGCTGTAAACTAAAAAGGCAAATAGATCACAACAAAAAGAAAATTTTAGAGTTTATGTGTGAAAAATATTTAAAACAATAATAAATATAAGTAAAGAAAATTTATTCACACACCACCAATGAACAACAAAGTATTGTTGTCCAAGTTTGGGAAATTTCACTACTTTAACTCTAAAGAGATTTCTTCCACACATGCTTGAAACATGTTAAAGATGCAAATCACCTATGGATCCAAACCTTTTAAAGAGAATAACAAACTCTTCATTAAATTCTCAAGTATACGTGCGGTGGGATATTTACCCGAGTCAAACAAGCCATTATTTTGTCCATTTACAAAAATTTGACCTAACGATCATAGATGATTGTAAAGTGATTATCATGCGTAACGGGCTATATTACCCTAAGAATTGGCTTATGGATTGGGAGTCAACACTAAGTTAAAAATCCCCCGCCTCCCCCTATTCCTGACGATTGCAAAACTTGATATATAAAAAATAAAAAAGGCTTACAATCCCTAAAAATTACAGACACTCTTTGGAATTATCTCTCTCTAAATTTGTGCATTGTGCATTTCATTTTAGATGTACTCTTTTTTCTTAAATCAAAATTTTGAGTTTTCGCCCTCCATTCATGTTGTAAACCAAAAAGGCAAAAAAATCACAACAAAATAAAATTTTTAGAGTTTATGTAGGGAAAAAGCTTAAAACAATAACAAATGTAAGAAAATAAAATTTATTCACACACCACAAATGAAGAAAAAAGTTTTATTCTCCAAGTTTGGGAAATTCCACTAGTTCAACCCTAACAGCTTGGAATTTTATAAGAAAGAGATTTCTTCCACATATACTTTACAAATGGATATGCATGCTTGAAGCATGTTAAAGATAAAAATCACCTATGGATCGAAACCTTTTAAAGAGAATAACAAACGCTCATTAAATTCTCAAGTCAACGTGCGGTGGGATATTTAGCCGAGTCAAACAAGCCATTATTTTGCCCATTGACAAAAAGTTGACCTAACAATCATAGATAATTGTAAAGTGATTTATCGTGTGTAACGGGCTATATTACCCTAAGAATTGGCATATAGATTGGAAATCAACACTCAGTTAAAAATCCCCCGCCTCCCCCTCTTTCTGACGATCGCAAAACCTGATATATAAAAACTAAAAAAAGCCTACAATCCCTAAAAATTACAAACACTCTTTGGAATTATCTCTCTCTACATTTGTGCATTGTGCATTTCATTTTAGATGTACTCTTTTTTCTTAAAGCAAAACTTTGAGTTTTTGCTCTCCCTTCATCCCGTAAACCAAAAAGGCAAATAGATCACAACAAAATGAAAATTTTAGAGTTTATGTATGGAAAAAAATTAAAACAATAAGAAATTTAAGTAAATAAAATTTATTCACATACCAAAAATGAACACAAAAGTTTTGTTGCATGGTTTGGGAAATTCCACTAGTTCAACCATAACAGCTTGGAGTTTTATAAGAAAGAGATTTCTTCCACACATGTTTTAAAAATAGATTTGCATGCTTGAAGCATGTTAAAGATGCAAATCACCTATGGATCCAAACCTTTTAAAGAGAATAACAAACGCTCATTAAATTCTCAAGTGAACGTGCGGTGGGATATTTACCCGAGTCAAACAAGCCATTATTTTGCCCATTTACAAAAAGTTGACCTAACAATCATAGATGATTGTAATGTGATTTATCTTGCTGAATGGGCAATATTACCCTAAGAAGTGGCTTATGGATTGGGAGTCAACACTCAGTTAAAAATCCCCGCCTCCCCCTTTTCCCAAAGAATGCAAAACCTGATAAATAAAAACTAAAAAGAGTTTACAATCCCTAAAAATTACATATAGACTTTGGAATTATCTCTCTCTACATTTGTGGATTGTGCATTTCCATTTTAGATGTACTCTGTTTTCTTAAATCAAAACTTTGAGTTTTCGCTCTCCCTTCATCCTCTAAACCAAAAAGGCAAATAGGTCACAACAAAATGAAAATTTTAGAGTTTATGTATGGAAAAAATTTTAAAATATAACAAATGTAAGTAAAGAAAATTTATTCACACACAACGAATGAACACAAAAGTTATGTTGTCCAAGTTTGGAAAATTCCACTTGTTCAACCCTAACAGGTTGGAATTTTATAAGAAAGAGATTTGGATATGCATGCTTGTAACATGTTAAAGATGAAAATCCCCTATGGATGCAAACAATTAAAGCGAATAACAAACGCTCATTAAATTCTCAAGTGAACGTGCGGTGGGATATTTACCTGAGTCAAACATGCCATTATTTGCCCTTTTACAAATAGCTGACCTAACGATCATAGATGATTGTAAAATGATTTATAATGCGTAACGAGCTTTATTACCCTAAGAAATGACTTATGGATTTGAAGTCACCACTCCGTTAAAAATCCCCAGTCAAACAAGACATTATTTTTCCCATTTACAATAAGCTGACCTAACAATCATAGATGATTGTAAAGTGATTTATCTTACGTAACGGGCTATAGTACCCTAAGAAATGGCTTACAAATTGGGAGTCAACACTCAGTTAAAAATCCTCTGCCTCCCCCTTGTCCCGATGATTGCAAAACCTGATATATAAAAACTAAAAAGTGCTTACAACCCTAAAAATTACAGACACTCTTTGGAATTATCTCCCTCTACATTTGTGCATTGTGCATTTCAATTTTAGACGTACTATTTTTTCTTAAATCAAAATTTTGAGTTTTCGCACACCCTTCATCCCGTAAACCAAAAAGCCAAATAGATCACAAAAAAATGAAAATTTTAGAATTTATGTATAGAAAAAATTTAAAACAATAACAAATGTAAGTAAGGAAAATTTATTCACACACCACAAATGAACAGAAAAGTTGTGGTTCAAGTTTGAGAAATTCCACTAGTTCAACCCTAACAACTAGGAATTTTATAAGAAAGAGATTTCTTCCACATATGCTTTAAAAATGGATATGCATGCTTGAAACATGTGAAAGATGCAAATCACATATGGATCCAAACCTTTTTAAAGAGAATAACAAAAGCTCATTAAATTCTCAAGTGAACGTGCGGTGGGATATTAACCGAGTCAAACAAGCCATTATTTTGACCTTTTACAAAAAGCTGACCTATCAATCATAGATGATTGTAAAGTGATTTATCGTATGCAACGGGCTATAGTACCCTAACAAATGGCTTACGGATTGGAAGTCAACACTCAGTTAAAAATTCCCCGCCTCCCCCGTTTCCCAACAATTGCAAAAGCTGATATATAAAAACTAAAAAGAGCTTAAATCCCTAAAAATTACAGTCGCTCTTTGGAATTATCTCTCTCTACATTTGTGCATTGTCCATTTCCATTTTAGATGTACTCTTTTTTATTAAATCAAAACTTTAAGTTTTCGCTATCCCTTTATCCCGTTAACCAAAAAGGTATATAGATCAAAACAAAATGAAAACTTTAGAGTATATGTGTGGAAAAAATTTAATAATATCAAATGTAAGTAAAGAAAATTTATTCACACCACAAATGAACACAAAAGTTTTGTGTTCCAAGTTTGGGAAAGTCCACTAGTTCAACCCTAATAGCTTGGAATTTTATAAGAAAGAGATTTCTTCCACACATGCTTTAAAAATGGATATGCAAGCTTGAAACATGTTAAAGATGCAAATCACCTATAGATCTAAACCTTTCAAAGAGAATAACAATCGCTCATTAAATTCTCAAGTGAATGTGCGGTGAGATATTTACTGGAGTCAAACAAGAAATTATTTTGCCCATATAAAAAAAGTTGACCTAACAATCATAGTTGATAGTAAAGTGATTTATCGTGCGTAATGGGCTATAATACTCTATGAATTGGCTTATGGATTTGGATTCAACCTCCCCCTTTTCCCGACGATTGCAAAACCTGATATATAAAAACTAAAAAGAGCATACAATCCCTAAAAATTACAGACACTCTTTGGAATTATCTCTCTCTACTTTTGTGCATTGTGCATTTCCATTTTAGAAGTACCCTTTTTTCTTAAATCAAAACTTTGAGTTTTCGCTCTCCCTTCATCCCGTATACCAAAAAAGCAAATAGCTCACAACATAATGAAAATTTTAGAGTTAATGTATGGAAAAAATTTTAACAATAACAAATGTAAGTAAAGAAAATTTATTCACACACCACAACTTAACACAAAAGTTTTGTTGTCATGGTATGGGAAATTGCACTTGTTCAACCCTAACAGCTTGGAATTTCATCAGAAAGAGATTTCTTCCACATATGCTTTAAAGTGGTTATGCATGCTTGTAACATGGTAAAGAGGCAAATCACATATGGATCCAAACCTTTTAAAGTGCATAACAAACGCTCATTATATTCTCAAGTGAACGTGCAGTGGGATATTTACCGGAGTCAAACAAGCCATTATTTTGCCCATTTAAAAAAAGTTGACCTAACAATCACAGATGATTGTAAAGTGATTTATCGTGAATAACGGGCTACATTACCCTGACAATTGGCTTATGGATTGGGAGTCAACACTCAGTTAAAAATACCCCGCCTCCCCCTTTTCCTGACGATTGCAAAACCTTATATATAAAAATTGAAAAGAGCTTACAATCTCTAAAAATTACAGACACTCTTTGGAATTATCTCTCTCTACATTTGTGCATTGTGCATTTCCATTTTAGATGTACTATTTTTTCTTAATCAAAACTTTGAGTTTTCGCTCTGCCTAAATTCCATAAACCAAAAAGGCAAATATATCACAACAAAATAAAAATTTTAAAGTTAAAGTATGGAAAAAATTTAAAAAATTAACAAATGTTAGTAAGGAAAATTTATTCACACACCACAAATAAACACAAAAGCTTTGTTGTTCAAGTTTGGGAAATTCCACTAGTTCAACCCTAACAGCTTGGAATTTTATAAGAAAGAGATTTCTTCCACATATGCTTTAAAAATGGATATGCATGTTTGAAACATGTTAAAGATGCAAATCACATATGGATCCAAACCTTTTAAAGAGAATAAAAAACGCTCATTAAATTCTCAAGTGAACGTACGGTGGGATAATTACCGAAGTCAAACAAGCCATTATTTTGCCCAATTACAAAATGTTGACCTAACAATCATAGATGATTCTTAAGTGATTTATCATGCGTAACGGGCTATAATACCCTTATAAATTGCTTATGGATTGGGAGTCAACACTCAGTTTAAAATCGCCCGCCTCCCCCTTTCCCCGTTGATTGCAAAACCTAATATATAAAAACTAAAAAGAGCTTACAATCCCTAAAAATTACATACACTCTTTGGAATTATCTCTCTCTACATTTGTGGATTGTGCATTTCCATTTTAGATGTACTCATTTTTCTTAAATCTAAACTTTAAGTTTTCGCTCTCCCTTCATCTCGTAAACCAAAGAGGCAAAAATTTCTCAATAAAATGAAAATTTTAGAGTTTATGTATGGAAAAATTTTTAAACAATAAGAAAAGTAAGTAAAGAAAATTTATACACACACCACAAATGAACACAAAATTTTTGTTGTCATGGTTTGGGAAATTCCACTAGTTCAACCCTAACAACTTGGAGTTTAATAAGAAAGAGATTTCTTCCACACATGCTTTAAAAATGGATATGCATGCTTGAAACATGTTAAAGATGCAAATCAGCTATGGATCCAAACATTTTAAAAAGAATAACAAACACTCATTAAATTCTCAAATGAACGTGTGGTGGGATATTTACCTGAGTCAAAAGAGCCATTATTTTGCCCTTTTACAAAAAGGTCACCTAACAATCATAGATTATTGTAAAGTGATTTATCGTACGTAACGAGCTATAGTACCCAAAGAAATGGCTTTCGAATTGGGAGTCAACACTCAGTTAAAAATCCCCCTTTGAAAAACCTCATATATAAAAACTAAAAAGTGCTTACAATCCCAAAAATCTACATACTCTCTTTGAAATTATCTCTGACTACATTTGTGCATTGTGAATTTCCATTTTAGATGTACTCTTTTTTCCTAAATCAAAACTTTGATTTTTCGCTCTTCCTTCATCTCGTAAACAAAACAGGCAAATAGATCACTACAAAATGAAAATTTTAGAGTTTATGTATGAAATTTTTTTTAAAAAATAACAAATGTAAGTAAAGAAAATTTATTCATACACCAGAATTGAACACAAAAGTTTTGTTGTCCAAGTCTGGGAAATTCCACTTGTTCAACCCTAACAGCTTGGAATTTTATAAGAAACTGATTTGTTCCACAAGAGCCTTAAAAATGGATATGCATGCTTGAAACACTTTCAAGATGCAAATCACATATGGATCCAAACCTTTTAAAGGGAATAAAAAATGCTCATTAAATTCTCAAGTGAACGTGCGGTGGGATATTTACCCGAGTCAAACAAACCAATATTTTGCCCATTTACAAAAAGTTGACCTAACAATCATAGATGATTGTAAAGTGATTTATCGTGCATAATGGGTTATATTACCATAAAAAATGGCTTATGGACTGAGAGTCAACACTTAGTTAAAAATCCCCTCCCCATTTTCTCGACGATTGCAAAACTTGATATATAAGACCTAAAAAGAGCTTAGAATCCCTAAAAATTAGAGTCACTCTTTGGAATTATCTCTCTCTAAATATGTGCATTGTGCATTTCCATTTTAGATGTACTCTTTTTTATTAATTCAAAACTTTGAGTTTTCTCTCTCCCTTAATCACGTAAACCAAAACAGCAAATAAATCACAACAAAATAAAAATTTTAGATTTTATGTATGGAAAAAATTTAAAACAATAACGAATGTAAGCAAAGAAAATTTATTCACACGCCACAAATGAACATAAAAGTTTTGTTGTCATGGTTTGGGAAATTCCACTAGTTCAACCCTAACAGCTTGGAGTTTAATAAGAAAGTGATTTCTTCCACACATGCTTTAAAAATGGATATGCATGCCTGAAACATGTTAAAGATGCAAACACCTATGGTTCCAAACCTTTTAAAGAGAATAACAAACGCTCATTAAATTCTCAAGTGAACGTGCGGTGGGATATTTACCCAAGTCAAACAAGCCATTATTTTGCCCATTTACAAGAAGTTGACCTAACAATCATAGATGATTGTAAAGTGATTTATCATGCTTAACGGGCTATATTGCCCCCGCCTCCCCCTATTCCCGACGATTGCAAAACCTGATATATAAAAACTAAAAAGAGCATACAATCCCTAAAAATTATAGACACTCTTTGGAATTTCTCTCCCTAAATTTTTCAATTTTCCACTTCCATTTTAGATGTACTCTTTTTACTTAAATCAAAACTTTGAGTTTTCTCACTTCCTTCATTCCGTAAACCAAAAATGCAATAAGATCACAAAAAAATGAAAATTTTAGAGTTTATGTGTGGAAAAAATTTAAAAAAATAAAAAATGTAAGTAAATAAAATTTATTCACACAATAAAAATGAACACAAAAGTTTTGTTGTCCAAGTTTGGGAAATTCCACAAGTTCAACCCTTACAGCTTGGAATTTTATTAGAAAGAGATTTCTTCCTCACATGCTTCAAAAAATGGATATGCATGCTGGTAACATGTTAATGATGCAAATACCCTACAGATCCAAACCTTTTAAAGATAATAACAAACGCTCATTAAATTCTCAAGTGAACATGAGCAGGGATATTTATCCAAGTCAAAAGAGCCAATATTTTGCCCGTTTACAAAAAGCTGACCTAACAATCATAGATGAATGTAAAGTGCTTTATCCTGCATAATGGACTATAGTACCCTAATATATGGCTTATGGATTGGGAGTCAACACTCGGTTCAAATTCCTCCTCCTGCCCTTTTTCCCGACGATTGCAAAACCTGATATATAAAAACTAAAAAGAGCTTAGAATCCTAAAAATTACTAACACTCTTTGGAATTACCTCTCTCTACATTTTTGCATTGTGCATTTCCATTTTCGATGTAATCGTTTTTCTTAAATCAAAGCTTTGAGTTTTTCGCTCTCCCTTCATCCCGTAAACCAAAAAGGCAAATAGATCACAACAAATGAAAATTTTAGAGTTGATGTATGGAAAAAATTTAAAAAAATAACGAATCTACGTGAGGAAAATTTTTTTACACACCACAAATGAACACAAAAGTTTTGATGTCCAAATTTGGGAAATTCCTCTTGTTCAACCCTAACAGCTTGGAATTTTATAAGAAAGAGATTTCTTCCACAAAAGATTTAAAAATTGATATGCATGCTTGAAACATGTTAAAGATGCAAATCACATATGGATCCAAACCTTTTAAAGAGAATAACAAACGCTCATTAAATTCTCAAGTGAACATGCAGTGGGATATTTACCCGAGTCAAACAAGCAATTATTTTGCCAAATTACAAAAATTTTACCTAACAATAATAGATGATTGTAAAGTGATTTATCGTGCGTAATGGGCTATATTGCCCTATGAAATGGCTTATGGATTGGGAGTCAACACTCAGTTAAAAATACCATGCCTCCCCCTTTCCCGACGATTGCAAAACCTGATATATAAAAACTAAAAAGAGCTTACAATCCCTAAAAATTATAGACACTCATTGGAATTATCTCTCTCTACATTTGTGCATTGTGAATTTCCATTCTGATGTAATCTTTTTTCTTAAATAAAAATTTTGAGTTTTCGCTCTCCCTTCTTCCCGTAAATCTGAAAGGCAAAAGATCATAACAAAATGAAAATTTTAGATTTAATGTATGGAAAAAATTTAAAACAATAACAAATGTAAGTGAATAAAATTTATTCACACACCACAAATGAACACAAAAAGTTTTGTTGTCAAGGTTTGGGAAAATCCACTAGTTCAACCTTAACAGCTTGGAGTTCTATAAGAAAGAAACTTCTTCCACACATGCTTTAAAAATGGATATGCATGCTTGAAACATGTTAAAGATGCAAATCACCTATGGATCCAAACCTTTTAAAGAGAATTACAAATGCTCATTAAATTCTTAAGTGAATGTGCGGTCAGATATTTACCCGAGTCAACAGAGCCATTATTTTGCCCATTATCAAAAAGCTGACCTAAAAATCATAGATGATTGTAATGTGATTTATCATGCTTACCGGGCTATATTACCCTAAGAAACGGCTTATGGATTCGGAGTCAACACTCGGTTAAAAATCCCCCATCTCCCCCATTTCCCGACGATTGCAAAACCGGATATTTAAAAACTAAAAAGAGCTTACAATCCCTTAAAATTACAGACACTCATTGGAATTATCTCGCTGTACATTTGTGCATTGTGCATTTCCATATTAGATGTAATCTTTTTTCTTAAATCAAAAATTTGAGTTTTCGCTCTCCCTTCATCCCGTAAACCAAAAAGGCAAATAGATCACAACAAAATGAAAATTTTAGAGTTTATATAGGAAAAAAAATTAAGACTATAACAAATGTTAGTAAATAAAATTTATTCACACACCACAAATGAACACAAAAGTTTTGTGGTCAAGGTTTGGGAAATTCCACTAGTTCAACCTTAACAGCTTTGAGTTTTATAAGAAAGAGATTTCTTCCACACATGCTTTAAAAATGGACATGCATTCTCGAAACATGTTAAAGATGCAAAACACCTCTGGATCCAAACCTTTTAAAGAGAACAACAAACGCTCATTAAACTATCAAGTGGACATGCGGTGGCAAATTTACCCGAGACGAACTAGCCATTATTTTGCCCATTTCCAAAAAGTTGACCTAACAATCATAGATGATTGTAATGTGATTTATCTTGCTTAACACACAATATTACCCTAAGAGATGGCTTGTGGATTTGGAGTCAACAATCAATTAAAAATCCCCCGTCTCCTCCTTTTCCCGACGATTGCAAAACCTGATATATAAAAACTAAAAAGATCTTACAATCCCTAAAAATTACAAACACTCATTTGAATTATCTCTCACTACATTTGTGCATTGTGCATTTCCATTTTAAATGTAATTTTTTTTCTTAAATCAAAACTTTGAGTTTTCGCTCTCCCTACTTCCTGTAAACCTAAAAGGCAAAAAGATCACAACTAAATGAAAATTTTAGAGTTAATCTATGGAAAAAATTTAAAACAATATCAAAAGTAAAGTAAATAAAATTTATTTACACACCACAAATGAACACAAAAGTTTTGTTGTCAAGATTTGGGAAATTCCACAAGTTCAACCTTAATAGCTTGGATTTTATAAGGAAGAGATTTCTTCCACACATGCTTTAAAAATGGATATGCATGCTTGAAACATGTTAAAGATGCAAATAACCTATGGATCTAAACTATTTCAAGAGAATAACAAACGCTCATTAAATTCTCAAGTGAACGTGCCGTGGGTATTTACCCGAGTTAAACAAGCCATTATTTTGCCCATTTACAAAATGTTGACCTAACAATCATAGATGATTTTAGTGTGATTTATCTTGCTTAACGGGCTACATTACCCTAAGAAATGGCTTATGAATTGGGTGTCAACACTCAGTTAAAAATCCCACGCCTCCCACTTTTCCCGAAAATTGCAAAACCTGATATATAAAAACTAAAAAGAGCTTACAATCCCTAAAAATTACTAACACTCTTTGAAATTATCTCTCTCTACATTTGTGCATTGTCCATTTCCATTTTAGATATACTCTTTTTTCTTAAATCAAAACTTTGAGATTTCTTGCTCCCTTCAAGCCATAAAAGAAAAAGGCAACTAGATCACAACAAAATGAAAATTTTAGAGTTTATGTGTGGAAAAAATTTAAAACAATAACAAATGTAAGTAAAGAAAATTTATTCACACACCACAAATGAACACAAAAGTTTTATTGTCCAAGTTTGGGAAACTGCACTAGTTCAATCGTAACAATTTGGAATTTTATTAGAAAGAGATTTCTTCCACACATGCTTTAAAAATGGATATGCTTGCTTGTAACATGTTAATGATGAAAATCACCTATGGATCCAAACCTTTTAAAGAGAATAACAAACACTCATTAAATTCTCAAGTGAACGTGCGGTGGCATATTTATCCGAGTCGAAGGAGCCATTATTTTGCCCCTTCACAAAAAGCTGACCTAACAATCATAGATGATTGTAAAGTCATTTATCGTGCATAACGGGCTATAGTACCCTAAGAAATGGCTTATGGAGTGAGAGTCAACACTAAGTTAAAAATCCTCCGCCTCCCCCTTTTCCAGACGATTGCAAAATCTGATATATAAAAACTATAAAGAACTTTCTATCGCTAAAAATTACAAAAACTCTTTGGAATTATCTCTCTCTACATTTGTGCATTGTGCATTTCCATTTTAGATGTACTCTTTTTTCTTAAATCAAAACTTTGAGTTTTTGCTCTCCCTTCATCCCGTAAACCAAATAGGTAAATAGATCACAAAAAATTAAAATTTTAGAGTTGATGAATGGAAAGAATTTAAAACAATAACAAATTTAAGTAAGGAAAATTTATTCACACACCACAAATGAACACAAAAGTTTTGTTGTCCAAGTTTGGGAAATTGCACTAGTTCAATCGTAACATCTTGGAATTTTATAAGAAAGAGATTTCTTCCACGTAAGCTTTAAAAACGGATATGCATGCTTGAAACATGTTAAAGATGCAAATCACATATGGATCCAAACCATTTAAAGAGTATAACAAATGCTCATTAAATTCTCAAGTGAACGAGCGGTTGGATATTTACCCGAGTCAAACAAGCCATTATTTTGCCCATTTACAAAAAGCTGACCTAACAATCACAGATGATTGTAAAGTGATTTATCATGTGTAACGGGCTATATTACTCCAAGAAATGGCTTATGGATTGGGAGTCAACACTCAGTTAAAAATCCCCTGCCTTCCCCTTTTCTCGACGATTGCAAAACCATATATTTAAAAACTAAAAAGAGCTTACAGACACTCTTTGAAATTATCTCTCTCTACATTTGTGCATTGTCCATTTCCATTTTAGATGTACTATTTTTTATTCATTCAAAACTTTGAGTTTTCGTGCTCCCTTCATGCCGTAAACGAAAAAGGCAAATACATCACAACAAAATGAAAATTTTAGAGTTTATGTGTGGAAAAAATTTTAAACAATAAGAAATGTAAGTAAAGAAAATTTATTCTCACACCACATATGAACACAAAGGTTTTGTTGTCCAAGTTTGGGAAATTCCACAAGTTCAACCCTAACAGCTTGGAATTTTATAAGAAAGTGATTTCTTCAACCATACTTTAAAAATTGATATGCATGCTTGTAACATGTTAATGAAGCAAATCACCTATGGATCCAAACCTTTTAAAGAGAATAACAAACGCTCATTAAATTCTCAAGTGAACGTACGGTGGGATATTTATACGAGTCAAAAGAGCCATTATTTTGTCATTTTACAAAAAGCTAACCTAACAATCATAGATGATTGTAAACAGATTTTTCATGCGTAATGGGCTATAGTACCCTAAGAAATGGCTTATGGATTGGGAGTCAACACTCAGTTAAAAATCCCCCGCGTCCCCCTTTTCCCGACGATTGCAAAACCTGATATATAAAAACTAAAAAGAGATTACAATCCCTAAAAAGTACAAACACTCTTTAGAATTATCTCTCTCTACATATGTGCATTGTGTATTTCCATTTTAGATGTACTCTTTTTACTTAAATCAAAACTTTGAGTTTTCGCTCTCCCTTCATCTCGTCAATAGAAAAGGCAAATAGATCGCAACAAAATGAAAATTTTAGTGTTTATGTGTGGAAAAAAATTTAAACAATAAAAAATGTAAGTAAATAAAATTTATTCATACACCACAAATGAACACACAAGTTTTGTTGTCCAAGTTTGGGAAATTCCACCAGTACAACCCTAGCAGCTTGGAATTTTATAAGAAAGAGATTTCTACCACATATGTTTAAAAAATGGATATGCATACTTGAAACATGTTAAAGATGCACATCACATATGGATCCAAACCTTTTAAAGAGAATAACAAACGCTCATTAAATTCTCAAGTGAACGTGGGGTGGCATATTTACCAGAGTCAAACAAGCCATTATTTTGCCCATTTAAAAATAGTTGTCCTAACAATCATAGATGATTGTAAAGTTATTTATGGTGCATAACGGGCTATATTACCCTAAGAAATGGCTTATAGATTGGGAGTCAACACTCAGTTAAAAATTCCCCACCTTCCCCTTTTCCCGACGAATGCAAAACCTGATATATAAAAACTAAAAAGAGCTTAAAATCCCAAAAAATTACAAACACTCTTTGGAATTATCTATCTCTACAATTTTTGCATTGTCCATTTCCATTTTAGATTTACTCTTTTTTATTCTATAAATACTTAGAGTTTTCGCTCACCCTTCATTGCAAAAAAAAAGGCAAATAGATCACAACAAAATAAAAATTTAGAGTTTATGAATGGAAAAAATTTAAAACAAAAAAAAAATGTAAGAAAGGAAAATTTATTCACACACCACATATGAACACAAAATTTTTGTTGTTCAAGTTTTGGAAATTCGACTAGTTGAACCGTAACATCTTGGAATTTTATAAGAATGAGATTTCTTCCACATATGCTTTAAAAATGGATATGCATGCTTGAAATATGTTAAAGATGCAAATCACATATCGATCCAAAAATTTAAAAGAGAATAACAAACGCACATTATATTCTCAAGTGAACGTGCGGTGGGTTATTTACCCGAGTCAAACATGCCATTAATTTGCCCATTTACAAAAAGTTGACCTAACAATCATAGATGATTGCAAAGTGATTTATTGTGCGTAATGGGCTATATTACCCTAAGAAATGGCTTATGGATTGGGAGTCAACACTCATTTAAAAATCCCCCGCCTCCCCCTTTTCTCGATGATTGCAAAAACTGATATATAAAAACTAAAAAGAGCTTACAGTCCCTAAAAATTACAGACACTCTTTGGAATTATCTCTATCTACATTCGCGCATTGTGCATTTCCATTTTAGATGTACTCTTTGTTCTTAAATCAAAACTTTGAGTTTTCGCTCTCCCTTCATCCCGTAATCCATGAAGGCAAATAGATCACAACAAAATGAAAATTTTAGAGTTTATGTGTCGAAAAAATTTAAAATAATAACAAATGTAAGTAAAAAAAATTTATTCACACACCACAAATGAACACAAAGGTTTTGTTGTCCATGTTTTGGAAATTCCACTAGTTCGACCCTAACATCTTGGAATTTTATAAGAAAGAGATTTCTTCCACTCATGCTTCAAAAATGGATATGCATGCTTTAAACATGTTAAAGATGCAAATCACCTATGGATCCAAACATTATAAAGAGAATAAAAAACGCTCATTAAATTCTCCAGTGAACGTGCGGTGGGATATTTACCCGAGTCAAACAAGACATTATTTTGGCCTTTTACAAAAAGCTAACCTAACAATCATAGATGATTGTAATGTGATTTATCATCCGTAACGGGCTATAGTACCCTAAGAAATAGCTTACGGATTGGGAGTCAACACTCTGTTAAAAATCCCCCGTCTCCCCCTTTTCCTGACGATTGCAAAACCTGATATATAAAAACTAAAGCGAGCTTACAATCCCTAAAAAATTACAGACACTCTTTAAAATTATCTCTCTCTAAATTTGTGCATTGTGCATTTCATTTTTAGATATACTCTTTTTTCTTAAATCAAAACTTTGAGTTTTCGTTCTCCCTTTATCCCGTAAACAAAAAACGCAAATGGATCACAAGAAAATTAAATTTTAGAGTTTATGTATGGAAAAAATTTAAAACAATAAAAAATGTAAGTAAATAAAATTTATTCACAAATTACAATTGAACACAAAAGTTTTGTTGTCCAAGTTTGGGAAATTCCACTAGATCAACCCTAACAGCTAGGAATTTTATAAGAAAGAGATTTCTTCCACACATGCTTTAAAAATGGATATGCATGCTTGAAACATGTTATAGATGCAAATCACCTATGGATCAAAACCTTTTAAAGTGCATAACAAACATTCATCAAATTCTCGTGGGATATTTACCTGAGACAAACACGCCATTCTTTTGCCGATTTACAAAAAGTTGACCTAACAATCATAGATGATTGTAAAGTGATTTGTCGTGCATAACGGGCTACATTACCCTAAGAAATGGCTTATGGACTGGGAGTCAACTCTCAGTTAAAAATGACCCGCCTCCCCCTTTTCCCGATGATTGCAAAACCTGAGATATAAAAACAAAAAGAGCTTACAATCCCTAAAATATACAAACACACTTTGGAATTATCTCTCTCTGCATTTGTGCATTGTGGATTTCCATTTTAGATGTGCTCTTTTTTATCAAATCACATATCGATCCAAAAATTTTAAAGAGAATTAAAAATGCTCATTATATTCTCTAGTGAACGTGTAGTGGGATATTTACCCGAGTCAAACAAGCCATTATTTTGCCCATTTACAAAAATTTGACCTAACAATCATAGATGATTGTAAAGTGATTTATTGTGCGTAACGGGATATATTACCCTAAGAAGTGGCTGATGGATTGGGAGTCAACACTCATATAAAAATCCTCCGCCTCCCCCTTTTCCCTACTATTGCAAAACCTGATATATAAAAAATAAAAAGAGCTTACAATTCCTATAAATTACAGACACTCTTTGGAATTATCCCTCTCTACATTTGTGCATTGTGCATTTCCATTTTAAATGTACTCTTATTTCTTAAATCAAAACTTTGAGTTTTCGCTCTCCCTTCATCCCGTAAACCAAAAAGGCAAATAGATCACAACCAAATGAAAATTTTAATGTTTATGTATGGAAAAAATTTAAAACAATAACAAATGTAAGTAATGAAAAAGACACACCACCAATGAACACAAATTTTTTGTTGTCCAAGTTTGGTAAATTCCACTACTTCAACCCTAATAGCTTGGAATTTTATAAGAAAGATATTTCTTCCACACATGCTTTAAAAATGGATATGCATGCTTGTAACATGTTAAAGATGCAACTCACCTATGGATCCAAACCTTTTAAAGAGAATAACAACAATCATTAAATTCTCAAGTGAACGTACGGTGGGATATTTACCCGAGTCAAATAAGCCGTTATTTTTCTCTTTTCAAAAATGCTGAACTAACAATCATAGATGATTGTAAAGTGATTTTTCATGCGTAACGGGCTATAGTACCCTAATAAATGGCTTACGGATTGGGAGTCAACACTCAATTAAAAATCCCCCGCCTCCCCCATTTCCCGACGATTGAAAAACCTGATATATAAACACTAAAAAGAGCATACAACCCCTAAAAAACACAGACACTCTTTGGAATTATCTCTCTCTAAATTTGTGCATTGCACATTTCCACTTTAGATGAACAATTTTTTCTTAAATCAAAACTTTGAGTTGTCGCTCACCCTTCATCCCATAAACCAAATAGGAGAATAGATCACATCAAAATGAAAATTTTAGAGTTTATGTATGGAAAAAATTTAAAACAAAAACAAATGTAAGTAAGAAAAATTTATTCACACACCACTAATGAACACAAAAGTTTTGTTGTTCAAGTTTTGGAAATTCCACTAATTGAACCCTAACAGCTTGGAATTTTACAAGACAAAGATTTCTTCCACCTATGCTTTAAAAATGGATAAGCATGCTTGAAACATGTTAAAAATGGAAATCAGCTTTGGATCCAACCCTTTTAAAGAGAATAACAGACGCTCATTAAATTCTCAAGTGAACATGTGGTCAAACAAACCATTATTTTGCCCATTTACAAAAATTAAACCTAACAATCATAGATGATTGTAAAGTGATTTATCGTGCATAACAGGCTATATTACCCTATGAAATGTCTTATGGAGTGGGAGTCAACACTCAGTTAAAAATTCCACGCCTCCCCCTTTTCTCGATGATTGCAAAACCTGTTATATAAATACTAAAAAGAGCTTACAATCTCTAAAAATTACATACACTCTTTGAAATTATCTCTCTCAACATTTGTTCATTGTCCATTTCCATTTTAGATGTACACTTTTTTCTTAATCAAAACATTGAGTTTTCACTCTCCCTTCATCACGTAAAACAAAAAGGCAAATAGATCACAACAAAATGAAAATTCTAGAGTTTATGTGTGGAAAAAGTTTATTACAATAACAAATTTAAGTGAAGAAAATTTATTCACACACCACCAATGAACAAAAAAGTTTTGTTGTCCAAGTTTTGGAAATTCCACTAGTTCATCCCTTACTGCTTGGAATTTTATAAGAAAGAGATTTCTTCCACACATGCTTTAAAAATGGATATGCATACTTGAAACATGTTAAAGATGCAAATCACCTATGGATCCAAACCATTTAAAGAGAATAACAAACGCTCAATAAATTCTCAAGTGAACGTTCGGTAGGATATTTACCGGAGTCAAACAAGCCATTATTCTGCCCATTTTCAAAAAGTTAACCTAACAATCATAGATGATTGTAAAGTGATTTATCGTGCGTAACAAGCTATATTACCCTAAGAAATGGCTTAAGGATTGGGAGCCAACACTCAGTTAAAAATCCCCCGCCTCCTTTTCCCGACGATTGCAAAACCTGATCTATAAAAACTAAAAAGATCTTACTATCCCTTAAAATTATAGAGACTCTTTGGAATTATCTCTCTCTACATTTGTTCATTGTGCATTTCCATTTTAGATGTACTTTTTTTTCTTAAATCTAAACTTTGAGTTTTCGCTCTCCCTTTATCCCGTAAACATAAATGGCAAATAGATCACAACAAAATGAAAATTTTAGAGTTTATGTATGGAAAAAATTTTAAACAATAAAAAATGTAAGCAAAGAAAATTTATTCACACACCACAAATCAACACAAAAGTTTTGTTGTCCAAGTTTGGGAAATTCCACTAGTTCAAGCCTAACAGTTTGGAATTTTATAAGAAAGAGATTTCTTCCAGACATGCTTTAAAAATGGAAATGCATGCTTGAAACATGTAAAAGATGAAAATTACATATGGATCCATACCTTTTGAAAAGCAACACAAAGACTCATTAAATTCTCAAGTGAACGTGCGGTGGGATATTTTCCCGAGTCAAACAAGCCATTATTTTACCCATTTACAAAAAGTTGACCTAAAATTATAGATGATTCTAAAGTGATTCTAAAGTGATTTATCATGTCTAACGGGCTATATTACCCTAATAAATGGCTTAAGGATTGGGAGTCAACTCTCAGTTAAAAATCTTCCCCCCCCCCCCCCCCCTCTTTTCCCGACGATTGTAAAACCATATAAATAAAAATTAAAGAGCGCTTACAATCCCTAAAAATTATAGATACTCTTTGGAATTGTCTCTGCCTACATTTGTGCATTGTGCATTTCCATTTTAGATTTACTCTTTTTTCTTAAATCAAAACTTTGGGTTTTCGTTCTCCCTTCATCCTGTAAACCAAAAAGGCAAATAGATCATAACAAAATGAAAATTTTAGAGTTTATGTATGGAAAAAATTTAAAACAATAACAAATGTAAGTAAAGAAAATTTATTTTCACACCACAAACGAACACAAATGTTTTGTGATCCAAGTTTGGGAAATTCCACTAGTTCATCCCTTACTGCTTGGAATTTTATAAGAAAGAGATTTCTTCCACACATGCTTTAAAAATGGATATGCATGCTTGTAACATGATAAAGATGCAAATCACCTATGGATCCAAACCTTTTAAAAAGAATAACCAACGCTCATTAAATTCACATGTGAACGTGCGGTGGGATATTTACCCGAGTCAAACAAGCCATTATTTTTCCCTTTTAAAAAAAAATGACCTATGAATCATAGATGATTGTAAAGTGATTTTTCTTGTGCAACAGGCTATATTACCATAAGACATCGCTTATGGATGGTGAGACAACACTCAGTTAAAAATCCGCCCCCCTTCCCCCTTTTCCCGACGATTACAAAACCTGATATATAAAAACTAAAAAGAGGTTACAATCCCTAAAAATTATAGACACTCATTGGAATTATCTCTCTCTAAATTTGTGCATTGTGCATTTCTATTTTAGATGTACTCTTTTTTCTTAAATAAAAACTTTGAGTTTTCGCTCTCCCTTCATCCCGTAAACCAAAAAGGTAAATAGATCACAACAAAATGTAAATTTTAGAGTTTATGTATGGCAAATAGATAAAACAATAAAAAATGTAAGCAAAGAAAATTTATTCACACACCACAAATGAACACAAAAGTTTTGTTGTCCAAGTTTGGGGAATTCCACTAGTTCAACCCTAACAGCTTGGAATTTTATAAGAAAGAGATTTCTTCCACACATGCTTTAAAAATTGAAATGCATGCTAGAAACATGTTAAAGATTCAAATCACATATGGATCCATACCTTTTGAAAAGCATCACAAACTCTCATTAAATTCTCAAGTGAACGTGCGGTGGGATATTTTCCCGAGTCAAACAAGCCATTATTTTGCCCATTTACAAAAAGTTGACCTAACAATCATAGATGATTGTAAAGAGATTTATCATGCGTAACGGGCTATATTACCCTAAGAAATGGCTTATGGATTGGGAGTCAACACTCAGGTTAAAATTGCCCCGCCTCCCCCTATTCCCAACGATTGCAAAACCATATAAATAAAAATTAAAAAGAGCTTTCAATCCCTAAAAATTACAGACACTCTTTGGAATTATCTCTCACTACATTTGTGCATTGTGCATTTCCATTTTAGATGTAATCTTTTTTTCTTAAATCAAAACTTTGAGTTTTCGCTCTCCCTTCATCCCGTAATCCAAAAGGGGAAATAGATCACAACAAAATAAAACTTTTAGAGTTTATGTATGGAAAAAACTTTAAAAAATAAAAAATATAAGTAAAGAAAATTTATTCACACACAACAAATGAACACAAAAGTTATGTTGTCCAAGTTTAGGAAATTCCACAACTTCAACACTAACAGCTTGGAATTTTATAAGAAAGAGATTTCTTCCACATATGCTTTAAAAATGGATATGCTTGCTTGAAACATGTTAAATATGAAAATCATGTATGGATCCAAACCTGTTAAAGAGAATAACAAAATTTCATTAAATTCTCAAGTGAACTTGCAGTGGAATATTTACCCGACTCAAAAAAGCCATTATTTTGCCCATTTACAAAAAGCTGACCTAACAATCATAGATTATTGTAAAGTTATTTATCTTGCGTAATGGGCTATATTACCCTAAGAAATGGCTTATGGATTCGGTGTCAACACTCAGTTAGAAATCACCCGCCTCCCCCTTTTTCTAACGATTGCAAAACATATTGTATAAAAACTAAAAAGAGCTTACAATCCTTAAAAATTACAAACACTCTTTGGAGTTATCTCTCTCTAAATTTGTACATTATACATTTTCATTTTAGATGTACACTTTTTTCTTAAGTCAAAACTTTGAGTTTTCGCTCTCCCTTCGTCCCGTAAACAAAAAAGGCAAATAGATCACAACAAAATGAAAATTTTAGAATTTATGTAAGGAAAAAATTTAAAACTATAACAAATGTAAGTAAAGAAAATTTATTCACACACCACCAATGAGCACAAAAGTTTTGTTGTCCAAGTTTGGGAAATTCCACTAGTTCAACCCTAACAGCTTGGGATTTTATAAGAAAGAGATTTCTTCCACACATGCTTTAAAAATGGATATGAATGCTTGAAACATATTAAAGATGCAAATCACCTATGGATCCAAACCTTTTAAAGAGAATAAAAAATGCTCATTAAATTCTCAAGTGAACGTGCGGTGGGATATTTACCCGAGTCAAACAAGCCAATATTTTGCGCATTTACAAAAAGTTGACCCAAACATCATAGATGATTGTAATGTGATTTATCATGCGTAACGAGCTACATTACCATAAGAAATGACTTATGGATTGGGAGTCAACACTCAGGTTAAAATGCCCTGCCTGCCCCTTTTCTCGACGAATACAAAACAAGATATATAAAAAGTAAAAAGAGCTTACAGTCCCTAAAAATTACACACACTCTTTGGAATTATCTCTCTCTACATTTGTGCATTGTGCATTTCCATTTTAAAAGTAATCTTTTTTTTTAAATCAAAACTTTGAGTTTTCGCTCTCCCTTCATCCCGAAACGAAAAATGCAAATAGATCACAACAAAATTAAAATTTTAGAGTTTATTTATGGAAAAAAATTAAAACAATAACAAATGTAGGTAAAGAAAATTTACTCACACACCACAAATGAACTCAAAAGTTTTGTGGTCCAAATTTTGGAAATTCCACTAGTTCAACCCTAACAGCTTGGAATTTTATAAGAAAGAGATTTCTTCCACACAAGCTATAAAAATGGAAATGCATGCTTGAAACATGTAAAAGATGAAAATCACATATGGATCCATACCTTTTGAAAAGCAACACAAAGACTCATTAAATTCTCAAGTGAACGTGCGGTGGGATATTTTCCCGAGTCAAACAAGCCATTATTTTACCCATTTACAAAAAGTTGACCTAAAATTATAGATGATTCTAAAGTGATTCTAAAGTGATTTATCATGTCTAACGGGCTATATTACCCTAATAAATGGCTTAAGGATTGGGAGTCAACTCTCAGTTAAAAATCTTCCCCCCCCCCCCCCCCCCCCCCTCTTTTCCCGACGATTGTAAAACCATATAAATAAAAATTAAAGAGCGCTTACAATCCCTAAAAATTATAGATACTCTTTGGAATTGTCTCTGCCTACATTTGTGCATTGTGCATTTCCATTTTAGATTTACTCTTTTTTCTTAAATCAAAACTTTGGGTTTTCGTTCTCCCTTCATCCTGTAAACCAAAAAGGCAAATAGATCATAACAAAATGAAAATTTTAGAGTTTATGTATGGAAAAAATTTAAAACAATAACAAATGTAAGTAAAGAAAATTTATTTTCACACCACAAACGAACACAAATGTTTTGTGATCCAAGTTTGGGAAATTCCACTAGTTCATCCCTTACTGCTTGGAATTTTATAAGAAAGAGATTTCTTCCACACATGCTTTAAAAATGGATATGCATGCTTGTAACATGTTAAAGATGCAAATCACCTATGGATCCAAACCTTTTAAAAAGAATAACCAACGCTCATTAAATTCACATGTGAACGTGCGGTGGGATATTTACCCGAGTCAAACAAGCCATTATTTTTCCCTTTTAAAAAAAAATGACCTATGAATCATAGATGATTGTAAAGTGATTTTTCTTGTGCAACAGGCTATATTACCATAAGACATCGCTTATGGATGGTGAGACAACACTCAGTTAAAAATCCGCCCCCCTTCCCCCTTTTCCCGACGATTACAAAACCTGATATATAAAAACTAAAAAGAGGTTACAATCCCTAAAAATTATAGACACTCATTGGAATTATCTCTCTCTAAATTTGTGCATTGTGCATTTCTATTTTAGATGTACTCTTTTTTCTTAAATAAAAACTTTGAGTTTTCGCTCTCCCTTCATCCCGTAAACCAAAAAGGTAAATAGATCACAACAAAATGTAAATTTTAGAGTTTATGTATGGCAAATAGATAAAACAATAAAAAATGTAAGCAAAGAAAATTTATTCACACACCACAAATGAACACAAAAGTTTTGTTGTCCAAGTTTGGGGAATTCCACTAGTTCAACCCTAACAGCTTGGAATTTTATAAGAAAGAGATTTCTTCCACACATGCTTTAAAAATTGAAATGCATGCTAGAAACATGTTAAAGATTCAAATCACATATGGATCCATACCTTTTGAAAAGCATCACAAACTCTCATTAAATTCTCAAGTGAACGTGCGGTGGGATATTTTCCCGAGTCAAACAAGCCATTATTTTGCCCATTTACAAAAAGTTGACCTAACAATCATAGATGATTGTAAAGAGATTTATCATGCGTAACGGGCTATATTACCCTAAGAAATGGCTTATGGATTGGGAGTCAACACTCAGGTTAAAATTGCCCCGCCTCCCCCTATTCCCAACGATTGCAAAACCATATAAATAAAAATTAAAAAGAGCTTTCAATCCCTAAAAATTACAGACACTCTTTGGAATTATCTCTCACTACATTTGTGCATTGTGCATTTCCATTTTAGATGTAATCTTTTTTTCTTAAATCAAAACTTTGAGTTTTCGCTCTCCCTTCATCCCGTAATCCAAAAGGGGAAATAGATCACAACAAAATAAAACTTTTAGAGTTTATGTATGGAAAAAACTTTAAAAAATAAAAAATATAAGTAAAGAAAATTTATTCACACACAACAAATGAACACAAAAGTTATGTTGTCCAAGTTTAGGAAATTCCACAACTTCAACACTAACAGCTTGGAATTTTATAAGAAAGAGATTTCTTCCACATATGCTTTAAAAATGGATATGCTTGCTTGAAACATGTTAAATATGAAAATCATGTATGGATCCAAACCTGTTAAAGAGAATAACAAAATTTCATTAAATTCTCAAGTGAACTTGCAGTGGAATATTTACCCGACTCAAAAAAGCCATTATTTTGCCCATTTACAAAAAGCTGACCTAACAATCATAGATTATTGTAAAGTTATTTATCTTGCGTAATGGGCTATATTACCCTAAGAAATGGCTTATGGATTCGGTGTCAACACTCAGTTAGAAATCACCCGCCTCCCCCTTTTTCTAACGATTGCAAAACATATTGTATAAAAACTAAAAAGAGCTTACAATCCTTAAAAATTACAAACACTCTTTGGAGTTATCTCTCTCTAAATTTGTACATTATACATTTTCATTTTAGATGTACACTTTTTTCTTAAGTCAAAACTTTGAGTTTTCGCTCTCCCTTCGTCCCGTAAACAAAAAAGGCAAATAGATCACAACAAAATGAAAATTTTAGAATTTATGTAAGGAAAAAATTTAAAACTATAACAAATGTAAGTAAAGAAAATTTATTCACACACCACCAATGAGCACAAAAGTTTTGTTGTCCAAGTTTGGGAAATTCCACTAGTTCAACCCTAACAGCTTGGGATTTTATAAGAAAGAGATTTCTTCCACACATGCTTTAAAAATGGATATGAATGCTTGAAACATATTAAAGATGCAAATCACCTATGGATCCAAACCTTTTAAAGAGAATAAAAAATGCTCATTAAATTCTCAAGTGAACGTGCGGTGGGATATTTACCCGAGTCAAACAAGCCAATATTTTGCGCATTTACAAAAAGTTGACCCAAACATCATAGATGATTGTAATGTGATTTATCATGCGTAACGAGCTACATTACCATAAGAAATGACTTATGGATTGGGAGTCAACACTCAGGTTAAAATGCCCTGCCTGCCCCTTTTCTCGACGAATACAAAACAAGATATATAAAAAGTAAAAAGAGCTTACAGTCCCTAAAAATTACACACACTCTTTGGAATTATCTCTCTCTACATTTGTGCATTGTGCATTTCCATTTTAAAAGTAATCTTTTTTTTTAAATCAAAACTTTGAGTTTTCGCTCTCCCTTCATCCCGAAACGAAAAATGCAAATAGATCACAACAAAATTAAAATTTTAGAGTTTATTTATGGAAAAAAATTAAAACAATAACAAATGTAGGTAAAGAAAATTTACTCACACACCACAAATGAACTCAAAAGTTTTGTGGTCCAAATTTTGGAAATTCCACTAGTTCAACCCTAACAACTTGGAATTTTATAAGAAAGAGATTTCTTCCACACAAGCTATAAAAATGGATATGCATGCTTGAAACATGTTAAAGATTCTAATCACTTATGGATCCAAACCTTTAAAATAAAATAACAAACGCTCATTAAATTCTCAAGTGAACGTGCAGTAGGATATTTACCTCAGTCAAATAATCCATTATTTTGCCCATTTACAGAAAGCTGACCTAACATTCATAGATGATTGTAAAGAGATTTATCATGCTTGACGGGCTATATTACCCTAAGAAATGGCTTATTGATTGGGAGTCAACACTAAGTTAAAAATCCCCTACCTCCACCTTTTCCCGAAAATTGCAAAACCTTATATATAAAAACTAATAAGAGCTTACAGTCTCAAAAATTACAGACACTCTTTGGAATTATCTCTCTCTACATTTCTGCATTATGCATTTCCATTGTAGATGTACTCTTTTTTCATAAATCAAAACTTTGAGTTTTTGCTCTCCTTTCATCCAGTAAACCAAAAAGGCAAATAGATCACAACAAAATGAAAATTTTAGAGTTTATGTATGCAAAAAATTTAAAACAATAACAAATGTAAGTAAAGAAAATTTATTCACACACCACAAATGAACACCAAAGTTTTGTTGTCCAAGTTTGGATAATTCCACTAGTTCAACCCTAACAGCTTGGAGTTTTATAAGAAAGAGATTTCTTTTACACATGCTTTAAAAATGGATATGCATGCTTGAAACATGTTAAAGATGTAAATCACCTATGGATCCCAACCTTTTAAAGAGAATAAAAAACGCTCATTAAATTCTCAAGTGAACGTGCGGTGGGATATTTACCCGAGTCAAACAAGCCAATATTTTGCCCATTGACAAAAAGGCAATAAGTTCACAGCAAAATGAAAATTTTAGAGTTTATGTATGTAAAAAATTTAAAACAATAACAAATTTAACTAAAGAAAATTTATTCATAAACCACAAATGAACACAAATGTTTTGTCGTCCAAGTTTTGGAAATTCCACTAGTTCAACCCTAACTGCTTGAAATTTTATAAGAAAGAGATTTCTTCCACTCGTACTTTAAGAATGGATATACAAGATTGAAACATAATAAAGATGCAAATCACACATGGATCCAAACCTTTTAAAGAGAATAACAAGCGCTCATTAAATTATCCAGTGAACGTACGGTTGGATATTTACTCGAGTCAAACAAGTTACAAAAAGCTAACGTAACAATCATAGATGATTGTAAAGTGATTTATCATGCGTAATGGGCTATATTACCCAAATAAATGGCTTATGGATTGGGAGTGAACACTCAGTTAAAAATCCGCTGCCTCCCCCTTTTCTCGACGATTGCAAAAACAGATATATAAAAACTGAAAAGAGCTTACGATCCCTTAAAATTACAGACACTCTTTCGAATTATCTCTCTCTACATTTTGGCATTGTGCATTTCCATTGTAGATGTACCCTCTTTTCTTCAATCAAAACTTTGGGTTTACGCTCTCCCTTCATCCCGTAAACCAAAAAGACAAATAGATGACAACAAAATGAAAATTTTAAATTTTATGTATAAAAAAAATTTGAAAGACAATAACAAATGTAAGTAAAGAAATTTTATTCACACACACAAATAAACACCAAAGTTTTGTTGTCCAAGTTTTGGAAATTCCACTAGTTCAACCCTAACATCTTTTAATTTTATAATAAAGAGATTTCTTCCACACATGCTTTAAAAATGGATATGCATGAATGAAAAATTTTAAAGATGGAAATCACCTTTGGATCAAAACCTTTTAAAGATAATAACACACACTCATTAAATTCTCAACTGAACGTGCGGTGGGATATTTACCTGAGTCAAACAAGCCATTATTTTGCCCATTTAGAAAGAGCTGACCTAACAATCATAGATGATTGTAAAGTGATTTATCATGCGTAACGGGCTATATTACCGTAAGAAATGTCTTATGGATTCGGAGTCAACACTCAGTTAAAAATCCCCAGTCTGCCTCTTTTCCCGACGATCGCAAAACCTGATATATAAAAACTAAAAAGAGCTTACAGTCCCTAAAAATTACAGATACTCTTTGGAGTTATCTCTCTCTATATTTGTGCATTGTACATTTCCATTGTAGATGTTCTCTTTTTTCTCCAATCAAAACTTTGGGTTTTCGCTCTCTCTTCATCCCGTAAACCAAAAAGGCAAATAGATCACAACATAATGAAAATTTTAGAGTTTATGTATATAAAAATTTTGAAAGACAATAACAAATGTAAGTAAAGAAAGTTTATTCACACACCACAAATGAACACAAAAGTTTTATTGTCCAAGTTTTGGAAATTCCACTAGTTCAACCCTAACATCTTTTAATTTTATAATAAAAAGATTTCTTCCACACGCTTTTAAAATGGATATGCATGATTGAAACATTTTAAAGATGGAAATCACCTTTGGATCCAAACCTTTTAAAGAGAATAACAAACACTCATTAAATTCTCAAGTGAATGTGTCATGGGATATTTACCTGAGTCAAACAAGGCATTATTTTGCCCATTTAGAAAAAGCTGACCTAACAATCATAGATGATTGTAAAGTGATTTATCATGCGTAACGGGCTATATTACCGTAAGAAATGGCTTATGGATTCGGAGTCAACACTCAGTTAAAAATCCCCAGCCTGCCTCTTTTCCCGACGATTGCAAAACCTGATATATAAAAACTAAAAAGAGCTTACAGTCCCTAGAAATTACAGATACTCTTTGGAGTTATCTCTCTCTATATTTGTGCATTGTACATTTCCATTGTAGATGTTCTCTTTTTTCTTCAATCAAAACTTTGGGTTTTCGCTCTCCCTTCATCTCGTAAACCAAAAAGGCAAATAGATCACAACATAATGAAAATTTTAGAGTTTATGTATATAAAAATTTTGAAAGACAATAACAAATGTAAGTAAAGAAAGTTTATTCACACACCACAAATGAACACAAAAGTTTTATTGTCCAAGTTTTGGAAATTCCACTAGTTCAACCCTAACATCTTTTAATTTTATAATAAAAAGATTTCTTCCACACATGCTTTTAAAATGGATATGCATGAATGAAACATTTTAAATATGGAAATCACCTTTGGATCCAAACCTTTTAAAGAGAATAACAAACACTCATTAAATTCTCAAGTGAACGTGTCGTGGGATATTTACCTGAGTCAAACAAGGCATTATTTTGCCCATTTAGAAAAAGCTGACCTAACAATCATAGATGATTTTAAAGTGATTTATCATGCGTAACGGGCTATATTACCCTAAGAAATGGCTTATGGATTCGGAGTCAACACTCAGTTAAAAATCCCCAGCCTGCCTGTTTTCTCGATGATTGCAAAACCTGATATATAAAAACTAAAAAGAGCTTACAGTCCCTAAAAATTACAGATACTGTTTGGAGTTATCTCTCTCTACATTTGTGCATTGTAAATTTACATTGTAGATGTTCTCTTTTTTCTTTAATCAAAACTTTGAGTTTTCGCTCTCCCTTCATCCCGTAAACCAAAAGGGCAAATAGATCACAACAAAATAAAAATTTTAGAGTTTATGTTTATAAAAAATTTAAAAAATAAAATAAAAATGTAAGTAAATAAAATTTATTCGCACACCACAAATGAACACAAAAGTTTTGTTGTCCAATTTTGGGAAATTCCACTAGTTCAACCCAAACAACTTGGAATTTTATAAGAAAAAGATTTCTTCCACGTGTGATTTAAAAATGGATAGACATGCTTGAAACATGTTAAAGATGCAAATCACATATGGATCCAAACCTTTTAAAGAGAATAACAAACGCTCAATAAATTCTCAAATGAACGTGCAGTTGGATATTTACCCTAGTCAAAAAATCAACAAAAAGCTGACCTAACAATCATAGATGATTGTAAAGTGATTTATCATGCGTAATGAGCAACATTACCCTATGAAGTGTCTTATGGATTGGGAGTCAACACTCAGTTAAAAATCCGCTACCTCTCCCTTTCTCGACGATTGCAAAACCAGAAATATAAAAACTAAAAAGAGCTCATAGTCCCAAAAAATTACAGACACTCTTTGGAATTATCTCTCTCTACATTTGGGTAATGTGCATTTCAATTGTAGATGTACTTTTTTTTCTTAAATCAAAACTTTGAGTTTTCGCTCTCCCTTCATCCCGTAAACCAAAAAGGCAAATAGATCACAACAAAATGAAAATTTTAGAGTTTATGTATATAAAAAATTCAAAAAACAATAACACATGTAAGTAAATAAAATTTATTCACTCACCACAAAAGAACACAAAAGTTTTACTATCCAAGTTTGGGAAATTCCACTAGTTGTTGACCCTAACAGCTTGGAATTTTATAAGAAAGAGATTTCTTCCACACATGCTTTAAAAATGGATATGTATTCTTCAAACATTTTAAAGATGCAAATCACCTTTGGATCCAAATCTTTTAAAGAGAATAACAAACGCTCATTAAATTCTCAAGTGAACGTGCGGTGGGATCTTTACCCGAGTCAAACAAGCCATTATTTTACCCATTTACGAAAAGCTGACCTAACAATCATAGATGATTGTAAAGTGATTTGTCATGCGTATCAGGCTATATTACCCTAAGAAATGGCTTATGGATTGGGAGTCAACACTCAGTTAAAAACCCTTGGCTCCCCCTTTTCCCGACGATTGTAAAACTTGGTATATAAAAACTAAAATGAGCTTACAGTCCCTAAAAATTATAGACACTCTTTGGAATTATCTCTCTCTACATTTGTACATTGTGAATTTTCATTTTATATGTAATTTTTTTCTTAAATCAAAACTTTGAGTTTTCGCTCTCCCTTCATCTCGTAAACCAAATAGGCAAAAAGATAACAACAAAATGAAAATTTTAGAGTTTATGTATCTAAAAAATTTAAAAAAATACAAATGTAAGAAATGAAAATTTATTCACACACCACAAATCAAGACAAAAGTTTTGTTGTCCAAGTTTGGGAAATAACACTAGTTGTTGACCCTAATTGCTTGGAATTTTATAAGAAAGAGATTTCTCCCACACATGAGTTAAAAATGGATATGCATGCTTGGAACATCTTAAAGAAGCAGATCACCTAAGGATCCAAACCTTTTAAAGAGAATAAAAAACGCTCATTAAATTCTCAAGTGAACGTGCGGTGGGATATTTACCCGAGTCAAAAAAGCCATTATTTTGCCCTTTTACAAAAAGCTGACCTAACGATCATAGATGATTTTATAGTGATTTATAATGCATAACTGGCAATATTACCGTAAGAAATGACTTATGGATTGGGAGTCAACACTCAGTTAAAAATCCCCCGCCTTCCCCTTTTCGCGACGATTGCAAAACCTGATATATAAAAACTAAAAAGAGCTTACAATCCCTAAAAATTACAGACACTCTTCGGAATTGTCAGTCTCTTCATTTGTGCATTGTGCATTTCCATTTTAGATGTACTCTTTCTTCTTAAATCAAAACTTTGAGTTTTCACACTCCCTTCATCCATTAAACCAAAAAGACAAATAGATCACAACAAAATGAAAATTTTAGAGTTTATGTATAGAAAAAATTTAAAACAATAACAAATGTAAGTAAAGAAAATTTATTCACATGCCACAAATGAACACAAAAGTTTTGTTTTCCAAGTTTGGTAAATTCCCTAATAGCTTGGAATTTTATAAGAAAGAGATTTCTTCCACACATACTTTAAAAATGGATATGCATTCTTGAAACATGGTAAAGATGCAACTCACCTATGGATCCAAACCTTTTAAAGCGAATAACAAATGCTCATTAAATTCTCAAGTGAACATACAGTGGGATACTTACCCGAGTCAAACAAGCCATTATTTTTCCCATTTACAAAAAGCTGACCTAACGTTTAGAGATGATTGTAAAGTGATTTATCATCCATAACGGGCTATATTTCCCTAAGAAATGATGCATGGATTGGGAGTCAACACTCTGTTAAAAATCCTCCACCTCCCCTTTTTCCAGATGATTTCAAAACCTGATATATAATGTTGTGGACTCAATAGCACACTGAGTCACACAACAAAGAAGACAACAACAACTCACTCAATAGGATTTAATTCTTATATTTCTTTGAGTAGGATTTATTTCTTATATTGTTTTAAGTAGGAGTTATTTCTAATTACTTTATATGTAAGGGCATTATGGGGAATTATTGTAACCCTAACCCTAAAACTCCTTGACGTGTCCTATTTAAGGGAAAGGTGTGAATGAACCTAATCCAAACAGGTTGGGATCACCTCTTGATCTCGAGTTTAGGGTTTACTCCAAAAATCCAACCTATCCTTCACCCTCCATTGCCATCCATCTTCACCCAAATTCATCCCTCGTCATCCATACTAAGAAAAGGAGCTTCCTGCCCCTTATCCGAGCCCAAAGAGAGGATCTTCTCTCATCACCAGCGTCAACAAGAAGTTGGGTTCAATCCCCTCTTGACGAGCAAAAGAGGAGTAATTCTGGTTCTTTCACGTGAAGGGTTAGAGCAACTCTTCTTGTTGGGAATTCATCACGAAAATAGAGCAAGGACAGCCATCAACGTGAGCCAAGGCTGCCCCATCAAGCTAGGTCTTCAAGTCCTAGAACGAGCTACACCAAATCAGGGTTGAAACCCTGATTAACGTGAGCAACACAGGTATTTCTCCATTCTTTCTCCACCAGAATTACTTCCATTCTATCTATAACTTTAGCACTAGAATGAGATCATAAAAAGGGAGATTGATCACTGGTGGAAGAGTACCCAAAGAAGGGATGTTTAACCCTCCTTATCGAATCTAGCAACTCAGTACCAGTGCTGGATTCACAACTCCCACGCCGTGTTACTCGATCCATGACCCTGGACCATAACAAATACAAACAAGAGCTTAGAATCCCTAAAAATTATAGGCACCCTCTGGAATTATCTGTTTCTACATTTGTCCATTGTGCATTTCCATTTTAGATGTACTCTTTTTCCTTAAATCAAAACTTTGAGTTTTCGCTCTCCATTCATTCCGTAAACCAAAAAGGCAACTAAATGAAAATTTTACAGTTTAAGTAAGGAAAAAATTTAAAAAAATAACAAATGTAAGTAAAGAAAATTTATTCACATGCCACAATGAACATAAAAGTTTTGTTGTGCAAGTTTGGGAAATTCCCTAACTGCTTGGAATTTTAATAGAAAGAGATTTCTTCCACACATGCTTTAAAAAAGGATATGCGTGCTTGAAACTTGTTAAAGATGCAAATCACCTATGGATCCTAACCTTTTAAGGAGGATAACAAACGCTCATTAAATTCTCAAGTGAATGTGTGGTGGGATATTTACCCGAGTCAAACAACCATTATTTTTCTCATTTATAAAAAGCTGACCTAACGATCATAGATGATTGTAAATTGATTTATCATGCGGAACGGGCTATATTACCCTAAGAAATGACTTAAGGATTGGGAGTCAACACTCAGTTAAAAATCCCCCGCCAACACCTTTTTCTGACGATTTCAAAACCTGATATATAAAAACTAAAAAGAGCTTAGAATCCCTAAAAATTACAGACACTCTTTGGAATTATCTCTCTCTACATTTATGCATTGCCATAAACCGAAAAGGCAAATAGATCACAACAAAATGAAAATTTTAGAGTCTATGTAAGGACAAAATTTAAAACAAAAAAAAAATGTAAGTAAAGAAAATTTACTCACACACCACAAATGAACTCAAATTTTTTGTTGTCCAAGTTTTTGAAATTCCACTAATTCAACACTAACAGCTTGGAATTTTATAAGAAAGAGATTTCTTCCACACATGCTTTAAAAATGGATATGCATGCTTGAAAAAATTTAAAGATGCAAATAACCTATGGATACAAACCTTTTAAAGACAATAACAAACGCTCAATAAATTCTTACGTGAACGTGCAGTGGGATATTTACCCGAGTCAAAAAACCATTATTTTACCCATTTAGAAAAAGCTGACCTAACAATCATAGATGATTGTAAACTGATTTATCATGCGTAACAGGCTATAATACCGGAAAAAATGTCTTATGGATAGGGAGTCAACACTCAGTTAAAAATCTTCTGCCTCCCCCTTTTTCCGACGATTGCAAAACCTGATATATAAAAACTAAAAAGAGCTTATAGTCCCTATAAATTACAAACACTCTGTGGAATTATCTCTCTCTACATTTGTGCATTGTGTATTTTCATTTTAGATATACTCTTTTTTCTTAAATCAAAACTTTGAGTTTCCGCTCTCCCTTCATTTTGTAAACCAAAAAGGCAAATAGATCACAACAAAATGAAAATTTTAGAGTTTATGTATGCAAAAAATTTAAAACAATAACCAATGTAAGTAAAGAAAATTTATTCACACACCACAAATGAACACAAAAGTTTTGTTTTCCAAGTTTGGAAAATTCCACTAGTTCAACCCTAACAACTTGGATTTTTATAAGAAAGTAATTTCTTCCACACATGCTTTAAAAATGGATATGCATGTTTGAAACAAGTTAAAGATGCGAAACACCTATGGATCCAAACCTTTTAAAGTGAATAACAAACGCCAATTAAATTCTCAAATGAATGTGCTGTGGGATATTTACCCGAGTCAAAAGAGCCATTATTTTGCTCGTTTACAAAAAGGTGACCTAACAATCAAAAATGATTGTAAAGTGATTTATCATGCGTAACGGGCAATATTACCCTAAGAAATTTCTTATGGATTGGGAGTCAACACTCAGTTAAAAATCCCCCGCCTCCCCCTTTTCCCGATGATTGCAAAACTTGATATATAAAAACTAAAAAGTGATTACAGTCCCTAAAAGTTAAAGACACTTTGGAATTATCTCTCTCTACATTTGTGCGTTGTCTATTTACATTTTATAAGAAAGAGATTTCTTCCACACATGCTTAAAAAATGGATATGCATGCTTGAAACATGATATAGATGCAAATCACCTATGGATCCAAACCTTTTAAAGAGAATAACAAATGCTCATTAAATTCTCAAATGAACGTGTGGTGGGACATTTACTCAAGTCAAACAAGCCATTATTTTACCCATTTACAAAAAGCTGACCAAACAATCGTAGATGACTGTAAAGTGATTTATCATGCGTAATGGGCTATATTACCTTAAGAAATGGCTTATGGATTGGGAGTGAACACACAGTTAAAAATCCCCGCGTCTCCCTTTTCCCGATGATGGCAAAACCTAACATATAAAAACTAAAAATAGCTTAGAATCCCTAAGAATTATAGACACCCTTTGGAACTATCTCCCTCAACATTTGTGCATAGTGCATATCAATTTTAGATGTACTCTTTTTTCTTAAATAAAAACTTTGAGTTTTCGCTCTCCCTTCATCCCGTAAACCAAAAAAGTAAATAGATCACAACAAAATGAAAATTTTAGAGTTTATGTATGGAAAAAATTTAAAACAATAAAAAATGTAAGTAAAGAAAATTTATTCACACCCCACAAATGAACACAAATGTTTTGTTGTCCAACTTTGGGAAATTCCACTAGTTCAACTCTAACTGCTTAGAATTCTATAAGATTGGGATTTCTTCCACACATGATTTAAATATGGATATGCATGCTTGAAACATGTTAAAGATTCAAATCACCTATGGATCCAAACCTTTTAAAGAGAATAACAATCGCCCATTAAATTCTTAAGTAAACGTGCGGTGGGATATTTACCCGAGTCAAACAAGACATTATTTTTCCCATTTACAAAAAGCTGACCTAACAATCATAGATGAGTGTAAAGTGATTTACAATGCGTAACAGGCTATATTACCCTAAGATATGGATTATGTAATGGTAGCCAACACTAAGTTAAAAATCCCCCTCCTCCCCCTTTTCCCAATGATTGGAAAACCTGATATGTAAAAAATAAAAAGAGCTTACAATCCCTAAAAATTATAGACACTCTTTGGAATTATCTCTCTCTACATTTGTGCATTGTGCATTTCCATTTTAGATGTACTCTTTTTTCTTAAATCAAAACATTGAGTTTTCTCTCTCCCTTCGTCCAGTAAACCAAAAAGGCAAATAGATCCCAACAAAATGAAAATTTTAGAGTTTATGTATGGAAAAAATTTTAACCAATAACAAATGTAAGTACAAAAAATTTATTCACACACTAAAAATCAACACACACGTTTTGTTGTCCAAGTTTCGGAAATTCCACTAGTTGTTCACCCTAACAGCTTGGAACTTTATAAGAAAGAGATTTTTTCAACACATGCTTTAAAAATTGATATGGATGCTTGAAACATGTTAAAGATGCAAATCAACTATGCATCCAAACCTTTTAAAGAGAATAACAAACACTCATTAAATTCTCAAGTGACCGTGCGGTGGGATATTTACCTGAGTCAAACAAGCCATTATTTTGCCCATTTACAAAAAGTTGACCTAACGATCATAGATGATTGTAAAGTGATTTATAATGCGTAAATGGCTATATTACCCTAAGAAATGACTTATGGATTGGGAGTGAACACTTAGTTAAAAGCCCCCCACCTCCCCTTTTCCCAACGATTGAAAAATCTAATATATAAAAATTAAAAAGAGCTTACAATCCATAAAAATTACAGCCACTCTTTGGAATTACCAGTGTCTACATTTGTGCATTGTGCATTTCCATTTTAGATGTACTCTTTTTTCTTAAATAAAAACTTTGAGTTTTCTCTCTCCCTTCATCCCGTAAACCAAAAAGGCAAATAGATCACAACAAAATGAAAATTTTAGAGTTTCTGTATGGAAAAAATTAAAAACAATAACAAATATAAGTAAAGAAAATTTATTCACATGCCACAATTGAACAAAAAAGTTTTGCTTTCCAAATTTGGGAAATTCCCTAATAGCTTGGAATTTTATCAGAAAGAGATTTCTTCCTCACATACATTAAAAATGGATGTGCATGCTTGAAACATGTTAAAGATGCAAATCTCCTATGGATCCAAACCTTTTAAAGAGAATAACAAACGCTAATTAAATTCTCAACTAAACGTGCGGTGGGATATTTACCCGAGTTGAACAATCCATTATTTTGCCCATTTACAAAAAACTGTACTAACGATCATAGATGATTGTAAAGTGATTTATCATGCGTAACGGGCTATATTTCCCTCAAAAATGACTAATGGATTGGGATTCAACACTCAGTTAAAAATCCCCCGCCTCCCCCTTTTCCCAACGATTGCAAAACCTGATATATAAATATTACAAAGAGCTTACAATCCCTAAAAATTACTGACAGTCTTTGGAATTATCTCTCTCTACATTTGTGCATTGTGTATTTCTATTTTAGATGTACACTTTTTTGTTAAATCAAAACTTTGAGTTTTCGCTCGCCCTTCATCCCGTAAACCAAAAAGGCAAATAGATCACAACAAAATGAAAATTTTAGAATTTATGAATTGAAAAAATTTAAAACAATAACAAATGTAAGGAAAGAAAATTTATTCACACGCAACAAATGAACACAAAAGTTTTGTCGTCCAAGTTTGGGAAAATCCACTAGTTGTTGACCCTAACAGCTTGGAATTTTATAAAAAAAACATTTCTTCTACACATGCTTTCAAAATGGATATGAATGCTTCAAACATGTTAAAGATGCAAATCACCTAAGGATCCAAACCTTCTAAAGAGAATAACAAACGCTCATTAAATTCTCAAGTGAACGTATGGTGGGATATTTACCCGAGTCAAAAGAGCCAATATTTTGTCCATTTACAAAAAGCTGACCTAACGATCATAGATGATTCTAAAGTGATTTATAATGCGTAACAGGCTATATAACCCTAAGAAATGACTTATGGAGTGGGAGTCAACCCTCAATTAAAAATCCCTGCCTCCCCCTTTTCCCTTCGATTGCAAAACATAATATATAAAAACTAAAAAGAGCTTACAATCCCTAAAAATTACAAACACTCTTTGGAATTACCAGTCTCTACATTTGAGCATTGTGCATTTCCATTTTAGATGTACTCTTTTTTCGTAAATCAAAACTTTGAGTTTTCTCTCTGCCTTCATCCCATAAACCAAAAAGACAAATAGATCAGAACAAAATGAAAATTTTAGAGTTTATGTATGGAAAAAATTTAAAACAATAACAAATGTAAGTAAAGAAATTTATTCACATGCCACAAATGAACACATAAGTTTTGTTGTCCAAGTTTGGGTGATTCCCTAACAGGTTGGAATTTTATAAGAAAGAGATCTCTTCTACAGATGCTTTAAAAATGGATATGAATGCTTGAAATATGTTAAAGATGTAAATCACCTATGGATCCAAACCTTTTAAAGAGAATAACAAACGCTCATTAAATTCTCAAGTGAACATGTGGTGGGATATTTACCCCGAGTCAAACAAGCAATTATTTTGCCCATTTGAATAAAGCTGACCTAATAATCATAGATGATTGTAAAGTGATTTATCGTGCATAGCGGGCTATATTACCCTAAGAAATGGCTTATGTATTGGGAGTAAGAACTCATATAAAAATCCCCCCCTCCCCCTTTTTCCTGACGATTGAAAAACCTGATATATAAAAACAAAAAAGAGCATACAAAACCTAAAAATTACAGACACTCTTTGGAATTATCTCTCTCTACATTTTTGCATTGTGAATTTCCATTTCAGATGTACCCTTTTTTCTTAAATCAAAACATTCAGTTTTCGCTCTCTCTTCATCCTGTAAATTAAAAAGGCAAATAGATCACAACTAAATGAAAATTTTAGAGTTTATGTAAGGAATAAATTTAAAACAATAAAAAATGTAAGTAAAGAAAATTTATTCACACACCACAAATGAACACAAAATTTTTGTTGTCCAAGTTTGGGAAATTCCACTAGTTCAACCCTAACAGCTTGGAATTTTATAAGAAAGAGATTTTTTCCCCTCATGCTTTAAAAATGGATATGCACGCTTGAAACATGTTAAAGATGCAAATCACCTATGGATCCAAACCTTTTAAAGAGAATAAAAAACGCTCATTAAATTCTCTAGTGAACATGAGGTGGGATATTTACCCTAGTCAAACAAGCCATTATTTTGCCCTTTTTCAAATAGCTGACCGCACAATCATAGATGATTGTAAAGTGAATTATCATGCATAACGGGAAATATTACCGTAGGAAATGACTTATGGATTGGGATTCAACACTCAGTTAAAAATCCCCCACCTCCCCCTTTTCCCAACAATTGCAAAACCTGATATATAAAAACTAAAAAGAGCTTAGAAGCCCTAAAACTTACAGACACTCTTTGGAATTATCTCTCTCTACATTTGTGCATTGTGCATTTCCTTTTTAGATATACTCATTTTTCTTAAATCAAAACTTTAAGTTTTCGCTCTCCCTTAATCCAGTAAACCAAAAAGGCACATAGATCACAACAAAATGAAAATTTTAGAGTTTATATATGGAATTTTTTTTTTAAAACCAAATGTAAGTAATGAAAATTTATTCACACACCAGAAATGAACACAAGTTTTTTTGTCCAAGTTTGGGAAATTCCACTAGTTCAACCCTAACAACTTGGAATTTTATAAGAAAGAGATTTCTTCCCCTCATGCTTTAAAAATGGATATGCACGCTTGAAATATATTAAAGATGCAAATCACCTATGGATCCAAACCTTTTAAAGAGAATAAAAAAATCTCATTAAATTCTCAAGTGAACATGAGGTGGGATATTTACCCTAGTCAAACAAGCCATTATTTTGCCCATTTTCAAATAGCTGACCGCACAATCATAGATGAATGGAAAGTGACTTATCATGCATAACGGGAAATATTACCGTAGGAAATGACTTATGGATTGGGATTCAACACTCAGTTAAAAGTCCCCCACCTCCCCCTTTTCCCGACAATTGCAAAACCTGATATATAAAAACTAAAAAAAGCTTACAAGCCCTAAAACTTACAGACACTCTTTGGAATTATCTCTCTCTACATTTGTGCATTGTGCATTTCCTTTTTAGATATACTCATTTTTCTTAAATCAAAACTTTAAGTGTTCGCTCTCCCTTAATCTAGTAAACCAAAAAGGCACATAGATCACAACAAAATGAAAATTTTAGAGTTTATGTATGGAAAAATTAAAAAAAAAACAAATGTAAGTAATGAAAATTTATTCACACACCAGAAATGAACACAAAAGTTTTTTTGTCCAAGTTTGGGAAATTCCACTAGTTCAACCCTAACAACTTGGAATTTTAAAAGAAAGACATTTCTTCCACACATGCATTAAAAATGAATATGTATGCTTGAAACATGTTAAAGTTGCAAATCACATATGGATCCAAAAAATTTAAAGAGAATAACAAACGCTCATTAAATTCTCAAGTGAACGTGCGGTGGGATAATTAGCCGAGTCAAAGAAGCCATTATTTTACCCATTTACAAAAAGCTGACCTAACGATCATAGATGATTGTAAAGTGATTTATCATGTGTAACGGGCTATATTACCCTAAGAAATGGCTGATGGATTGGGTGTCAACACTCAGTTAAAAATTCCCCGCCTCCTCCTTTTCCCGACATTTGCAAAACCGGATATATAAAAAACGAAAAAAGTGCTTACAATCCCTAAAAATTACAAAAACTCATTGGAATTATCTCTCTCCACATTTTTGAATTGTGCATTTAATTTTTAGATGTACTCTTTTTTTTAAAATCAAAACTTTAAGTTTTTGCTTTCCCTTCATCCATAAACCAAAAAGGCAAATAGATGACAACAAAATTAAAATTTTAGAGTTTATGTATGGAAAAAATTTAAAACAATAACAAATATAATTACACAAAATTTACTCACACACCACAAATGAACACAAAAGTTTTGTTGTCCAAGTTTGGGAAATTCCACTAGTTGTTGACCCTAACAGCTTGGAATTTTAAAAGAAAGAGATTTCTTCCACACATGCTTTAAAAATGGATATGCATGCTCGAAACATGTTAAAGATGCAAATGACCTATGGATCCAAACTGATTAAAGATATTAACAAGCGATCATTAAATTCTCAAGTGAACATGCGGTGGGATATTTACCCGAGTCAAACAAGCCATTATTTTGCCCATTTACAAAAGTTGACCTAACGTCCATAGATGATTATAAAGTGATTTATCATGCGTAATGGGCTATATTACCCTAAGAAATGACTGATGGATTGGGAGTCAACACAGCTAAAAATCCCTCGCCTCCCCCTTTTCCCGACGATTGCAAAACAAGATATATAAAAACTAAAAAGAGCAACAATCCCTAAAAATTATAGACACTGTTTGGAATTATCTCTCTCTACATGTGTGCATTGTGCATTTCCATTTTTGATTTGGTCTTTTTTCTTAAATCAAAACTTTGAGTTTTCGCTCTCCCTTCATCCTGTAAACCAAAAAGGCAAATAGATCACAACAAAATGAAAATTTAAGAGTTTATGTATGGAAAAAATTTAAAATTATAAGAAATGTAAGTAAAGAAAATTTATTCACATGCAGAAATGAACACAAAACTTTTGTTGTCCAAGTTTTTAAAATTCCCTAACTGCATGGAATTTTATAAGAAAGAGATTTCTTCCACACTTGCTTTAAAAAGGGATATGCATGCTTGAAACTTGTTAAAGATGCAAATCACCTATAGATCGAAACCTTTTAAAGAGAATAACAAACGCTCATTAATTTCTCATGTGAATGTGCGGTGGAGTATTTATCCGTGTCAAACAAGCCATTATTTTGCCCATTTAGAAAAACTTGACCTAACAATCATAGATGAATGTCAAGTGATTTATCTTGCGTAACGGGCTATATTACACTAATAATTGACTTATGGATTGGGAGTCAACACTGGGTTAAAAATCCCCCGCCTCCCCATTTTCTCGACAATTTCAAAACCTGTCCCTAAAAATTATAGACACTCTCTGGAATTATCTCTCTATACATTTGTGCATTGTGCATTTCCATTTTATATGTACTCTTTTTTACCCAATCAAAACCTTCAGTTTTCTCTCTACCTTCATCCCGTAAACCAAAAAGGCAAATAGATCACAACAAAATAAAAATTTTAGAGTTTATACTTGGAAAAAATTTAAAACATTAAAAAATGTAAGTAAGTAAAATTTATTCACATGCCACAAATGAACACAAAAGTTTTGTTGTCCAAGTTTGGGAAATTCCCTAACAGCTTGGAATTTTATAAGAAAGATATTTCTTCAACACACGCTTTAAAAATGTATATGCATGCTTGAAACATGTTAAACATACAAATCACCTATAGATCCAAACCTTTTAAAGAGAATAACAAACGCTCATTAAATTCTCAGGTGAATGTGCGGTGGGATATTTACCCGAGTCAAACAAGCCATTATTTTGCCCATTTAAAAAAAGCTGACCTAACGATCATAGATGATTGTAAATTGATTTATCATGCATAACAGCTATATTACCGTAAGAAATGACTTATGGATTGGGAGTCAACACTCAGTTAAAAATCCCCCGCCTCCCCCTTTTCCCGACGATCGCAAAACTTGATATATAAACACTAAAAAGAGCTTACAATCCCTAAAAATTACAGACACTCCCTGGAATTGTCTCTCTCTATATTTGTGCATTGTGCTTTTCTATTTTAGATGTACTCTTTTTTCTTATATCAAAATGTTGATTTTTCGCTCTCCCTTTATCCCGTAAACCAAAAAGGCATATAGATCACAACAAAATGAAAATTTTAGAGTTTATGTATGGAAAAAATTTAAAACAATAACAAATGTAAGTAAAGAGAATTTATTCACATGGCACAAATGACCACAAAAGTTTTGTTGTCCAAGTTTGGGAAATTCCACTAGTTGTATACCTTAACAGCTTGGAATTTTGTAAGAAAGAGATTTCTTCCACACATGCTTTAAAAATGGATATGCATGCTTGAAACATGTTAGAGATGCAAATCACCTTTGGATCCAAACATTTTAAAGAGAATAACAAACGCCCATTAAATTCTCAAGTGAACGTGCAGTGGAATATTTACCCAAGTCAAACAAGCCATTATTTTGCCCATTTACAAAAAGCTGAGCTAACGATCATTGATGATTGTAAAGTGATTTATCATGTGTAACGGGCTATATTACCCTAAGAAATGACTTATGGATCGGGAGTCAACACTCAGTTAAAAATCCCACGCCTCCCCCTTTTCCCAAAGATTGTAAAACCTGATATATAAATACTAAAAAGAGCTTACAATCCCTTAAAATTACAGACACTCTCTGCAATGTTGGGAAATTCCACTAGTTGTTGACCCTTACTACTTGGAATTTTATAAGAAAGAGATTTCTTCCACACTTGCTTTAAAAATGGATATGCATGCTTGAAACATGTTAAAGATGCAAATCACCTTTGGATCCAAAAATTTTAATGAGAATAACTAACGCTCATTAAATTCTCAAGTGAACTTATGGCGGGATATTTACCCCAGTCAAACAAGCCAATATTTTTCCCATTTACAAAAAGCTGACCTAACAATCATAGATGATTGTAAAGTGATTTATCATCCGTAACGGGCTATATTACCCTAAGAAATGACTTATGGATTGGGAGTCAACACTCAGTTAAAATACCCCTGCCATCTTCTTTTCTCGACAATTGCAAAACATGATATATAAAAACTAAAAAGAGTTCACAATCCCTAAAAATTACAGACACTCTTTGGAATTATCTCTCTCTACATTTGTGCATTGTGTATTTCCATTTTAGATGTACTCTTTTTTCTTAAATCAAAACTTTGAGTTTTCATTCTCCCTTCATCCCGTCAACCAAAAAGGCAAATAGATCACACCCAAAATAAGATTTTAGAGTTTATGTATAGAAATTTTTTTAAAAAATAACATATGTAAGTAAAGAAAATTTATTCACACACCACAAATGAACACAAAATTTTTGTTGTCCTTGTTTGGGAAATTCCACTAGTTCAACCCTAACAGCTTGGAATTTTATGAGTAAGATATTTCTTCCACACATGCTTTAAAAATGGATATGCTTCTTTGAAATAGGTTAAAGATGCAAATCACCTATGGATCCCAACCTTTTAAAGAGAATAACAAACGCTCAATAAATTCTAAAGTGAACGTGCTATGGGACATTTCCCCGAGTCAAACAAGCCATTATTTTGCCCATTTACAAAAAAATGACCTAACGATCATAGATGATTGCAAAGTGATTCATCATCCGTAATGGGCTATATTACCCTTAGAAATGACTTATGGATAAGGAGCCAATACTCAGTTAAAAATCCCCCGCATCCCCCTTTTCCCGACGATTGCACAACATATATATAAAAACAAAAAAGAGCTCACAATCCCTAAAAATTATAGACACTCTTTCAAATTATCTCTCTCTACATTTGTGGATTGTGCATCTACATTTTAGACGTACACTTTTTTCTTAAATCAAAACTTTGAGTTTTCGCTCTCCCTTCATCCGATAAACCAAAAAGGAAAACAGATCACAACAAAATGAAAATTTTAGAATTTATGTATGGAAAAAATTGAAAACAATTACAAATGTAAGTAGTGAAAATTTATTCACACACCACAAATGAACACAAAAGTTTTGTTGTCCAAGTTTTGGAAATTCCACTAGTTCAACCCTAACAGCTTGGAATTTTAAAAGAAAGAGATTTCTTCCACACATGCTTTAAAAATGGATATGCATCCAACTGAATAACAAATGCTCATTAAATTCTCCAGTGAACGTACGGTGGGATACTTACCCGAGTCAAACAAGCCATTATTTTACCCATTTACACAAAGCTGACTTAACAATCATAGTTGTAAAGTGATTTATCATGCGTAACGGGCTATAGTACCATAAGAAATGACTTATCGATTGGGAGTCAACACTGAGTTAAAAATCCCGGGCCTCCCCCTTTTCTCGACAATTACAAATCCTGATATACAAATAATAAAAAGAGCTCACAATCCATAAAATTTACAGACACTCTTTGGAATTATCTCTCTCTACATTTGTGCATTGCACATTTCTATTTTAAATGTACTCATTTTTCTAAAATCAAAACTTTGAGTTTTTGTTCTCCCTTCATCTCGTAAACCAAAAAGGCAAATAGATCACAACAAAATGAAAATTTTAGAGTTTATGTATGGAAAAAATTTAAAACAATAACATATGTAAGTAAAGAAAATTTATTCACACACCACAAATGAACTCAAAAGTTTTGTTGTCCTTTTTTGGGAAATTCCACTAGTTCAACCCTAACAACTTGGAATTTTAAGAGAAAGATATTTCTACCACACGTGCTTTAAAAATGGATATGCTTGTTTGACACATGTTAAAGATGCAAATCACCTATGGATCCATACGTTTTAAAGAGAATAACAAACGCTCATTAAATTCTCAAGTGAACGTGCGGTGGGATATTTCCCCGCTTCAAACAAGCAGTTATTTTGCCCAATTAAAAAAAGCTGACCTAACGATCATCGATGATTGTAAAGTCATTCCTCATGTGTAACGGGCTATATTACCCTTAGAAATAACTAATGGATTGGGAGTCAACACTCAGTTTAAAATCCCCCGCCTCCCGCCCTTTTCCCAAGGATTGCAAAACCTGATATATAAAAACTAAAAAGAGCTCACAATCCCTAAAAATTACAGACACTCTTTAGAATTATCTATCTCTACATTTGTGCATTATGCATTTCCATTTTAGATGTACTCTTTTTTATTAAATCAAAACTTTGAGTTTTCGCTCTCCCTTCTTCCCGTAAACGAAAAGGCAAATATATCACAACAAAATGAAAATTTTAGAGTTTATGTATCAAAAAAATTTAAAACAATAAAAAATGTAAGTAATGAAAATTAATTCACACACCATAAATGAACAAAAAAATTTTGTAGTCCAAGTTTGGGAAATTCCACTAGTTCAACCCTAACTGCTTGAAATTTTAAAGAAAGAGATTTCTTCCACACATGGTTTAAAAATGGAAATGCATGTTTGAAACATGTTAAAGATGCAAATCACCCATGGATCCAAACCTTTTAAAGAGAATAACAAACGCATTTAAATTCTCAAGTGAAAATGTTATGGGATATTTAGCCAAGTCAAACTAGCCATTATTTTGCCCTTTTACAAAATGTTGGCCTACCAATCATAGATGATTGTAAAGTGATTTATCATGCGTAATGGGTTATAGAGTTATATTACCCTAAGACATTACTTATGGATAGGGATTCAACACTCAGTTAAAAATCCCCCACCTCCCCCTTTTCCCGACGATTGAAAAACCGGATATATAAAAAATAAAAAGAGCTCACAATCCCTAAAATTTATAGACTCTCTTTGCAATTATCTCTCTCTACATTTGTGCACTGTGCATTTCCATTTTAGATCTACTCTTTTTTCTTAAATCAAAACTTTGTGTTTTCGCTCTCCATTCATCCCGTAAACCAAAAAGGCAAATAGATCACAACAAAATGAAAATTTTAGAGTTTATGTATGGAAAAGATATAAAACAATAACAAATGTAAGTAAAGAAATATTCACATACCACAATGAACACAAAATTTTTGTTGTCCAAGTTTGGGAAATTCCACTAGTTGTGGACCCTAATAGGTTGGAATTTTACAAGAAAGTGATTTCTTCCGCACATGCTTAAAAATGGATATGCATGCTTGAAACATGTTAAAGATGCAAATCACCTACGCGTCCAAACATTTGAAAGAGAATAATAAACACGCATTAAATTATCAAGTGAACGTGCGGTGGGATATTTAACCGAGTCAAACATGCCATTATTTCGCCCATTTACAAAAAGCTGACCTAACGATCATAAATGATTTTAAAGTGATTTATCATGTGTAACGGGCTATATTACCCTAGGAATTGACTTATGGAATGGGAGTCAACACTCAGTTAAAAATCCCCCGCCTCCGCCTTTTCCCAACGATTGCAAAACCTGATATATAAAAACTAAAAAGAGCTCACTATCTCTACAAATTACAGACACTCTTCGGAATAATATCTCTCTACATTTGTGCATTGTGCTTTTCCATTTCAGATGTACTCTTTTTTCTGAAATCAAAACTTTGAGTTTACGCTCTCCCTTCATCCAGTAAACAAAAAGGAAAATAGATCACAGCAAAATAAAAATTTTAAAGTTTATGTATGAAAAAAATTTAAAACAATAAAAAATGTACGTAAAGAAAATTTATTCACACACCACAAATGAAAGCAAAAGTTTTCTTGTCCAAGTTTGGGAAATTCCACTAGTTGTTGACCCTTACAGCTTGGAATTTTGTAAGAAAGAGATTTCTTCCACACTTGCTTCAAAGATTGATATGCATGATTGAAACATGTTAAAGATGCAAATCACCTTTGGATCCAAACCTTTTAAAGAGAATAACAAACGCTCATTAAATTTCAAGTGAACATGCGGTGGGATTTTTACCCGAGTCAAACAAGCCATTATTTTGCCCATTTACAACAAGCTGACCTAACAATCATAGATGATTGTAAAGTGATTGGCGGAATAGGCTATATTACCCTAAGAAATGACTTATAGATTGGGAGTCAACACTCAGTTAAAAATACCTCGCCTCCCCCTTTTCCCGAAGATTGTAAAAAATGATATATAAAAACTAAAAGGAGGTCACAATGCCAAAAAATTACAGACACTCTTTGGAATTATATCTCTCTAAATTTGTGCATATTTCATTTCCATTTTAGATGTACTCTTTTTTCTTAAATCAAAACTTTGAGATTTCGCTCTACCTTCATCCCGCAAACAAAAAAGGCTAAAAGATCACATCAAAATTAAAATTTTAGAGTTTATGTGTGGAAAAAATTTAAAATAGTAACAAATGTAAGTAAAGAAAATTTATTCACACACCACAAATGATCAAAAAAGTTTTGTTGTCCAAGTTTGGCAAATTCCACTAGTTCAAACCTAACAGCTTGGAATTTTATATGAAAGAGATTTCTTCCACACATGCTTTAAAAATGGGTATGCATGCTTGAAACATTTTAAAGATGCAAATCACCCATGGATCCAAACCTTTTAAAGAGAATAATAAACATTCATTAAATTCTTAAGGAACGTGCTATGGGATGTTTACCCGAGTCAAACAAGCCATTATTTTGCCCATCTACAAAAAACTGACCTAACAATCATAGATAGTAAAGTGATTTATCATGCGTAATGGGCTATATTACCCTAAGAAATGACTTATGGATTGGGAGTCAACACTCAGTTAAAAATACCCCGCCTCCCCTTTTTCCTCATGATTGCAAAAGCTGATATATAAAAACTATAAAGAGCATACAATCCCTAAAAATTATAGATACTATTTGGAATTATCTCTCTCTACATTTGTGCATTGTGCATTTCTATTTTCGATGTACTCTTTTTTCTTAAATCAAAACTTTGAGTTTTCGCTCCCCTTCATCCCATAAACCAAAAAGACAAATAAATCACAACTAAATGAAAATTTTAGAGTTTATGTATGTAAAAAATTTAAAACAATAACAAATTTAAGTAAAAAAAATTTATTCACACACTACAAATGACCACAAAAGTTTTGTTGTCCAATTTTGGGAAATTTCACTAGTTCAACCCTAACAGCTTGGAATTTTTTCAGAAAGAGATTTTTTCCACACATGCTCTAAAAATAGATATGAGTGCTTGAAACATGTTAAAGATGCAAATCACTTATGGATTCAAACCTTTTAAAGAGAATAACAAACACTCATTAAATTCGCAAGTGAACATGTTGTGGGATATTTGCAGGAGTCAAACAACCATTATTTTGCCCATTTACAAAAAGCTGACCTAACGATCATAGATGATTGTAAAGTGATTTATCATGCGTAACGGGCTGTATTACTCAAAGAAATGATTTATGGATTGGGAGTCAACACTTATTTAAAAATCCCCCGCCTCCCCCTTTTCCCGATAGTTGCAAAACCTGATATATAAAAACTGAAAAGAGCTCACAATCCCTCAAAATTACAGACACTCTTTTGAATTATCTCTCTCTTCATTTGTGCGTTGTGAATTTCCATTTTAGATGTACTCTTGTTTCTTAAATCAAAACTTTGAGTTTTCGCTCTCCCTTCATCCCGTAAATCAAGAAGGCAAATATATCACTACAAAATGAAAATTTTAGAGTTTATGTATGGAAAAAATTTAAAATAATAAAAAATGCAAATAAAGAAAATTTATTCACACACCACAAATGAGCACAAAATTTTTGTTGTCCAAGTTTCGGAAATTCAACTAGTTGTTGACCCTAACAGCTTGGTATTTTATAAGAAAGAGATTTCTTCCACACATGCTTTAAAAATGGATATGCGTGCTTGAAACATGGTAAAGATGCAAATCACCTACGGATCCAAACTTTTTAAAAAGAATAACAAACGCTCATTAAATAATCAAGTGAGCGTGCGGTAGGATATTTACCCGAGTCAAACAAGCCATTATTTTGCGCATTTACAAAAAGCTGACCTAACGATCATAGATGATTGTAAAGTGATTTATAATGCGTAACGGGCTATATTCCCCAAAGAAATGACTTATGGATTGGGAGTCAACACTCAGTTAAAAATCCCCCGCCGCCCCCTTTTCCAAACGATTGCAAAATCTGATATATAAAAACTAAAAAGAGTTCACAATCCCTAAAAATTACAGACACTCTTCGGAATTATCTCTCTCTACATTTGTGCATTATGCATTTCCATTTTAGATGTACTCTTTTTTATTAAATCAAAATTTTGAGTTTTCCCTCTCCCTTCATCCCGTAAACAGAAAAGGAAAATAGATCACAACAAAATGAAAATTTTAGAGTTTATGTCCGAAAAAAGATTTACAGTAATAAAAAATGTAAGTAAAGAAAATTTATTCTCACACCACAAATGAACACAAAAGTTTTGTCGTCCAAGTTTGGGAAATTCCACTAGTTGAACCCTAACAGCTTGGAATTTAATAAGAAAGAGATTTCTTCCAGACATTCTTTAAAAATGGATATGCATGCTTGAAAAATGTTAAAGATGCAAATCACCCATGGATCCATACCTTTTAAAGAGAATAACAAACACACGTTAAATTCTCAAGTGAATGTGTTTTGCGATATTTACCGGAGTCAATCAAGCCATTATTTTGCCTATTTAAAAAAAGCTGACCTAACAATCATAGGTGATTGTAAAGTAATTTATCATGTGTAACAGGCTATATTATCCTAAGAAGTGACTTATGGATTGTGAGTCAACACTCAGTTAAAAATCCCACGCCTCCCCTTTTTCCTGACGATTGCAAATTCTGATATATAAAAACTAAAAAGAGCTCACAATCCCTAAAAATTACAGGCACTCTTTGGAATTATCTCTCTCTACATTTGTGTGTTGTGCATTTCCATTTTAGATATACTCTTTTTTCTTGTACAAAGACCGTGAGTTTTCGCTCTCCCTTCATCACGTAAACTAAAAATGCAAATAGATCACAACAAAATGAAAATTTTAGAGTTTATGTATGGAAAAAAATAAAAAAATAACAAATGTAAATAAAAAACATTTATTCACACACTACAAATGAACACAAAAGTTTTTTAGTCCAAGTTTGGGAAATTCCACTTGTTCAACCCTAACAGCTTGGAATTTTATAAGAAAGAGATTTCTTCCACACATGCTCCAAAAATGGATATGCATGCTTGAAACATGTTAAAGATCCAAATAACCTATGGATTCAAACCTTTAAAGGAGAATAACAAACACTCATTCAATTCGCAAGTGAACGTGTTGTTGGATATTTACCCTAGTCAAACAACCATTATTTTGCCCATATACAAAAAGCTGACCTAACGATCATAGATAAATTAATTTGTCATGAGTAACGGGCTGTATTACCCTAATAAATGACTTATGGATTGGGAGTCAACACTCAGTTAAAAATCCCTCGCCTTCCCCTTTTCCAGACAATTACAATGCCTGATATATAAAAACTAAAAAGAGCTCACAATCCAAAAACATTACAGACACTCTTTGGAATTATCTCTCTCTACATTACTGCATTGTGCATTTCCATTTTAGATGTACTCTTTTTTCTTAAATACAAACTTTGAGTTTTCACTCTCCCTTCCTCCCGTAAACACAAAAGGCAAATAAATCACAATGAAATGAAAATTTTAAAGTTTATGTATGGAAAAAATTTAAAACAATAACAAATGTAATTAAAGAAAATTTATACTCACACCACAAATGAACACAAAAATTTTGTTGTCCAAGTTTTATAAATTCCACTAGTTCAACCCTAACAATTTGGAATTTTATAAGAAAGAGATTTCTTCCACAAATGTTTCAAAAATGGATATGCGCTTGAAACATGTTAAAGATGAAAATCACCCATCGATCGAAACCTTTTAAAGAGAATAAGAAACACTCATTAAAATCTCAAGTGAACGTGCTGTGGGATATTTACCCGAGTCAAACAAGCCATTATTTTGCCCATTTACAAAAAGCTAACCTAATGATCCTAGATGATTGTAAAGTGATTTATCCTGCGTAACAGACTATATTACCCTCAGAAATGACTTATGGATTGGGAGTCAACACTCAGTTAAAAATCATTTGCTTCCCCCTTTTCCCGACGATTGCAAAACCTGATATATAAAAACTAAAAAGAGCTCACAATCTCTAAATATTACAGACACTCTTTGGAATTATCTGCCTCTAAATTTGGACGTTGTGCATTTCCATTTTAGATGTACTATTTTTTCTTAAATCAAAACTGTGAGTTTTCGCTCTCCCTTCTTCCCGTAAACTAAAAAGGCAAATAGATCACAACAAAATGAAAATTTTAGAATTTATGTATGGAAAAAATTTAAAACAATAAAAAATATCTGTAAAAATTTTTTTTTCACCAGCCACAACTGAATACAAAAGTTTTGTTGTCCAAGTTTGGGAAATTCCACTAGTAAAATCTTAACAACTTGGAATTTTATAAAAAAGAGATTTCGTCCACTCATGCACTAAAAATGGATATCCATGCTTGAAACATGTTAAAGATGAAAATCACCTATGGATCCAAACCTTTTAAAGATAATAACAAACGCTCGTTAAATTCGCAAGTGAACATCCTGTGGGATATTTACCCGAGTCAAACAACCATTATTTTGCCGATTTACAAAAAGATGACCTAACGATCATAGATGATTGTAAAGTGATTTATCATGGGTAACGGGCTGTATTACCCGAAGAAATGACTTATGGATTGGGAGTCAACACTTAGTTAAAAATTCCATGCCTCCCACTTTTCCCAACGATTGCAAAAAATGATATATAAAAAAAAAAAAGAGCAAACAATCCCTAAAAATTATATACAATCTTTGGAATTATCTCTCTCTGCATTTGTGCATTGTGAATTTCCATTTTAGATGTACTCTTTTTTCTTAAATCAAAATATTGAATTTTCGCTCTCCCTTCATCCCGTAAACCATAAAGGATCACAACAAATTGAATATTTTAGAGTTTATGTACGGAAAAAATTTAAAACAATAACAAATGTAAGTAAAGAAATTTTTTTCACACACCCCAAATGAACACAAAATTTTTTAGGTCTAAGTTTGGGAAATTCCACTAGTTGTTGACCCTGACAACTTGGAATTTTATAAGAAAGAGATTTCTTCCTCACATGCTTTAAAAATTGATATGCATGCTTGAAACATGTTAAAGATGCAAATCACTTAACGATCCAAACCTTTGTAAGAGAATAAAAAGCGCTCATTAAATTTTCAAGTGAACGTGCGATGGGATATTTACCCAAGTCAAACAAGCCATTATTTTGCCCATTTACAAAAAGTTCACCTAACGATCATAGATGATGGTAAAGTGATTTATCATGCGTAACGGGATATATTAACCAAAGAAATGACTTATGCATTGGGAGTCAACACTCAGTTAAAAATCCCCCGCCACCCCATTTCCCGACGATTGCAAAACCTGATATATAAAAACTAAAAAGAGCTCGCAATCCCAAAAAATTATAGACACTCTTTGGAGTTATCACTATCTACATTTGTGCATTGTGCATTTCCATTTTAGATGTACACTTTTTTCCTAAATCAAAACTTTGAGTTTTCGCTCTCCCTTCATCCCGTAAACAAAAAATGCAAATAGATCACAACAAAATGAAAATTTTAAAGTATATGTAGGGAAAAATTTAAAACAATAAAAAATATAAGTAAAGAAAATTTATTCACACACCAAAAATGAACACAAAAATTTTGATGTCCAAGTTTGGGAAATTCCACTAGTTGTTGACCCTAATAGTTTGGAATTTTATAAGAAAGAGATTTCCTCCACACATGCTTTAAAATTGGATATGCATGCTTGAAACTTGTTAAAGATGCAAATCACCTTTGGATTGAAATGTTTTAAAGAGAATAAGAAACGCTCATTAAATTCTCTAGTGAACGTGCGATGGGATGTTTACCCGAGTCAAACAAGCCATTATTTTGCCCATTTACAAAATGCTGACCTAACAATCATATATGATTGTAAAGTGATTTATCTTACTTAATAGGCTCTATTACCCTAAGAAATGACTTATGGATTCGAAGTCAACGCTTTGTTAAAAATCCCCCATCTCCCCTTTTTCCCGACGATTGCAATGCATGATATATAAAAACTAAAAAGAGCTCACAATCTCCAAAAATTATGAACACTTTTTGGAATTATTTCTCTCTACATTTGTGGCTTGTGCATTTCCATTTTAGATGTACTCTTTTTTCTTAAATCAAAACTTTGAGTTTTTGCTCTCCATTCATCCTGTAAACCAAAAGGCAAATAGATCAGAACAAAATCAAAATTTCAGAGTTTATCAATGGAAAAAATTTAAAACAATATCAAATGTTAGTAAAGAAAATCTATTCACACACCACAAATGAATACAATTTTTGTTGTCCAAGTTTGGGAAATTCCACAAGTTGTTGACCCCAACAGCTTGGAATTTTATAAGAAAGAGATTTCTTCCATACATGCTTTAAAAATGGACATGCATGCTTGAAACATGTTAAAGATGCAAATCACCAATGGATCCTAGCCTTTCAAAGAGGATAACAAATCCTCATTAAATTTTCAAGTGAACGTGTTCTGGGATATTTAACCGAGTCTGACAACTATTATTTTGCCCTTTTACAAAAAGCTGACCTAACGATCATAGATGATTGTAAAGTGATTTATCATGCATAACGGGCAATATTACCCTACGAAATGACTTATGGATTGGGAGTCAACACTCAGTTACAAATCCCTCGCCTCCCCCTTTTCCCAACGTTTGCTATACCTGATATATAAAAACTAAAAAGAGCTCACAATTCCTAAAAATTACAGACTCTCGTTGGAGTTATCTCTCTCTACATTTGTCCATTGTGTATTTCCATTTGAGATGTACTCTTTTTTCTTAAATCAAAACATTGAGTTTTCGCTCTCCATTCATCCCGTATAAACAAAAGGTAAATAGTTCACAACAAAATGAAACTTTTAGAGTTTATGTATGGAAAAAATTTAAAACAATAACAAATGTAAGTAAAGAAAATTTATTCTCACACCACAAATGAACACAAAAGTATTGTTGTCCAACTTTTGGAAATTCCACAAGTTCAACCCTAACAGCTTGGAATTTTATAAGAAAGAGATTTCTTCCACACTTACTTTAAAAATGGATGAAAGCTTGGAACATGTTAAAGATGCAAATCACCTATGGATCCAAACCTTTTAAACAAAATAACAAACGCTCATTAAATTCTCAAGTGAACGTGCGATGAGATATTTACCCGACTCAAACAAGCCATTATTTTACCAATTTACAAAAAGCTGACCTAACAATCATAGATGATTGTCAAATGATTTATCATGCGAAATGGGCTATATTACCCTAAGAAATGACTTATGGATTGGGAGTCAACACTAAGTTAAAAATCCCCCGCCTTCCCCTTTTCCCTACGATTGCAAAACCTGATATATAAAAACTAAAAGGAGCTTACAATCCCTAACAATTATAGACACTCTTTGCAATTATCTCTCTCTACATATTTGCATTGTGAATTTACATTTTAGATCTACTCTTTTTTCTTAAATCAAAAGTTTGAGTTTTCGCTCTCCGTTCATCCCGTAATCCAAAAAAGCCAATAGATCACAACAAAATGAAAATTTTAGAGTTTATGTATAGTAAAAATTTAAAACAATTAAAAAAATTAGTAAAGAAAATTTATTCACACACCACAAATGAACACAATAGTTTTGTTGTCCAAGTTTGGGAAATTCCACTAGTTCAACCCTAACAGCTTGGAATTTTATTAGAAAGAGATTTCTTCCACATATTCTTTAAAAATGGATATGCATGCTTGAAACATGTTAAAGATGCAAATCACCAATGGATCCTAGCCTTTCAAAGAGAATAACAAATACTCATTAAATTTTCAAGTGAACGTGCTGTGGGAAATTTACCCGAGTCCGAGATCCATTATTTTGCCCATTTACAAAAAGTTGCCCTAATGATCATTGATGATTGTAAAGTGATTTATCATGTGTAACGGGCTATATTACCCTAAGAAATGACTAATGGATTAGGAATCAACACTCAGTTAAAAATCCCTCGCTTCCCCCTTTTCCTAACGATTGCAAAACCTGATATATAAAAACTAAAAAGAGCTCACAATCACTAAAAATTACAATCACTCTTTGGAATTATCTCTCTCTACATTTGTGCATTGTGCATTTCCATTTTAGATGTACTCTTTTTTCTTAAATAAAAACTTTGAGTTTTCGCTCTCCCTTCATCCCGTAAACATAAAAGCCAAATAGATCACAACGAAATGAAAATTTTAGAGTTTATGTATGGAAAAAATTTAAAACAATAACAAATATAAGTAAAAAAAATTTATTCAAACACCATAGATGAACACAAAAGTTTTGTTGTCTAAGTTTATTGTCTAAGTTTAGGAAATTCCACTAGTTGTTGACCCTAACAGCTTGGAATTTTATAAGAAAAAAGATTTCTTCCACACATGCTTTAAAAATGGATATGCATGCTTAAAAAATGTTAAAGATGCAAATCACCTATGGATCCAAACATTTTAAAGAGAATGACAAACGCTCATTAAATTCTCAAGTGAACGTGCTGTGGGATACTTACCCAAGTCAAACAAGCCGTTACTTTGCCCATTTACTAAAAGCTGACCTAACAATCTTAGATGATTGTAAAGTGATTTATCATGCTTAAAGGGCTTTATTAGCCTAAGAAATGAGTTATGGAATGGGAGTCAACACTTAGTTAAAAATACCCCGCCTCCCCCTTTTCCCGACGATTGGAATACCTGATATATAAAAACTAAAAAAGAACTCACAATCCCTTAAAATTTCAGACACTCTTTGGAATTATCTCTCTTTACATTTGTGAATTATGCTATTACCTTTTAGATGTACTCTTTTTTCTTAAATCAAAACTTTGAGTTTTCGCTCTCCCATCTTCCCATAAACCTAAAAGGTAAATACATGACAAAAAATGAAAATTTTAGAGTTTATGTATGGAAAAAATTTAAAAAAATAACAAATGTATGTAAATAAAATTTATTCACACATCACAAATGAACATAAAAGTTTGGTTTTCCAAGTTTGGGAAATTCCACTAGTTGTTGACCCTAACAGCTTGGAATTTTATATGAAAGAGATTTCTTCCACACATGCTTTAAAAAGGATATGCATGCTTGAAACATGTTAAAGATGCAAATCACCTTTGGATCCAAACCATTTAAACAGAATAACAAACGGTCATTAAATTTTCAAGTGAACGTGCTGTGGGATATTTACCCGAGTCAAACAACCATTATTTTGCCCATTTACAAAAAACTGACCTACCCATCATAGATGATTGTAAAGTGATTTATCATGCGTAACGGGCTATATTACCCTAAGAAATGACTTATGGATTGAGCCTCAACACTAAGTTAAAAATCCCCCGCCTCCCCCTTTTCCAGACGATTACAAAACCTGAAATATAAAAACTAAAAAGAGCTTAGAATCCCTAGAAATTATAGACACTCTTTGGAAATATGTCTCTCTACATTTTTGAATTGTGCATTTCGCTATTAGTTGTTCACTTTTTTCTTAAATCAAAACTTTGATTTTTCGCTCTCCCTTCATCCCGTAAACAAAAAAGGCACATAGATCCCATAAAAATGAAAATTTTAGAGTTTATGTATTGAAAAAAGTTAAAACATTAACAAATGTAAGTAAAGAAAATTTCTTCACACACCAGAAATGAACCCAAAAGTTTTGTTTTCCAAGTTTGGGAAATTCCACTAGTTGTTGACCCTAACAGCTTGGAATTTTATAAGAAAGTGATTTCTTCCACACATGCTTGAAACATGTTAAAGATGCAAATCACCTATGGATCCAAATCTTTTAAAGAGAATAACAATCGCTCATTAAATTATCATGTGAACGTGCGGTGGGATATTTGTCCGAGTAAAAAAAGCCATTATTTTGCCCCTTTACAAAAAGCTGACCTAACGATCATAGAAGATTGTAAAGTGATTTATGATGTGTAACTGGCTATATTACCCTAAGAAATCACTTATGGATTGGGAGTCAACACTCAGTTAAAAATCCCCTCGCCCCCCTTTTCCTGAATATTGCAAAGCCTGATATATAAAAACTAAAAAGAGCTTAGAATCCAAAGAAATTACAAACACTCTTTGGAATTATCTCTCTCTACATTTGTGCTTTGTTCATTTCCATTTTAGATGTATTCTTTTTTCTTAAATCAAAACTTTGACTTTTTGCTCTCCCTTCATCCTGTAAACCAAAAAGGCTAATAGATCACAAGAAAATGAAAATTTTAGAGTTTATGTATGGTAAAAATTTAAACAATGAAAAATTTTAGTAAAGAAAATTTATTCACACACCACAAATGAACACAAAAGTTTTGTTGTCCAAGTTTGGGAAATTCCACTAGTTCAATCGTAACAACTTGGAATTTTATAAGAAAGAAATTTCTTCCACACATGCTTTAAAAATTGATATGCATGTTTGAAACATGTTAAAGATGCAAATCACCTATGGATCCAAAGCTTTTAAAGAAAATAACAAACACACATTAAATTCCCTAGTGAACATGCTATGGGATATTTACCTGAGTCAAACAACTATTATTTTTGCCATTTACAACAATCTGAACTAACGATCATAACGATCATAGATGATTGTAAAGTTATTTATCATGCATAACGGGTTGTATTACCCTAATAAATGACTTATGGATTGTGAGACAACACTCAGTTAAAAATCCCACGCCTCCCCTTTTCTTGATGATTGCAAAACTTGATATATAAAAACTAAAAAGTGCTTACAATCCCAAAAAATTACAGACACTCTATGGAATTATCTCTCTCTACATTTATGTATTGTGCATTTCCATTTTAGGTGTACTCTTTTTTCTTAAATCAAAACTTTGAGTTTTCACTCTCCCTTCATCCCGTAAACCAAAAAGGCAAATAGATCACAACAAAATGAAAATTTTACAGTTTATGTATGGAAAAAATTTAAAACAATAACAAATGTAAGTAAAGAAAATATATTCACACACAAAAAATGAACACAAAATTTTTGTTGTCCAAGTTGGGGAAATTCCACAAGTTGTTGACCCTAACAGCTTGGAATTTTATAAGAAAGAGATTTCTTCCACACATGCTTTAAAAATGGATATGCAAGCTGGAAACATGTTAAATATGCAAATAACCTTTGGATCCAAACCTTTTAAAGAGATTAACAAACGCTCATTAAAGTCTCAAGTGAACGTGCGGTGAGATATTTACCCGAGTCAAACAAAACCATTATTTTGCCCATTTACAAAATGCTGACCTAACAATCATATATGATTGTAATGTAATTTATCCTGTGTAACGGGCTATATTACCCTAAAAAAGGACTTGTGGATTGGGAGTCAACACTCAGTTAAAAATCCCCGGCCTCCCACTTTTCCCGACGATTGCAAAACCTAATATATAAAAAAAAAGAGCACATAATCTCTAAAAATTACAGACACTCTTTGGAATTATCTCTCTCTAAAATTGTGAATTGTGTATTTTCATTTTAGAAGTACTTATTTTTCTTGAATCAAAACTTTGAGTTTTCGCTGTCCCTTCATCCTGTAAACCAAAAAGGCAACTACATCACAACAAAATGAAAATGTTAGAGTTGATGTATGGAAAAAATTTAAAACAGTAAGAAATTTAAGTAAAGAAATTTTTTTCACACACCACAAATGAACACAAAAGTTTTGTTGTCCAAGTTAGGGAAATTGCACTAGTTGTTGACCCTAACAGCTTGGAATTTTATAAGAATAAGAAAGAGATTTCTTCCACACACGCTTTAAAAATGGATATGCTTCATTGAAACAATATAAAGATGCAAATCAACTACGAATCCAAACCTTTTAAAGAGAGTAACAAACGCTCATTAAATTGTCAAGTGAACGTACGGTGGGATATTTACTCGAGTCAAACAAAGCCATTATTTTTCCCATTTAAAAAAAGTTGACCTAACGATCATAGATGATTTTAAAGTGACTCCTCATCCGTAATGGTCTATATTACCCTTAGAAATGACTTATGGATTGGGAGTCAACACTCAGTTTAAAATCCCCCGCCTCCCCCTTTTCCCGACGATTGCAAAACCAGATATATAAAAACTAAAAAGAGCCCATAATCCCTAAGATTACAGACACTCTTTGGAATTATCTCTCTCTACATTTGTGCATTGTGCATTTCCATTTTAGATGTACTCTTTTTTCTTAAATCAAAACTTTGAGTTTTTGTTATCCCTTCATCCTGTAAACCAAAAAGGCAAATAGATCACAACAAAAAGAAAAATTTAGAGTTCATGTACGGAAAAAATTTAAAACAATAACAAATGTAAGTAAAGAAAATTTATTCACACACCACAAATGAATACAAAAGTTTTGTTGTCCAAGTTTGGGAAATTCCACTAGTTCAACCCTAACATCTTGGAATTTTATAAAAAAGACATGTTTTCCACACATGCTTTAAAAAAGGATATGCATGCTTGACACATGTTAAAGATTCAAATCACCTATGGATCCAATTCTTTTAATGATAATAACAAACCCTCATTAAATTCTCAAGTGAAAGTCCGGTGTGATATTTACCCGTGTCAAACAACCATTATTTTTCCCATTTACAAAAAAGTTGACCGAACGATCATAGATGATTGTAAGGTGATTCATTATGCGTAACGGTCTATATTACCCTAAGAAATGACTTATGGATTGGGAGTCAACACTCAGTTAAAAATCCCCGGCCTCCCCCTTTTCCCGACGATTGGAAAACCTGATATATAAAAACTAAAAAGAGCTCATAATCTCTAAAAATTACAGACCCTCTTTGGAATTATCTCTCTTTACAATTGTGAATTGTGTATTTGCATTTTAGAAGTAATTTTTTTTCTTGAATCAAAACCTTGAGTTTTCGCAGTCCCTTCATCCTGTAAACCAAAAAGGCAAATAGATCACAACAAAATAAAAATGTCAGAGTTTATGTTTTGCAAAAAATTTAAAACAATAAGAAATTTAAATAAAGAAAATTTATTCACACACCACAAATGAACACAAAAGTTTTGTTGTCCAAGTTAGGGAAATTGCACTAGTTGTTGACCCTAACAGCTTGGAATTTTATAAGAAAGAAATTTCTTCCTCACATGCTTTAAAAATGGATATGCTTGATTGAAACAATATAAAGATGCAAATCAACTACGGATCTAAACGTTTTAAAGAGAGTAACAAACGCTCATTAAATTGTCAAGTGAACCTGCGGTGGGATATTTACCCGTGTCAAACAAAGCCATTATTTTTCCCATTTAAAAAAAGGTGACCTAATGATCATATATGATTTTAAAGTGATTCCTCATCCGTAACAGACTATATTACCCTAAGAAATGACTTATGGATTGGGAGTCAACACTCAGTTTAAAAACCCCCGCCTCCCCCTTTTCCCAACGATTGCAAAACCAGATATATAAAAACTAAAAAGAGCTCATAATCCCTAAAAATTACAGACACTCTTTGGAATGATCTCTCTTTACATTTGTGCATTGTGCATTTCCATTTTAGATGTACTCTTTTTTCTTAAATCAAAACTTTGGGTTTTTGCTATCCCATCATCCTATAAACCAAAAAGGCAAAGAGATCACAACAAAATGAAAAAATTAGAGTTCATGTACGGAAAAAAATTAAAACAATAACAAATGTAAGTAAAGAAAATTTATTCACACACCACAAATGAACACAAAAGTTTTGTTATCCAAGTTTGGGAAATTCCACTAGTTGAACCCTAACAACTTGGAATTTTATAAAAAAGATATTTTTTCCACACATGCTTTAAAAAAGGATATGCATGCTTGACACATCTTAAAGATGCAAATCACCTATGGATCCAATTCTTTTAATGATAATAAAAAACGCTCATTAAATTCTCAAGTGAACGTCTGGTGTGATATTTACCCGTGTCAAACAACCATTATTCTGCCCATTTACAAAAAAGCTGACCTAACGATCATAGATGATTGTAAAGTGATTTATCATGCGTAACGGTCTATATAACCCAAAGAAATGACTTATGGATTGGGAGTCAACACTCAGTTAAAAATCCCCGGCCTCCCCCTTTTCCCAACGATTGGAAAACCTGATATATAAAAACTAAAAACAGCTCATGATCCCTAAAAATTACAGACACTCTTCGGAATTATCTCTCTCTACATTTGTGCACTGTGCATTTCCATTTTAGATGTACTCTTTTTTCTTAAATCAGAACTTTGAGTTTTTGCTATCCCTTCATCCTGTAAACCAAAAAGGCAAATAGATCACAACAAAATGAAAAATTTAGAGTTCATGTACGAAAAAAATTTAAAACAATAAAAAATGTAAGTAAAGAAAATTTATTCACACACCACAAATAAAAACAAAGGTTTTGTTGCCGTAGTTTGGGAAATTCCACTAGTTCAACCCTAACAGCTTGGAATTTTATAAAAAAGATATTTTTTCCACACATGCTTTAAAAAAGGATATGCATGCTTGATACATCTTAAAGATGCAAATCACCTATGGATCCAATTCTTTTAATGATAATAACAAACGCTCGTTAAATTCTCAAGTGAACGTCTGGTGTGATATTTACCCGTGTCAAACAACCATTATTTTCCCATTTACAAAAAAGCTAACCTAACGATCATAGATGATTGTAAGGTGATTTATCATGCGTAACGGTCTATATAACCCTAAGAAATGACTTATGGATTGGGAGTCAACACTCAGTTAAAAATCCCCGATCTCCCCCGTTTCCCGACGATTGGAAAACCTGATATATAAAAACTAAAAAGAGCTCATAATCCCTAAAAATTACAGACACTCTTTGGAATTATCTCTCTCTAAATTTGTGCATTGTGCATTTCCATTTTAGATGAACTCTTGGTTCTTAAATCAAAACTTTGAGTTTTTGATATCCCTTCATCCTGTAAACCAAAAAGGCAAATAGATCACAACAAAATGAAAAATTTAGAGTTCATGTATAGAAAAAATTTAAAACAATAACAAATGTAAGTGAAGAAAATTTATTCACACACCATAAATGAACACAAAAGTTTTGTTGTCGAAGTTTGGGAAATTCCACTAGTTCAACCCTAACAGCTTGGAATTTTATAAAAGAGATATTTTTTCCACACATGCTTTAAAAAAGGATACGCATGCTTGACACAACTTAAAGATGCAAGTCATCTATGGATCCAATTATTTTAATGATAATAACAAACGCTCATTAAATTTTCAAGTGAACGTCTGGTGTGATATTTACGCGTGTCAAACAACCATTATTTTGCCCATTTACAAAAAAGCTGACCTAACGATCATAGATGATTGTAAAGTGATTTATCATGCGTAACGGTCTATATTACCCTAAGAAATGACTTATGGATTTGGAGTCAACACTCAGTTAAAAATCCCGGGCCTCCCCCTTTTCCCGACGATTGGAAAACCTGATATATAAAAACTAAAAAGAGCTCATAATCTCTAAAAATTACAGTCACTCTTTGGAATTAGCTCTCTTTATAATTGTGAATTGTGTATTTGCATTTTAGAAGTACTTTTTTTTCTTGAATCAAAACCTTGAGTTTTCACTGTCCCTTCATCCTGTAAACCAAAAAGGCAAATAGATCACAAATAAATTAAAATGTCAGAGTTTATGTATGGAAAAAATTGAAAAAAATAGGAAATTTAAGTAAAGAAAATTTATTCACACACCACAAATGAAAACAAAAGTTTTGTTGTCCAAGTTAGGGAAATTGCACTAGTTTGTTGACCCAAACAGCTTGGAATTTTATAAGAAAGAGATTTCTTCCACACATGCTTTAAAAATGGATATGCTTGATTGAAACAATATAAAGATGCAAATCAACTACGGATCCAAACCTTTTAAAGAGAGTAACAAACGCTCATTAAATTGTCAAGTGAACGTGCGGTGGGATATTTACCCGAGTCAAACAAAGTCATTATTTTTCCCATTTAAAAAAGTTTTTCTAACGATCATAGATGATTTTAAAGTGATTCCTCATCCGTAACTTTCTATATTACCCTTATAAATGACTTATGGATTGGGAGTCAACACTCACTTTAAAATCCCCCGCCTCCCCCTTTTCCCGACGATTGCAAAACCAGATATATAAAAACTAAGAAGAGCTCATAATCCCTAAAAATTACAGACACTCTTTGGAATTATCTCTCTCTACATTTATGTATTGTGCATTTCCATTTGAGGTGTACCCTTTTTTCTTAAATCAAAACTTTGAGTATTCACTCACCCTTCATCCCGTAAACCAAAAAGGCAAATAGATCACAACAAAATGAAAATTTTAAAGTTTATGGCTGGAAAAAATTTAAAACAACAACAAATGTAAGTAAAGAAAATTTATTCACACACATAAAATCAACACAAAATTTTTGTTGTCCAAGTTGGGGAAATTCCACAAGTTGTTGACCCTCACTGCTTGGAATTTTATAAGAAAGAGATTTCTTCCACACATGCTTTAAAAATGGATATGCAAGCTGGAAACATGTTAAATATGCAAATAACCTTTGGATCCAAACCTTTTAAAGAGATTAACAAACGCTCATTAAAGTCTCAAGTGAACGTGCGGTGAGATATTTACCCGAGTCAAACAAAACCATTATTTTGCCCATTTACAAAATGCTGACCTAACAATCATATATGATTGTAATGTAATCATCATGTGTAACGGGCTATATTACCCTAAAAAATGACATGTGGATTGGGACTCAACACTCAGTTAAAAATCCCCGGCCTCCCCCTTTTCCCGACGATTGGAAAACCTGATATATAAAAACTAAAAAGAGCTCATTATCTCTAAAAATTATAGACACTGTTTGGAATTATCTCTCTCTACAATTGTGAATTGCGTGTTTGCATTTTAGATATACTTTTTTTTCTTGAATCAAAACTTTGAGTTTTCGCTGTCCCTTCATCCTGTAAACCAAAAAGGCAAATAGATCACAACAAAATGAAAATGTTAGAGTTTATGTATGGAAAAAATTTAAAACAATAAGAAATTTAAGTAAAAAAATTTTTTTCACACACAACAAATGAACACAAAAGTTTTGTTGTCCAAGTTACGGAAATTGCACTAGTTGTTGACCCTAATAGTTTGGAATTTTATAAGAAAGAGATTTCTTCCACACATGCTTTAAAAATGGATATGCTTAACTGAAACAATATAAAGATTCAAATAAACTACGGATCCAAAGCTTTTAAAGAGAGTAACAAACGCTCATTAAATTGTCAAGTGAACGTGCGGTGGGATATTTACCCGAGTCAAACAAAGCCATTATTTTTCCCATTTAAAAAAAGCTGACCTAACGATCATAGATGATTTTAAAGTGATTCCTCATCCGTAACGGTCTATATTACCCTTAGAAATGACTTTTGGATTGGAAGTCAACACTCAGTTTAAAATCCCCCGCCTCCCCCATTTCCCGACGATTGCAAAACCAGATATATAAAAACTAAAAAGAGCTCATAATCCCTAAAAATTACAGATACTCTTTGGAATTATCTCTCTATACATTTGTGCATTGTGCATTTCCATTTTAGATGTACTCTTTTTTCTTAAATCAAAACTTTGAGTTTTTGCTATCCCTTCATCCTGTAAACCAAAAAGGCAAATAGATCACAACAAAATGAAAAATTTGGAGTTCATGTACGGAAAAAATTTAAAACAATAACAAATGTAAGTAAAGAAAATTTATTCACACACCACAAATGAACACAAAATTTTTGTTGTCCAAGTGTGGGAAATTCCACTAGTTCAACCCTAACAGCTTGGAATTTTGAAAAAAAGACACTTTTTCCACACATGCTTTAAAAAAAGATATGCATGCTTGACGCATCTTAAAGATGCAAATCACCTATGGATCCAATTCTTTTAATGATAATAACAAACGCTCATTAAATTCTCAAGTGAACGTCTGGTGTGATATTAACCCGTGTCAAACAACCATTATTTTGCTCATTTACAAAAAAGCTGACCTAACAATCATAGATGATTGTAAGGTGATTTATCATGCGTAACGGTCTATATTACCCTAAGAAATGACTTATGGATTGGGTGTCAACACTCAATTAAAAATCCCTGGCCTCCCCCTTTTCTCGGCGATTGGAAAACCTGATATATAAAAACTAAAAAGAGCTCATAATCACTAAAAATTACAGACACTCTTTGGAATTAGCTCTCTTTACAATTGTGAATTGTGTATTTGCTTTTGAGAAGTACTTTTTTTTCTTGAGTCAAAACCTTGAGTTTTCGCTGTCCCTTCATCCTGTAAACCAAAAAGGCCAATAGATCACAACAAGATGAAAATGTCAGAGTTTATGTATGGAAAAAATTTAAAATAATAAGAAATTTAAGTAAAGACAATTCATTCACACACCACAAATGAACACAAAAGTTTTGTTGTCCAAGTTAGGGAAATTACAGTAGTTGTTGACCCTAACAGCTTGGAATTTTAAAAGAAAGAGATTTCTTCCACACATGTTATAAAAATGGATATGCTTGATTGCAACATTATAAAGATGCAAATCAAATACGGATCCAAACCTTTAAAAGTGAGTAACAAACACTCATTAAATTGTCAAGTGAACGTGCGGTGGGATATTTACCCAAGTCAAACAAAGCCATTATTTTTCCCATTTAAAAAAAGCTGACCTAAAGATCATAGATGATTTTAAAGTGATTCCTCATTCGTAACGGTCTATATTACCCTTAGAAATGACTTATGGATTGGGAGTCCACACTCAGTTTAAAATCCCCCGCCTCCCCCTTTTCCTGACGATTGCAAAACCAGATAGATAAAAACTAAAAAGAGCTCACAATCCCTAAAAATTACAGACACTCTTTGGAATTATCTCTCTCTACAATTGTGCATTGTGCATTTCAATTTTAGTTGTACTCTTTTTTCTTAAATCAAAACTTTAAGTTTTTGCTATCCGTTCATCCTGTAAACGAAAAAGGCAAATAGATCACAGCAAAATGAAAAATTTAGAGTTCATGTACGGTAAAAATTTAAAACAGTAACAAATGTAAGGAAAGAAAATTTATTCACACACCACGAATGAACACAAAAGTTTTGTCGTCCAAGTTTGGGAAATTCCACTAGTTCAACCCTAACAGCTTGGAATTTTATAAGAAAGACATTTGTTCCACACAAGCTTTAAAAAAGGATATGCATGCTTGACACATGTTAAAGATGCAAATCACCTATGGATCCAATTATTTTAATGATAATAGCAAACGCTCATTAAATTCTCAAGTGAACATCCGGTGTGATATTTACCCGTGTCAAACACGCATTATTTTGCCCATTTACAAAAAGCAGACCTAACGATCATAGATGATTGTAAGGTGATTTATCATGCGTAACGATCTATATTACCCTAAGAAATTACTTATGGATTGGGAGTCAACACTCAGTTAAAAATCCCCAGCCTCCCCCTTTTCCCGACGATTGGAAAACCTGATATATAAAAACTAAAAAGATCTCATAATCTCTAAAAATTACAGACACTCTTTGGAATTATCTCTCTTTACAATTGTGAATTGTGTATTTGCATTTTAGAAGTACTTTTTTTTCTTGAATCAAAACCTTGAGTTTTCGCTGTCCCTTCATCCTGTAAACCAAAAAGGCAAATAGATCACAAAAAAATGAAAATGTCAGAGTTTATATATGGAAAAAATTTTAAAAAATAAGAAATTAAAGTAGAGAAAATTTATTCACACACCACAAATGAAAACAAAAGTTTCGTTGTCCAAGTAAGGGAAATTGCACTAGTTGTTGACCCTAACAGCTTGGAATTTTATAAGAAAGAGATTTCTTCCACACATGCTTTAAAAATGGATATGCTTGATTGAAACAATATAAAGATGCAAATCAACTACGGATCCAAACCTTTTAAAGAGAGTAACAAACGCTCATCAAATTATCAGGTGAACGTGCAGTGGGATATTTACCTGAGTCAAACAAAGCCATTATTTTTCCTATTAAAAAAAAGCTGACCTAACGATCATAGATGATTTTAAACTGATTCCTCATCCGTCATGGTCTATATTACCCTTAGAAATGACTTATGGATTGGGAGTCAACACTCCGTTTAAAATCCTCCGACTCCCCCTTTTCCCGACGATTGCAAAACCAGACATATAAAAACTAAAAAGAGCTCACAATCCCTAAAAATTACAGACACTCTTTGGAGTTATCTCTCTCTACATTTGTGCATTGTGCATTTCCATTTTAGATGTACTCATTTTCCTTAAATCAAAACTTTGAGTTTTCGCTATCCCTTCATCCTGTAAACCAAAAAGGCAAATAGATCACAACAAAATGAAAAATTTAGAGTTCATGTACGGAAAAATTTTAAAACAATAACAAATGTAAGTAAAGAAAATTTATTCACACACCACAAATGAACACAAATGTTTTGTTATCCATGTTTTGGAAATTCCACTAGTTCAACCCTAACAGCTTGGAATTTTATAAGAAAGTCATTTTTTCCACACATGCTTTAGAAAAGGATATGCATGCTTGACACATGTTAAAGATGCAAATCACCTATGGATCCAATTCTTTTAATGATAATAACAAATGCTCATTAAATTCTCAAGTGAACGTCCGGTGTGATATTTACCCGTGTCAAACAACCATTATTTTGCCCATTTACAAAAAAGCTGACCTAATGATCATAGATGATTGTAAGGTGATTTATCATGCGTAACGGTCTATATTACCCTAAGCAATGACTTATGGATTGGGAGTCAACACTCAGTTAAAAATTCCCGGCCTCCCCCTTTTCTCGACGATTGGAAAACCTGATATATAATAACTAAAAGTGCTCATAATCTCTAAAAATTACAGACACTCTTTGGAATTATCTCTCTTTACTATTGTGAATTGTGTATTTGCATTTTAGAAGTACTTTTTTGTCTTGAATCAAAACCTTGAGTTTTTCGCTGTCCCTTCATCCTGTAAACCAAAAAGGCAAATAGATCACAACAAAATGAAAATGTTAGAGTTTATGTATGGAAAAAATTTAAAACAATAAGAAATTTAAGTAAAGAAAATTTATTCACACACCACAAATGAACACAAAGTTTTGTTGTCCAAGTTAGGGAAATTACAAACAGCTTGGAATTTTATAAGAAAGAGATTTCTTCCACACATGCTTTAAAAATGGATATGCTTGATTGAAACAATATAAAGATGCAAATCGACTACGGATCCAAACCTTTTAAAGAGAGTAACAAACGCTCATTAAATTGTCAAGTGAACGTGCGGTGGGATATTTACCCGAGTCAAACACTGCCATTATTTTTCCCATTTAAAAAAAGCTGACCTAACAATCCTAGATGATTTTAAAGTGATTCCTCATCCGTAATGGTCTATATTACCCTTAGAAATGACTTATGGATTGGGAGTCAACACTCAGTTTAAAATCCCCCGCCTCCTCCTTTTTCAGACGATTGCAAAACTAGATATATAAAAACAAAAAAGGGCTCACAATCCCTAAAAATTACAGACACTCTTTGGAGTTATCTCTCTCTACATTTGTGCATTGTGCATTTCCATTTTAGATGTACTCCTTTTTCTTAAATCAAAATTTTGAGTTTTCGCTATCCCTTCATCCTATAAACCAAAAAGGCAAATAGATCACAACAAAATGAAAAATTTAGAGTTCATGTACGGAAAAAATTTAAAACAATAACAAATGTAAGTAAAGAAAATTTATTCACACACCACAAATGGACACAAAAGTTTGTCGTCCATGTTTGGGAAATTCCACTAGTTCAGACCTAACAACTTGGAATTTTATAAGAAAGAGATTTTTTCCACACATGCTTTAAAAAAGGATATGCATGCTTGACACATGTTAAAGATTCAAATCACCTGTGGATCTAATTCTTTTAATGATAATAAAAAACGCTCATTAAATTCTCAAGTGAACGTCCGGTGTGATATTTCCCCGTGTGAAACAATCATTATTTTGCCCATTTACAAAAAACTCACCTAAAGATCGTAAATGATTGTAAAGTGATTTATCTTCTCTAACGGGCAATATTACCCTAAGAAATGACTTATGGATTGGGAGTCAACACTCAATTAAAAATCCCTCGCCTCCCAATTTTCTCGACGATTGCAAAACCTGATATTTAAAAAGTAAAAAGATCTTACAATCCCTAAAAATTACAAACACTCTTTGGAATTATCTCTCTCTACATTTTTGCATTATGCATTTCAATTTTAGTTGTAATCTTTTTTCTTAAATCAAAACTTTGAGTTTTCGCACTCCCTTCTTCCAGTAAACCAAAAAGGCAAATAGATCACAACAAAATGAAACTTTTATAGTTTATGTATGGAAAAAATTAAAAACATTAACAAATTGAAGTAAAGAAAATTTATTCACACACCACAAATGAACACAAAAGTTTTGTTGTGCAAGTTTGGGAAATTCCACTAGCTGTTGACCCTAACAGCTTGGAATTTTATAAGAAAGAGATTTCTTCCACTTTAGATGTACTCTTTTTTCTTAAATAAAAACATTGAGTTCAACCCTTATAGCTTGGAATTTTATAAGAAAGAGATTTCATCCCCACATGCTTTAAAAATGGATATGCATGCTTGAAATTGGTTAAAGATGCAAATCACCTTTCGATCCAAACGTTTTAAAGAGAATAACAACGCTCATTAAATTCTCTAGTGAACGTGTGCTGGGATATTTACCCAAGTCCAACAAGCCATTATTTTGCCCATTTACAAAAAGCTTACCAAACGATCATAGATGATTGTAAAGTGATTTATCATGCGTAACGGGCTATATTACGCAAAAAAATGACTGATGGATTCGGAGTCAACACTCAGTTAAAAATCCATTGCCTCCCCCTATTCTAGACGATTGCAAAATCAGATATATAAAAACTATAAAGAGCTTACAATCCTTAAAAATTACAGACACTTTTTGGAATTATCTCTCTCTACATTTGTGCATTGTGCATTTCCATTTTACATGTACTCTTTTTTCTTAAATCAAAACCTTGAGTTTTCGCTCTCCCTTCATCCCATAAACCAAAAAGGCAAATAGATCACAACAAAACGAAAATTTTAGAGTTTATGTATGGAAAAAATTTAAAACAATAACAAATTTAACTAAACAAATTTATTTACACACCACAAATGAACACAAAAGTTTTGTTGTCCAAGTTTGGGAAATTCCACTAGTTCAACCCTAACTGCTTGGAATTTTATAAGAAAGAGATTTCTTCCACACATCCTTTAAAAATGGATATGCATGCTTGAAACATGTTAAAGATTCAAATCACCTATGGATCCAAACATTTTAAAGATAATAATAAACGCTCATTAAATTCTCAAGTGAACGTGGGGTGTTATATTTACCCGAGTCAAACAACCATTATTTTGCCCATTTACAAAAAGCTGACCAATTGATCATAGGTGATTGTAAGGTGATTTATCATGCGTAACGGGCTATATTACCCTAAGAAATGACTTATGGATTGGGAGTCAACACTCAGTTAAAAATCCACCGCCACCCAATTTTCTCGACGATTGCAAAACCTGATATGTAAAAAATAAAAAGAGCTTAATATCCCTCAAAATTACAGACACTCTTTGGAATTGTCTCTCTCTATATTTGTGCATTGTGCATTTCCATTTTTGACAAATCACCTATGGATCAAAACCTTTTAAATAGAATAACAAATGCTCATTAAATTCTTAAGTGAACGTGCTGTGGGATATTTACCCGAGTCAAACAAGCCATTATTTTACCCATTTACAAAAAGCTGAACTTACGATCATAGATGAATTATAAAGTGATTGATCATGTGTAACTGGTTATATTACCCTAAGAAATGACTTACGGATTGGGAGTCAACACTCAGTTAAAAATCCCCTGCTTCCCCCTTTTCCCGACGATTGTAATACCTGATATATAAAAAGAAAAAAGAGCTCACAATTGCTAAATATTATAGTCACTCTTTGGAAGTATCTTTCTCTACAATTGTGCATTGTGCATTTCCATTTTAGATACACTTTTTTGTCTTAAATCAAAACTTTGAGTTTTCGCTCTCCCTTCATCCCGTAAACCAAAAAGGCAAATTGATCACAACAAAATGAAAATGTTAGAGTTTATGTATGGAGAAAGTTTAAAACAATAAAAAATTTTAAGTAAAGAAAATTTATTCACACACCACAAATGAACACTAAACTTTTGTTGTCCAAGTTTGGGAAATTCCACTAGTTCAACCCAAACAGCTTGGAATGTTATAAGAAAGAGATTTCTTCAACACATGGATTAAAAATGGAAATGCATGCTTGAAACATGTTAAAGATGCGAATCACCTATGGATCCAAATCTTGTAAAGGGAATAACAAACGCTCATTAAATTCTCAAGTGAACGTGGTGTGGGATATTTACCCGAGTCAAACAAGCCACTATTCCACCCATTTACAAAAAGCTGACCTAACAATCATAGATGATTGAAAAGTGATTTATCATGTGTAACAGGCTATATTACCCTAAGAAATGACTTATGGATTGGGAGCCAACACTAAGTTAAAAATCCCCTGCTTCCCCCTTTTCCCGACGATTGCAAAACATGATATATAAAAACTAAAAAGAGCTCACAATCCCAAAATATTAAAGACACTCTTTGAAATTATCTCTCTCTAAATTTGTGCATTGTGCATTTCCATTTTAGATGAATTCTTTTTTCTTAAATCAAAACTTAGAGTTTTCGCACTCCCTTCATCCCGTAAACCAAAAAGGCAAATAGATCACAACAAAATGAAAATATTAGAGTTTATGTCTCGAAAAATTTTAAAACATTAACAAATGTATGTAAAGAAAATTTATTCACACACGACAAATGAACATAAAACTTTTGTTGTCCAAGTTTTGGAAATTCCACTAGTTCAAACCAAACAGCTTGGAATTTTATAAAAAAGAGATTTCTTCCACACATGCTTTAAAAATGGATATGCATGCTTGAAACATGTAAAATATGCAAATCACCTTTGGATCCAAACCTTTTAAAGAGAATAACAAACGCTCATTAAATTCTCAAGTGAACGTGCTATGGGATATTTACCCGAGTCAAATAATTAATTATTTTGCCAATTACAAAAAGTTGACCTAACGATCATAGATGATTGTAAAGTGATTTATCATGTGTAAAGGGCTATATTACCCTAAGAAATTACATATGGATTGGTTGTCAACCCCCAGTTCAAAATCCCCCGCCTCCCCCTTTACCCAATGATTGCAAAACCTGATATATAAAATCTAAAAAGAGCTCACCATCCCTAAAAATTATAGACACTCTTTGGAATTATCTCTCTCTACATTTTTGCATTGTGCATTTCCAATTTAGATGTACTCTTTGTTCTTAAATCAAAATTTTGAGTTTTCACTCTCCCTTCATCCCGTATACCAAAAAGGCAAATAGATCAAAACAAAATGAAATTTTAGAGTTTATGCCTGGCAAAAAATTAAAACAATAAAAAATCTAAGTAATGAAAATTTATTCACACACCACAAATTAACACAAAACTTTTGTTGTCCAAGTTTGGGAAATGCCACTAGTTCAACCCTTACTTCATGGATTTTCATAAGAAAGAGATTTCTTCCACACATGCTTTAAAAATGGATATGCATGCTTGAAACATGTTGAAGATACAAATAATCTATGGATCCAAACAATTTAAAGAGAATAACAAACGCTCATTAAATTCTCAAGTGATCGTGATGTGGGATATTTACCCGAGTCAAACAAGCCATTATTTTACCCATTTTCAAAAACCTGACCTAACGATCATAGATGATTGTAAAGTGATTTATCATGTGTAACGGACTATATTTCCCTAAGAAATGACTTATGGATTGGCAGTCAAAAATCAGTTAAAAATCCCATGCCTCCCCCTTTTCTCGACGATTGCAAAACTTGATATATAAAAACTAAAAAGAACTCACAATCCCTAAATATTACAGACACTGTTTGGAATTATCTCTCTCTATATTTGTGCATTGTGCATTTCCCTTTTAGATGTACTCTTTTTTCTTAAATCAAAATTGTTAGTTTACGCTCTCCCTTCATCCCGTAAACCAAAAGGCAAATAGATCACAACTAAATGTAAATTTTAGAGTTTATGTATGGAAAAAATTTAAAACAAAAATAAATGTAAGTAAAGAAAATTTATTCAAGCACGATAAATGAACACAAAATATTTATTGTCCAAGTTTGGGAAATTCCACTAGTTCAACCCTAACAGCCTGGAATTTTATAAGAAAGAGATTCTTCAATACATAATTTAAAAATGGAAATGCATGCTTGAAACATGTTAAAGATGCAAATTACCTTTGGAACCAAACCTTTTAAAGAGAATAGCTAACGCTCATTAAATTATCAAGTGAACGTGCTGTGGGATATTTACCCGAGCCAAATAAGCAATTATTTTGCCCATTTAAAAAAAGCTCACCTAAAGATCATAGATGATTGTAAAGTGATTTATCTTGTGTAACGGGTAATATTACCTTAAGAAATGACTTATGGATTAGGAGTCGACACTCAGTTAAAAATCCCCTGCCTCCCCCTTTTCCCGACGATTGCAAAACCTGATATATAAAAACTAAAAAGAGCTCACAATCCCTAAAAATTATAGAGACTCTTTGGAATTATCTCTCTCTACATTTTTGCATTGTGCATTTAAATTTTAGATGTACTCTTTTTTCATAAATCGAAACTTTTAGTTTTTGTTCTCCCTGCATCCCGTAAACCAAAAAGGCAAATAGATCACAATAAAATGAAACTTTTAGAGTTTATGTCTGGAGAAAATTTAAAACAATAACAAATTTAAGTAAAAAAATTTATTCACACACCACAAATGAACACTAAAGTTTTGTTGTTCAACTTTGGGAAATTCCACAAGTTCAACCCTAATAGCTTGGAATTTTATAAAAAAAGAGATTTCTTCTACACATACTTTAAAAATGGAAATGCATGCTTGAAACATGTTAAAGATGCAAATCACCTATGGATCCAAACCTTTTAAAGAGAATAACAAACACTCATTAAATTCTCAAGTGAACGTTGTGTGGGAGATTTACACGAGTCAAACAAAACCATTATTTTTCCCATTTACAAAAAGCTGACCTAACCATCTTAGATAATTGTAAAGTGATTTATCATGCGTAACAGGCTATATTACCTAAGAAAAGACTTATGGATTTGGAGTCAACACTCGGTTAAAAATCCCCACCTCCCCCTTTTCTCGACGATTGCAAACCCTGATATATAAAAACTATAAAGAGCTTACAATCCCTAAAAATTACAGACACTCTTTGGAATTAACTCTCTCTACATTTGTGCATTGTGCATTTCCATTTTAGATGTACTCTTTTTTCTTAAATCAAAACTTTGAGTTTTCGGTCTCCCTTCTTCCCGTAAACCAAAGAGGCAAATAGAGCACAACAAAAAGAAAATTTTAGAGTTTATGGATGAAAAAAATTTAAAACAATAACTAATGTAAGTAAAGAAAATTTATTCACACCCAACAAATTAACACAAAATTTTTGTCGTCCAAGTTTTGGAAATTCCACTAGTTGTTGACCCTAATAGCTTGGCATTTTGTAAGAAAGAGATTTCTTCCACACATGCTTTAAAAATGGATATGCAAGCTTGAAACATGTTAAAGATGCAAATCACCTATGGATCCAAACCTTTTAAAGAGAATAACAAATGCTCAATAATTTATCAAGTGAACGTGCGGTGGTTTTTTTACCCGAGTCAAACAAGCCATTTCTTTGCCCATTTACAAAAAGCTGACCGAACGATCATAGATGATTGTAAAGTGATTTATCTTGGATAACGGGCTATATTACCCTAAGAAATGACTTATGGATTCAGAGTCAACACTCAGTTAAAATCCCCGGCCTCCTCCTTTTCTCGACGACTGTAAAACCTGATATATAAATCTAAAAAGAGCTTACAATCCCTAAAAATTATAGACACTCTTTGGAATTATCTCTCTCTACATTTGTGCATTATGCATTTCCATTTTGGATGAACTCTTTTTTCTTAAATCAAAACTTTGAGTTTTCGCTCTCCCTTCATCCCGTAAACCAAAAAGGCAAAAAGATCACAACAAAATGAAAATTTTAGAGTTTATGGATGGAAAAAATTATAAAAAATAACAAATGTAAGTAAAGAAAATTTTTCACACACCAAAAATGAACACAAAACTTTTGTTGTCCATGTTTGGGAAATTCCACTAGTTCAACCCTAACATCTTGGAATTTTTTTAGAAAGAGATTTCTTCCACTCATGCTTTAAAAATGGATATGCAAGCTTGAAACAGGTTAAAGATGCAAATCACCTACGGATCCAAACCTTTTAAAGAGTATAACAAATGCTCATTAAATTATCAAGTGAACATGCGGTGGTATTTTTACCCAAGTCAAACAAGCCATTTCTTTGCCCATTTACAAAAAGCTGACCTAAGGATCATAGATGATTGTAAAGTGATTTATCATGTGTAACGGGCTATATTTCCCTTAGAAATGACTTATGCATTTAGACTCAACACTCTGTTAAAAATCCCCCGCCTCCTCCTTTTCTCGACGATTGCAAAACCTGATATATAAATCTAAAAAGAGCTTACAATCCCTAAAAATGACAGACACTCTTCGGAATTATCTCTCTCTACATTTGTGCATTGTGCATTTCCATATTAGATGAACTCTTTTTTCTTAAATCAAAACTTTGAGTTTTCGCTATCCCTTCATCCGGTAAACCAAAAAGGCAAGTAGATCACAAAAGAATAAAAATTTTAGAGTTTATGAATGGAAAAATTTTTTAAAAATAATAATTTGTAAGTAAAGAAAATTTATTCACACACCACTAATGACACAAAACTTTTGTTGTCCAAGTTTGGGAAATTCCAGTAGTTCCCCCCTAACAGCTTGGAATTTTATAAAAAAGAGACTTCTTCAACATGTGCTTTAAAAATGGACATGCATGTTTGAAACATGTTAACGATGCAAATCACCTTTGGATCCAAACCTTTTAAAGAGAATAAAAAACGCTCATTAAATTCTACTAGTTGTTGACCCTAACAGCTTGGAATTTTATAAGAAAAAGATTTCTTCCACACATGCTTTAAAAATGGATATATATGCTTTGAACATGTTAAAGATGAAAATCACCTATGGATCCAAACCTTTTAAAGACAATAACAAACAATCATTAAATTCTAAAGTGAACGTGCTGTGGGACATTTACCCGAGTCAAACAAACCATTATTTTGTCCTTTTACAAAAAGCTGACCTAACGATCATAGATGATTTCAAAGTGATTTGTCATGTGTAACGGTCTATATTACCCTAAGAAATGACTTATGGATTTGGAGTCAACACTCGGTTAAAAATCCCCCTTTTCCCGACAATTGCAAAACCAAATATACAAAAACGAAAAAGAGCTCACAATCCCTAAAAATTACAGACACACTTTGGAATTATGTCTATCTACATTTGTGCATTGTGCATTTCCATTTTAGATGCACTCTTTTTTCTTAAATCAAAACAATGAGTTTTCGCTCTCCCTTCATCCCGTAAACAAAATAGGCAAATAGATCATAACAAAATGAAACTTTTAGAGTTTATGTATGGAAAAATTTTCTAACAATAACAAATGGAAGTAAAAAAACATTATTCACACACCACAAATGAACACAAAAGTTTGGTTGGAATTTTATAAGAAAGTGATTTCATCCACACATGCTTTAAAAATGGATATGCATGCTTGAAACATATTAAAGATGAAAATCACCTATGGATACAAACCTTTTAAAGAGAATAACAAATGCTTATTAAATTCTCAAGTGAACGTGTTATGGGATATTTACCCGAGTCAAAATACCATTATTTTGCCCATTTACAAAAAGCTGACCTAATGATCATAGATGATTGTAAAGTTATTTATCATGCATAACGGGCTATATTACCCTAAGAAATGACATATGGATTGGGAGTCAACACTCAATTAAAAATCCCCCACCACCCCCTTTTCCCAACGATTGCAAAACTGATATATAAAAACTAAAAAGAGCTTACAATCCCTAAAATTTATAGACACTCTTTGGCATTATCACTCTCTACATTTATGCATTGTGTATTTCCTTTATAGATGTACTCTTTTTTCTTCAATCAAAACTTTGAGTTTTCTCTCTCCCTTCAACCCGTAAACCAAAAAGGGAAATAAATCACAATAAAATGAAAATTTTAGAGTTTATGTATCAAAAAAATTTAAAACAATAACAAATGTAAGTATAGAAAATTTATTCACACACCACAAATAAGCACAAATGTTTTGTTGTCAGAGTTTGGGAAATTCCACTAGTTGTTTACCCTAACAGCTTGGAATTTTATAAGAAATAGATTTCTTCCACACATGCTTTAAAAATGGATATGCATGCTTGAAACATGTTAAAGATGCAAATCACCTACCGATCCCAACCTTTTAAAGAGAACAACAAATGCTCATTAAATTATCAAGTGAACGATCGGTGGCATATTTACTTGAGTCAAAGAAGCCATTATTTTGCCCATTTACAAAAAGCTGACCTAACGATCATAGATGATGGAAAAGAGATTTTGTCATGCGTAACGGGCTATATTACCCTAAGAAATGACTTATAGATTGGGAGTCAACACTAAGTAAAAAATCCCCCGCCTCCTCCTTTTTCCGACGATTACAAAACATGATATATAAAAACTAAAAAAAGCTCACAATCCCTAAAATTTACAGACTCTTTGGAATTATGTCTCTCTACATTTGTGCATTGTGCATTTCCATTTTAGATCTACTCTTTTTTCTTAAATCAAAACTTTGAGTTTTCGTTCTCCCTTCATCCCGTAAAGCAAAAAGGCAAATAGATCACAACAAAATGAAAATTTTAGAGTTTATGTATGGAAAAAATTAAAAACAACAACAAATGTAAGCAAAGAAAATTTATTCACACACCACAAATGAACACAAAAGTTTTGTTGTCCAAGTTTGGGAAATTCCAGTAGTAATTGAGCCTAACAGCTTGGAATTTTATAAGAAAGATATTTCTTCCGCACATGTTTTAAAAATGGATCTGCATGCTTGAAACATGTTAAAGATGAAAATCACCTACGGAACCAAACCTTTTAAAGAGAATAACAAACGCACATTAAATTATCAAGTGAACGTGCGGTGGGACATTTACCTGGGTATAACAAGCCATTATTTTGCCCTTTTAAGAAAAGCTGACCTAACAATCAAAGATGATTGTAAAGTGATTTATCATGGGTAACGGGCTATATTACCCTAAGAAATGACTTATAGATTGAGAGTCAACACTCAGTTAAAAATCCCCCGCCTCCCCCTTTTCTTGACGATTGCAAAACCTGATATATAAAAACTAAAAAGAGCTTACAATCCTTTAAAATTAGAGACACTCTTTGGAATTATCTCTCTCTACATTAGTGCATCGTGCATTTCCATTTTGGATGTACTCTTTTTTCTTAAATCAAAACTTTGAGTTTTCGTTTTGCCTTCATCCCATAAACCAAAAAGGCCAATAGTTCACTACAAAATGAAAATTTGAGAGTTTATGTATGGAAAAAATTTAAAACAATAACAAATGTAAGTAAAGAGATTTTATTCACACACCTTAAATGAACACAAATGTTTTGTTGTCCAAGTTTGGGAAATTCCACTAGTTCAATCCTAACAACTAGGAATTTTAAAGAAAGAGATTTCTTCCACACATGCTTTAAAAATGGATATGCATGCTTTGAACATGTTAAAGATGAAAATCACCTATGGATCCAAACCTTTTAAAGAGAATAAAAAACAATCATTAAATTTTAAGGTGAACATGCTGTGGGACATTTACCCGAGTCAAACAAACCATTATTTTGCCCATTTACAGAAAGCTGACCTAACGACCTGAGATGATTGTAAAGTGTTTTATCAAGTGTAACGGGCTATATTACCCTAAGAAATGACTTATGGATTGGGATTCAATACTTGGTTAAAAATCCCCTTTTCCCCCTTTTCCCGACGATTGCAAAACCTAATATACAACATCTAAAAAGAGCTCACAATCCCTAAAAATTACAAACACTCTTTGGAATTATGTCTCTCTACATTTGTGCATTGTGCATTTCCATTTTAGATGCACTCTTTTTACTTAAATCAGAACTTAGAGTTTTCGCTCTACCTTCATACCGTAAACCAAAAAGGCAAATAGATCAGAACAAAATGAAAATTTTAGAGTTTGTGTATGGAAAAAGTTTAATACAATCTCATATGTAAGTAAATAAAATTCATTCACACACCACAATTGAACACAAAAGTTTTGTTGTCCGAGTTTTGGAAATTCCACTTGTTCAACCCTAACAGCTTGGAATTTTATAAGAAAGAGATTTCATCCACACATGCTTTAAAAATGGATATGCATGCTTGAAACATGTTAAAGATGAAAATCACCTATGGATCCAAACCTTTTAAAGAGAATAACAAACGCTCATTAAATTCTCAAGTGAACATGCTGTGGGATATTTACCCGATTCAAACAACCATTATTTTGCCCATTTACAAAAAGCAGACCTAACGATCATAGATGATTGCAAAATGATTTATCATGCGTAATGAGCTATATTGCCCTAAGAAATGACTTATGGATTGGGAGTCAACACTCAGTTAAAAATTCCCCCCTCCCTCTTTTCCCGACGATAGGAAAACCTGATATATAAAAACTAAAAAGAGCTTACAATGCCTAAAAATAAAAGACACTTTTTGGAATTATGTCTCTCTACATTTCCACATTGTGCATTTCCATTTTATAAGTACTCTTTTTTCTTAAATCAAAACTTTGAGTTTTCGCTCTGCCTTCATCTCGTAAACCAAAAAGGCAAATAGATCACAACAAAATTAAAATTTTGGAGTTTATGTATGGAAAAAATTTAAAACAATAAAAAATGCAAGTAAAGAAAATTTATTCACCCACCCCATATGAACACAAATGTTTTGCTTTCCAAGTTTGGGAAATTCCACTAGTTCAACCCTAAAAGCATGGAATTTTATAAGAATGATATTTCTTCTGCACATGCTTTAAAAATGGATATGCATGCTTGAAACATGTTAAAGATGAAAATAACCTGCGGATCCAAACCTGTTAAAGAAAACAACAACTGCTCATTAAATTATCAAGCAAACGTGCTGTGAGACATTTACCTGAGTCAAATAAGACATTATTTTTACCATTTACAATAAGCTGATCTTACGATCATATATGATTATAAACTGATTTATTATGCATAACGGGCTATATTACCCTAAGAAAAGACTTATGGATTCGGAGTCAACACTCAGCTAAAAATCCTCTGCCTCCCCCTTTTCTCGATGATTGGAAAACGTGATAAATAAAAACTAAAAAGAGCTTACAATCCCTAAAAATTACAAATACTCTTTGGAATTATCTCTCCCTACATTTGTGCATTGTGCATTTCCATTTTAGATGTACTCTTTTTTCTTAAATCAAAACTTTGAGTTTTCGCTATCCCAAGTAAACCAAAAAGGAAAAATGATCACAAGAAAATGAAAATTTTAGAGTTTATGTATGGAAAAAATTTAAAACAACAAAAAATGTAAGTAAAGAAAATTTATTCAAACACCACAATTGAAAACAAAAGTTTTGTTGTCCAAGCGTGGGAAATTCCACTAGTTGGTTACCCTAACAGCTTGGAATTTTATCAGAAAGAGATTTCTTCCACACATGCTTGAAAAATGGATATGCAGGCTTGAAGCATGTTAAAGATGCAAATCACCTACGGATCCAAACCTTTTAAAGAGAATAATAAAAGCTCATTAAATTCTCAAGTGAACGTGCGGTGGGATATTTACCCGAGTCAAACAAGCAATTTTTTTGCCCATTTAAAAAAAATCTGACCTAACGATTATAGATGATTGTAAAATGATTTATCATGCCTAACGGGCTATATTACCCAAAGAAATGACTTATGGATTGGGAGTCAAAACTCAGTAAAAAATCCCCCGCCTCCCCCTTTTCCCGACGATTACAAATCCTGATATACAAAAACTAAAAAGAGGTCACAATCCCTAAAAATTACAGACACTCTTTGGAATTATATCTCTCTACATTTGTGCATTGTGCATTTCCATTATAGATGTACTCTTTTTTCTTAAATCAAAACTTTGAGTTTTCGCTCTCCCTTGATCCGGTAAACCAAAAAGACAAATAGATCAAAACAAAATGAAAATTTTAGAGTTTATGTATGGAAAAATTTTAAAACAATAAAAAATGTAAGTAAAGAAAATTTATTCTCACACTACAAATGAACACAAAAGTTTTGTTGTCCAAGTTTGGGAAATTCCACTAGTTCAACCCTAAGAGCTTTGAAATTTATAAGAAAGAAATTTCTTCCACACATGCTTTAAAAATGGATATGCATGCTTGAAATATGTTAAACATGCAAATCACCAATGGATCCATACCATTTAAAGAGAATAACTAATGCTCATTAAATTTTCAAGTGAACGAGCGGTGGGATATTTACCCGAGTCAAACAAGCCATTATTTTGCCCATTTATTCACACACCACAAATGAACACAAAAGTTTTGTTATCCAAGTTTGGGAAATTCCAGTAGTAATTGAGCCTAACAGCTTGGAATTTTATAAGAAAGATATTTCTTCCACACATGTTTTAAAAATGGATCTGCATGCTTGACACATGTTAGAGATGAAAATCACCTACGGATCCAAACCTTTTAAAGAGAATAACAACCGCACATTAAATTATCAAGTGAACGTGCGATGGGACATTTACCTGGGTATAACAAGCCATTATTTTGCCCTTTACAAAAAGCTGACCTAACGATCATAGATGATTGTAAAGTGATTTATCATGTGTAACGGGCTATATTACCCAAAGAAATGACATATGGATTGGGAGTCAACACTTAGTTAAAAATCCCCCGCTTCCCCCTTTTCCCGACGATTGCATAACCTAATATATAAAAACTAGAAAGAGTTTACAATCCCCAAAAATTACAAACACTCTTTGGAATTATCTCTCTCTAGATTTTTTCATTTGGCATTTCTATTTTAGATGTACCCTTTTTTCTTCAATCAAAACTCTGAGTTTTCGCTCTCCCTTCTTCCTGTAAACCAAAACGGCAAATAGATCACAACAAAATGAAAATTTTAGAGTTTATGTAGGGAAAAAATTTAAAACTATAACAAATGTCAGTAAATAAAATTGCTTCACACCCCACCCTAACAGCTTGGAATTTTAGCAAAAAGAGATTTCTTCCACACTTGCTTTAAAAAGGGATATGCATGCTTGAAACATGTTAAAGATGCAAATGACCTTTGGATCAAAACCTTTTAAAGAGAATAAAACCGCTCATTAAATTCTCAAGTGAACGTGCGGTGGGATATTTACCCGAGTAAAACAAGCTAAATTTTGCCCATTTACCAAAAGCTAACCTAACAATCGTAGATGATTGAAAGTGATTTATCATGCATAACGGGCTATATTACCCTAAGAAATGACATATGGATTGGGAGTCAACATTCAGTTAAAAATCCCCGCCTTCGCCTTTTTCCAACGATTGCAAGAACTGATATATAAAAACTAAAAAGAGCTCACAATCCCAAAAAATTACAGACACTCTATGGAATTATCTCTTTCTACATTGTTCATTGTGCATTTCCATTTTATATGTACTCTTTTTTCTTAAATCAAAACTTTTATTTTTCGCTCTCCCTTCATCTCGTAAACCAAAAAGGTAAATAGATCACAACAAAATGAAAATTTTAGAGTTTATGTATGGTAAACTTTTAAAAATAAATAATATAATTAAAAAAATTTTGTTCACACAGCACTAATGAACACAAAAGTTTTGTTGTCACAGTTTGGGAAATTCCACTAGTTTAACCCTAACAGCTTGGAATTTCATAAAAAGGAGATTTCTTCCACACATGCTTTAAAAATGGATATGCATGCTTGAAACAAGTGAAAGATGCAAATCACTTTTGGATCCAAACCTTTTAAAGAGAATAACAAACGCTCTTTAAATTCTATAGTGAACGAGCTGTGGGATATTTACCCGAGTCAAACAAGCATTATTTTTCCTATTTCAAAAAAATTGTCTTAACAACCATAGATGATTGTAAAGTGATTTATCATGCGTAACGGGCTATATTACCATCAGAAATAACTTATGGATTGGGAGTCAACACTCAGTTAAAAATCCCCCCCTCCCCCTTTTCCCGACGATTGCAAAATCTGATACATAAAATTTAAAAAGAGCACACAATCCCTAAAAATTACAGACACTCTTTGGAATTATCTCTCTCTACATTTGTGCATTGTGAATTTCCATTTTAGATGTACTCTTTTTTCTGAAATCAAAACTTTGAGTTTTCACTCTCCCTCTATCTCATAAACCAAAACGCTAAATAGATCACAGCAAAATGAAAATTTTAGAGTTTATGTATGGAAAAAATTTAAAACAATAACAACTGTACGTAAAGAAAATTTTTTCACACACCACAAATGAACACAAAAGTTTTGTTGTCCAAGTTTTTGAAATTTCACTAGTTCAACCCTAACAACTTGGAATTTTATAAGAAAGAGATTTCTTCCGCACATGGTTTAAAAATGGATATGAATGCTTGAAACATGTTAAAGATGCAAATCACCTATGCATCTGAACCTTTTAAAGTGAATAACAAACGCTCGTTAAATTCTCAAGTGAACGTGCTGTGGGATATTTACCCGAGTCAAACAACCATTATTTTGCCCATTTACAAAAAGCTAAGCTAACGATCACAGATGATTGTAAAGTGATTTATGATACGCAACGGACTATATTACCCTAAGAAATGATTTATGGATTGGGAGTCAACACTCAGTTAAGAATCCCCCGCCTCCCCCTTTTCCGGATGATTGCAAAACCTAATATATTCAAACTAAAAAGAGCTTAAAATCCTTAAAAATTACAGACACTCTTTGGTATTATCTCTCTCTACATTTATGCATTGGGCATTTCCATTTTAGATGTACTCTTTTTTCTTCAATCAAAACTTTGATTTTTCGCTCTCCCTTCATCCAGTAAACCAAAAAGGAAAATAAATCACAACAAAATGAAAATTTTAGAGTTTATATATCGAAAAATTTAAAACAATAACAAATGTAAATGTAGAAAATTTATTCACACACCACAAATGAACACAAAAGTTTTGTTGTCCAAGTTATGGAAATTCCACAAGATGTTGACCCTAATAGCTTGGAATTTTATAAGAAAGTGATTTCTTCCACACATGCTAGAAAAATGGATATGCATGCTTGAAACATGTTAAAGATGCAAATCACCTACCGATCCAAACCTTTTATAGAGAATAATAAACGCTTTAAATTCTCAAGTGAACGATCGGTGGGATATTTACCCGAGTCAAACAAGCCATTATTTTGCCTATTTACAAAAAGTTGACCTAATGATCATAGATGATGGAAAAGTGATTTATCATGCATAACGGGCTATATTACCCTTTAAAAATGACTTATGGATTGGGAGTCAACACTCAGTTAAAAATTCCTTGCCTCCCCCTTTTCCTATCGATTGCAAAACCTGATATACAAAAACTAAAAAGAGCTCACAATCCCTAAAAGTTACGGACACACTTTGGAATTATATCTCTATACATTGTTGCATTATGCATTTCCATTTTAGATGTACTATTTTTTCTTAAATCAAATATTTGAGTTTTTGCTCTCCCTTCACCCCGAAAAAGGCAAATAAGTCACAACAAAATGAAACTTTTAGAGTTTATGTAAGGAAAAAAAATTTAAAAAATAACAAATGTAAGTAAAAACAATTAATTCACACACCACAAATGAACAAAAAAATTTCGTTGTCCAAGTTTGGGAAATTCCACTAGTTCAACCCTAACAGCTTGGAATTTTATAAGAAAGAGATTTCTTCCACACATGCTTTAAAAATGGATATGCATGCTTGAAACATGTTAAACATTAAAATCACCTATGGATTAAAACGTTTTAAAGAGAATAACATACGCTCATTAAATTCTCAAGTGAATAGGCGGTTGGATATTTACCCAAGTCAAAGATGCCATTATTTTGCCCATTTACAAAAAGCTGACCTAATGATCATCGTTGATAGTAAAGTGATTTATCATGCATAACGTGCTATATTACCCTAAGAAATGACTTATGGATTGGGAGTCGAAACCCAGTTAAAAATCCCCCGCTTCCCCCTTTTCCTGATGATTGCATAACCTAATATATAAAAACAAGAAAGAGTTTACAATCCCCAAAAATTATGAACACTCTTTGGAATTATCTCTCTCTACATTTGTGCATTTTGCATTTCTATTTTATATGTACTCTTTTTTCTTCAATCAAAACATTGCGTTTTCGCTCTCCCTTCATCCCGTAAACCAAAACGGCAAATAGATCACAACAAAATGAAAATTTTAGAGTTTATGTTGGGAAAAAATTTAAAACAATAAAAAATATCAGTAAATAAAATTTATTCACACCCAACAAATGAACACAAAACTTTTGCTGTCCTAGTTTGGGAAACTCCACAAGTTGTTGACCCTAACATCTTGGAATTTTAGAAAAAGAGATTTCTTCCACACATGCTTTAAAAAGGGATATGCATGCTTGAAACATGTTAAAGATGCAAATCACCTTTGGATCAAAACTTTTTAAAGAGAATAAAAAATGCTCACTAAATTCTCAAGTGAACGTGCGTTGGGATATTTACCTGAGTAAAACAAGCCATAATTTTGCCCATTTACAAAAACCTAACCTAGCAATCATAGATGATTCGAAAGTGATTTATCATGCATAACGGGCTATATTACCCTAAGAATTGACATATGGATTGGGAGTCAACACTCAGTTAAAAATCCCCCGCCTTCCCCTTTTCCCGACGATTGCAAGACCTGATATATAAAAACTAAAAAGAGCTCACAATCCCTAAAAATTATAGACACTCTATGGAATTATCTCTCTCTACATTTGTTCATTGTGCATTTCCATTTTATATGTACTCTTTTTTCTTAAATCAAAACTTTTAGTTTTCACTCTCCCTTCATCCCGTAAACCAAAAAGGCAAATAGATCACAGCAAAATGAAATTTTTAGAGTTTATGAATGGAAAATTTTTAAAAAAGAACAAATGTAATTAAAAAAACTTTATTCACACACCTCATATGAAGACAAAAGTTTTGTTGTCAAAGTTTGGGAAATTCCACTAGTTTAACCCTAACAGCTGGGAATTTTATAAGAAAAAGATTTCTTCCACACATGCTTTAAAAATGGATATGCATGCTTGAAACAAGTTAAAGATGCAAATCACGTATGGATCCAAACCTTTTAAAGAGAATAACAAACACTCATTAAATTCTATAGTGAACGTGTTGTTGGATATTTACCCGAGTCAAACAAGCCAATAATTTGCCAATTTAAAAAAACTGACCTAACGATCATAGAAGATTGTAAAGTGATTTATCATGCGTAAAGGGCTATATTACCATAAGAAATGACTTATGGATTGGGAGTCAACACTCAGTTAAAAATCCCCCGCCTCCCCCTTTTCCCAATGATCGCAAAACCTGATACATAAAAACTAAAAAGAGCTCTCAATCCCCAAAAATTACAGACACTCTTTGGAATTATCTCTCTCTACATTTGTGTATTGTGAATTTCCATTTTAGATGTACTCTCTTTTCTTAAAACAAAACTTTGAGTTTTCACTCTTCCTTCATCCCATAAACCAAACTGGCAAATTGATCACAACAAAATGAAAATTTTAGAGTTTATGTATGGAAAAAATTTAAAACAATAACAAATGTACGTAAAGAAAATCTTTTCACACACCACAAATGAACACAAAAGTTTTGTTGTCCAAGTTTGTGAAATTTCACTAGTTCTACCGAAACAACTTGGAATTTTCTAAGAAATAAATTTCTTCCACACATGCTTTAAACATGGATATGCATGCTTGAAACATGTTAAAGAAGCAAATCACCTTTGGATCCAAACCTTTTAAAGAGAATAACAAACGCTCATTAAATTCTCAAGTGAACGTGCTATGGGATATTTACCCGAGTCAAACAAGCCATTATTTTGGCCATTTACAAAAAGTTGACCTAATGATCATAAAAGATTGTAAAGTGATTTATCATGTGTAACGGGCTATATTACCCTAAGAAATGGCTTATGGAATGGGATTCAACACTCGGTTAAAAATCCCCCGCCTCCCCCTTTTTCCCAACGATTGCAAAACCTGATATACAAAAACTAAAAAGAGCTCACAATCTCTAAAAATTACAGACACTCTTTGTAATTATCTCTCTCTACATTTGTGCATTGTGTTCCACTTTAGATGTACTCTTTTTTCTTAAATAAAAACATTGTGTTCAACCCTTACAGCTTGGAATTTTATAAGAAAGAGATTTCATCCCCACATGTTTTAAAAATGGATATGGATGCTTGAAACATGTTAAAGATACAAATCACCTATGCATCCAAACCCTTTAAAGAGAATAACAAACGCTCATTAAATTTTCAAGTGAACGTGTTGTGGGATATTTACCCGAGTGAAACAACCATTATTTTGCCCATTTACAAAAAGTTGAACTAACGATCATTGATGATTGTAAAGTGATTTATCATGCGTAATGGACTATATTACCCTAAGAAATGAGTTATGGATTGGGAGTCAACACTCAATTAAAAATCCCCCGCCTCCCCCTTCTCCCGATGATTGCAAAACCTAATATATAAAAACTAAAAAGAGCTCACAATCCCTAAAAATTAAAGACACTCTTTGGTATTATCTCTCTCTACATTTATGCATTGTGCATTTCCATTTTAGATGTACTTTTTTTTCTTCAATCAAAACTTTGAGTTTTCGCTCTCCCTTCATTCTATAAACCAAAAAGGCAAATAGATCACAACAAAATGAAAATTTTAGAGTTAATGTATCGAAAAAATTTAAAACAATAAAAAATGTAAGTCTAAAAAATTTATTTGTTGTCCATGGAAATTCCACTAGTTGTTGACCCTTGCAGCTTGGAATTTTATAAGAAAGATATTTCTTCCACACATGCTTGAAAACTAGATATGAATTCTTGAAACATGTTAAAGATGCAAATCACCTGCCGATCCAAACCTTTTAAAGATAATAATAAATACTCATTAAATTATCAAGTGAACAATCAGTGGGATATTTACCCGAGTCAAACAAGCCATTATTTTGCCCATTTACAAAAAGTTGACCTAACGATCGCAGATGATGGAAAAGAGATTTATCATGCATAACGGGATATATTACCCTATAAAATGACTTATGGATTGTGAGTCAACACTTAGTGAAAAATTCATTGCCTCCCCCTTTTTCCCGACGATTGCAAAAGCTGATATACAAAAACAAAAAGGAACTAACAATCCCTAAAAGTTACAGACACTCTTTGGAATTATTTCTCTCTACATTTGTGCATTGTGCACTTAAATTTTAGATGTACACTTTTTTCTTAAATCAAAACTTTGAGTTTTCGCTCTCCCTTCATCCCGTAAACCAAAAAGGCAAATTGATCACAACAAAATAAAAATTTTAGAGTTTATGTATGGAAAAGTTTTTAAAAAATAACAAATGTAAGTAAAAAAACTTAATTCATACACCACAAATGAACAAAAAAATTTTGTTGTCCAAGTTTGGGAAATTCTACTAGTTCAACCCTAATAGCTTGGAATTTTATAAGAAAGAGATTTCTTCCACACATTCTTTAAAAATGGATATGCATGGTTGACACATGTTAAAAATTCAAATCACCTATGGATCAAAACCTTTTAAAGAGAATAACAAACGCTCATTAAATTCTCAAGTGAACGGGCCGTGGGATATTTACCCGAGTCAAACAAGCCATTATTTTGCCCATTTACAAAAAGCTGACCTAACGATTATAGATGATTGTAAAGTGATTTATCTTGCATAACGGGCTATGTTACACTAAGAAATAACTTATGGATTGGGAGTCAATACTTAGTTAAAAATCCCCCGCCTCCCCCTTTTCCCGACGATTGCAAAACCTGATATATAAAAACTAAAAAGATCTTACAATCCAAAAAAATTACAGACACTCTTTGGAATTATGTCTCTCTACATTTGTGCATTGTGAATTTCCATTTTAGATGTACTCTTTTTTCTTAAATCGAAACATTGAGTTTTCGCTCTCCCTTCATCCCGTAAACCAAAAAGGCAAATATATCACAACAAAATGAAAATTTTAGAGTTGATGTATGTAAAAAATTTAAAACAATAACAAATGTAAGTAAAGAAAATTTATACACACACCTCAAATGAACACAGTAGTTTTGTTGTCCAAGTTTGGGAAATTCTGCTAGTTCAACCCTAAAAGCTTGGAATTTTATAAGAAAGAGATTTCTTCCACACATGCTTTAAAAATGGATATACATGCTTGAAACATGTTAAATATGCAAATCGCCTACGGATCCAAACCTTTTAAAGAGAATAACAAACGCTCATTAAATTTTCAAGTGAACATGCGATGTGATATTTACCTGAGTCAAACCAGCAATTATTTTTCCCATTTACAAAAACCTGACCTAACAATCATAGATGATTATAAAGTGACTTATCATGTATAAAGGGCTATATTACCCTAATAAATGACTTATTGATTGGGAATCAACACTCAGTTAAAAATCCCCCGCCTCCCCTTTTTCTGGACGATTGCATAACCTAATATATAAAAACTAAAAAGAGCTTACAATCCCAAAAAATTATAGACACTCTTTGGAATTATGTCTCTCTACATTTTTGCATGATGCATTTCCATTTTAGAAGTACTCTTTTTTCTTACATATAAGCTTTGAGTTTTCGCTCTCCTTTCATACCGTAAACCAAAACGGCAAATAGATCACAACCAAATGAAAATTTTAGAATTTATGTATGGAGAAAATCTAAAAAAATAAAAAATTTTAATAAATAAAATTTATTCACACACCACAAATGATGACAAAAGTTTTGTTGTCCAAGTTTGAGAAATTCCACTAGTTAACCCCTAATAGCTTGGAATTTTATGAGTAAGAGATTTCTTCCACACATGCTTTAAAAATGGATATGCATGCTTGAAACATGTTAAAGATCCAAATCACCTATGGATCCAAACCTTTTAAAGAGAATAACAAACGCTCATTAATTTCTCAAGTGAACGTACGGTGGGATATCCACCCGAGTCAAACAAGCCATTATTTTTCCCATTTAAAAAGAGCTGACCTAACGATCATAAATGATTGTAAAGTGATTTATCATGCGTAACGGGCTAGATTACACTAAGAAATGACTTACTGATTGGGAGTCAACACTCAGTTAAAAATCCCCCGCCTCTCCCTTTGCCCGATGATTCCAGAACCTGATATATAAAAACTAAAAAGAGCTTACAATCCCTAAAAATTACAGACACTCTTTGGAATTATCTATAACTATATTTGTGCATTGTGCATTTCCATTTTAGATGAACTCTTTTTTCTTAAATCAAAACTTTGAGTATTCGCTCTCCCTTCATCTCGTAAACCAAAAAGGCAAATAGATCACAACAAAATCAAAAAATTTAATTTTATGTATGGAAAAAATTTAAAATAATAACAAATGTTAGTAAAGCAATTTATTCACACACCACAAATGAACACAAAAGTTTTGCTGTCCAAGTTTGGGAAATTCCACTAATTGTTGACCCTAACAGCTTGGAATTTTATAAGAAAGAGATTTCTTCCACACATGCTTTAAAAATGGATATGCATGTTTGAAAAATGTTAAAGATGCATATCACCTATGGATCCAAACCTTTTTAAGAGAATAACAAGTGCTCATTAAATTCACAAGTGAACAAGCGGTGGAATATTTAGTCGAGTCAAACAAGCCATTATTTTGCCCATTTACAAAAAGATGACCTAATGATCATAGAAGATTGTAAAGTGATTTATCATGTGTAACAGGCTATATTACCCTTAGAAATGACTTACGGATTGGGAGTAAACACTCAGTTAAAAATCCCCCACCTCCCACTATTCCTGACGATTGCAAAACTTGATATATAAAAAAATAAAAAGAGCTTACAATCCCTAAAAATTACAGACACTCTTTGGAATTATATCTCTCTTCGTTTGCGTATTGTGCATTTCCATTTTAGATGCACTCTTTTTTCTTAAATAAAAACTTTGAGTTTTCGCTCTCCCTTCATCCCGTAAACCAAAAAGGCAAATAGATCACAACAAAATAAAATTTTTAGAGTTTATGTATGAAAAAAATTTAAAACAATAAAAAATGCAAGTAAAGAAAATTTATTCACACACCTAATGAACACAAATGTTTTGTTGTCGAAGTTTGGGAAATTCTGGTAGTTCAATCCTAAAAGCTTGAAATTTTATAAGAAAGAGATTTCATACACACATGCTTTAAAAATGGATTTTCTTGCTTGAAACATGTTAAAGAGGCAAATCACCTATGGATCCAAACCTTTTAAAGAGAATAAAAAATGCTCATTAAATACTCAAGTGAACGTGCGGTAGAAAATTTGCCTGAGTCAAACAAGCAATTATTTTTCCCATTTACAAAAAGCTGACCAAACATTTATAGATGATTGTAAAGTGATTTATCATGCGTAAAGGGCTATAATACCCTAAGAAATGACTTATGGATTGGTAGTCAACGCTCAGTTAAAAATCCCCCGCCTCCCCCTTTTCTCGATGATTGCAAAACCTAAAATATAATAACTAAAAAAAGCATACAATCCCAAAAAATTACAGACACTCTTTGGAATTATATCTATCTACATTTGTGCATGATGCTTTTCCATTTTAGAAGTACTATTTTTTCTTAAATAAAAACTTTGAGTTTTCGCTCTCCCTTCATCTCATAAACCAAAAAGGCAAATAGATCACAACAAAATGAAAATTTTAGAGTTTGTGTATGGAAAAAATTTAAAAAAATAACAAATGTAAGTAAACAAAATTTAATCTCACACCACAAATGAACACAAAAGTTTTTTTGTCCACGTTTTGGAAATTCCACTAGTTCAACCCTAACAGCTTGGAATTTTATAAGAAAGAGATTTCTTCCACACTTGCTTTAAAGATGCAAATCACCTATGGATCCAAACCATTTAAAGGGAATAACTAACGCTCATTAAATTTTCAAGTGAACGTCCGGTGGGATATTTTCCCGAGTCAAACAACCATTATTTTGCCCTTTACAAAAAGCTGACCTAACGATCATAGATGATTGTAAAGTGATTTATCATGCGTAACGGGTTATATTACCCTAAGAAATGACTTATGGATTGGGAGTCAACACTCAATTAAAAATCCCATGCTTCCCCCTTTTCCCGACTATTACAAAACCTAATATATCAAAACTAAAAAGATTTTACAATCCAAAAAAATTAAAAAAACTCTTTGGAATTATCTCTCTCTACATTTGTGCATTTTTCATTTCCATTTTAGATGTACTCTTTTTTCTTCAATCGAAAGTTTCAGTTTTCGCTCTCCCTTCATCCCGTAAACAAAAACAGCAAATAGATCACAACAAAATGAAACTTTTAGAGTTTATGTAGGGAAAAAATTTAAATTAATAAAAAATGTGAGTAAAGAAAATTTATTCACACCCCACAAATGAACACAAAAGTTTTGTTGTCCAAGTTTGGGAAATTCCACAAGTTGTTGACCCTAACAGCTTGGAATTTAAAAAAAAAGAGATTTCTTCCACACATGCTTGAAAAAGGGATATGCATGCTTGAAACATATTAAAGATGCAAATGACCTTAGGATCAAAACCTTTTAAAGAGAATAACAAACGTTCATTAAATTCTCAATTGAACGTGCGGTGGGATATTTACCCGAGTAAAACTAGCCATAACTTTGCCCATTTACAAAAAGCTAACCTAACAATGATAGATGGTTGTAACGTGATTTATCATGCGTAACGGGCTATACTACCCTAAGAAAAGACATATGGATTGGGAGTCAACACTCAATTAAAAATCCCCCACCTCCCCATTTTCTCGACGATTGCAAAACTGATATATAAAAACTAAAAAGAGCTTACAATCCCTTAAAATTACAGACACTCTTTGGAATTATCACTCGCTACATTTGTTCATTGTGCATTTCCATTTTATATGTACTTTTTTTTCTTTAATCAAAACTATTGGTTTTCGCCCTCCCTTCATCCCGTAAACCAAAAAGGCAAATAGATCACAACAAAATGAAAATTTTAGAGTTTATGTAGGGAAAAAAATTTAAACAATAACAAATGTCAGTAAAAAAATTTTATTCACACACCACAAATGAACACAAAAGTTTTGTTGTCCCGGTTTGGGAAATACCACTAGTTTAACCCTAACAGCTTGGAATTTTATAAGAAAAAGATTTCTTCCACACATGCTTTAAAAATGGATAAGCATGCTTGAAACATATTAAAGATGCAAATCACCTATGGATCCAAACCTTTTAAAGAGAATAACAAACGCTCATTAAATTTTCAAGTGAACGTGCTGTGGGATATTTACCCGAGTCTAACAAGCCAATATTTTTGCCCATTTAAAAAAACTGACCTAACGAACATAGATGATTGTAAAGTGATTTATCAAGCGTAACAAGCTATATTACCCTAAGAGATGATTTTTGAATTGGGAGTCAACGCTCAGTTAAAAATCCCCCCCCTCCCCCTTTTCCCGTCGATTGAAAAACCTAATATATAAAAAGTAAAAAGAGCTCACAATCCCTAAAAATTATAGACATTATTTGGAATTATCTCTCTCTACATTTGTGGATTGTGAATTTCTATTTTAGATGTACTCTTTTTTCTTAAATGAAAACTTTGAGTTTTAGCTCTCCCTTTATCCCGTGAACCAAAAAGAAAAATAGATCACAACAAAATGAAATTTTTAGATTTTATGTATGGAAAAAATTTAAAACAATAACAAATGTATGTAAAGAAAATTTATTCACACACCACAAAAGAACACAAAAGTTTTGTTTTCCAAGTTTGTGAAATTTCACTACAACCCTCACCGCTTGGAATTTTATAAGAAAGAGATTTCTTTCACACATGCTTTAAACATGGATATGCATGCTTGAAACATGTCAAAGATGCAAATCACCTATGGATCCAAACCTTCTAAAGAGAATAACAAACACTCATTAAATTCTCAAGTGAACGTGCTGTGGGATATTTACCCGAGTCAAACAAGCCATTATTTTGCCCATTTAAAAAAAGTTGACCTAATGATCATAGAAGATTGTAAAGTGATTTATCCTGCGTAACGGCCTATATTACCCTTAGAAATGACTTATGGAATGGGATTCAACACTCGGTTAAATATTCCCCGCCTCCCCCTTTTTCCCAATGATTGCTAGACCTTATATAAAAAAACTAAAAAGAGCTCACAATCCCTAAAAATTACAGACACTCTTTGGAATTATCTCTCTCTACATTTGTGCATTGTGCATTTTCACTTTTAATGTACTTTTTTTTCTTAAATCAAAACACTGAGTTTTCGCTCTCCCTTCATCCCATAAATAAAAAAGGCAAATAGATCACAACAAAATAAAAATTTTAGACTTGATGTATGGAAAAATTTTAAAATAATAAAAAATAAAAGTAAAAAAATTTTATTTATACACCACAAATGAACACAAAAGTTTTGTTGTCCAAGTTTGGGAAATTCCACTAGTTCAACCCTAACAACTTGGAATTTTATAAGAAAGAGATTTCATCCCCACATGCTTTAAAAATGGATATGCATGCTTGAAACATGTAAAAGATGCAAATCACCTATGCATCCAAACCTTTTAAAAAGAATAACAAACGCTAATTAAATTCTCAAGTGAACGTGCTGTGGGATATTTACCCGACTCAAACAACCATTATTTTGCCCATTTAATAAAAGCTGAGCTAACGATCATAGATGATTGTAAAGTAATTTATCATGCGTAACGGACTATATTACCGTAAGAAGTGACTTATGGATTGGAGTCAACACTCAGTTAAAAATCCCCCGCCACCCCCTTTTCCCGACGATTGCAAAAACTAATATATAAAAACTAAAAAGAGCTTACAATCCCAAAAAATTACAGACACTCTTTGGTATTATCTCTCTCTACATTTTTGCATTGTGCATTTCCATTTTAGATGTACTTTTTTTTCTTCAATCAAAACTTAGAGTTTTCGCTCTCCCATAATCCCGTAAACCAAAAAGGCAAATAGATGACAACAAAATGAAAATTTTAGAGTTTATGTATCAAAAAAATTTAAAATAATAACAAATGTTAGTATAGAAAATTATTCACACACCACAAATGAACACAAAAGTTTTTTTGTCCAAAGTATGGAAATTCCACTAGTTGTTGACCCTAACTGCTTGGAATTTTATAAGAAAGAGATTTCTTCTACACATGCTATAAAAATGGATATGCATGCTTGAAACATGTTAAAGGTGCAAATCACCTACCGATCCAAACCTTTTAAAGAGAATAACAAACACTCTTTAAATTATCAAGTGAACGATCGGTGGGATATTTATCCGAGTCAAACAAGCCATTATTTTGCCCATTTACAAAAAGTTGACCTAACAATCATAGATGATGCAAAAGTGATTTATCATGCGTAATGGGCTATATTACCCTAAGAAATGACTTATGGATTGGGAGTCAACACTCAGTTAAAAATTCCTTGCCTCCCCCTTTTCCTGACGATTGGAAAATATGATACAAAAAAACTAAAAAGAGCTCACAGTCCCTAAAAATTACAGACACTCTTTGGAATTTTATCTCTCTATATTTGTGCATTGTGCATTTCCATTTTGGATGTCTCTTTTTTCTTAAATCAAAATTTTCAATTTCACTCTCCCTTCATCCCGTAAACCAAAAAGTCAAATAGATAACAAAAAAATGAAAATTTTAGAGTATATGTATGAAAATTTTTTAAAAAATAAAAAATGTAAGTAAAAAGATTAATTTACACACCACAAATGGACACAAAATTTTTGTTGTCCAAGTTTGGGAAATTCCACAAGTTCAACCCTAACAGCTTGGAATTTTATAAGAAAGAGATTACTTCCACACATGCGTTGAAAATGGATATGCATGCTTGAAACATGTTAAACATGCAAATCAACTATGGATCAAAACCTTATAAAGAGAATAACAAATGCTCATTAAATTCTCAAGTGAACGAGCAGTGGGATATTTACCCGAGTCAAACAAGCCATTATTTTTCCCATTTACAAAAAGCTGACCTAACGATCATAGATGATTGTAAAGTGATTTATCATGCATAACGGGCTATATTACCCTAAGAAATGACATATGGATTGGGAGTCAACACTCGGTTAAAAATCCCCTGCCTCCCCCTTTTCTCAACGATTGCAAAACCTTATATATAAAAACTAAAAAGAGCTTAGAATCCCTAAAACTTACTGACACTCATTGGAATTATGTCTCTCTACATTTGTGCATTGTGTATTTCCATTTTAGATGTACTCTTTTTTTTTAAATCAAAACTTTGAGTTTTCGCTCTCCCTTCATCTTGTAAACAAAAAAGGAAAATAGATCACAACAAAATGAAAATTTTAGAGTTTATGTATGGAAAAAATTTAAAACAATAACAATTGTTAGTAAAGAAAATTTAATCACACACCACAATTGAAGACAAAAGTTTTATTGTCCAAGTTTGGGAAATTCTACTAGTTAACCCCTAACTGCATGGAATTTTATTAGAAAGAGATTTCTTCCACACATGCTTTAAAAACGGATATGCGTGCTTGAAACATGTTAAAGATGCAAATCATCTATGGATCCACACCTTTAAAAGAGAATAACAAACGCTCAATAAATTCTTAAGTGAACGTGCGGAGGGATATTTACCCGAGTCAAACAAGCCATTATTTTGCCCATTCACAAAAGGCTGGCCTAAAGATCATAGATGATTGTAAAGTGATTTATCATGCGTAACGGGCTAGATTACCCTAAGAAATGACTTATGGATTGGGAGTCAACACTCAGTTCAAAATCCCCCGCCTCCCCCTTTTCCCGATGATTGCACAACCTGATATATAAAAACTTAAAAGGGCATACAATCCTTAAAAATTACAGACACACTTTGGAATTATCTCTCTCAGCATTTGTGCATTGTGCATTTCCATTTTAGATGTACTCTTTTTTCATAAATCAAAACTTTTGAGTATTCGCTCTCCCTTCATCTTGTAAACCAAAAAGGAAAATAAATCACAACAAAATAAAAAAAATTTAAAGTTTAAGTAAGGAGAAAAATTAAAACAATAACAAATGTTAGTAAAGAAAATTTATTCACACACCACAAATGAACACAAAAGTTTTGTTGTCCAAGTTTGGGAAATTCCACTAGTTGTTGTCCCTAATAGCTTGAAATTTTATAAGAAAGAGATTTCTTCCACACATGCTTTAAAAATGGATATGCATGCTTGAAACATGTTAAAGATGCAAATCACCTACGGATCCAAACCTTGTTAAGAGAATAACAAACACTCATTCAATTCTCAAGTGAACATGCGGTGGAATATTTACTCGAGTCAAACAAGCCATTATTTTTCCCATTTTCAATGCTGACCTATTGATCATAGACGATTATAAAGTAATTTATCATGCATAACGGGATATATTACGCTAAGAAATGACTTATTAATTGGGAGTCAACACTCAGTTAAAAGTCCCCCGCCTCGCCCTTTTCCCGATGATTGCAGAACCTGATATATAAAAAAATAAAAAGAGCTCACAATTTCTAAAAATTACAGACACTCTTTGGAATTATCTCTCTCTACATTTGTGCCTTGTGCATTTTCACTTTAGATGTACTCTTTTTTCTTAAATCTAAACATTGAGTTTTCGCTCTCCCTTCATCCCGTAAACAAAAAAGGCAAATAGATCACAAAAAAATGAAACGCCACAAAACAAGACAAGACAAAAAATTTAAAACAATAACAAATTTTAGTAAAGAAAATTTAATCACACACCACAATACAAGACAAAAATTTTGTTGTTCAAGTTTGGGAAATTCTGCTAGTTAACCCCTAACAGCATGAAATTTTATTAGAAAGAGATTTCTTCCACACATGCTTTAAAAACGGATATGCATGCTTGAAACATGTTAAAGATGCAAATCACCTATGCATCCAAAGCTTTTTAAGAGAATAACAAACGCTCATTAAATTCTAGAGGGAACGTACTGTGGGATATTTACCCGAGTCAAACAACCATTATTTTGCCCATTTTAAAAAAGCTAACCTAACGATCATAGATGATTGCAAAGTGATTTATCATGTGAAACGGACTATATTAACCTAAGAAATGACTTATGGATTGGGAGTCAACACTCAGTTAAAAATCCCCCACCACCCCCTTTTCCCGACAATTGCAAAACCTAATATATAAAAACTAAAAAGAGGTTACAATCCCAAAAAATTACAGACACTCTCTACATTTGTGCATTGTGCATTTCAATTTTAGATGTACTCTTTTTTCTTCAATCAAAACTTTGAGTTTTTGTTGTCCCTTCATCCCGTAAACCAAAAAGGTAAATAGATCACAAAAAAATAAAAATTTTAGAGCTTATGTATGGAAAAAAATTTCAAAATAACAATGTAAGTAAAAAAAATTAATTCACGCACCACAAATAAACTCAAAATTTTTGTTGTCCAAGTTTTGGAAATTCCACTAGTTCAACCCTAACTGCTAGGAATTTTATAAGAAAGAGATTACTTCCACACATGCTTTAAAAATGGATATGCATGCTTGAAACATGTTAAACATGCAAATCACCTATGGATCCAAAAATTTTAAAGAGAATAAAAAATGCTCATTAAATTCTCAAGTGAACAGGCAGTGGGATATTTACCCGAGTCAAACAAGCCATTATTTTGCCGATTTACAAAAAGCTGACCTAACTATGATAGATGATTGTAAAGTGATTTATCATGCGTAATGGGCTATATCACCCTAAGAAATGACTTATGGATTGAGAATCAACACTGAGTTAAAAATCCCCTGCCTCCCCCTTTTCCCGACGATTGCAAAACCTGATATATAAAAACTAAAAAGAGCTTACAATCCCTAAAAATTACAGACACTCTTTGGAATTATGTCTCTCTACATTTGTGCATTGTGCATTTCAATTTTAGATGTACTCTTTTTTCTTAAATCAAAACTTTGAGTTTTCTCTCTCCCTTCCTCTCGTAAACCAAAAAGTCAAATAGACCACAAAAAAATGAAAATTTTAGAGTTTATGTATGGAAAAAATTTAAAACAATAACAAATGTTAGTAATGAAAATTAAATCACACACCACAATACAAGACAAAAAAATTTTTGTCCAAGTTTGGGAAATTCTACCAGTTAACCCCTAACAGCTTGGAATTTTATTAGAAAGAGATTTCTTCCACACATGCTTTAAAAACGGATATGCATGCTTGAAACATGTTAAAGATGCAAATCACCTATGGATCCAAACCTTTTAAAGAGAATAACAAACGCTCATTAAATTGTCAAGTGAACGTGTAATGGGATATTTACCCGAGTCAAACAAGCCATTATTTTGCCAATTTACAAAAAGTTGTCCTAATGATTATAGATGATTGTAAAGTGATTTATCATGCGGAACGGGCTAGATTAATCTAAGAAATGACTTATGGATTGGGAGTCAACACTCAGTTCAAAATCCCCCGCCTCCCCCTTTTCCCAATGATTGAAAAAACTGATATATAAAAACTAAAAAGAGTATACAATCCTTAAAAACCACAGACACTCTTTGGAATTATCTCTCTCTGCATTTGTGAATTGTGAATTTCAATTTAAGATGTACTCTTTTTTCTTAAATCAAAACTTTGAGCATTCGCTCTCCCTTCATCTCGTAAACCAAAAAGGTAAATAAATCACAACAAAATAAAAAAGTTTAAAGTTTATGTAAGGAGAAATTTAAAACAAAAAAAAATGTTAGTCAAGAAAATTTATTCACACACCACAAATGAACACAAAAGTTTTGTTGTCCAAGTTTGGGAAATTCCACTAGTTGTTGTCCCTAACAGTTTGGAATTTTATAAGAAAGAGAGTTCTTCCACACATGCTTTAAAAATGGATATGCATGCTTGAAACATGTTAAAGATGCAAATCACTATGGATCCAAACCTTTTTAAGAGAATAAGAAACACTCATTCAATTCTCAAGTGAACATACGGTGGAATATTTACTCGAGTCAAACAAGCCATTATTTTGCCCATTTACAAAAAGTTGACCTAATGATCATAGACGATTATAAAGTGATTTATTATATGTAACGGGCTATATTACCCTAAGAAATTACTTATGGATTGGGAGTCAACACTAAGTTAAAAATCCCCCACCTCCCCCTTTTCCCGACAATTGCAAAACCTGATATATAAAAAAATAAAAAGAGCTTACAATCCCTAAAAATTACAGATACTCTTTGGAATTATATCTTTCTACATTTGTGCATTGTGCATTTCCATTTTAGATGTATTCTTTTTTCTTAAAACAAAACTTTGAGTTTTTGCCCTCCCTTCATACCGTAAACCAAAAAGGCAAATAGATCACAAAAAAATGAAAATTTTAGAGTTTATGTATGTAAAAAAATTTAAACAATAACAAATGTAAGTAAAGAAAATGGTTACATACACCTCAAATGAAGACAAAAGTTTTGTTGTCCAAGTTTGGGAAATTCCGCTTGTTCAACTCTGAAAGCTTGGAATTTTATAAGAAAGAGATTTCTTCCACACATGCTTTAAAAATGGTTATGCATGCTTGAAACTTGTTAAAGAGGTAAATCACCTACGGATTCAAACCTTTTAAAGAGAGTAACAAACGCTCATTAAATTCTCAAGTGAACATGCTGTGGGATATTTACCTGAGTCAAACAAGCAAATATTTTTCCCATTTATGAAAACCTGACCTGACGATCATAGGAATTTCCTTTTTAGATGTACTCTTTTTTCTTAAATCAAAACTTTGATTTTTGACTCTCCCTTCATCCCGTAAACAAAAAAGGCAAATAGAACACAACAAAATGAAAATTTTAGAATTTATGTATGGAAAAAATTTAAAACAATAACAAATGTACGTAAAGAAAATTTATTCACACACCACAAATGAATGCAAAAATTTTGTTGTCCAAGTTTGTGAAATTTCACTAGTTCAACCCTAACAACTTGGAATTTATAAGAAAGAGATTTCTTCCGCACATGATTTAAACATGGATATGCATGCTTGAAATATGTTAAAGATGCAAATCACCTATGAATCCAAACCTTTTAAATAGAATAACAAAAGCTCATTAAATTCTCAAGTGAACGTGCTGTGGGATATTTTCCCGAGTCAAACAAGCCATTATATTGCCCATTTACAAAAAGTTGACCAAATGATCAAAGATGATTTTAAAGTGATTTATCATGCGTAACGGGCTATATTAGCCTATGAAATGACTTATGGAATGGGAGTCAACACTCGGTTAAAAATCTCCCGCCTCTCCCGCCTCTCCCTTTTCCCAACGATTGCAAAACCTGATATACAAAAACTAAAAGGTGCTCACAATCCCTAAAAATTACAGACACTCTTTGGAATTATCTCTGCCAACATTTGTGCATTGTGCATTTCCACTTTAGATGTACTCTTTTTTCTTAAATCAAAACATTGAGTTTTCGCTCTCCCTTCATTCCGTAAATAAAAAAAGCAAATAGATCACAACTATATGAGAATTTTAGAGTTGATGTATGGATAAATTTTAAAACAAAAAAAATGTAAGTAAAAAAAATTTATTCACACACCACAAATGAACACAATAGTTTTGTTGTCCAAGTTTGGGAAATTCCACTAGTTCAACCCTAACAGCTTGGAATTTTATAAGAAAGAGATTTCATCCCCACATGCTTTAAAAATGGATATGCATGCTTGAAACATGTTAAAGATGCAAATCACCTATGCATCCAATCCTTTTAAAGAGAATAAAAAACGCTCATTAAATTCTCAAGTGAACGTGCTGTGGAATATGTACCCGAGTCAAACAACCATTATTTTGCCCATTTACAAAAAGTTGACCTAATGATCATAGATGATTGCAAAGTGATTTATCATGCGTAACAGACTATATTACCCTAATAAATGACTTATGGATTGGGAGTCAACACTCAGTTAAAAATCCCCCGCTCCCCCTTTTCCCTACGATTGCAAAACGAAATATATAAAAACTAAAAAGAGTTTAGATGCATTATGCATTTCAATTTTAATTTTAGATGTACTCTTTTTTCTTAAACCAAAACTTTGAGTTTTCGCTCTCCCTTCATCCAGTAAACCAAAAAGGCGAATTGATCAACACTAAATGAAAATTTTAGAGTTTATGTATGGAAAAAATTTTAAAAAATAACAAATGCGAGCAAAGAAAATTTATTCACACACCACAAATGAACACAAAAGTTTTGTACTCCAAGTTTTTGAAATTCCAGAAGTTATTGAGCCTAACATGTTGGAATTTTATAAGGAAGAGATTTCTTCCGCACATTCTTTAAAAATGGATATGCATGCTGGAAACATGTTAAATACGAAAATTACCTACGGATCCAAACCTTTAAAAGAGAATAACAAACACTCATTAAATTATCAACCGAATGTGCAGTGGGATATTTACTTTAGTCAAACAAGCCATTATTTTGCCCATTTACAAGAAGCTGACCTAATAATCACAGATGATTTTAAAGTGATTTATCATGCGTAACGGGCTATATTACCCTATGAAATGACTTATGGATTCAGAGTCAACACTCAGTTAAAAATCCCGTGCCTCCCCCTTTTCCCAACGATTGCAAAACCTGATTTTGTGCATTGTGCATTTCCATTTTAGATGTACTCATATTTCTTAAATCAAAACTTTGATTTTTCGCTCTGCCTTCATCCCGTAAACCAAAAAGGCAAATAGATCCCAACAAAATGAAAATTTTAGAGATTATGTATGGAAAAAATTTAAAACAATAACAAATGTAAGTAAAGAAAATTTATTCACACACCACAAATGAACACAAATGTTTAGTTGTCCAAGTTTGGGAAATACCACTAGTTCAATCCTAACAACTTGGAATTTTAAAGAAAGAAATTTCTTCCACACATGCTATAAAAATGGATATGCATGCTTTGAAAATGTTTAAGATGCAAATCACCTATGGATCCAAACCTTTTAAAGAGAATAATAAATAATCATTAAATTCTCAAGTGAACGTGCTGTGGGGTATTTACTGAGTCAAACAAGCCATAGACACTCTTTGGAATCATGTGTATCTACATTTGTGCATTGTGCATTTCCATTTTAGATGTACTCTTTTTTCTTAAATCAAAACTTTGAATTTTCGCTCTACCTTCATCCCATAAACCAAAAAGGCAAATAGATCACAAAAAAATCAAAATTTTAGAGTTTATGTATGGAAAAAAATTAAAACAATAACAAATGTAAGTAAAAAAAAATTATTCACACACCACAAATGAACACAAAAGTTTTGTTGTCCAAGTTTTGGAAATTCCACTAGTTCAACCCTAACAGCTTGGAAATTTATAAGAAAGAGATTTTTTCCACACATGCCTTCAAAATGGATATGCATGCTTGAAACAGGTTAAAGATTCAAATCACCTATGGATCCAAGTGAATAACAAATGCTCATTAAATTCTCAAGTGAACGTGCGGTGGGATATATACCCGACTAAAACAAGCCATTATTTTGCCCATTCACAAAAAGCTGACTTAATGATCATAGATAATTTAAAATTGAATTATCATGTGTAACGGGCTATATTACCCTAAGAAATGACATATGGATTGGGAGTGAACACTCAATTAAAAATCCCCCGCCTCCCCCTTTTCCCAACGATTGCAAAACCAGATATATAAAAACAAAAAAGAGCTTACAATCCCTAAAAATTTCAGACACTCTTATGAATTATATCTCTCTACATTAGTGCATTGTGCATTTCCAGTTTAGATGTAAGCCTTTTTCTAAAATCAAAACTTTAAGTTTTCGCTCTCCCTTCATGCTGTAAACCAAAAAGGCAAATAGATCACAACAAAATAAAAATTTTAGAGTTTAAGTATGGAAAAAATTTAAAACAATAACAAATGAATATGCATGCTTGAAACATGTTAAAGATGCAAATCACCTACGGATCCAAACTTTTTAAGAGAATAACAAACACTCATTCAATTCTCAAGTGAACATGCGGTGGAATATTTACTCGAGTCAAACAAGCCATTATTTTACCCATAAACAAAAAGCTGACCTGATGATCATAGATGATCGTAAAGTGATTTATCATGCGTAACAGGCTATATTACCAAAAGAAATGTCATATGGATTGGGAGTCAACACTCAGGTTAAAATCCCCCGCCTCTCCCTTTTCTCGACGATTGCAAAACCTGATATGTAAAAACTAAAAAGAGCTTACAATCCCTAAAAATTACAAACACTCTTTGGAATTATCTCTCATTATATTTGTGCATTGTGCATTTCCATTTTATATGTACACTTTTTTCTTAAATCAAAACTTTTAGTTTTCGCTCTTCCTTCATCCTGTCATCCAAAAAGGCAAATAGATCACAACAAAATGAAAATTTTAGAGTTTATGTAAGGAAAACATTTAAAAAAAAAAAAAATATAAGTAAATAAAATTTATTCACACACCACAAATGAACACAAAAGTTTTGTTGTCCAAGCTTAGGAAATTCCACTAGTTCAACCCTAACAGCTTGGAATTTTATAAGAAAGAGATTTCATCCACACATGCTTTAAAAATAAATTTGCAAGCTTGAAACATGTCAAAGATGCATTTCACCTATGGATCCAAACCTTTTTAAGAGAATAACAAACGCTCAATAAATTCTCAAGTGAACATGCGGTGGGATATTTACTGGAGTCAAACAAGCCATTATTTTTCCCATTTACAAAAAGCTGACTAACGATCATAGATGATTGTCAAGTGATTTATCATGCGTCATGTGCTATATTACCGTAAGAAACGACTTCTGGATTGGGAGTCAACACTCAGTTAAAAATCCCCCGCCTCCCCCTTTTCCCGACGATTGCAAAACCTGATATATAAAAACTAAAAAGAGCTTACAATCCCTAAAAATTACAGACACTCTTTTGAATTATCTCCCTCTACATTTGTGCATTGTGCATTTCCATTTTAGATGTACACTTTGTTCTTAAATCAAAACTTTGACTTTTCGCTCTCCCTTCATGCCGTAAACCAAAAAGGCAAATTGATCACAACAAAATGAAACTTTTAGAGTTTATTTATGGAAAAAATTTAAAACAATAACAAATGTAAGTAAAGATAATTTATTCACACACCACAAATGAACACAAAAGTATTGTTGTCCAAGTTTGGGAAATTCCACTAGTTGTTGACCCTAACAGCTTGGAATTTTATAAGAAAGAGATTTCTTCCACACATGCTATAAAAACAGATATGCATGCTTGAAACATGTTAAAGATGCAAATCACCTATGGATCCAAACCTTCTAAAGAGAATAACAAATGCTCATTAAATTCTCAAGTGAACGTGAGGGGGGATATTTACCCGAGTCAAACAAGCCATTATTTTACCCATATACAAAAAGCTGACCTGACGATCATAGATGATTGTAAAGTGATTTATCATAAGTAACGGGCTATATTACCCAAAGAAATTTCATATGGATTGGGAGTCAACACAATTAAAATTCACCCGCCTCCCCCTTTTCCCGACGATTGCAAAACCTAATATATAAAAACTAAAAAGAGGTTACAATCCCTAAAAATTACAGACAGTCTTTGGAATTATGTCTCTCTATATTTGTGCATTTTGCATTTCCATTTTAGATGTACATTTTTTTCTTAAATTAAAACTTTGTGTTTTCGCTCTCCCTTCATCCCGTAAACCAAAAAGGCAAATAGATAACAACAAAATGAAATTTTTAGAGTTTATGTGTTGAAAAATTTAAAATAATAACAAATGTAAGTAAAGAAAATTTATTCACACACCACAAATGAACACAACTTTTGTTGTCCAAGTTTGGGAAATTCCACTAGTTCAACCCTAACAGCATAGAATTTTATAAGAAAGAGATTTCATCCATACATGCTTTAAAAACGGATATGCATGCTTTAAACATGTTAATGATGCAAATCACCTATGGATCCAAAGCTTTTCAAGAGAATAACAAACGGTCATTAAACTCTCAAGTGAACGTGCGGTGGGATATTTGCCCGAATCAAACAAGCCAATATTTTGCCCATAGACAAAAGGCAGACCTGACGATCATATATTATTGTAAGTGATTTATCATGCGTAATGGGCTATATTACCCAAAGAAATCTCATATGGATAGGGAGTCAACACTCAGTTAAAAATCCCCCACCTCCCCCTTTTCCCGATGATTGAAAAATCGGATATATAAAAAATAAAAAGAGCTTACAATCCCTAAAAATTAAAGTCACTCTTTGGAATTATCTCTCTCTATATTTGTGCATTGTGCTTTTTAATTTTAGATATACACGTTTTTTCTTAAATCAAAACTTTGAGTTTTCGCTCTCCCTTTATATCGTAAACCAATAGGGCAAATAGATAACAACAAAATGAAAATTTTAGAGTTTATGTATCGAAAAATTTTTAAAAAATAACAAATTTAAGTAAGGAAAATATTTTAGAGTTTATGTAAGGAAAAAATTTAAAAGAATAACAAATTTTAGTAAAGAAAATTTATTCACACACCACAAATGAACACAAAAGTTTTGTTGTCCAAGTTTGGTAAATTCCACTAGCTCAACCCTAACCGCTTGGAATTTTATTAGAAAGAGATTTCATCCACACATGCTTTAAAAATGGATATGCATGCTTGAAACATGTTGAAGATGCAAATCAGCTATGGATCCAAACCTTTTAAAGAGAATAACAAACGCTGATTAAATTCTCAAGTGAACGTGCGATGGGATATTTACCCGAGTCAAACAAGCCATTATTTTTCCCATTTACAAAAAGCTGACCTAACGATCATAGATGGTTGTAAAGTGATTTATCATGCATAACGTGCTATATTACCCTAACAAATGACTTATGGATTGGGAGTCAACACTCAGTTAAAACTCCCTCGCCTCCCCCTTTTCCCGACGATAGCAAAACCAGATAATAAAAACTAAAAAGTGCTTATAATCACTAAAAATTACAGACACTCTTTTGACTTATCTCCCTCTACATTTGTCAATTTTTCATTTCAATTTTAGATGTACACTTTTTTCTTAAATCAAAACTTTGAGTTTTTGCTCTCCCTTCATGCCATAAACCAAAAAGGCAAATAGATCACAACAAAATGAAACTTTTAGAGTTTAATTATGGAAGAAATTTAAAAGAATAACAAATTTAAGTAAAGAAAATTTATTCTCACACCACAAATGAACACAAAAGTTTTTATGTCCAAGTTTGGGAAATTCCACTAGTTCAACCCTAACAGCTTAGAATTTTAAAAGAAAGAGATTGCATCCACACATGCTTTAAAAATGGATATGCATGGTTTAAACATGTTAAAGATGCAAATCACCTATGGATCGAAACCTTTTCAAGAGAATAACAAACGCTCATTAAATTCTCAAGTGAACGTGCGGTGGGTTATTTGCCCGAGTCAAAAAGCCAATATTTTGCCCATATACAAAAGGCAGACCTGACGATCATAGATTATTGTAAAGTGATTTATCATGTGTAACGGGCTATATTACCCTAAGAAATCTCATATGGATAGGGAGTCATCACTCAGTTAAAAATCCCCCGCCTCCCCCTTCTCTCGACGATTGAAAAATCGGATATATAAAAAATAAAAAGAGCTTACAATCCCTAAAAATTAAAGACACTCTTTGGAATTATCTTTTTCTATATTTTTGCATTGTGCTTTTTAATTTTAGATGTACACTTTTTTCTTAAATCAAAACTTTGAGTTTTCGCTCTCCCTTCATCCCGTAAACCAATAAGGCAAATAGATAACAACAAAATGAAAATTTTAGAGTTTATGTATCGAAATTTTTTTAAAAAATAACAAATTTAAGTAAAGAAAATCTATTCATACACCACAAATGAACACAAAAGTTTTGTTGTCCAAGTTTGAGAAATTCCTCTAGTTCAACCCTAACAGCTTGGAATTTTATTAGAAAGAGATTTCATCCACACATGCTTTAAAAATGGATATGCATTCTTGAAACATGTTAAAGATGAAAATCACCTATGGATCCAAACCTTTTAAAAAGAATAACAAATGCTAATTAAATTCTCAAGTGAACGTGCGGTGGGATATTTACCCGAGTCAAACAAGCCATTATTTTTCCCATTCACAAAAAGCTGTCCTAACGATCATAGATGATTGTAAAGTGATTTATCATGCGTAACGTGCTATATTAACCTAAGAAATTACTTATAGATTGGGAGTCAAGACTCAGTTAAAACTCCCCCACCTCCCGCTTTTCCCGATGATTACAAAACTAGATAATAAAAAATAAAAAGTGCTTACAATCCCTAAAAATTACAGACACTCTTTTGAATTATCTCCCTCTACATTTGTCCATTGTGCATTTCAATTTTAGATGTACACGTTTTTCTTAAATCAAAACTTTGAGTTTTTGCTCTCCCTTCATGCCATAAACTAAAAAGGCAAATAGATCACAACAAAATGAAACTTTTAGAGCTTATGTATGGAAAAAAATTAAAACAATAACAAATGTAAGTAAAGATAATTTATTCACACACCACAAATGAACTCAAAATTTTTGTTGTCCAAGTTTGGGAAATTCCACTAGTTGTTGACCCTAACAGCTTCGAATTTTATAAGAAAGAGATTTCTTCCACACATGCTTTAAAAACGGATATGCATGCTTGAAACATGTTAAAGATGAAAATAACCTATGGATCCAAACCTTTTAAAGATAATAACCAAGGCTCATTAAATTCTCAAATAAACGTGTGGTGGGATATTTACCCGAGTCAAACAATTCGTTATTTTACCCATATAAAAAAAGCTGACCTGACTATCATAGATGATTGTAAAGTGATTTATCATGTGTAACGGGCAATATTTCCCAAAGAAATGTCATATGGATTGGGAGTCAACACTCAGTTAAAAATCCCTCGCCTCCCCCTTTTTCAGACGATTGCAAAACCTGATATATAAAAACTAGAAAGGACTTACAATCCCTAAAAATTACAGACACACTTTGGAATTATCTCTCTCTATATTTGTTCATTTTGCTTTTCCATTTTAGATGTATACTTTTCTCTTAAATTAAAACTTTGAGTTTTCTCTTTCCCTTCATCTCGTAAACCAAAAAGGCAAATAGATCACAACAAAATGAAAATTTTAGAGTTTATATATGGGAAAAATTTTAAACTATGACAAATGTAAGTAAAGAAAATTCGCACACGAGAAATGAACACAAAAGTTTTGTTGTCCAAGTTTGGCAAATTCCTCTAGTTCAACCCTAACATCTTCGAATTTTATAAGAAAGAGATTTCATCCAAACATGCTCTAAAAATGGATATGCATGTTTGAAACATGTTAAAGATGAAAATCAACTATGGATCTAAACTGTTTAAAGAGAGTAACAAACGCTCATTAAATTCTCAAGTGAATGTGCGATGGGATGTTTGCCAGAGTCAAACAAGCCATTATTTTGCCCATATACAAAAGCTGACCTGAAGAGCATAGATGATTGTAAAATGATTTATCATGCGTAACGGGCTATATTACCCTAAGAAATGTCATATGGTTTGGGAGTCATGACTTAGTTAAAAATCCCCCACCTCCCCCCTTTCTCGACGATTGCAAAACCATATATATAAAAACTAAAAAGAGCTTACAATCCCTAAAAATTACAGACATTCTTTGGAATTATCTCTCTCTATATTTGTGGATTGTGCACTTTAATTTTAGATGTACAATCTTTTCTTAAATCAAAACTTTGAGTTTTCGCTCTCCCATCATCCTGTAAACCATAAAGGCAAATATATCACAAAAAAAGGAAAATTTTAGAGTTTATGTATGGAAAAAATTTTAAACAAAAACAAATGTAAGTAAAGAAAATTTATTCACACAACACAAATGAACACAAAATTTTTGTTGTCCATGTTTGGGAAATTCCACTAGTTCAACCCTAATAGCTTGAAATTTTATAAGAAAGTGATTTCATCCACACTTGCTTTAAAAATGGATATGCATACTCGAAACATGTTAAAGATGCAAATCACCTATGGATCTAAACCTTTTAAAGAGAGTAACAAAAGCTCATTAAATTCTCAAGTGAATGTGCAGTGGGATAATAACCCGAGTTAAACAAGCCATTATTCTTCCCATTTATAAAAGACTGACCTAACAATCATAGATGATTGTAAAGTCATTTCTAATACGTAACGGGATATATTACCCTAAGAAATGACTTATAGATTGGGAGTCAACACTCAGTTAAAAATCCCCCACCTTCCTCTTTTCCCGACGATTGCAAAACCTGATATATAAAAACTAAAAAGAGCTTACAATCCCTAAAAATTACAGACACTCATTGGAATTATCTCTCTCTACATTTGTGCATTGTTCATTTCCATTTTAGATGTACTTTTTTTCTTAAATAAAAACTTTTAGTGTTCGCTCTCCTTCATCCCGTAAACCAAAAAGGCAAATAGATCACAACCAAATAAAATTTTTAGAGTTTATGTATGGAAAAAATTTAAAACAATAAAAAATGTTAGTAAAGAAAATTTATTCACACACCATAAATGAACAAAAAAGTTTTGTTGTCCAAGTTTGGTAAATTCCACTAGCTCAACCCTAACAGCTTGGAATTTTATTAGAAAGTGATTTCATCCACACATGCTTTAAAAATGGATATGCATGCTTGAAACATGTTAAAGATGCAAATCACCTATGGATCCAATCCTTTTAAAGAGAATAACAAACACTCATTAAATTCGCAAGTGAACGTGCGGTGGGATATATACCGAGTCAAACAAGCGATTATTTTTCCCATTTACAAAAAGCTGACCTAACGATCATAGATGATTGTAAAGTGATTTATCATGAGTAACGTGCTTTATTACCCTAAGAAATGACTTATGGATTGGGAGTCAACACTCTGTTAAAACTCCGCCGCCTCCCCCTTTTCCCGACGATTGCAAAACCAGATAATAAAAACTAAAAAGTGCTTACAATCCCTAAATTACAGACACTCTTTTGAATTATCTCCCTCTACATTTGTCCATTGTGCATTTCAATTCTAGATGTACACATTTTTCTTAAATCAAAACATTAAGTTTTCGCTCTCCCTTCATGCCGTAAACATAAAAGGCAAATAGATCACAACAAAATGAAACTTTTAGAGTTTATGTATGGAAAAAATTTAAAAGAATAACAAATGTAAGTCAAGAAAATTTATTTAGACACCACAAATGAACACAAAAGTTTTGTTGTCCAAGTTTGGGAAATTCCATTAGTTCAACCCTAACGGCTTAGAATTTTAAAAGAAAGAAATTTCAACCACACATGCTTTAAAAATGGATATGCATGCTTTAAACATGTTAAAGATGAAAATCACCTATGGATCCAAACCTTTTCAAGAGAATAACAAACGCTCATTAAATTCTCAAGTGAACGTGCGGTGGGATATTTTCCCCAGTCAAACAAGCCAATATTTTGCCCATATACAAAAGGCAGACCTGACGATCATATATTATTGTAAAGTGATTTATCATGCGTAACGGGCTATATTACGCTAAGAAATCTCATATAGATAGGGAGTCAACACTCAGTTAAAAATCCACCGCCTCCCCCTTTGCTCGACGATTGAAAAACCGGATATATAAAAAATAAAAAGAGCTTACAATCCCTAAAGATTAAAGACACTCTTTGGAATAATGTCTCTCTATATTTGTGCATTTCTTTTTAATTTTAGGTGTACACTTTTTTCTTAAATCAAAACTTTTAGTTTTCGCTGTCCCTTCATCCCGTAAGCAAATAAGGCAAATAGATCACAACAAATTGAAATTTTTAGAGTTTATGTATGGAAATAGTTTTAAACAATAACAAATGTAAGTAAAGATAATTTAGTCACACACCACAAATGAACTCAAAAGTTTTGTTATCCAATTTTGGGAAATTCCACTAGTTGTTGACCCTAATAGCTTCGAATTTTATGAGAAAGAGATTTCTTCCACACATGCTTTAAAAATGGATATGCATGCTTGAAACATGTTAAAGATGAAAATCACCTATGGATCCAAACCTTTTAAAGAGAATAACAAAGGCTCATTAAATTCTCAAATGAACGTGTGGTGGGATATTTACCCGAGTCAAACAATTCGTTATTTTACCCATATAAAAAAAGCTGACCTGGCGATCATAGATGATTGTAAAGTGATTTATCATGCGTAACGGGCAATATTTCCCAAATAAATGTCATATGGATTGGGAGTCAACACTCAGTTAAAAATCCCTCGCCTCCCCCTTTTCCAGACGATTGCAAAACCTGATATATAAAAACTAAAAAGGACTTACAATCCCTAAAAATTATACACACACTTTGGAATTATCTCTCTCCATATTTGTGCATTTTGCTTTTCCATTTTAGATGTATACTTTTTTCTTAAATTAAAACTTTGAGTTTTCGCTCTCCCTTCATCCCGTACACCAAAAAGGCAAATAGATCACAACAAAATGAAAATTTTAGAGTTTATATATGGGAAAAATTTTAAACTATGACAAATGTAAGTAAAGAAAATTTATTCGCACACGAGAAATGAACACAAAAGTTTTGTTGTCCAAGTTTGGCAAATTCCACTAGTTCAACCCTAACAGCTTCGAATTTTATAAGAATGAGATTTCATCCAAACATGCTCTAAAAATGGATATGCATGCTTGAAACATGTTAAAGATTAAAATTACCTATGGATCTAAACTGTTTAAAGAGAGTAACAAATGCTCATTAAATTCTCAAGTGAATGTGCGATGGGATGTTTGCCAGAGTCAAACAAGCCATTATTTTGCCCATATACAAAAGCTGACCTGAAGAGCATAGATGATTGTAAAATTATTTATCATGCGTAACGGGCTATATTACCATAAGAAATGTCATATGGTTTGGGAGTCATGACTTAGTTAAAAATCCCCCGCCTCCCCCCTTTCCCGACGATTGCAAAACCATATATATAAAAACTAAAAAGATCTTACAATCCCTAAAAATTACAGACATTCTTTGGAATTATCTCTCTCTATATTTGTGGATTGTGCACTTTAATTTTAGATGTACAATTTTTTCTTAAATCAAAACTTTGAGTTTTCGCTCTCCCTTCATCCTGTAAACCATAAAGGCAAATATATCACAAAAAAATGAAAATTTTAGAGTTTATGTATGGAAAAAATTTAAAACAATAACAAATGTAAGTAAAGAAAATTTATTCACACACCACAAATGAACACAAAAGTTTTGTTGTCCATGTTTGGGAAATTCCACTAGTTCAACCCTAATAGCTTGAAATTTTATAAGAAAGTGATTTCATCCACACATGCTTTAAAAATGGATATGCATGCTCGAAACATGTTAAAGATGCAAATCACCTATGGATCTAAACCTTTTAAAGAGAGTAACAAAAGCTCATTAAATTCTCAAGTGAATATGCAGTGGGATATTAACCCGAGTTAAACAAGCCATTATTTTTCCCATTTATAAAAAACTGACCTAACAATCATAGATGATTGTAAAGTCATTTCTAATACGTAACGGGATATATTACCCTAAGAAATGACTTATGGATTGGGAGTCAACACTCAGTTAAAAATCCCCCACCTTCCTTTTTTCTCGACGATTGCAAAACCTGATATATAAAAACTACAAAGAGCTTTCAATCCCTAAAAATTACAGACACTCATTGGAATTATCTCTCTCTACATTTGTGCATTGTGCATTTCCATTTTAGATGTACTTTATTTCTTAAATAAAAACTTTTAGTGCTCGCTCTCCTACATCCCGTAAACCAAAAAGGCAAATAGATCACAACCAAATAAAAATTTTAGAGTTTATGTATGGAAAAAATTTAAAAAAATAAAAAATGTTAGTAAAGAAAATTTATTCACACACCACAAATGAACACAAAAGTTTTGTTGTCCAAGTTTGGGAAATTCCACTAGCTCAACCCTAACAGCTTGGAATTTTATTAGAAAGTGATTTCATCCACACATGCTTTAAAAATGGATATGCATGCTTGAAACATGTTAAAGATGCAAATCACTTATGGATCCAAACCTTTTTAAGAGAATAACAAACGCTCATTAAATTCGCAAATGAACGTGCGGTGGGATATATACCGAGTCAAACAAGCGATTATTTTTCCCATTTACAAAAAGCTGACCTAACGATCATAGACGATTGTAAAGTGATTTATCATGAGTAACGTGCTTTATTACCCTAAGAAATGACTTATGGATTGGGAGTCAACACTCAGTTAAAACTCCCCCGCCTCCCCCTTTTCCCGACGATTGAAAAACTAGATAATAAAAACTAAAAAGTGCTTACAATCCCTAAATTACAGACACTCTTTTGAATTATCTCCCTCTACATTTGTCCATTGTGCATTTCAATTCTAGATGTACACATTTTTCTTAAATCAAAACATTAAGTTTTTGCTCTCCCTTCATGCCGTAAACCAAAAAGGCAAATAGCTCACAACAAAATGAAACTTTTAGAGTTTATGTATGGAAAAAATTTAAAAGAATAACAAATGTAAGTCAAGAAAATTAATTTAGACACCACAAATGAACACAAAAGTTTTGTTGTCCAAGTTTGGGAAATTCCATTAGTTCAACCCTAACGGCTTAGAATTTTAAAAGAAAGAGATTTCATCCACACATGCTTTAAAAATGGAAATGCATGCTTTAAACATGTTAAAGATGAAATTCACTTATGGATCCAAACCTTTTCAAGAGAATAAAAACGCTCATTAAATTCTCAAGTGAACGTGCGGTGGGATATTTTCCCCAATCAAACAAGCCAATATTTTGCCCATATACAAAAGGCAGACCTGACGATCATATATTATTGTAAAGTGATTTATCATGCGTAACGGGCTATATTACGCTAAGAAATCTCATATGGATAGGGAGTCAACAGTCAGTTAAAAATCCACCGCCTCCCCCTTTTCTCGACGATTGAAAAACCGGATATATAAAAAATAAAAAGAGCTTACAATCCCTAAAAATTAAAGACACTCTTTGGAATAATGTCTCTCTATATTTGTGCATTTCTTTTTAATTTTAGGTGTACACTTTTTTCTTAAATCAAAACTTTGAGTTTTCGCTGTCCCTTCATCCCGTAAACCAATAAGGCAAATAGATCACAACAAATTGAAATTTTTAGAGTTTATGTATGGAAAAAGTTTTAAACAATAACAAATGTAAGTAAAGATAATTTATTCACACACCACAAATGAACTCAAAAGTTTTGTTATCCAATTTTGGGAAATTCCACTAGTTGTTGACCCTAATAGCTTCGAATTTTATGAGAAAGAGATTTCTTCCACACATGCTTTAAAAACGAATATGCATGCTTGAAACATGTTAAAGATGAAAATCACCTATGGATCTAAACCTTTTAAAGAGAATAACAAACGCTCATTAAATTCTCAAATGAAAGTGCGGTGGGATTTTTACCCGAGTCAAATAATTCATTATTTTACCCATATACAAAAAGCTGACCTGACCATCATTGATAATTGTAAAGTGATTTATCATGCGTATCGGGCTATATTTCCCAAAGAAATGTCATATGGATTGGGAGTCAACACTCAGTTAAAAATCCCTCGCCTCCCCCTTTTCCTGACGATTGCAAAACCTGATATATAAAAACTAAAAAGAACTTACAATCCCTAAAAATTACAGACACTCTTTGGAATTATCTCTCTCTATATTTGTGCATTGTGCATTTCCATTTTAGATATATACTTTTTTCTTAAATTAAAACTTTGAGTTTTCGCTCTCCCTTCATCCCGTAAACCAAAAAGGCAAATAGATCACAACAAAATGAAAATTTTAAAGTTTATATATGAAAAAAATTTAAAACTCTCAAAAATGTAAGTAAAGAAAATTTATTCACACACCACAAATAAACAAAAAAGTTTTTTTGTCAAAGTTTGGCAAATTCCACTAGTTCAACCCTAACAGCTTGGAATTTTATAAGAAAGAGATTACATCCACACATGCTTTAAAAATGGATATGCAAGCTTGAAACATGTTAAAGATGAAAATCACCTATGGATGTAAACTGTTTAAAGAGAGTAACACACGCTCATTAAATTCTCAAGTGAACGTGCGATGGGATGTTTGCCAGAGTCAAACAGGCCATTATTTTGCCCATATACAAAAGCCGACCTGAAGATCATAGGTGATTGTAAAATGATTTATGACGCGTAACGGGCTATATTACCCTAAGAAATGTCATATAGATTGGGAGTCATGACTTAGTTAAAAATCCCCTGCCTCCCCCCTTTCCCAACAATTGCAAAACCATATATATAAAAACTAAAAGGAGCTTACAATCCTTAAAAATTACAGACATTCTTTGGAATTATCTCTCTCTATATTTGTGCATTGTGCATTTTAATTTTAGATATACACTTTTTTCTTAAATCAAAACTTTTAGTTTTCGCTCTGCCTTCATCCCGTAAACCATAAAGGCAAATAGATCACAAAAAAATGAAAGTTTTTGAGTTTATGTATGGAAAAAATTTAAAACTTTATCAAATGTAAGTAAAGAAAATTTATTCACACACCACAAATGAACAAAAAAATTTTGTTGTCCATGTTTGGGAAATTCCGCTGGTTCAATTCTAATAACTTGGAATTTTATAAGAAAATGATTTCATCCACACATGCTTTAAAAATGGATATGCATGCTAGAAACATGTTAAATATGAAAATCACCTATGGATCTAAACCTTTTAATGAGAGTAACAAATGCTCATTAAATTTTCAAGTGAACGTGCAGTGGGATATTTACCCGAGTCAAACAAGCCATTATTTTTTCCATTTACAAAAAGCTGACCTAACGATCATAGATGATTGTAAAGTCATTTATAATGCGTAACGGGCTATATTACACTAAGAAATGACTTATGGATTGGGAGTCAGCACTCAGCTAAAAATCCCTCGCCTTCCACTTTTCCCGACAATTGCAAGACCTGTTATATAACAACTAAAAAGAACTTACAATCCCTAAAAATTACAGATACTCATTGGAATTATCTCTCTCTACATTTGTGCATTGTGCATTTCCATTTTAGATGTACTTTTTTTTCTTAAATAAAAACTTTTAGTTTTTGCTCTCCTTCATCCCGTAAACCAAAAAGGCAAATAGATCACAACCAAATAAAAATTTTATAGTTTATGAATGGAAAAATTTGAAACAAAAAAAAAATGTTAGTAAAGAAAATTTCTTTACACACCACAAATGAAGAAAAAAAATTTGTTGTCCAAGTTTGGAAAATTCCACTAGTTAACCTTTAACAGCTTGGAATTTTATAAGAAAGAGATTTCTTCCACACAAGCTTTAAAAATGGATATGCATGCCTGAAACTTGTTAAAGATGCAAATCACCTATGGATCCAAAACTTTTAAAGAGAATAAAAAACGCTCATTAAATTCTCAAGTCATTATTTTGCCCATTTACAAAAAGCTGACCTAACGATCAAAGATTATTCTAAAGTGATTTATCATGCGTAACGGGCTATATTACCCTATGAAATGACTTATGGATTGGGAGTCAACACTCAGTTAAAAATCCCCTGCCTCCCTCTTTTCCCGATGATTGTAAAACCTGATATATAAAAACTAAAAAGTTCACACAATCCCTAAATATTACAGTCACTCTTTGGAATTATCTCTCTCTATATTTGTCCATTGTGCATTTCCGTTTTAGATATACTCTTTTTTCTTAAATCAAAACTTTGAGTTTTCGCTCTCTCCCTTCATCCTGTAAACCAAAAAGGCAAATAGATCACAACAAAAAGGAAATTTTAGAGTTTATGTATGGAAAAATTTTAAAACAATAAAATATGTAGGTAAAGAAAATTTATTCACAGACCACAAATGAACACAAAAGTTTTGTTGTCCAAGTTTGGGAAATTCCACTAGTTGTTGACACTAATAGCTTGGAATTTTATAAGAAAGAGATTTCTTCCAAACATGCTTTAAAAATGGATATGCATGCTTCAAATATTTTAAAGATGCAAATCTTCTATGGATCCAAACCTTTTAAAGAGAATAAAAAACGCTCATTATATTCTCAAATGAACGTGTGATGGGATATTAACCCGAGTCAAACAAGCCATTATTTTGCCCATTAACAAAAAGATGACCAAACGATCACAGATGATTTTAAATTGATTTTTCATGCGTAACGGGTTATATTACCAAAGAAATGACTTATGGATTGGGAGTCAACACTCAGTTAAAAATCCCATGCCTCCCCCTTTTCACGACAATTGCAAAACCTAATAAATCAAAACTAAAAAGAGCTCACAATCCCTAAACATTACAGTCACTCTTTGGAATTATCTCTCTCTACATTTGTCCATTGTGCATTTCCATTTTAGAGGTACTCTTTTTCCATAAATCAAAACTTTGAATTTTCGCTCTCCCTTCATCCCGTAAACCAAAAAGGCAAATAGATTACAACAAAATGAAAATTTTAGAGTTTATGTATGGAAATTTTTTTAAACAATAGCAAATGTGAGTAACGAAAATTTATTCACACACCACAAATGAAGACAAAAGTTTTGTTGTCCAAGTTTGGGAAATTCCACTAGCTCAACCCTAACAGCTCAGAATTTATAAGAAAGAGATTTCTTCCACGCATGCTTTAAAAATGGATATGCAAGCTTGAAAAATTTTAAAGATGCAAATCAACTACGGATCCAAACCTTTTAAAGAGAATAACAAATGCTCATTAAATTCTCAAGTGAACGTGCGGGGGGATATTTACCCGAGTCAATCATGCCATTATTTTGCCTATTTACAAAGAGCTGACGTAACGATCATAGATGATTGTAAAGTGATTTATCATGCATAATGGGCTATATAACCCTAAGAAATTACTTATGTATTGAGAGTCAACACTCAGTTAAAAATCCCCAGCCTCCCCCTTTTCCCGACCTTTGCAAAACTGGATATATAAAATTAAAAATAGCTTACAATCTCTAACATTTGCAAAACCGGATATATAACATTAAAAATAGCTTACATTCCATAAAAATTAGAGACACTATTTGGAATTATCTCTCTCTACAATTGAGCATTGTGCATTTCCATTTTGGATGTACACTTTTTTCTTAAATCAAAACTTTGAGTTTTCGTTCTCCCTTCATGCCGTAACCCAAAAAGGCAAATAGATCACAACAAAATGAAAATTTTAGAGTTTATATATGGAAAAAGTATAAAACAATAACAAATGTATGTAAATAAAATTTATTCACACACCACAAATGAACAAAAAAGTTTTGTTGTCCAACTTTGGGAAATTCCACTAGTTGTTGACCCTAACAGCTTGGAATTTTATAAGAAAGAGATTTCTTCCACACATGCTTTAAAAACGGATATGCATGCTTGACAGATGTTAAAGATGCAAATCACCTATGGAGCCAAAACTTTTAAAGAGAATAACAAGTATAACAAACGCTCACTAAATTCTCATGTGAACGTGCGATGTGATATTTACTAGAGTCGAACAAGCCTTTATTTTTCCCATATATAAAAAGCTGACCAAACGATCATAGGTCATTGTAAAGTGATTTACCATGTGTAACGGGTTATATTACCCTAAGAAATGACTTATGGATTGGGAGTCAACACTCAGTTAAAAATCCCATGCCTCCCCCTTTTCACGACAATTGCAAAACCTAATAAATCAAAACTAAAAAGAGCTCACAATTCCTAAACATTACAGTCACTCTTTGGAATTATCTCCCTCTACATTTGTCCATTGTGCATTTCCATTTTCGAGGTACTCTTTTTTCTTAAATCCAAACTTTGACTTTTCGCTCTCCCTTCATCCCGTAAACCAAAAAGGCAAATAGATCACAACAAAATGAAAATTTTAGAGTTTATGTATGGAAATTTTTTAAACAATAGCAAATGTGAGTAATGAAAATTTATTCACACACCACAAATGAAGACAAAAGTTTTGTTGTCTAAGTTTGGGAAATTCCACTAGCTCAACCCTAACAGCTCGGAATTTATAAGAAAGAGATTTCTTCCACGCATGCTTTAAAAATGGATATGCAAGCTTGAAAAGTTTTAAAGATGCAAATCAACTACGGATCCAAACCTTTTAAAGAGAATAACAAATGCTCATTAAATTCTCAAGTGAACGTGCGGGGGGATATTTACCTGAGTCAATCATGCCATTATTTTGCCTATTTACAAAGAGCTGATGTAACGATCATAGATGATTGTAAAGTGATTTATCATGCATAATAGGCTATATAAACCTAAGAAATTACTTATGGATTGAGAGTCAACACTCAGTTAAAAATCCCCCGCCTTCCCCTTTTCCCGACGTTTGCAAAACTGGATATATAAAATTAAAAATAGCTTACAATCCCTAACATTTGCAAAACCGGATATATAAAATTAAAAATAGCTTACATTCCCTAAAAATTAGAGACACTATTTGGAATTATCTCTCTCTACAATTGAGCATTGTGCATTTCCATTTTGCATGTACACTTTTTTCTTAAATCAAAACTTTGAGTTTTCGTTCTCCCTTCATGCCGTAACCCAAAAAGGCAAATAGATCACACCAAAATGAAAATTTTAGAGTTTATATATGGAAAAAGTATAAAACAATAACAAATGTATGTAAAGAAAATTTATTCACACACCACAAATGAACAAAAAAGTTTTGTTGTCCAACTTTGGGAAATTCCACTAGTTGTTGACCCTAACAGCTTGGAATTTTATAAGAAAGAGATTTCTTCCACACATGCTTTAAAAACGGATATTCATGCTTGACAGATGTTAAAGATGCAAATCACCTATGGAGCCAAAACTTTTAAAGAGAATAACAAGTATAACAAACGCTCACTAAATTCTCATGTGAACGTGTGATGGGATATTAACCCGAGTCAAACAAGCCATTATTTTGCCCATTAACAAAAAGATGACCAAACGATCACAGATGATTTTAAATTGATTTTTCATGCATAACGGGTTATATTACCCAAAGAAATGACTTATGGATTGGGAGTCAACACTCAGTTAAAAATCCCAAGCCTCCCCCTTTTCACGACAATTGCAAAACCTAATAAATCAAAACTAAAAAGAGCCCACAATCCCTAAACATTACAGTCACTCTTTGGAATTATCTCTCTCTACATTTGTCCATTGTGCATTTCCATTTTAGAGGTACTCTTTTTTCTTAAATCAAAACTTTGAGTTTTCGCTCTCCCTTCATCCCGTAAACCAAAAAGGCAAATAGATCACAACAAAATGAAAATTTTAGAGTTTATGTATGGAAATTTTTTTAAACAATAGCAAATGTGAGTAACGAAAATTTATTCACACACCACAAATGAAGACAAAAGTTTTGTTGTCCAAGTTTGGGAAATTCCACTAGCTCAACCCTAACAGCTCGGAATTTATAAGAAAGAGATTTCTTCCACGCATGCTTTAAAAATGGATATGCAAGCTTGAAAAATTTTAAAGATGCAAATCAACTACGGATCCAAACCTTTTAAAGAGAATAACAAATGCTCATTAAATTCTCAAGTGAACGTGCGGGGGGATATTTACCCGAGTCAATCATGCCATTATTTTGCCTATTTACAAAGAGCTGACGTAACGATCATAGATGATTGTAAAGTGATTTATCATGCATAATAGGCTATATAACCCTAAGAAATTACTTATGGATTGAGAGTCAACACTCAGTTAAAAATCCCCTGCCTCCCCCTTTTCCCGACGTTTGCAAAACTGGATATATAAAATTAAAAATAGCTTACAATCCCTAACATTTGCAAAACCGGATATATAAAATTAAAAATAGCTTACATTCCCTAAAAATTAGAGACACTATTTGGAATTATCTCTCTCTACAATTGAGCATTGTGCATTTCCATTTTGGATGTACACTTTTTTATTAAATCAAAACTTTGAGTTTTCGTTCTCCCTTCATGCCGTAACCCAAAAAGGCAAATAGATCACAACAAAATGAAAATTTTAGAGTTTATATATGGAAAAAGTATAAAACAATAACAAATGTATGTAAATAAAATTTATTCACACACCCCAAATGAACAAAAAAGTTTTGTTGTCCAACTTTGGGAAATTCCACTAGTTGTTGACCCTAACAGCTTGGAATTTTATAAGAAAGAGATTTCTTCCACACATGCTTTAAAAACGGATATGCATGCTTGACAGATGTCAAAGATGCAAATCACCTATGGAGCCAAAACTTTTAAAGAGAATAACAAGTATAACAAACGCTCACTAAATTCTCTTGTGAACGTGCGATGTGATATTTACTAGAGTCGAACAAGCCTTTATTTTTCCCATATATAAAAAGCTGACCAAACGATCATAGATCATTGTAAAGTGATTTATCATGTGTAACGGGCTATATTACCCTAAAAATGACTTATGGATTGGGAGTCAACACTCAGTTAAAAATCCCATGCCTCCCCCTTTTCACGACAATTGCAAAACCTAATAAATCAAAACTAAAAAGAGCTCACAATCCCTAAACATTACAGTCACTCTTTGGAATTATCTCTCTCTACATTTGTCCATTGTGCATTTCCATTTTAGAGGTACTCTTTTTTCTTAAATCAAAACTTTGAGTTTTCGCTCTCCCTTCATCCCGTAAACCAAAAAGGCAAATAGATCACAACAAAATGAAAATTTTAGAGTTTATGTATGGAAATTTTTTTAAACAATAGCAAATGTGAGTAACGAAAATTTATTCACACACCACAAATGAAGACAAAAGTTTTGTTGTCCAAGTTTTGGAAATTCCACTAGCTCAACCCTAACAGCTCGGAATTTATAAGAAAGAGATTTCTTCCACGCATGGTTTAAAAATGGATATGCAAGCTTGAAAAATTTTAAAGATGCAAATCAACTACGGATCCAAACATTTTAAAGAGAATAACAAATGCTCATTAAATTCTCAAGTGAACGTGCGGGGGGATATTTACCTGAGTCAATCAAGCCATTATTTTGCCTATTTACAAAGAGCTGATGTAACGATCATAGATGATTGTAAAGTGATTTATCATGCATAATGGGCTATATAAACCTAAGAAATTACTTATGGATTGAGAGTCAACACTCAGTTAAAAATCCCCCGCCTTCCCCTTTTCCGGACATTTGCAAAACTGGATATATAAAATTAAAAATAGCTTACAATCCCTAACATTTGCAAAACCGGATATATAAAATTAAAAATAGCTTACATTCCCTAAAAATTAGAGACACTATTTGGAATTATCTCTCTCTACAATTGAGAATTGTGCATTTCCATTTTGGATGTACACTTTTTTCTTAAATCAAAACTTTGAGTTTTCGTTCTCCCTTCATGCCGTAACCCAAAAAGGCAAATAGATCACAACAAAATGAAAATTTTAGAGTTTATATATGGAAAAAGTATAAAACAATAACAAATGTATGTAAAGAAAATATATTCACACACCACAAATGAACACAAAAGTTTTGTTGTCCAACTTTGGGAAATTCCACTAGTTGTTGACCCTAACAGCTTGAAATTTTATAAGAAAGAGATTTCTTCCACACATGCTTTAAAAATGGATATGCATGCTTGACAGATGTTAAAGATGCAAATCACCTATGGAGCCAAAACTTTTAAAGAGAATAACAAGAATAACAAACGCTCACTAAATTCTCATGTGAACGTGCGGTGTGATATTTACTAGAGTCGAACAAGCCTTTATTTTTCCCATATATAAAAATCTGACCAAATGATCATAGATCATTGTAAAGGGATTTATCATGTGTAACGGGCTATATTACCCTAAGAAATGACATATGGATTGGGAGTCAACACTCAATTAAAAATCCCCTACCTGCCCCTTTTCCCAACGATTGCAAAACCTGATATATAAAAACTAAAAAGAGCTTACAATCCCTAAAAATTATTGACACTCTTTGGAATTATCTCTCTCTACATTTGTGCATTGTGCATTTCCGTTTTAGATGTACACTTATTTCTTAAATCAAAACTTTTAGTTTTCGCTCTCCCTTCATCCCGTAAACAAAAAAGACATATAGATCACAAAAAATGAAAATTTTAGAGTTGATGAATAGAAAAAATTTAAAACAATAAAAAATGTAAGTAATGAAAATTTATTCCATACCACAAATGAACACAAAAATTTTGAAGTCCATGTTTGGCAAATTCCACTAGTTCAACCCTAACAGCTTGAAATTTTATAAGAAAGAGATTTTATCCGCACATGCTTTAAAAATTGATATGCAATCTTGATAAATGTTAAAGGTGCAAATCAACTACAGATCCAAACCTTTTACAGGGAATAACAAACGCTCATTAAATTCTCAAGTGAACGTGCGGTGGGATATTTACCTAAGTCAAACATGCCATTATTTTTCCCATTTACAATAAGCTGACCTAACGATCATAGATGATTGTAAAGTGATTTATCATGCGTAACGGGCTATATTACCTTAAGAAATGACATATGGATTTGGAGTCAACATTCAGTTAAAAATCCCCTGCCTCCCCGTTTTCTCGACGATTGCAAAACCTAATCTCTAAATACTAGAAAGTGCTTAAAATCCCTAAAAATTACAGACTCTCTTTGAAATTATCTCTCTTTACTTTTGTGCATTGTGAATTTTCATTTTAGATGTACTATTTTTTTTTAAATCAAAACTTTGAGTTTTTGCTCTCCCTTCATCCCGTAAACCAAAAAGGCAAATAGATCACAACAAAAAAAAAATTTAGAGTTTATGTACGGAAAAAATTTAAAACAATAATAAATTTAAGTAAATAAAATTTATGCACACACCACAAATGAACACAAAAGTTTTGTTGTCCAAGTTTGGGAAATTCCACTAGTTCAACCCTATCAGCGTGGAATTTTATAAGAAAGATATTTCTTCCACACATGCTTTAAAAATGGATATGCATGCTTGAAATATGTTCAAGATGCAAATCACCTATGGAATCAAACCTTTTAAAGAGAATAAAAAACGGTCATTAAATTCTCAAGTGAACGTGCGGTGGGATATTTACCCGAGTCAAACAAGCCATTATTTTGCCCATTTACATAAAGCTGACCTAATGATCATAGATGATTGTAAAGTAATTTTTCATGTGTAACGGGCTATATTACCCAAAGAAATGACTTATGGATTGGGAGTCAACACTCAGTTAAAAATCCCCCACCGCCCCTTTTTCCCGATGATTGCAAAACCATATATAAAAATTAAAAAGAGCTTACAATCCCAAAAAATTATAGACACTCTTTGGAATTATCTCTCTCTACATTTGTGCATTGTGCATTTCCATTTTATATGTACTCTTATTTCTTAAATCAAAACTTTGAGTTTTCGCTCTCCCTTCATCCCCTAAACCAAAAAGGCAAATAGATCACAAGAAAATGAAAATTTTAGAGTTTTTGTTTGGAAAAAATTTAAAACAATAACAAATGTAAGTAAAGAAAATTTATTCACACACCACAAATGAACACCAAATTTTGTTTTCTAAGTTTGGGAAATTCCACTACTTGTTGACCTTAACAGCTTGGAATTTTATAAGAAAGAGATTTCTTCCACACATGCTTTAAAAATGGATATGCATGCTTCAAATAGTTTAAAGATGCAAATCACCTATGGATCCAAACATTTTAAAGAGAATAACAAACGCGCATTAAATTCTCAAGGGAACGTGCGATGCGATATTTACCCGAGTCAAACAAACCATTATTTTTCCCATTAACAAACCATGATAGATGGTTTTAAAATGATTTTTCATGCGTAACGGGCCATATTACGCTAAGAAATGACTTATGGATTGGGAGTCACCACTCAGTTAAAAATCCCCTACCTCCCCTTTTTCCTTACAATTTCAAAACCTAATAAATCAAAACTAAAAAGAGCTCACAATCCGTAAATATTACAGTCACTCTTTGGAATTATCTCTCTCTCCACATTTGTCCATTGTGCATTTCCATTTTAGATATACTTTTTTTTCTTAAATCAAAACTTTGAATTTTTTTCTCTCCCTTCACCCCGTAAACCAAAAAGGCAAATAGATCATAACAAAATGAAAATTTTGGAGTTTACGTATGGAAAAAATTTTAAACAAAAAAAAAATGTAAGTAAAGAAAATTTCTTCACATACCACAAATGAACACACAAGTTTTGTTGCCCTAGTTTTGGAAATTCCACTAGTTCAACCAGAACAGCTTGGAATTTTATAAGAAAGAGATTTCTTCCACTCATGCTTTAAAAATGGATATGCAATCTTGAAAAATGTTAAAGGTGAAAATCGACTACGGATCCAAACCTTTTAAAGAGAATAACAAATGCTCATTAAATTTTCAAGTGAACGTGCGGTGGGATATTTACCCGAGTCAAACAAGCCATTATTTTGCCCATTTACAAAAAGCTGACCTAACGATCATAGGTGATTGTAAAGTGTTTTATCATGTGTAACAGGCTGTATTACCCTAAGAAATTACTTATTGATCGGGAGTCAACACTCAGTTAAAAATCCCCCGCCTCCCCCTTTTCCCGACGATTGCAAAACCTGATATATAAAAACTATAAAGATCTTACAATCCCAAAAATTTACAGACACCCTTTGGAATTATCTCTCTCTACATTTGTGCATTGTGTAATTTAGATGTAGTCTTTTTTTGAAATCAAAACTTTGAGTTTTCGCTCTCCCTTCATCCCGTAAACCTAAAAGGCAAATAAAGCACAACAAAATGAAAATGTTAGAGTTTATGGATTGAAAAAATTTAAAACAATAACTAATGTAAGTAAAGAAAATTTATTCACACACCACAAATGAACACAAAAGTTTTGTCGTCCAAGTTTTGGAAATTCCTCTAGTTGTTGACCCTAATAGCTTGGCATTTTGTAAGAAAGAGATTTCTTCCACACATGCATTAAAAATGGATATGCAAGCTTGAAACATGTTAAAGATGCAAATCACCTACGGATCCAAACCTTTTAAAGAGAATAACAAATGGTCATTAAATTATCAAGTGAACGTGCGGTGGTATTTTTACCCGAGTCAAACAAGCTATTTCTTTGCCTATTTACAAAAAGATGACCTAACGATTATAGATGATTGTAAAGTGATTTATCATAACGTGCTATATTACCCTAAGAAATGACTTATGGATTCAGAGTCAACACTTAGTTAAAAATCCCCCGCCTCCTCCTTTTCTCGACGATTGCAAAACCTGATATATAAATCTAAAAAGAGCTTACAATCCCTAAAAATTATAGACACTCTTTGGAATTATCTGTCTCTACATTTTTGCACTGTGCATTTCCATTATAGATGAACACTTTTTTCTTAAATCAAAACTTTGAGTTTTCGCTCTCCCTTCATCCCGTAAACCAAAAAGGCAAATAGATCACAACAAAATGAAAATTTTAGATTTTATGTATGTAAAAAATTTAAAACAATAACAAATGTAAGTGAAGAAATTTTTTGACACACCACAAATGAACACAAAAGTTTTGTTGTCCAAGTTTGGGAAATTCCACTAGTACAACACTAACAGCTTGGAATTTTATTAGAAAGAGATTTCTTCCACACATGCTTTAAAAATGGATATGCAAGCTTCACACATGTTAAAGATGCAAATCACCTACGGATCAAAACCTTTTACAGAGAATAACAAACGCTCATTAAATTATCAAGTGAACATGCGGTGGTATTTTTACCCGAGTCAAACAAGCCATTTCTTTGCCCATTTACAAAATGCAGACCTAACGATCATAGATGATTGTAAAGTGATTTATCATACGTAACGGGCTATATTACCCAAAGAAATGACTTATGCATTCAGAGTCAACAGTCAGTTAAAAATCCCCTGCTCCACCTTTTCTCGACGATTGCAAAACCTGATATATAAATCTAAAAATTGCTTACAATCCCTGAAAATTAGAGACACTCTTCGGAATTATCTCTCTCTACATTTGTGCATTGCGCATTTTCATATTAGATGAACTCTTTTTTCTTAAATCAAAACTTTGAGTTTTCGCTCTCCCTTCATCCCGTAAACCAAAAAGGCAAATAGATCACAACAAAATAAAAATTTTAAAGTTCATGTATGGAAAAAATTTTAAAAAATAATAATTTTTAAGTAAAGAAAATTTATTCACACACCACAAATGAACACAAAACTTTTGTAAAAAGAGACTTCTTCAATACATGCTTTAAAAATGGAAATGCATGCTTGAAACATGTTAAAGATGCAAATCACCTTTGGATCCAAACCTTTTAAAGAGAATAAAAAACGCTCATTAAATTCTCAAGTGAACGTGCTGTGGGATATTTACCCGAGTCAAATAAGCCATTATTTTGCCCATTTACAAAAAGCTGACCTAACGATCATAGATGATTGTAAATTTATTTATCATGTGTAATGGGCTATATTACCCTAAGAAATGACTTATGGATTGGGAGTCAACACTCAGTTAAAAATCCCCTGCCTCCCCCTTTTCCCAACGATTGCAAAACCTTATATATAAAAACTAAAAAGAGCTCACAAACCCTAAAAATTACTGACACGCTTTGGAATTATCTCTCTCTACATTTGTGCATTGTGCATTTCCATTTTAGATGTACACTTTTTTCTTAAATAAAAAATTTGAGTTTTCGCACTCACCTCATCCCGTAAACATAAAAGGCAAATAGATCACAAGAAAATGAAAATTTTAGAGTTTATGCCAAGAAAATTTTTAAAAAATAAAAAATGTGAGTAATGAAAATTTATTCACACACCACAAATGAACACAAAAGTTTTGTTGTCCAAGTTTGGGAAATTCAACAAGTTGTTGAGCCCAACAGCTTGGAATTTTATAAGAAAGAGATTTCTTCCACACATGCTTTAAAACTGGATATGCATGCTTGAAACATGTTAATGATTCAAATGACCTTTGGATCCAAACCTTTTAAAGAGATTAACAAACGCTCATTAAATTCTCAAGTGAATGTGCGGTGGGATATTTACCCGAGTCAAACAAACCATTATTTTGCCTATTTACAAAAGGTTGACCTAACAATCAGAAATGATTGTAAAGTGATTTTGTCCTGTGTAACAGGCTATATTAGCCTAAGAAATGACTTATGGATTGGGGGTCAACACTGAGTTAAAAATCCCCCGTCTCCCCCTTTTCCCGATGGTTGCAAAACCTGATATATTTAAAAACTAAAAAGAGCCTACATTCCCTAATAATTACTGTCACGCTTAGGAATTATCTCTCTCCACATTTGTGAATGTGCATTTCCATTTTAGATCTACTCTTTTTTCTTAAATCAAAACTTTGAGTTTTCGCTCTCCCTTCATCCCTTAAGCGAAAAAGGCGAATAGATTGGAACAAAATGAAAATTTTAGAGTTTTTGTATGGAAAAATTTTAAAAAAATAACAAATGTAAGTAAGGAAAATTTATTCACACACCACAAATGAACACAAAAATTTTGTTGACCAAGTTCGGGAAATTCCTCTAGTTGTTGACCCTAACAACTTGGAATTTTATAAGAAAGCGATTTCTTCCACACATGCTTTAAAAATGGATATGCATGCTTGAAACATGTTAAAGATGCAAATCACCTATGGATCCAAACCTTTTAAAGAGATTAACAAATGCTCAATAAATTCTCAAGTGAACGTGTGGTGGGATATTTATCCGAGTCAAAGAAGCCATTATTTTGCCCATTAACAAAAAGCTAACATAACAATCATAGATGACTGTAAAGTGATTTATCATCTGTAATGGGCTATATTACCCAAAGAAATGACTTATGGATTGGGAGTCAACACTCAGTTAAAAATCCCCCGCCTCCCCCATTTCCCGACGATTGCAAAACCGGATATGTAAAAAGTAAAATGAACTCACAGTCGTTAAAAATTATAGACACTCTTTGGAATTATCTCTCTTTACATTTGTTCATTCTTCATTTCCATTTTAGATGTACTCTTTTTTCTTAAATCAAAACTTTGAGTTTTCGCTCTCCCTTCATCTCGTAAACCAAACAAGCAAATAGATCACAACAAAATGAAAATTTTAGAGTTTAAGTTTGGAAAAAATTGAAAACTATAACAAATGAAAGTAAAAAAAATTATTCACACACCAAAAATGAATACAAAACTTTTGTTCTCCAACTTTGGGAAATTCCACTTGTTCAACCCTAACGGCTTGGAATTTTATAAGAAAGAGATTTCTTTCAGACATGCTTTAAAAATGGATATGCATGCTTGAAACATGTTAAAGATGAAAATCAGCTATGGATCCAGACCTTTTAAAGAGAATAACAAACTCTCATTAAATTATCAAGTTGACGTGCTGTGGGATATTTACCCGAGTCAAACAACCATTATTTTGCCCATTTACAAAAAGCTGACCTAACGATCATAGATGATTGTAAACTGATTTATCATGCGTAAAGGGCTATATTACCCTAAGAAATGACTTATGGATTGGGACTCAACACTAAGTTAAAAATCCCCCGCCTCCCCCATTTCCCGACGATTGCAAACCTGATATATAAAAACTAATACAGACACTTTTTTTAATCATCTTTCTCTAAATTTGTGCATTGTGCATTTCCATTTTAGATGTACACTTTTTTCTTCAATCAAAACATTGATTTTTCGCTCTCCCTTCATCCCGTAAACCAAAAAGGTAAATAGATCTCATCAATAAGAAAATTTTAGAGTTTATGTATGGAAAAAATTTAAAACAATAACTAATGTAAGTAAAGAAAATTTATTCACACACCACAATTGAACACAAAAGTTTTGTCGTCCAAGTTTTGGTAATTCCACTAGTTGTTGACCCTAATATCTTGGCATTTTGTAAGAAAGAGATTTCTTCCACACATGCTTTAAAAATGGATATGCAAGCTTGAAACATGTTAAAGATGAAAATCACCTAAGGATCCAAACATTTTAAACAGAATAACAAACACTCATTTAATTATCAAGTGAACGTGCGGTGGGATATTTATCCGAGTCAAACAAGCCATTATTTTGCCCATTTACAAAAAGATGACCTCACGATCATAGATGATTGTAAAGTGATTTATCATGCGTAATGGGCTATATTACCCAAAGAAATGACTTATGGATTCGGAGTCAACACTCAGTTAAAAATCCCGCGCCTCCCCCGTTTCTCGACGATTGCAAAACCTGATGCATAAAAATTAAAAAGAGCTTCCAATTACTAACAATTACAGACATTATTTGGAATTATCTCTCTCTACATTAGTGCATTGTGCATTTCCATTTTAGATGTATTATTTTTTCTTTAATCAAAACTTTGAGTTTTCGCTCTCCCTTCATCTCGTAGACCAAAAAGGCAAATAGATCACAACAAAATGAAAATTTTAGAGTTTATGTATCGAAAAAAAATTAAAACAATAACAAATATAAGTAAAGAAAATTTATTCCCACACCACAAATGAACACAAAAGTTTTGTTGTCCAAGTTTTGGAAATTCCACTAGCTGAACCCTAACAACTTGGAATTTTATAAGAAAGAGATTTATTCCACACATGTTTTAAAAATGGATATGCATGTTTGAAACATGTTAAAGATGCAAATCACCTATGGATCCAAACCTTTTAATTAGAATAACTAACCCTCATTAAATTTTCAAGTGAACGTGTGGTGGGATATTTACCGGAGTTAAACCACCATTATTTTGCCCATTTAGAAAAAGCCGACCTAACGATCATAGATGATTGTAAAGTTATTTATCATGCGTAACGGGCTATATTACCCTAATAAATGACTTATGGATTGGGTGTCAACACTCATTTAAAAATCCCTCGCTTCCCCCTTTTCCCGACGATTGCAAAACCTGATATATAAAAACTCAAAACAGCTTACAATCCCAAAAATTACAAACACTCTTTGGAATTATCTCTCTCTACATTTGTGCATTTTTCATTTCCAATTTAGATGTACTCTTTTTTCTTCAATCAAAACTTTCAGTTTTCCCTCTCCCTTCATCCCATAAACCAAAACGGCAAATAGATCACAACAAAATGAAAATTTTGGAGATTATGTTTGGAAAATTTAAAACAATAAAAAAAGTAAATAAATAAAATTTATTCACACACCACAAATGAACACAAAAATTTTGTTGTCCATGTTTGGGAAATTCCACTAGATGTTGACCCAAACAGCTTGGAATTTTATAAGAAAGAGATTTCTTCCACACATCCTTTAAAAATGGATATGCTTGCTTGAAACACGTTAAAGATGCAAACGACTGTTGGATCCAAACCTTTTAACGAGAACAACAAACACTCATTAAAATCTCAAGTGAATGTGCGGTGGGATATTTACCTGAGTCAAACAAGCCATTATTTTACCCATTTACAAAAACCTAACCTAAAAATCATAGATGATTCTAAAGTGATTTATCCTGTGTAACGGGCTATATCACCCAAAGTAATGACTTATGGATTGGGAGTCAACACTCAGCTAAAATCCCCTCCCTCCCCCTTTTCCAGACGATTGCAAAACCTGATATATAAAAACTAAAAAGAGCTCACAATCCTTAAAAATGACAGACACCCTTTGGAATTCTCTCTCTCTACATTTGTGCATTGTGCATTTCCATTTTAGATGTACACTTTTTTCTTGAATCAAAACATTGATTTTTCACTCTCCCTTCATCCCGTAAACAAAAAAGGTAAATAGATCACACCAAAATGAAAATTTTAGAGTTTATGTATGGAAAAATTTTAAAACAATAACAAATATAAGTAAAAATATTTTATTCACACACCACAATTGAACACAAAAGTTTTGTTGTCCGAGTTTGGGAAATTCCACAAGTTCAACCCTAACAGCTTGAAATTTTATAAGAAAGAGATTTCATCCACACATGCTTTAAAAATGGATATGCATGTTTGAAACATGTTAAAGATGAAAATCACCTATGGATCCAAACCTTTTAAAGAGAATAACAAACACTCATTAAATTCTCAAGTGAACATGATGTGGGATATTTACCCGAGTCAAACAACCATTATTTTTCCCATTTACAAAAAGCTTACCTAACGATCATAGTTGCTTTTAAAGTGATTTATCATGCGTAACGGGCTATATTACCCTAAGAAATGACTTATGGATTGGGAGTCAACACTCAGTTACTCCCCCTTTTCCAGACGAATGCAAAACCTGATATATAAAAGCTAAAAAGAGCTCACAATCCCTAAAAATTACAGACACTCTTTGGAATTATCTCTCTCTAGATTTGTGCTTGTGCATTTCCATTTTAGATGTACTCTTTTTTCTTCAATTAATACTTTGAGTTTTCACTCTCCCTTCATCCCCTAAAGTAAAAAGGCAAATAGATCACAATAAAATGAAAATTTTAGAGATTATGCATGGAAAAAATTTAAAACAATAAAAAAAGTAAGTAAGAAAATTTATTTACACACCACAAATGAACATAAAAGTTTTGTTGTCCAAGTTAGAGAAATTTCACTACTTCAACCCTTCCTGCTTGGAATTTTATAAGAAAGAGATTTCTTCCCCACATGCTTTAAAAATGAATATGCATGTTTGAAACATTTTAAAGAGGCAAATCACCTATCGATCCAAAGATTTTAAATAAAATAACAAACGCTCATTAAATTCTCAAGTGAACGTGCTGTGCGATATTTACCCGAGTCAAACAAGCCATTATTTTCCCCATTTACAAAAAGTTGACTTAACGATCATAGATGATTGTAAAGTGATTTATCATGCGTAACGGGCTATATTACCCTAAGAAATCACTTATGGAATGGGAGTCAACACTCAGTTAAAAATCCCCCGCCTCCCCCTTTTCCCGACGGTTGCAAAACCTGAAATACAAAATCTAAAAGGATCTCACAATCCCTAAAAATTATAGACACTCTTTGGAATTATGTCTCTCTATATTTGTGCATTGTGCATTTCCATTTTAGATGTACTCTTTTTTTTTTAAATCAAAACATTGAGTTTTCGCTCTCCCTTCATCCAGTAAAAAAAATAGGCAAATAGATCACAACAAAATGAAACTTTTAGAGTTTATGTATTGAAAAATTTTATAACAATAACAAATTTAAGTAAAAAAGAATTAATTCACACACCACAAATGGACACAAAATTTTTGTTGTCCAAGTTTGGGAAATTCCACTAGTTCCACCCTGACGACTTGGAATTTTATAAGAAAGCGATTTCATCCACACATGCTTTAAAAATGGATATGCATGCTCGAAACATGTTAAAGATGAAAATCACCTATGGATCCGAACCTTTTAAAGAGAATAACAAACGCTCATTAAATTCTCAAGTGAACGTGTTGTGGGATATTTACTTGAGTCAAACGACCATTATTTTGCCCATTTACAAAAAGTTGGCCTAACGATCATAGATGATTGTAAAGTGATTTATCTTGCGTAACGGGCTATATTACCTTAAGAAATGACATTTGGATTGGGAGTCAATACTCAATTAAAAATCCCCACCTCCCCCTTTTTCCGACGATTGCAAAACCTGATATATAAAAACTAAAAAAACTTCCAATCCCTAAAAATTATAGACACTCTTTGGCATTATCACTCTCTACATTTATGCATTGTGTATTTCCTTTTTAGATGTACTCTTTTTTCTTCTATCAAAACTTTGAGTTTTCTCTTTCCCTTCATCCAGCAAAAAAGCCAATAGATCACAACAAAATGAAACTTTTAGAGTTTTTGCATCGAAAAAATTTAAAACAATAACAAATGTAAGTATAGAAAATTTATTCACACACCAAAAATAAACACAAATGTTTTTTTGTCAAAGTTTGGGAAATTCCACTAGTTGTTTACCCTAACAGCTTGGAATTTTATAAGAAAGAGATTTCTTCCACACGTGCTTTAAAAATGGATATGCATGCTTGAAACATGTTAAAGATGCAAATCACCTACCGATCCAAACCTTTTAAAGAGAATAACAAACTATCATTAAATAATCATGTGAACTATTGGTGGCATATTTACTGGAGTCAAACAAGCCATTATTTTGCCCATTTAAAAAAAGCTGACCTAACGATCATAGATGATGGAAAAGTCATTTTGTCATGCGTAACGGGCTATATTACCCTAAGAAATGACTTATAGATTGGGAGTCAACACTAAGTTAAACATCCCTCGCCTCCCCCTTTTCGCGACGATTGCAAAACCTGATATATAAAAAATAAAAAGAGCTCACAATCCCTAAAATTTACAAACTCTCTTTGGAATTATCTCTCTCTACATTTTTGCATTGTGCATTTCTATTTTAGAAGTACTCTTTTTTCTTAAATCAAAACTTTGAGTTTTCGTTCTCCCTTCATCCCGTAAACCAAAAAGGCAAATAGATCACAACAAAATGAAAATTTTTGAGTTTATGTATGGAAAAAATTTAAAACAATAACAAATCTAAGTAACTTTTAAAGAGAATAACAAACGCACCTTAAACTATCAAGTGAACGTGCGGTGGGACATTTACCTGAGTCAAACAAGCCACTATTTTGCCCATTTACAAAAAACTGACCTAACGATCAAAGAAGATTGTAAAGTGATTTATCATGCGTAATAGGCTATATTAACCTAAGAAATGACTTATGGATTGAGAGTCAACACTCAGTTAAAAATCCCCTGCCTCCCCCTTTTCCTGACGATTGCAAACCTGATATATAAAAACTAAAAAGGGCTCACAATCCCTTAAAATTACAGACACTCTTTGGAATTATCTCTCTCTACAATAGTGAATTGTGCATTTCCATTTTAGATGTACTCTTTTTTCTTCAATCACAACTTTGAGTTTTCGTTTTGCCTTCATCCCGTAAACCAAAAAGGCAAATAGATCACTACAAAATGAAAATTTGAGAGTTTATGTATGGAAAAAATTTAAAACAATAACAAATGTAACTAAAGAAAATTATTCACACACCACAAATGAACACAAATGTTTTGTTGTCCAAGTTTGGGAAATTCCACTAGTTCAATCCTAACAACTTGGAATTTTAAAGAAAGAGATTTCTTCCACACATGCTTTAAAAATGGATATGCATGCTTTGAACATGTTAAAGATGAAAATCACCTATGGATCCAAACCTTTTAAAGAGAATAACAAACAATCATTAAATTCTAAAGTGAACGTGTCGTGGGACATTTACCCGAGTCAAACAAGTCATTATTTTGCCCATTTACAAAAAGTGGACCTAACGATCATAGATGATTGTAAAGTGATTTATCATGTGTAACGGGCTATATTACCCTAAGAAATGACTAATGGATTCGGAGTCAACACTCGGTTAAAAATCCCCCCCTCCCCCTTTTCCCGATGATTGCAAAACCTGATATACAAAAACTAAAAAGAGCTCAGAATCCCTAAAAATTATAGACACTCTTTGGAATTATGTCTCTCTACATTTGTGCATTGTGCATTTCTATTTTAGATGCACTCTTTTTTCTTAAATCAAAACTTTGAGTTTTCGCTCAACCTTCATCCCCTAAACCAAAAAGGCAAATAGATCAGAACAAAATGAAAATTTTAGAGTTTACGTATGGAAAAAGTTTATTACAATCTCAAATGTAAGTAAATAAAATTCATTCACACACCACAAATGAACACAAAAGTTTTCTTTTCCAAGTTTGGGAAATTCCGCTAGTTCAACCCTAACAGCTTGGAATTTTATAAGAAAGAGATTTCTTCCACACATGCTTTAAAAATGGATATGCATGCTTCAAACATGTTAAAGATTCAAATAACCTGTCGATCCAAACCTTTTAAAGAGAATAACAAACGCTCATTAAATTCTTAAGTGAACATGCTGTGGGATATTTATCCGATTCGAACAACATTATTTTGTCCATTTACATAAAGCTGACCTAACGATCGTAGATGATTGTAAAGTGATTTATCATGCGTAACGAGCTATATTTACCTAAGAAATGACTTATGGATTGGGAGTCAACACTCAGTTAAAAATCCCCCCCCCTCCCTCTTTTCCCGACGATAGGAAAACCTGATATATAAAAACTAAAAAGAGCTTACAATGCCTAAAAATAAAAAAACACATTTTGGAATTATGTCTCTCTACATTTGTGCATTGTGCATTTCCATTTTTTATGTAGTTTTTTTCTTAAATCAAAACTTTGAGTTTTTGCTCTACCTTCATCCCGTAAACCAAAAAGGCAAATAGATCACATCAAAATGAAAATTTTGGAGTTTATGTATGGAAAAAAATTTAAAACAATAACAAATTCAAGTAAAGAAAATTTATTTACCCACCACAAATGAACACAAATGTTTTGTTGTCCAAGTTTGGGAAATTCCACTAGTTCAACCATAAAAAGATTGGAATTTTATAAGAAAGAGATTTCTTCCGCATAAGCTTTAAAAATGGATATGCATACTTGAAACATGTTAAAGATGAAAATCACCTACGAATCATAGCCTTTTAAAGAGAATAACAAACGCTTATTAAATTATCAAGAGAACGTGCGGTGGGACATTTACCTGAGTCAAACTAGACATTATTTTGCCCATTTACAATAAGCTGATCTTACGATCATAGATGATTGTAAAGTGATTTATCATGTGTAACGGGCTATATTACCCTAAGAAAAGACTTATGGATTGGGAGTCAACACACAACTAAAATTACCCTACCTTCCCCTTTTCTTGATGATTGGAAAACATGATATATAAAAACTAAACAGAGTTTACAATCCCTAAAAATTAAAAACACTCTTTAGAATTATCTCTCCCTACATTTGTGCATTGTGCATTTCTATTTTAGATGTACTCTTTTTTGTTAAATCAAAACTTTCAGTTTTCGCTATCCCTTCATCCAGTAAACCAAAAGGCAAAAAGATCACAAGAAAATAAAAAATTTTAGAGTTTATGTATGGAAAAAATTTAAAACAACAACAAATGTAAGTAAAGAAAAATTATTCAAACACCACAAATGAAAAAAAAAGTTTTGTTGTCCAAGTTTGGGAAATTCCACTAGTTGTTGACCCTAACAGGTTGGAATTTTATAAGAAAGAGATTTCTTCCACACGTGCTTGAAAAATGGATATGCAGGCTTGAAACATGTTAAAGATGAACATGCGGTGGGATATTTACCCTAGTCAAACAAGCCATTATTTTGCCCATTTACAAAAAAGCTGACCTAACAATCATAGATGATTGTAAAGTGATTTATCATGCCTAACGGGCTATATTACCCTAATAAATGACTTATGGATTGCGAGTCAACACTCTGTTAAAAATCCCCCACCTCCCCCTTTTCCCGACGATTGCAAATCCTGATATACACAAACAAAAAAGAGGTCACAATCCCTAAAAATTACAGACACTCTTTGGAATTATATCTCTCTACATTTGTGCGTTGTGCATTTCCATTTTAGATGTACACTTTTTTCTTAAATCAAAATTTTGAGTTTTCGCTCTCCCTCCATCCCGTAAACCAAAAAGGAAAATAGATCACAACAGAATGAAAATTTTAGAGTTTATTTTTGGAAAAAATTTAAAAAAATAACAAATGTAAGTAAAGAAATGTTATTCTCACACCAGAAATGAACACAAAAGTTTTGTTGTCCAAGTTTGGGAAATTCCACTAGTTCAACCCTAAAAACTTGGAATTTTATAAGAAAGAGATCTCTTCCACACATGCTTTAAAAATGGAAATGCATGCTTGAAACATGTTAAATATGCAAATCACCTATGGATCAAAACCTTTTAAAGAGAATCAAAAATGCTCATTAAACTCTCAAGTGAACGGGCGGTGGGATATTTACCCAAGTCAAACAAGCCATTATTTTGCCCATTTACAAAAAGTTGACCTCACGATCATAGATGATTGTAATGTGATTTATCATGCGTAACGGGCTATATTACCCTAAGAAATGACTTCTGGATTGGGAGTCAACACTCAGTTAAAAATCCACCGCGTCCCCCTTTTCCCGACGATTGCATAACCTAATATATAAAAACTAGAAAGAGTTTACAATCCCAAAAAATTACAAACACTCTTTGGAATTATCTCACTCTATATTTGTGCATTTTGCATTTCTCTTTTAGATGTATTCTTTTTTCTTCAATCTAAACTTTGAGTTTTCGCTCTCCCTTCTTCCCGTAAACCAAAACGGCAAATAGATCACAACAAAATGAAAATTTTAGAGTTTATGTAGGGAAAAAATTTAAAACAATAACAAATGTCAGTAAATAAAATTTATTCACACCCCACAAATGAACACAAAATTTTGTTGTCCAAGTTTGGCAAATTCCACGAGTTGTTGACCCTAACAGCTTGGAATTTTAGAAAAAACAAATTTCTTCCACACATGCTTTAAAAAGGGATATGCATGCTTGAAACATGTTAAAGATGCAAATGACCTTTTGATCAAAACCTTTTAAAGAGAATAACAAACTCTCATTAAATTCTTAAGTAAACGTGCGGTGGGATAATTACCCGAGTAAAACAAACCATAATTTTTCCCATTTACAAAAAGCTAACCTAACAATCATAGATGAATTGTAAAGTGATTTATCATGCGTAATATATTACCCTAAGAAATGACATATGGATTGGGAGTCAACAGTCAGTTAAAAATCCCCCGCCTTCCCCTTTTCCCGATGATTGCCAGACCTGATATATAAAAACTAAAAACAGCTCACAATCCCTAAGAATTACAGACACTCTATGGAATTATCTCTCTCTACATTTGTTTATTGTGCATTTCCATTTTATATATACTCTTTTTTCTTAAATTAAAACTTTTAGTTTTCACTCTCCCTTCATCCCGTAAACCAAAAAGGCAAATAGATCACAACAAATTGAAAATTATAGACTTTATGTATGGAAAAATTTTAAAAAATAACAAATGCAATGAAAAAAATTTTATTCACACACCACAAATGAACACAAAAGTTTTGTTGTCCAGGTTTTGGAAATTCCACTAGTTTAACCCTAACAACTTGGAATTTTATAAGAAAGAGATTTCTTCCACACATGCTTTAAAAATGGATATGGATGCTTGAAACAAGTTAAAGATGCAAATCATGTATTGATCCAAACCTTTTAAAGAGAATAACAAACGGTCAATAAATTCTACAGTAAACGTGCTGTGGGATATTTACCCAAGTCAAACAAGCCATTATTTTCCCCATTTTAAAAAACTGACCTAACGATCATTGATGATTGTAAAGTGATTTATCATGCGCAACGGGCTATATTACCCTATGAAATGACTTATGGATTGTAGTCAACACTCAGTTAAAAATCCTTCGCCTCCTGCGTTTCCCGACGATTGCAAAACCTGGTACATAAAAACTTAAAAGAGCTCACAATCCCTAAAAATTACAGACACTCTTTGGAATTATCTCTCTCCATATTTGTGCATTGTGAATTTCCATTTTAGATGTTCTCTATTTTCGTAAATCAAAACGTTGAGTTTTCACACTCCCTTCATCCCGTAAACCAAAAAGGCAAATAGATCACAAAAAAATGAAAATTTTTGAGTTTATGTATGGAAAAAATGTAAAACAATAACAAATGTACTTGAAGAAAATTTATTCACACACCACAAATGAACACAAATGTTTTGTTGTCCAAGTTTGTGAAATTTCACTAGTTCAACCCTAACAACTTGGGATTTTATAAGTAAGAGATTTCTTCCGCACATGCTTTAAACATGGATATGCATGCTTGAAACATGTTAAAGATTCAAATCGCCTATGGATCCAAACCTTTTAAAGAGAATAACAAACGCTCGTTAAATTCTCAAGTGAACGTGTTGTGAGATATTTACCCGAGTCAAACAAGCCATTATTTTTCCCATTTACAAAAAGTTGACCTAATGATCATAGATGAATGTAAAGTGATTTATCTTGCGTAACGGGCTATATTACCCAAAGAAATGACTTATGGAATGGGATTCAACACACGGATAAAAATCCCCTGCCTCCCCCTTTTTCCCAACGATTGCAAAACCTGATATACAAAAACTAAAAGGAGCGCGCAATCCCTGAAAATTATAGATACTCTTTGGAATTATCTCTCTCTACATTTGTCCATTGTGTTCCACTTTAGATGTACTCTTTTTTCTTAAATGAAAACATTGATTTTTCCCTCTTCCTTCATCCTGTGAAAAAAAAATGGCAAATAGATCACAACAAAAGGAAAATTTTAGAGTTGATGCATGGAAAAATTTTAAAACAATAACAAATATTAGTAAAAAAATTTCTTCACACACCACAAATGAACACAAAAGTTTTGTTGTCCAAGTTTGGGAAATTCCACTACTTCAACCCAAACAGCTTGGAATTTTATAAGAAAGAGATTTCATCCCCACATGCTTTAAAAATGGATATGCATGCTTGAAAATTGTTAAAGATGCAAATCACCTATGCATCCAAACCTTTTAAAGAGAATAACAAACGCTCATTAAATTCTCAAGTGAACGTGCTGTGGGATATTTACCCGAGTCAAACAACCATTATTTTGCCCATTTACAAAAAGCTGACCTAACGATAATAGATGATTGTAAAGTGATTTATCATGCGTAATGGACTATATTACCCTAAGAAATGACTTATGGATTGGGAGTCAACACTCAGTTAAAAATCCCCTGCCTCCCTAAAAATTAACGACACTCTTTGGTATTTTCTCTCTCTACATTTATGCATTGTGCATTTCCATTTTAGATGTACTCTTTTTTCTTCAATCAAAGCATTGAGTTTTCGTTCTCCCTTCATCCTGTAAACCAAAAAGGCAAATAGATCACAATAAAATGAAAATTTTAGAATTTATGTATCAAAAAAATTTAAAACAATAACAAATGTAAGTCTAGAAAATTTATTCACACACCACAAATGAACACAAAAGTTTTATTGTCCAAGTTATGTAAATTGCACTAATTGTTGACCCTAACAGCTTGGAAGTTTAGAAGAAAGAACTTTCTTCCACACAAGCTTTAAAATGCATTCTTGAAACACGTTAAAGATGCAAATCACTTACCGATCCAAACCTTTTAAAGAGAATAATAAACCCTCATTAAAGTATCATATGAACGATCAGTGGGATATTTACCCGAGTCAAACAAGCCATCATTTTGCCCATTTACAAAAAGTTGACCTAACAATCATAGAGGATGGAAAAGTGATTTATCATGCATAACGGGATATATTACCCTAAGAAAAGACTTATGGATTGGGAGTCAACACTCAGTAAAAAATTCCTTGCCTCCCCCTTTTCCCGACGATTGTAAAACCTGATATACAAAAACTAAAAAGAGCTCACAATCCCTAAAAGTTACAGACACTCTTTGGAATTATATCTCTCTATATTTGTGCATTGTGCATTTCAATTTTAGTTGTAATCTTTTTTCTTAAATACAAACTTTGAGTTTTCGCTCTCCCTTCATCCCGTAAACCAAAAAGGCAAATTGATCACAACAAAATCAAAATTTTAGAGTTTATGTATGGAAAAAATTTTAAAAAATAAAAAATATAATTAAAAAAATTAATTCACAATCCACAAATGAACAAAAAAATTTTGTTGTCCAAGTTTGGGAAATTCCACTAGTTCAACCATAACAGCTTGGAATTATATAAGAAAGAGATTTCTTCCACACATGCTTTAAAAATGGATATGCATGCTTGAAACATGTTAAACATCCAAATCACCTATGTATCAAAACATTTTAAAGAGAATAACAAACGCTCATTAAATTCTCAAGTGAACGGGCGGTGGGATATTTACTCGAGTCAAACAAGCCATTATTTTGCCGATTTACAAAAACCTGACCTAGCGATCATAGATGATTGTAAAGTGATTTATCATGCGTAACGGGCTAGATTACCCTAAGAAATGACTTATGGATTGGGAGTCAACACTCAATTCAAAATCTCCCGCCTCCCCCTTTTCCCGATGATTGCACAACCTGATATATAAAAACTAAAAAGAGCTTACAATCCTTAAAAATTACAGACACTCTTCGGAATTATCTCTCTCTACATTTGTGGATTGTTCATTTCCTTTTTAGATTTACTTTTTTTTCTTAAATCAAAACTATGAGTATTTGCTCTCCCTTCATCTCGTAAACCAAAAAGGAAAATAAATCACAAAAAATTAAATAAATTTAAAGTTTAAGTATGGAGAAAATTTAAAACAATAACAAATGTTAGTAAAGAAAATTTATTCACACACCACAAATGAACATAAAAGTTTTGTTGTCCAAGTTTGGGAAATTCCACTAGTTGTTGACCCTAACAGCTTGGAATTTTATAAGAAAGAGATTTCTTCCACACATGCTTTAAAAATGGATATGCATGCTTGAAACATGTTAAAGATGCAAATCACCTACGGATCCAAACCTTTTTAAGAGAATAACAAACACTCATTCAATTCTCAAGTGAACATGCGGTGGAATATTTACTTGAGTCAAACAAGCCATTATTTTGCCCATTTATGAAAAGCTGTCCTAATGATCATAGACATTTCTAAAGTGATTTATCATGCATAACGGGCTATATTACCCTAGGAAATGACATACGGATTGGGAGTCAACACTCAGTTAAAAATCCCCCGCCTCCCCCTTTTCCCGATGATTGCAAAACCTGATATTTAAAAAAATGAAAGAGCTTACAATCCCAAAAAATTACAGACACACTTTGGAATTATATCTTTCTACATTTGTGCATTGTGCATTTCCATTTTAGATGAACTATTTTTTCTTAAATCAAAACTTTGAGTTTTCGCTCTCCCTTCATCTCGTAAACCAAAAAGGCAAATAGATCACAACCAAATGAAAATTGTAGTGTTTATGTATGGAAAAAAATTAAAACAATAAAAAATGTTAGTCAAGAAAATTTAATCACACACCACAAATGAAGAAAAAAGTTTTGTTGTCCAAGTTTGGGAAATTCCACTTGTTAACCCCTAACAGCTTGCAATTTTATAAGAAAGAGATTTCTTCCACACATGCTAAAAAACGGATATGCTTGCTTGAAACATGTTAAAGATGCAAATCACCTATGGATCCTAACCTTTTAGAGAGAATATCAAACGCTCATTAAATTCTAAACTAAATGTGCTGTGGGATATTTACCCGAGTCAAACAAGCCATTATTTTGGCCATTTACAAAAAGCTGACCTAGTGATCATAGATGATTGTAAAGTGATCTATCATGCGTAACGGGCTAGATTACCCTAAGAAATGACTTATGGATTGGGAGTCAACACTCAGTTCAAAATCCCCCTTTTCCTGATGATTGCACAACCTGATATATAGAAACTAAAAAGAGCTTACAATCCTTAAAAATTACAGACACTCTTTGGAATTATCTCTGTCTACATTTTTGCATTGTGCATTTCTATTTTAGATTTAATGTTTTTTCTTAAATCAAAACTTTGAGTATTCGCTCTCCCTTCATCTCGTAAACCAAAAAGGCAAATATATCACAAAAAATTAAATAAATTGAAAGTTTATGTATGGAGAAAATTTAAAACAATAACAAATGTTAGTAAAGAAAATTTATTCACACACCACAAATGAACACAAAAGTTTTGTTGTCCAAGTTTCGGAAATTCCACTTGTTGTTGACCCTAACAGCTTGGAATTTTATAAGAAAGAGATATCTTCCACACATGCTGTAAAATTGGATATGCATGCTTGAAACATGTTACAGATGCAAATCACCTACGGATCCAAACCTTTTTAAGAGAATAACAAACACTCGTTCAATTCTCAAGTGAACATGCGGTGGAATATTTACTCGCGTCAAACAAGCCATTATTTTTCCCATTTACAAAAAACTGACCTAATGATCATAGACGTTTGTAAAGTGATTTATCATGCGTAACGGGCTATATTACCCTAGGAAATCACATATGGATTGGGAGTCAACACTCAGTTAAAAATTCCCCGCCTCCCCTTTTTCCAGACAATAGCAAAACCTGATATTTAAAAAAAGAAAAAGAGCGTACAATCCCTACAAATTACAGACACTCTTTGGAATTATATCTTTCTACATTTGTACATTGTGCATTTCAGTTTTAGATGAACTGTTTTTTCTTAAATCAAAACTTTGAGTTTTCGCTCTCCCTTCATCCCGTAAACCAAATAGGCAAATAGATCACAACAAAATGAAAATTTTAGAGTTGATGTATGTAAAAAATTTAAAACAATAACAAATGTAAGGAAAGAAAATTTCTTCACATACCACAAATGAACACAAAAGTTTTGTTGTCCTAGTTTTGGAAGTTCCGCTAGTTGAAGCCTAAACGCTTGGAATTTTATAAGAAAGAGATTTCTTCCACACATGCTTTAAAAATGGATATACATGCTTGAAACATGTCAAATATGCAAATCACCTGCGGATCCAAACCTTTTAAAGTGAATAACAAACGCTCAATAAATTCTCAACTGAACGTGCGGTGGGATATTTACCCGAGTCAAACAAGCAATTATTTTTCCCATTTACAAAAACCTGACCTAACAATCATAGATGATTAAAAGTGACTTATCATGCGTAAAGGGCTATATTACCCAAAAAAATGACTTATGGATTGGGAGTCAACACTCAGTTAAAAATCCCCCTGTCTCACCTTTTTCTCGTCGATTGCAAAACCTAGTATATAAAAACTAAAAAGCGCTTACAATCCCAAAAAATTATAGGCACTCTTTGGAATTATCTATCTCTACATTTGTTCATTGTGCATTTCCATTTTAGATGTACTCTTTTTTCTTAAATCTAAACTTTGAGTATTCGCTCTCCCTTCATCTTGTAAACCAAAGAGGCAAATTGATCACAACAAAATCAAAATTTCAAATTTTATGTATGGAAAAAATTAAAAAAAATAACAAATGTTAGTAAATAAAATTTATTCACACACCACAAATGAACACAAAAGTTTTGTTGTCCAAGTTTGGGAAATTCCACTAGTTGTTGACCCTACCAGCTTGGAATTTATAAGAAAGAGATTTCTTCCACACATGCTTTAAAAATGGATATGCATGTTTGAAACATGTTAAAGATGCAAATCACCTATGGATCCAAGCCTTATTAAGAGAATAACAAACGCACATTAAAATCTTAAGTGAACAAGCGGTGGAATATTTAGTCGAGTCAAACAAGCCATTATTTTGCCCATTTACAAAAAGATGACCTAATGATCATAGATGTTTGTAAAGTGATTTATCATGCATAACGGGCTATATTACCCTAAGAAATGACTTATGGATTGGGAGTAAACACTCAATTAAAAATCCCCCACCTCCCCCTATTCCCGACGATTGCAAAACCTGATATATAAAAAAATAAAAAGAGCTTACAATCCCTAAATATTACAGTCTCTCTTCATTTTTGCATATTGCATTTCCATTTTAGATGTACTCTTTTTTCTTAAATCAAAACTTTGACTTTTCGCTCTCCCTTCATCCCGTAAACCAAATAGGCAAATTGATCACAACAAAATGAAAATTTTAGAGTTTATGTATGTAAAAAATTTAAAACAATAGCAAATGCAAGTAAAGTAAATTTATTCGCACACCTTAAATGAACAAAAAAGTTTTGTTGTTCAAGTTTGGGAAATTCCGGTAGTTCAATCCTAAAAGCTTGGAAATTTATAAGAAAGTGATTTCATCCACACATGCTTTAAAAATGGATTTGCATGCTTGAAACATGCTAAAGAGGCAATTCACCTATGGATCCAAACCTTTTAAAGAGAATAACAAACGCTCATTAAATTCTCAAGTGAATGTGCAGTGGGATATTTGCCTAAGTCAAACAAGCAATTATTTTTCCCATTTACAAAAAGCTAACCTAACGATTATAGATGATTGTAAAGTGATTTATCATGCGTAAAGGGCTATATTACCCTAAGAAATGACTTATGGATTGGGAGTATCCACTTAGTTAAAAATCCCCCGCCTCCCCTTATTCTCGACGATTGCAAAACCTAATACATAATAACTAAAAAGAGCTTACACTCCCAAAAAATTACAGACACTCTTTGGAATTATGTCTCTCTACATTTGTGCATGATGCATTTCCATTTTAGATGTACTCTTTTTTCGTAAATCAAAACTTTGAGTTATCGCTCTCCGTTCATCCCGTAAACCAAAGAGGCAAATAGATCACAACAAAATGAAAATTTTAGAGTTTATGTATGGAAAAAAATTAAAACAATAAAAAATGCAAGTAAAGAAAATTTATTCTCACACCACAATTGAACACAAAAGTTTTGTTGTCCTAGTTTTGGAAATTCCACTAGTTCAACCCTAACAGCTTGGACTTTTATAAGAAAGAGATTTCTTCCACACATGCTTTAAAAATGGATATGCATGCTTGAAACATGTTAAAGATGCAAATCACCTATGGATCCAAACCATTTAAAGAGAATCACTAACGCTCATTAAATTTTCAAGTGAACTTGCGGTGGGATATTTACCCGAGTCAAACAACCATTATTTTGCCCTTTACAAAAAGCTGACCTAACGATCATAGATGATTGTAAAGTGATTTATCATGCGTAACGGGCTACATTACCCTAAGAAATTATTTATGGATTGGGAGTCAACACTCAGTTAAAAATCCCCCGCTTTCCCCTTTTCCCGACGATTACAAAACCTAATATATAAAAAATAAAAAGATTTTAAAATCCCCAAAAATTTCAAACACTCTTTGGAATTATCTCTTTGTACATTTGTGCCTTTTGGATTTCCATTTTAGAGGTACTCTTTTTTCTTCAATCAAAATTTTTAGTTTTCGCTGTCCCTTCATCCCGTAAACCAAAACGGCAAATAGTTCACAACAAAATGAAAATTTTAGAGTTTATGTCGGGAAAAAATTTAAAACAATAACAAATTTCAGTAAAGAAATTTTATTCACACCCCACAAATGAACACAAAAGTTTTGTTGTCCAAGTTTGGGAAATTCCACAAGTTGTTGACTGTAACAGCTTGGAATTTTATAAAAAAGAGATTTCTTTCACACGTGCTTTAAAAATGGATATGCATTCTTGATACATGTTAAAGATGCAAATGACATTTGGATAAAAACCTTTTAAAGAGAATAACAAACGTTCATTAAATTCTCAAGTGAATGTGCGGTGGGATGTTTACCCTAGTAAAACAAGCCATAATTTTTCCCATTAACAAAAGCTAACCTAACAATGATAGATTATTGTAATTTGATTTATCATGCGTAACAAGCTATATTACCCTAATAAATGACTTATGGATTGGGAGTCAACGCTTAGTTAAAAATCCCTCGCCTCCCCCTTTTCCCGTCGATTGCAAAACCTGATATATAAAAAGCAAAAATAGCTCACAATCCCTAAAAATTACAGACACTCTTTGGAATTATCTCTCTCTACATTCGTGCATTGTGCATTTCCATTTTAGATGTACACTTTTTTCTTAAATCAAAATTTTGAGTTTTCGCTCTCCCTTCATCCCGTAAACCAAAAAGGCAAATAGATCACAACAAAATGAAAATTTCAGAGTTTATGTATGGAAAAAATTTTAAAAAATTACAAATGTAAGTAAAAAAATAAATTTACACACCACAAATGAACACAACATTTTTGTTGTCCATGTTTGGGAAATTCCACTAGTTGAACCCTAACTGCTTGGAATTTTATAAGAAAGAGATTACTTCCACACATGCTTTAAAAATGGATATGCATGCTTGAAACATGTTAAAGATGCAAATCACCTATGGATCCAAACCTTTTGAAGAGAATAACAAACGCTCATTAAATTCTCAAGTGAACGTGCGGTGGGATATTTACCCGAGTCAAACAAGCCATTATTTTTCCCATTTACAAAAAGTTGACCAAATGATCATAGATGATTGTAAAGTGATTTATCATGCGTAACGGGCAAGATTACCCTAAGAAATGACTTATGGATTGGGAGTCAACACTCAGTTCAAAATCCCCCGCCTCTCCCTTTTCCCGATGATCGCAGAACCTAATATATAAAAACAAAAAAGAGCATACAATCCTTAAAAATTACAGACACACTTTGGAATTATCTCTCTCTGCATTTTTGCATTGTACATTTCCATTTTAGATGTACTCTTTTTTCTTAAATCAAAATTTTGAGTATTCGCTCTCCCTTCATCTCGTAAACCAAAAAGTCCTATAAATCACAACAAAATAAAAAAATTTAATGTTTATGTACAGGGAGTATTTAAAACAATAACAAATGTTAGTAAAGAAAATTTATTCACACACCACAAATGAACACAAAAGTTATGTTGTCCAAGTAGGAAATTCCACCAATTGTTGTCCCTAACAGATTGGAATTTTATAAGAAAGAGATTTCTTCCACACATGCTTTAAAAATGAATATGCGTGCTTGAAACATGTTAAAGATGCAAATCACCTACGGATCCAAACTTTTTAAGAGAATAACAAACACTCATTCAATTCTCAAGTGAACATGCGGTAGAATATTTACTCGAGTCAAACAAGCCATTATTTTGCCCATTTACAAAAAGCTGACCTTATGATCATAGACGATTGTAAAGTGATTTATCATGTGTAACGGGCTATGTTACCCTAAAAAATGACTTATGGATTGGGAGTCAACACTCAGTTAAAAATCCCCCACTTCCCCCTTTTCCCGATGATTGCAAAACCTCATATATGAAAACATACAAAGAGCTCACAATCACTAACAATTACAGACACTCTTCTGAATTATATCTCTCTACATTTGTGCATTGTGCATTTTCACTTTAGATGTACTCTTTTTTCTTAAATCAAAACAATGTGTTTTTTCTCTCCCTTTATCTCGTAAACAAAAAAGGCAAATAGATCACAACAAAATAAAAATTTTAGAGTTGTTGTATGAAAAAATTTTAAAACAATAACAAATGTAAGTAAAAAAAATTTATTCATACACCACAAATGAACACAAAAGTTTTGTTATCCAAGTTTGGGAAATTCCACTAGTTCAACCCTAACAGCTTGGAATTTTATAAGAAAGTGATTTCATCCCCACATGCTTTAAAAAATGGATATACATGCTTGAAACATGTTAAAGATGCAAATCACCTATGCATCCAAACCTTTTAAAGAGAATAACAAACGCTCATTAAATTCTCAAGTGAACATGTTGTGGGATATTTACCCGAGTCATACAACCATTATTTTACCCATTTACAAAAAGCTGACATAACGATCATAGATAATTGTAAAGTGATTTATCATGCGTAACGGATTATACTACTCTAAGAAATGACATATGGATTTAGAGTCAACACTCAGTTAAAAATCCCCCACCACCCGCTTTTCCCGACGATTACAAAACCTAATATATAAAAACTAAAAAGAGCTTACAATCCAAAAAAATTATAGACACTCTCTGGTATTATGTCTCTCTTCATTTGTGCATTGTGCATTTCCATTTTAGATATACTCTTTTTTCTTCAATCAAAACTTTGAGTTTTTGCTCTCCCTTCATCCTGTAAACCAAAAAGGCAAATAGATCACAACAAAATGAAAATTTTGGAGTTTATGTATCAAAAAAATTTAAATCAATAACAAATGTCAGTATAGAAAATTTATTCACACACCACAAATGAACACAAAATTTTGTTGTCAAGTTTTGGAAATTCCACTAGTTGTTGACCATAACAGCTTGGAATTTTATAAGAAAGAGATTTCTTCCACACATTCTTTAAAAAAGGATATGCATGCTTGAAACATGTTAAAGATGCAAATAACCTACCGAACCAAACCTTTTAAATACAATAACAAACGCTCATTAAATGATCAAGTGAACCATCGGTGGGATATTTACCCGAGTCAAACAAGCCATTATTTTGCCCATTTACAAAAAGTTGACCTAACGATCGTAGATGATGGAAAAGTGATTTATCATGCGTAACGGGCTATATTACCCTAATAAATGACTTATGGATTGGGAGTCAACACTCAGTTAAAAATTCCTTGCCTTCCCCTGTTCCCGACGATTGCAAAACCTGATATACAAAAACTAAAAAGAGCTCACAGTCCCTAAAAATTACAGACACTTTTTGGAATTATATCTCTCTTCATTTGTTTATTGTGCATTTCCATTTTAGATGTACTCTTTTTTCTTAAATCAAAACTATGATTTTTCGCTCTCCCTTCATCCCGTAAACCAAAAAGGCAAATAGATCACAACAAAATGAAAATTTTAGAGTTTATGTATGTAAAAAATTTAAAACAATAAAAAATGTAAGTTAATAAAATTTATTCACTCACCTCAATTGAACACAAAAGTTTTGTTGTCCAAGTTTGGGAAATTCCGGTAGTTCAATCCTAAAAGCTTGGAATTTTATAAGATAGAGATTTCTTCCATACATGCTTTAACAATGGATATGCATGCTTGAAACATGTTAAAGATGCAAATCACCTATGGATCCAAACCTTTTAAAGAGAATAACAAACGCTCAATAAATTCTCAAGTGAACGTGAGGTGGGATATTTACCTGAGTCAAACGAGCAATTATTTTTCCCATTTAAAAAAAGCTGACCTAACGATTATAGATGATTGTAAAGTGATTTATGATGCATAAAGGGCTATATTACCCTAAGAAATGACATATGGATTGGGAGTCAACACTTAGTTAAAAATCCCCCGCCTCCTCCTTTTCCCGATGATTGGAAAACCTAATATATAATAACTAAAAAGAGTTTAAAATCCCAAAAAATTATAAACACTCTTTGGAATTATGTCTCTCTACGTTTGTGCATGATGAATTTCCATTTTAGATGTACTTTTTTTTTAAATCAAACCTTTGAGTTTTCACTCTCCCTTTATCCCGTAAACAAAAGAGGCAAATAGATCACAACAAAATGAAAATTTTAATGTTTATGTATGGAAAAAATTTTAAAAAATAAAAAATGTAAGTAAAGAAAATTTACTCTCACACCACAAATGAACACACAAGTTTTGTTGTCCATGTTTTGGAAATTCAACTAGTTCAACCCTAAGAGCTTGGAATTTTATAAGTAAGAGATTTCTTCCACACGTGCTTTCAAAATGGATATGCATGCTTGAAATATGTTAAAGATGCAAATCACCTATGGATCCAAACCATTTAAAGAGAATAACTAATGCTCATTAAACTTTCAAGTGAACGTCCGGTGGGATATTTACCCGAGTCAAACAACCATTATTTTTCCTATATACAAAAAGCTGACCTAACGATCATAGATGATTGTAAAGTGATTTATCATGCGTAACGGGCTATATTACCATAAGAAATGACTTATGGATTGGGAGTCAACACTCAGTTAAAAATCCCCCGCCCCCTTTTCCCGACCATTGCAAAACCTAATATATAAAAACAAAAAAGAGTTTACAATCCCCAAAAATTACAAACACTCTTCGGAATTATCTCTCTCTACATTTGTTCACTTTTCATTTCCATTTTAGATGTACTCTTTTTTCTTCAATCAAAACTTTGAGTTTTCGCTCTCCCTTCATCCCGTAAACCAAAACGGCAAATAGATCACAACAAAATGAAAATTTTAGAGTTTACGTAGGGAAAAAATTTAAAATAATAACAAATGTCAGTAAAGAAAATTTTGTCACACCCCACAAATGAACACAAAAGTTTTGTTGTCCAAGTTTGGGAAATTCCACAAGTTGTTGACCCTAACCGCTTGGAGTTTGATAAAAAAGAGATTTTTTCCACACATGCTTTAAAAAGGGATATGCATGCTTGAAACATGTTAAATATGCAAATGACCTTTGGATCAAAACCTTTTAAAGAGAATAACAAATGGTCATTAAATTGTCAAGTGAACAAGCGGTAGGAAATTTACCCAAGTAATACAAGCCATAATTTGGCCCATTTACAAAAAGCTAACCTAACAATCATAGATGATTGTAAAGTGATTTATCATGCGTAACGGGCTATATTACCCTAAGAAATGACATATGAATTGGAAGTCAACACTCAGTTAAAAATCCCCCGCCTTCCCCTTTTCTCGATGATTGCAAGACCTGATATAAAAACTAAAAAGACCTCACAATCCCTAAAAATTATAGACACTCTTTGGAATTATCTCTCTCTACATTTGTTCATTGTGCATTTCCATTTTATATGTACTCTTTTTTATTAAATAAAAACTTTTAGTTTTCGGACTCCCTTCATCCCCTAAACCAAAAATGCAAATAGATCACAACAAAATGAAAATTTTAGAGTTTATGTATGGAAAAATTCTAAAAAAGAACAAATGTAATTAAAATTTGTTTTTTCACACACCACAAATGAACACAAAAGTTTTGTTGTCCAAGTTTGGGAAATTCCACTAGTTCAACTCTAACAGCTTTGAATTTTATAAGAAAGAGATTTCATCCACACATGCTTTAAAAATGGATATGCATGCTTTAAACATGTTAAAGATATAAATCACCTATGGATCCAAAAATTTTAAACTGAAAAACAAATGCTCATTAAATTCTCAAGTGAACGTGCGGTGGGATATTTGCCCGAGTCAAACAAGCCAATATTTTGCCCATATACAAAAAGTTGACCTGACGATCATAGATGATTGTAAAGTGATTTATCATGTGTAACGGGCTATATTACCCTAAGAAATCTCATATGGATAGGGAGTGAGCACTCAGTTTAAAATTCCCCGCCTCCCCCTTTTCCCGATGATTGAAAAACCTGATATATAAAAACTAAAAAGAGCTTACAATCCGTAAAAATTATAGACACTCTTTGAAATTATCTCTCTCTATATTTGTGCATTGTGCATTTTAATTTTAGATGTACACTTTTTTCTGAAATCAAAACTTTGAGTTTTTCACTCTCCCTTCATCCCGTAAACGAAAAAGGCAAATAGATCACAACAAAATGAAAGTTTTAGAGTTTATGTATGGAAAAAATTTAAAAGAATAAAAAATGTAAGTAAATAAAATTTATTCACACACCACAAATGAACACAAAAGTTTTGTTGTCCAAGTTTGGGAAATTCCACTACTTCAACCATAAAAGCTTGGAATTTTATAAGAAAGAGATTTCATCTACACATGCTTTAAAAATGGATATGCATGCTTGAAACATGTTAAAGATGAAAATCACCTATGGATCCAAACATTTTAAAGAGAATAAAAAATGCTCATTAAATTCTAAAGTGAACGTACGGTGGGATATTTACCCGAGTCAAACAAGGCATTATTTTTCCCATTTACAAAAAGCTGACCAAACTATCAAAGATGATTGTAAAGTGATTTATCATGCATAACGTGGAATATTACCCTAAAAAATGACTTATGGATTTGGAGTCAACACTCAGGAAAAACTCCCCTGCCTCACCCTTTTCCCAATGATTGCAAAACCAGATAATAAAAACTAAAGAGAGCTTACAATCCCTAAAAATTATAGACACTCTTTTGAATTATCTACCTCTACATTTGTCCATTGTTCATTTCAATTTTAGATGTACACTTTTTTCTTAAATCAAAACTTTGAGTTTTCACTCTCCCTTGATATCGTAAACCAAAAAGGCAAATAGATCACAACAAAATGAAAATTTTAGAGTTTATGTATGGAAAAAATTTAAAACAATAACTAATGTAAGTAAAGATAATTTATTCACACACCACAAATGAACACAAAAGTTTTGTTTTCCAAGTTTGGGAAATTCCACTGGTTCAACCCTAACACCTTGGAATTTTATATGAAAGAGATTTCATCCACACATGCTTTAAAAATGGATATGCATGCTTGAAACATGTTAAAGATCCAAATCACCAATGGATCTAAACTTTTTCAAGAGAGTAAGAAACGCTCATTAAATTCTCAAGTGAACATGCGATAGGATACTTACCAGAGTCAAACAAGCCATTATTTTGCCCATATACAAAAAGCTAACCTGACGACCATAGATGATTGTAAAATGATTTATCATGTGTAACAGGCTATATTACCCTAAGAAATGTCATATGGATTGTGAGTCATGACTCAGTAAGAATCCCCCGTCTCCCCCTTTTCCCGACGATTGCAAAACCATATATATAAAAACTAAAAAGAGCTTACAAACCCTAAAAATTACAGAGACTCTTTGGAATTATCTCTCTCTATATTTGTGCATTGTGCATTTTAATTTTAGATGTACACTTCTTTCTTAAATCAAAACTTTGAGTTTTCGCTCTCCCTTCATCCTGTAAACCTAAAAGGCAAATAGATCACAAAAAAATGAAAATTTTAGAGTTTATGTATGGAAAAAAATTTAAAACAAAAGCAAATGTAAGTAATGAAAATTTATTCACACACCACAAATGAACACAAAATTTTTGTTGTCCATGTTTGGGAAATTCCACTAGTTCAACCCTAATAGCTTGGAATTTTATAAGAAAGAGATTTCAACCACACATGCTTTAAAAATGGATATGCATGCTTGAAACATGTTAAAGATGCAAATCACCTATGGATCTAAACCTTTTAAAGAGAGTTACAAGCGCTCATTAAATTCTAAAAGTGAACGTGCGGTGGGATATTTACCCGAGTCTAACAAGCCATTATTTTTCCCACTTACAAAAAGCTAACCTAATGATCATATATGATTGGAAAGTCATTTATCATGCGTAACGGGCTATATTACCCTAAGAAATGACTTATGGATTGGGAGTCAACACTCAGTTAAAAATCCCCCGCCTCCCTCTTTTCCCAACGATTGCAAAACCTAATATATAAAAACTAAAAAGTGCTCACAATCCCTTAAAATTACAGACACGCTACATTTGTGCATTGTGCATTTCCATTTTAGATGTACTCTTTTTTCTTAAATCAAAACTTTGAGTTTTCGCTCTACCTTCCCGTAAACCAAAAAGGCAAAAAGATCCCAACAAAATGAAAATTTTAGAGATTATGTATGGAAAAAAATTTAAAAAATAACATAATGTAAATAAAGAAAATTTATTCACACACCACAAATGAACACAAATGTTTTATTGTCCAAGTTTGGGAAATACCACTAGTTCAATCCTAACAACTTGGACTTTTAAAGGAAGAGATTTCTTCCACACATGCTTTAAAAATGGATATGCATGCTTTGAAAATGTTAAAGATGCAAATCACCTATGGATCCAAACCTTTTAAAGAGAATAACAAACAATCATTAAATTCTCAAGTGAACATGCTGTGGAATATTTACCCGAGTCAAACAAGCCATTTTTTTGCCCATTTATAAAAAGCTGACCAAATCATCATAGATGATTGTAAAGTGATTTATCAAGCGTAACGGGCTATATTACCCTATGAAATGACTTATGGATTCAGAGTCAATACTTAGTTATAAACCTCCCCCAAATCCCCCTTTTCCCAACGATTGCAAAACCTGATTTTATAAAAACTTAAGAGAGCTCACAATCCCTAAAAATTACAAAAACTCTTTGGAATTATGTGTATCTAAATTTGTGCATTGTACATTTCCATTTTAGATGTACTCTTTTTTCTTAAATCAAAACTTTGAGTTCTAGCTCTACCTTCATCCCGTAAACCAAAAAGGCAAATAGATCACCACAAAATGAAAATTTTAGAGTTTATGAATTGAAAAAATTTAAAACAATAACAAATGTAAGTAAAGAAATTTTATTCACACACCACAAATGAACACAAAAGTTTTGTTGTCCAAGTTTTGCAAATTCCACTAGTTCAACCCTAACAGCATAGAATTTTATAAGAAAGAAATTTCATCCACACATGCTTTAAAAATGGATATGCATGCTTTAAACATGTTAAATGTGAAAATCACCTATGGATCCAAACCTTTTAAACAGAATAACAAATGCTCAAGTGAACGTGCGGTGAGATATTTGCCCGAGTCAAACAAGCCAATATTTTGCCCATATACAAAAAGCTGACCTAACGATCATAGATTATTGTAAAGTGATTTATCATGCGTAACGGGCTATATTACCCTAAGAAATCTCATATGGATAGGGAGTGAGCACTCAGTTAAAAATCCCCCGCCTCCCCCTTTTCTTGACAATTGAAAAACCTAATATATCAAAACTTAAAAAAGCTTACAATCCCTAAAAATTAAGACACTCTTTGGAATTATTTCTCTCTATATTTATGCATTGTGCATTTTAATTTTAGATATACACCTTTTTCTTAAATCAAAACTTTGAGTTTTCGCTCTCCCTTCATCTCGTAAACCAAAAAGGCAAATAGATCACAACAAAATGAAAATTTTAGAGTTTATGTGTGGAAAAAATTAGAAAGAATAAAAAATGTAAGTAAAGAAAATTTATTGACACACCAAGAATGAACACAAAAGTTTGGTTGTCCAAGTTTGGGAAATTCGACTAGTTCAACCCTAACAGCTTGGAATTTTATAAGAAAGAGATTTCTTCCACACATGCTTGAAAAACAGATATGCATGCTTGAAACATGTTAAAGATGCAAATCACCTATGGATCCAAACCTTTTAAAGACAATAAAAAATGCTCATTAAATTCTCAAATGAACGTGTGGTGGGATATTTACCCGAGTCAAACAAGCCATTATTTTACCCAAATACAAAAAGCTGACCTGACGATCATAGATGATTATAAAGTGATTTATCATGCTTAACAGGCTATATTACCCAAAGAAATATCATATGGATTGGGAGTCAACACTCAGTTAAAAATCCCCCGCCTCCCCCTTTTCCTGATGATTGCAAAACTCGATATATAAAAAATAAAAAGAACTTACAATCCCTAAAAATTACAAACACTCTTTGGAATTATCTCTCTCTATATTTGTGCATTGTGCATTTTCATTTTAGATATACACTTTTTTCTTAAATCAAAACTTTTACTTTTCACTCTCCCTTCATGCCGTAACCCCCAACAGCTTGGAATTTTATAAGAAAGAGATTTCTTCCACACACGCTTTAAAAACGAATATGCATGCTTGAAACATGTTAAAGATGCAAATCAACTATGGATCTAAACCTTTTAAAGTGAATAACAAACGCTCATTAAATTCTCAAGGGAACGTGCGATGGGATATTTACCCAAGTCAAATTATCTATTATTTTGCCCATTAACAAAAAGCTGACCTAATGATCATAGATGATTTTAAAGTGATTTTTTCATGCGTAACGGGCTATAATACCCTAAGAAATGACTTATGCATTGGGAGTCAACACTCAGTTAAAAATCCCCTTCCTCCCCCTTTTCCCGACGATTTCAAAACCTAATAAATCAAAACTAAAAAGATCTCACAATCCCTAAACATTACAGTCACTCTTTGGAATTATCTCTCTCAGCATTTGTCCATCGTGCACTTCCATTTTAGATATACTCTTTTTTCTTAAATCAAAACTTTTAATTTTCGCTCTCCCTTCATCCCGTAAACCAAAAAGGCAAATAGATCACAACAAAATGAAAATTTTAGAGTTTATGTATGGAAAAAATATTAAACAATAACAAATGTAAGTAAAGAAAATTTCTTCACACACCACAAATGAACACAAAAGTTTTGTTGTCCAAGTTTGGGAAATTCCACTAGTTCAATCCTAACAGCTTGGAATTTTACAAGAAAGAGATTTCTTCCACGCATGCTTTAAAAATGGATTTGGAAGCTCGAAAAATGTTAAAGGTGAAAATAAACTACGGATCCAAACCTTTTAAAGAGAATAACAAACGCTCATTAAATTCTCAAGTGAACGTGCGGTCAAATATTTACCCGAGTCAAACAAGCCATTATTTTGCCCATTAACAAAAAGCTGACCTAACGATCATAGATGATTTTAAAGTGATTTTTCATGCGTAACGGGCTTTATTGCCTTAAGAAATGGCTAATGGATTGGGAGTCAACACTCAGTTAAAAATCCCTTGGCTCCCCATTTTCCCGACGATTGCAAAACCTAATAAATCAAAACTAAAAAGAGCTCACAATCCATAAACATTACAGTCACTTTTTGGAATTATCTCTCTCTATATTTGTCCATTGGGCATTTCCATTTTAGATATACTCTTTTTCCTTAAATCAAAACTTTGAGTTTTCGCTCTCCCTTCATCCCGTAAACCAAAAAGGCAAATAAATCATAACAAAATGAAAATTTTAGAGTTTATGTATGGAAAAAAAAATTTTAAAATAACAAATGTAAGTAAAGAAAATTTATTCTCACACCACAAATGAACACAAAAGTTTTGTTGTCCAAGTTTGGGAAATTCCACTAGTTCAACCCTAACAGCTTGGAATTTTACGAGGAAGAGATTTCTTCCACGCATGCATTAAAAATGGATATGCAAGCTTGAAAAATGTTAAAGGTGAAAATCAACTACGGATCCAAACCTTTTAAAGAGAATAACAAACGCACATTAAATTCTCAACTGAACGTGCGGTGGGATATTTACCCGAGTCAAACATGCCATTATTTTGCCCATTTACAATAAGCTGACCTAATGATCATAGACGATTGTAAAGTTATTAATCATGCGTAATGGGCTATATTACCCTAAGAAATTAATTATGGATTGGGAGTCAACACTCAGTTAAAAATTCCCTGCCTCCCCCTTTTCACATCGTTTTCAAAACCGGATATATAAAAATTGAAAAGAGCTTACAATCCCTAAAATTTACAGACACTCTTTGGAATTATCTCTCTCTACGTTTGAGCATTGTGCATTTCCATTTTAGATGTAATTTTTTTTCTTAAATCAAAACTTGGAGTTTTCGCTCTCCCTTCATGTCGTAAACAAAAAAGGCAAATAGATCAAACCAAAATGAAAATTTTAGAGTTTATGTATGGAAAATTTTAAAACAATAACAAATGTAATTAAAGAAAATTTATTCACACACCACAAATGAACACAAAAGTTTTGTTGTCCAAGTTTGGGTAATTCCACTACTTGTTGTCCCTAACAGCTTGGAATTTAATAAGAAAGAGATTTCTTCTACATATGCTTCAAAAACGGATATGCATGCTTGAAACATATTAAAGATGGAAATCAATATGGATCCAAAAGTTTTAAAGAGAATAACAAACGCTCATTAAAGTCTTACGTGAACGTTCGGTGGGGTATTTACTTGAGTCAAACCAGTCATTATTTTGCCTATATACAAAAAGCTGACCTAACGATCATAGATGATTGTAAAGTGATTTATCATGCGTAACGGGCTATATTACCCTAAAAAAAGCCTTTTGGATTGGGAGTCAACACTCAGTTAAAAATCCCCTGCCTCCCCCTTTTCCCGACGATTGCAAAACCTGATTTATAAAAACTAAAAAGAGCTTACAATCCTTAAAAATTATAGACACTCTTTCAAATTATCTCTTTCTAAAATTATGCATTGTGCATTTCCTTTTTAGATGTACACATTTTTCTTAAATCAAAACTTTTAGTTCTCGCACTCCCTTCATCCCGTAAACCAAAAAGGCAAACAGATCACAACCAAATGAAAATTTTAGAGTTTATGTATGGAAAAAATTTAAAACAATAACAAATTTTAGTAAATAAAATTTATTCACACACCACAAATGAAGACAAAAGTTTTGTTGTCCAAGTTGGGGAAATACCACTAGTTAACCCCCAACAGTTTGGAATTTTATAAGAAAGAAATTTCTTCCACACATGCTTTAAAAACGAATATGCATGCTTGAAACATGTTAAAGATGCAAATCACCTATGGATGCAAACCTTTTAAAGTGAATAACAAACGCTCATTAAATTCTCAAGTGAACGTGCGATGGGATATTTACCCGAGTCAAACTATCCATTATTTTGCCATTAACAAAAAGCTGACCGAACGATCATAGATGATTTTAAAGTGATTTTTCATGCGTAACGGGCTATAATACCCTAAGAAATGACTTATGGATTGGGAGTCAACACTCAGTTAAAAATCCCCTTCCTCCCCCTTTTCCCAACGATTTCAAAACCTAATAAATCAAAACTAAAAAGATCTCACAATCCCTAAACATTAAACTCACTCTTTGGAATTATCTCTCTCAAAATTTGTCCATTGTGCATTTCCATTTTAGATATACTCTTTTTTTTTAAATCAAAACTTTTAATTTTCGCTCTCCCTTCATCCCGTAAACCAAAAAGGCCAATAGATCACAACAAAATCAAAATTTTAGAGTTTAGGTAAGGAAAAAATATTAAACAATAACAAATGTAAGTAAAGAAAATTTCTTCACACACCACAAATGAACACAAAAGTTTTGTTGTCCAAGTTTTGGAAATTTCACTAGTTCAATCCTAACTGCTTGGAATTTTACAAGAAAGAGATTTCTTCCATGCATGCTTTAAAAATGGATCTGCAATCTCGAAAAAAGTTAAAGGTGCAAATAAACTACGGATCCAAACCTTTTAAAGAGAATAACAAACGCTTTTTAAATTCTCAAGTGAACGTCCAGTGAGATATTTACCCGAGTCGAACATCCCATAATTTTTCCCATTTACAATAAGCTGACCTAACGTTCATAGATGATTGTAAAGTGATTTATCATGTGTAACGGGCTATATTACCCTAAGTAATTACTTATGGATTGGGAGTCAACACTCAGTTAAAAATTGTTATGGAATCAATAACATTGAGTCATCTACTTTTCTTTTATTATTTATGTTGCTTTTAATTTCAAATTTTATTGATTTGTTATAAGACTTAAAGGTAGGGGTAGAATTGGGTTTTAATAACCCTAACCTATGTTGATGTTAATTACCCTATTTAAGGGGTAAGGATGGAGAAATAAAGCAAGTTCGGAATTAGCATAAATTAGGGTAATTTAGGTTCTTTCTAGGCTCCCTATTCTAGGGTTCTTGGCTTGAGCTCTCTTGGGGGTTTGCTGCATCCATTGGGGAGTCTTTGAGGAGATCTTGGAAGGAAAAGGAAGTGGAATTACCTTTCTCTTCTGAGCTGCAAGAGAAGATCATCTCTTTCACAAAAATTCGAGAAAAGGAGAGGTCTTGACGTGAGTCTACCCAGGAAGGAGGACGGGTTCTTGTTGCTGGTTGGGTGTTGACATCCTGAGGTATTTTCTAATCTTATTCCAAGCATTGAGATTCGATTTATGTTTCTCTTTTACGTAAGGAACCAGTGCTGCATGAAATTGGAAACCCTACCTTGACGTGAGCCATAAGAAAGGGGATTCCACATTGGGGCCTCAAGGAGCTTCCTAGACTAGCTGGGTTTATTCATAATTAAGAAAAGGAAACTCCTTTTCAAGGGGAATGAATTCAGTAAAGGGAAAGGGGTTGTCTTGAGTCATTACAGCAAGTGAAACTCTCTTGTCTTGAATCATAAAAGAGGGGTTTCATATCTGAGTGCTTAAACAGTCCTTTAACTTGTTGGTTGCATCTATAATTGAAAAAAGGAAAATCCTTTTCAATCCTAACGTTAAAGGAGAAGTATAAGATAGTTCTTTTCACAAAAAACGTGTTAAGAAACCCTCAAACAGTGCTGAATTCATATTCAACTCACCGAGTTACTAGATCCATGGCTAGGGAGCGTAACAACTTGGTATCAGAGCAGGGTAACCCGGCAGAGAGAAGCACCAATGAATACTTTGAATTGCTTGAAAGAAAATTTGATACTGTCCTAGAGAGGTTCTCAAAAATTGATATCGATATGGAGACCTTGAAGGGAAGGATGGATAGCATGGAGAATGGTCTAACTACTGGCAAGAAATTTGCTGCATTGGAGGAGAAGTTCGCTCTCAGTTTGGAAACTTTGAAAGGAAGGATGGATAGCATGGAGACTGGTTTGAGCACTGGCAAGAACCCAATTTCGGGAGACCATTCGCAGATCAAAGGGGGAGATGAGTTTACTAGACACACGAGTCTCTCGGGTCAGCAAGGACCTTTCATTCCGGGGGGACACCTCAACTAGGGGGGAGGCACTGTACCACTCATTCCAGATCAGAGAGGAGGGGACCATTCGTATAACAGAGGGGGAGATGAATTTCTGAGGAGCACGAGTTTCTCGGGACAGCAAGGACCCCTCATTCCAAGGGGCCACTTCTACCAGGGGGGAGGCACTGTTCTGAGGTATACTAAAATGGAATTCCCTACTTATAATGGGTCAGAAGACCCTTTTATATGGTTGTATCAATACAAAAAAAATTTTAGCCATCAGCGAGTCCCAACCTATGACCGAGTCAACATAGCTATTCTCCACTTACTAGGGGAAGCACAACTTTGGTACCAGCTAGTTGAGGTTGATAGCGAGGTGGTAGATTGGGATGAATTTAAGCGACTGTGCTCTCTCCGTTTTGGTCCTCCGGCTTATAGTAACCCTTTGGGAGATTTGGTTTTATTACGCCAAACTGGGGCCGTGGAGCAATATCAAAAATTATTCTAGGAAAAATTAGCACGAGCCAGCAGTATGGTACAAGTGGATCAACAAGTTGCGTTGTTTACAGCAGAACTGACTGAGGCGTTAAAGCTTGAGGTGGAGCTCTATGCACCTGTTGACTTATCCAGCACTATGAATATAGCTCATACTTTAGAATTCCGACAACAGGCACAACACAGACGACCTCCATGGTCAGGGGATCGCATTCCTCCGAGAAACAACCTAGGTATTACTTTGACTGGGGATCCAAGATCTAGTCATCCTACACCTCCTTAAACAAAAAAATTGACAAGTGCTGGGATGGCGGAACGGCGGGCTAAGAATCTGTGTTACAACTGTGATGAACCATATCGGGTTGGGCATCAATGCAAAAGATTGTTATTGACCGATAAGGTTGAAAAAGAGGATATCGAGGTGATAGAGGGTATGATTGAGGAAGAACCACCGGACATCTCCCTGCATGCCATTACTGGGCAGCAATCGGCCACAACTACGTAGAATGGGAGCGGCTTGACAACTTCCACCAGGTCTACCCAGCTTCCGAGATTGAGGTCAAGCTCGATCTCCAAGGAGGGGCAGATGTTATGGAATCAATAACACTGAGTCATCTACTTTACTTTTATTATTTATGTTGCTTTTAATTTAGAATTTTATTGATTTTTAATAAGGCTTAAAGGTAGGGGTAGAATTGGGTTTTAATAACCCTAACCTATGTTGATGTTAATTACTCTATTTAAGGGGTAAGGAAGGAGAAATAAAGCAAGTTCGGAATTAGCATAAACTAGGGTAATTTAGGTTCTTTCTAGGCTCCCTATTCTAGGGTTCTTGGCTTGAACTCTCTTGGGAGTTTGCTGCATCCATTGGGGAGTCTTTGAGGAGATCTTGGAAGGAAAAGGAAGAGGAATTACCTTTCTCTTCTGAGCTGCAAGAGAAGATCATCTCTTTCACAAAAATTCCAGAAAAGGAGAGATCTTGACGTGAGTCTACCCAGGAAGGAGGACGAGTTATTGTTGCTGGTTGGGTGTTGACATCCAGAGGTATGTTCTAATCTTATTCCAAGCATTGAGATTAGATTTATGTTTCTCTTTTACGTAAGGAACCAGTGCTGCATGAAATTGGAAACCCTACCTTAACGTGAGCCATAAGAAAGGGGATTCCACATTGGGGCCTCAAGGAGCTTCCTTGACTAGCTGGGTTCATTCATAATTAAGAAAAGGAAACTTCTTTTCAAGGGGAATGAATTCAGTAAAGGGAAAGGGGTTGCCTTGAGTCATTACAGCAAGTAAAACCCCCTTGTCTTGAATCATAAAAGAGGCGTTTCATATCTGAGTGCTTAAACAGTCCTTTAACTTGCTGGTTGCATCTATAATTGAAAAAAGGAAAATCCTTTTCAATCCTAACGTGAAAGGAGAAGTATAAGAGAGTTCTTTTCATAAAAAAAACGTCATAAGAAACCCTCAAACAGTGCTGGATTCATATTCAACTCACCGAGTTACTAGATCCAAGGATAGGGACCGTAACAAAAATCCCCCGCCTCTCCCTTTTCTCGACAATTGCCAAACCTGATATATACAAACTAGAAAGTGCTTATAATCCCTAAAAATTACAGACACTCTTTGGAATTATCTCTCTCTACATTTGTGCATTGTGTATTTCCATTTTAGGGTTTATGTATGGAAAAAATTTTAAACAATAAAAAATTTTAGTAAGGAAAATTTATTCACATACCACAAATGAAGACAAAAGTTTTGTTGTCCAAGTTTGGGAAATTCCACTAGTCAACCTCCAACAGCTTGTAATTTTATAAGAAAGAGATTTCTTCCACACATTCTTTAAAAACGAATATGCATGTTTGAAACATGTTAAACATGCAAACACCTATGGATCCAAACCTTTTAAAGAGAATAACAAACGCTCATTAAATTCTCAAGTGAACGTGGGGTGGGATATTTACCCGAGTCAAACAAGCCATTATTTTGCCCATTTACAAAAAGCTCACCTGACGATCATAGATGATTGTAAAGTGATTTATCATGCGTAACGGGCTATATTACCATAAGAAATGGCTTATGGATTGGGAGTCAACACTCAGTTAAAAATCCCCTGCCTCCCCCTTTTCCAGACGATTGCAAAACCAGATATATAAAAACTAAAAAGAGCTTACAATGCTTAAAAATTATGGACACTCTTTGGAATTATCTGTCCTACATTTGTGCATTGTACATTTCCATTTTAGATGTACTCTTTTTTCTTAAATCAAAACTTTGAGTTTTCGCTCTCCCTTCATCCCGTAAACCAAAAACGCAAATAGATCACAACAAAATGAAAATTTTAGAGTTTATGTATGGTAAAATTTTAAAAAAATAACAAATGTAAGTACAGAAAGTTTATTCACACACAACAAATGAACACAAAAGTTTTGTTGTCCAAGTTTGGGAAATTCCACAAGTTGTTAACCCTAACAGCTTCAAATTTTATAAGAAAGAGATTTCTTCCACACATGCTTTAAAAACGGATGTGCATGCCTGAAACTTGTTAAAGATGCAAATCACCTATGGATCCAAAATTTTTAAAGAGAATATAAAACGCTCATTAAATTCTCAGGTGAACGTGCGGAGGGATATTTACCTAAGTCAGACCAGCCAATATTTTTCCCATATACAAAAAGCTGACCTAACAATCATAGATGATTGTAAAGTGATTTATCATGCGTAACGGGCTATATTACCCTAAGAAATGACATATGGATTGGGAGTTAACACTCAGTTTAAAATCCCCTATCTCCCCCTTTTCCCGACAATTGCGAAACCTGATATATAAAAACTAAAAAGAGCTAACAATCCGAAAAAATTATAGACACTCTTTGCAATTATCTCTTTCTACATTTGTGCATTGTGCATTTCCATTTTAGATGTAAAATTTTTTCTTAAATCAAAACTTTTAGTTTTCGCTCTCCCTTCATCCCGTAAACAAAAAACACAAATAGATCACAAAAAAATGAAAATTTTAGAGTTGATGAATGGAAAAAATTTAAAACAATAACAAATGTAAGTAAAGAAAATTTTTCACACACCACAAATGAACACAAAAGTCTTGTTGTCCAAGTTTGGGAAATTCCACTAGTTCAACCCTAACAGCTTTGAATTTTATAAGAAACAGATTTCATCCACACATGCTTTAAAAATGGATATGCATGCTTGAAACATGTTAAAGATGCAAATCACCTATGAATCCAAACCTTTTAAAGAGAATAACAAACACTAATTAAATTCTCAAGTGAACGTGTGGTGGGATATTTACCTGAGTCAAACAGGCCATTAATTTGCCCATTACAAAAAGCTGACCTAACGATCATAGATGATTGTAAAGTGATTTATCATGCATAACGGGTTATAGTACCCTAAGAAATGACTTATGGATTGGGAGTCAAGACTCAGTTAAAAATCCCTGCCTCCCCCTTTTTCCCGATGATTGCAAAACCTGATATATAAAAACTAAGAAGAGCTTACAATCCCTAAAAATTACTGAAACTCTTTGGAATTATCTCGCTCTTCATTTGTGCACTGTGCGTTTTCATTTTAGATTTACACTTTTTTCATAAATCAAAACTTTGAGTTTTCGCTCTCCCTTCATCCCGTAAACCAAAAAGGCAAATAGATCACTACAAAATGAAAATTTTAGAGTTCATGTACAGAAAAAAAATTAAAACAATAATAAATTTAAGTAAAGAAAATTTATTCACACACCACAAATGAACACAAAAGTTTTTTTGTCCAAGTTTGGGAAATTCCACTAGTTCAACCCCAACAACTTAGAATTTTATAAGAAAGAGATTTCCTCCACACTTGCTTAAAAAATGGATTTGCTTGTTTTAAACATGTTAAAGATGCAAATCACCTATGGATCCAAAGCTTTTGAAGAGAATAACAAACGCTCATTAAATTCTGAAGTGAACGTGCGGTGGGATATTTACCCGAGTCAAACAAGCCATTATTTTGCCCATCTACAAAAAGTTGACCCAACGATCATGGATGATTGTAAAGTGATTTATCATGCGTAACGGGCTATATTACCTTAAGAAATGACTTATGGATTGGGAGTCAAGACTCAGTTAAAAATCCCTGCCTCCCCCTTTTTCCCGACGATTGCAAAACCTGACATTTAAAAACTAAGAAGAGCTTACAATCCCTAAAAATTACAGAAACTCTTCGGAGTTATCTCGCTCTACATTTGTGCATTGTGCATTTCCATTCTACATGTACTCTTTTTTCTTAAAAAAAAATTTGAGTTTTCGCTCTCTCTTCATCCCGTAAACAAAAAAGGCAAATAGATCACAACAAAATGAAAATTTTGGAGTTCAAGTACGGAAAAAATTTAAAACAATAACAAATATAAGTAAAGAAAATTTATTCACACACCACAAATGAACCCAAAAGTTTTGTTGTCCAAGTTTGGGAAATTCCAATAGTTCAACCCCAACAGCTTGGAGTTTTATAGGAAAGAGATTTCCTCCACACATGCTTTAAAAATGGATATGCATGTTTTAAACATGTTAAAAATGCAAATCAGTTAAAAATCCCCCGCCTCCCCGTTTTCCTGACAATTGCAAAATCGGATATATAAAAACTAAAAAGAGCTTACAATCCCTAAAAGCTATGGACACTCTTTGGAATTATCTCTTTCTATATTTGTGCATTGTGCATATCCATTTTAGATGTACACGTTTTTCTTAAATCAAAATTTTGAGTTTTCGCTCTCCCTTCATCTCGTAAACCAAAAAGGCAAACAGATCACAACCAAATGAAAATTTTAGAGTTTACGTATGGACAAAATTTAAAACAATAACAAATGTTAGTAAAGAAAATTTATTCACACACCTCAAATGAAGACAAAAGTTTTGTTTTCCAAGTTTGGAAAATTCCAGTACTTCAACCCTAACAGCTTGGAATTTTATAAGAAAGTGATTTCATCCACAGATGCTTTAAAATTTGATATGCATGCTTGAAACATGTTAAAGATGCAAATCACCTATGGATCCAAACCTTTTAAAGAGAATGAAAAATGCTCATTAAATTCTCAAGTGAACGTGCGGTAGAATATTTACCTCAATCAAACTAGCCATTATTTTGGCCTTTTTCCAAAAAGCTGACCTAACGATCATAGATGATTGTAAAGTGATTTATCATGCATAACGGGCTACATTAACCTAAGAAATGACTTATGGATTGGGAGTCAGCACTCAGTTAAAAATCCCCCGCTTCCCCCTTTTCCCGACGATTGCAAAACCTGATATATAAATTTAAAAAGAGCTTACAATCCCTAAAAACTACAGACACTCTTTGGAATTATCTCTCTCTATATTTGTGCATTGTGCATTTCCATTTTAGATGTACTCTTTTTTCTTAAATCAAAAATTTGAGTTTTCGCTCTCCCTTCATCCCGTAAACCAAAAAGGCAACTAGATCACAACCAAATGAAAATTTTAGAGTTTATGGATGAAAAAAAATTTAAACAATAAAAAATGTTAGTAAAGAAAATTTATTCGCACACCACAAATGAAGATAAAAGTTTTGTTGTCCAAGTTTTGGAAATTCCACTAGTTAACCCCCAATAGCTTGGAATTTTATAAGAAAGAGATTTCTTCCACACATGCTTTAGAAATGAATATGCATGCTTGAAACATGTTAAAGATGCAAATCACCTATGTATCCAAACCTTTTAAATAGAATAACAAACAATCATTAAATTCTCAAGTGAACATGCGGTGGGATATTTACCCGAGTCAAAAAAGCCATTATTTTTCCCATTTACAAAAAGCTTACCTGACGATCATAGATGATTGTAAAGTGATTTATCATGCGTAACGGGCTTTATTACCCTAGGAAATGATTTATGGATTGGGAGTCTATACTCTGTTAAAAATCCCCTACCTCCCCCTTTTCCCGACGACTGCAAAACCTAATAAATCAAAACTAAAAAGTGCACACAATCCCTAAAGATTATAGTCACTCTTAGGAATTATCTCTCTCTACATTTTTCCATTGTGCATTTCCATTTTAGAAATACTCTTTTTTCTTAAAACAAAACTTTGAATTTTTGCTCTCCCTTCATCCCGTAAACCAAAAAGGCAAATAGATCACTACAAAATGAAAATTTTAGAGTTTATGTATCGAAAAAAGTTAAACAATAACAAATTTAAGTAAAGAAAATTTCTTCACACACCACAAATGAACACAAAATTTTTGTTTTCCAAGTTATGGAAATTCCATTAGTTCAATCCTAACAACATGGAATTTTATAAGAAAGAGATTTCTTCCACGCTCGCTTTAAAAATGGATCTGAAAGCTTGAAAAATGTTAAAGGTGCAAATCAACTACGGATCCAAACCTTTTAAAGAGAATAACAAACACTCATTAAATTCTCAAGTGAACGTGCGGTGGGATATTTACCCGAGTCAAACATGCCATTATTTTGCCCATTTACAATAAGTTGACCTAACGTTCATAGATGATTGTAAAGTGATTTATCATGCATAACGGGCTATATTACCCTATGAAATTAATTGAGGATAGGGAGTCAAGACTCAGTTAAAAATCCCCCGCCACCCCTTTTTCTCGACGATTGCAAAACCTGATATATAAAAACTAGAAAGTGCTTAAAATCCCTAAAAATTACAGACATTCTTTGGAATTATCTCTCTCTACATTTTTGCATTGTGTATTTCCATTTTAGGTCTACTCTTTTTCCTAAAATCAAAACTTTGAGTTTTCGCTCTCCCTTCATCCCATAAACCAAAAAGGCAAATAGATCACAACCAAATGAAAATTTTAGAGTTTGTGTATGGAAAAAATTTAAAACAAAAACAAATGTTAGTAAAGAAAATTTATTCACACACCACAAATGAAGACAAAATTTTTTTGTCCAAGTTTGGAAAATTCCACTAGTTAACCCCCAACAACTTGGAATTTTATAAGAAGAAGATTTCTTCCACACATGCTTTAAAAAAGAATATGCATGTTTCAAACATGTTAAAGATGCAAATCACCTATGGATCCAAACTTTTTAAAGAGAATAACAAATGCTCATTAAATTCCCAAGGGAACGTGCGGTGGGATATTTAGCCGAGTCAAACAAGCCATTATTTTGCCCATTTACAAAAAGCTGACCTGACAATCATAGATGATTGTTAAGTGATTTATCATGCATAATGGGCTATATTACCCTAAGAAATGACTTATGGATTGGGAGTCAACACTCAGTTAAAAATCCCCAGCCTCTCCCTTTTTCCGATGATTGCAAAACATGATTTATACAAACTAAAAAGAGCTTACAATGCTTAAAAATTACAGACACTCTTTGGAATTATCTCTCTCTACATTTGTGCATTGTGCATTTCCATTTTAGATGTACCCTTTTTTCTTAAATCAAAATTTTGAGTTTTCGCTCTCCCTTCATCCCGTAAACCAAAAAGGCAAATAGATCACAAAAAAATGAAAATTTTAGATTTTATGTATGGAAAAATTTTAAGACAATAACCAATGTAAGTAAAGAAAATTTATTCACCCACCACAAATGAACACAAAAGTTTTGTTGTCCAAGTTTGGGAAAATCCACTAGTTGTTAACCCTAACGACTTGGAATTTTATAAGAAAGAGATTTCTTCCACACATGCTTTAAAAACGGATATGCATGCTTGAAACTTGTTAGAGATGCAAATCACCTATAGATCCAAAACTTTTGAAGAGAATAACAAACGCTCATTAAACTCTCAGGTGAACGTATAGTGGGATATTTACTTGAGTCAAACCAGCCACTATTTTTCCCATATACAAAAAGCTGACCTAACGATCATAGATGATTGTGAAGTGATTTATCATGCGTAACGGGCTATATTACCCCAAGAAATGACATATGGATTGGGAGTCAACACTCAGTTAAAAATCCCCTGCCTCCTCCCCCTTTCCCCGACGATTGCGAAACCATATATATAAAAACTAAAAAGATCTTACAATCCCTAAAAATTATAGACACTCATTGGAATTATCTCTTTCTAAATTTTTGCATTCTGCATTTACATTTTAGATGTACACTTTTTTCTTAAATAATAACTTTTAGATTTGCTCTAGCTTCATCCCGTAAACAAAAAAGGCAAATAGATCACAAAAAATGAAAATTTTAGAGTTGATGAATGGAAAAAATTTAAAACAATAAAAAATGTTAGTAAAGAATATTTATTCGCACACCACTAATGAACACAAAAGTTTTGATGTCCAAGTTTGGGAAATTCCACTAGTTCAACCCTAAGAGCTTGGAATATTATAAGAAAGAGATTTCATCCACACCTGCTTAAAAAATGGATATGCATGCTTGAAACATGTTAAAGATGCAAATCACCTATGGATCCAAACCTTTTAAAGAGAATAACAAATGCTCATTAAATTCTCAAGTGAACGTGCTGTGGGATATTTACCTGAGTCAAACAAGCCATTATTTTGCCAATTTACAAAAAGCTGACCTAACGATCATAGATGATTGTAAAGTGATTTATCATGTGTAACGGGCTATATTACCCTAAGAAATGACTTATGAATTGGGAGGCAACACTCAGTTAAAAATCCCCCGCCTCCCCGTTTTCCCGACAATTGCAAAACCTGATATATAAAAACTAAAAAGAGCTTACAATCCTTAAAAGCTACAGACACTCTTTGGAATTATCTCTCACTACATTTGTACATTGTGAATTTCCATTTAAGATGTACTCTATTTTCTTAAATCAAAACTTTTAGTTTTCGTTCTCCCTTCATCCCGTAAACCAAAAAGGCAAACAGATCTTAACCAAATGAAAATTTTAGAGTTTATGTATGGAAAAAATTTAAAACAATAAAATTTTCTAGTAAAGAAAATTTATTCACACACCACAAATTTAGACAAAAGTTTTGTGGTCAAAGTTTGGGAAATTCCACTAGTTAACCCCCAACAGCTTGGAATTTTATAAGAAAGAGATTTCTTCCACACATGCTTTAAAAACAAATAGGCAAGCTTGACACATGTTAAAGATGCAAACCACCTATGGATCCAATTCTTTTATAGAGAATAACAAACGCTCATTAAATTCTAAAGTGAACGTGCGGTAGGATATTTGCCCGAGTAAAAAAAGCTATTATTTTGCCCATTTACAAAAAGCTGACCTGACGATCATAGATGATTGTAAAGGGATTTATCTTGCGTAACGGGCTATATTACCCTAAGAAATGACTTATGGATTGGGTGTCAACACTCAGTTAAAAATCCCTTGCCTCCCCCTTTTCCTAATGATTGCAAAACTTAATAAATCAAAACTAAAAAGTGCACACAATCCCTAAACAATACAGTCACACTTTGGAATTATCACTCTCTACAATTGTCCATTGTGCATTTCCATTTTAGTTATACTCTTTTTTATTAAATCAAAACTTTGTGTTTTTGCTCTCCCTTCATCCCGTAAACCAAAAAGGCAAATAGATCACAACAAAATGAAAATTTTAGAGTTTATGTATAGATAAAATTTTAAACAATAACAAATGTAAGTAAAGAAAATTTCTTCACACACTTCAAATGAACACAAAAGTTTTATTGTCCAAGTTTGGGAAATTCCACTAGTTCAATCCTAACAACTTGGAATTTTATCAGAAAGAGATTTCTTCCACGCTTGCTTTAAAAATGGATCTGCAAGCTTGAAAAATGTTGAAGGTGCGAATCAACTATGGATCCAAACCATTTAAAGAGAATAAAAAATGCTCATTAAATTCTCAAGTGAACGTGCAGTGGGATATTTACCCGAGTCAAACATGCTATTATTTTTCCCATTTGCAATAAGCTGACCTAACATTCATAAATGATTGTAAAGTGATTTATCATGCGTAACAGGCTATATTACAATAAGAAATTACTTATGCATTGGGAGTCAAGACTCAGTTAAAAATCCCCCGCCTCCCCCTTTTCTTCATGATTGCAAAACCTGATATATAAAAACTAGAAAATGCTTACAATCCCAAAAAATTACAGACACTCTTTGCAATTATCTCTCTCTACATTTGTGGATTGTGCATTTCAATTTTAGTTGTACACTTTTTTCTTGAATCAAAACTTTTAGTTTCGCTCTCCCTTTATCCCGTAAACAAAAAAGGCAAATAGATCACAAAAAAATGAAAATTTTAGAGTTGATGAATGGAAAAAATTTAAAACAATTACTAATGTAAGTAAAGAAATTTTTTCACACACCACAAAAGAACTCAAAAGTATTGTTGTCCTAGTTTGGGAAATTCCAATAGTTCAACCCTAACAGCTTTGAATTTTATAAGAAAGAGATTTCATCGACACATGCTTTAAAAATGGATATGCGTGCTTGAAACATGTTAAAGATGCAAATCACCTATGGATCCAAACATTTTCAAGAGAATGACAAACGCTCATTAAATTCTCAAGTGAACGTGCAGTGGGATATTTACCTGAGTCAAAGAAGCAATTATTTTGCCCATTTACAAAAAGCTGACCTAACGATCATAGATGATTGTAAAGTGATTTATCATGCATAATGGGCTATATTACCCTAAGAAATGACATCTGGATTGGGAGTCAACACTCAGTTAAAAATCCCCCGCCTCCCCCTTTTCCCGACGATTGCAAAACCTGATATATAAAAACTAAAAAGAGCTTACAATCCCAAAAAATTACAGACACTCTTTGGAATTATATCTCTCTACATTTGTGAAATGTGCATTTCCATTTTAGATGTACTCTTTTTTCTTAAATCAAAACTTTTAGTTTTCGCTCTCCCTTCATCCCGTAAACCAAAAACGTAAATAGATCACAACAAAATGAAAATTTCAGAGTTTTTGTATGGAAAAAATTTAAACAATAACAAATCTAAGTAAAGAATATTTATTCACACACCACAAATCAACACAAAAGTTTTGTTGTCAAAGTTTGGAAAATTCCAGTAGTTGTTGATCCTATCAGCTTGGAATTTTATAAGAAAGAGATTTCTTCCACACATGCTTTAAAAAGGGATATGCATGCTTGAAACATGTTAAAGATGCAAATCACCTACGGATCCAAACCTTTTAAAGAGAATAACAAATGCTCATTAAATTCTCAAGTGAACGTACGGTGGGATATTTACCCGAGTCAAACAAGCCATTATTTTTCCCATTTACAAAAACCTGACCTAATGATCATAGACGATTGTAAAGTGATTTATCATGCGAAACGGGCTATATTACCCAAAGAAATGATTTATGGATTGGGAGTCAACACTCAGTTAAAAATCCCCTGTCTCTCCCTTTTCCCAATGATTGCAAAACCTGGTACATAAAAACTAAAATGTGCTTACAATCCCTAAATATTATAGGAAGTCTTTGGAATTATCTCTCGCTACATTTGTGCAATGTGCATTTCCAATTTAGATGTACTCTTTTTTCTTAAAACAAAACTTAGAGTTTTCGCTCTCCCTTCATCCCGTAAACCAAAAAGTTAAATATATCACAACAAAATGAAAATTTGAGTTGATGTCTGGAAAAAATTTAAAACAATAACAAATGTAAGTAAATAAAATTTATTCACACACCAAATATGAACACAAAAGTTTTGTTGTCCAAGTTTGGGAAATTCCACTAGATCTACCCTAAACAATTGGAATTTTATAAGAAAGAGATTTCTTCCACGCATGCTTTAAAAATGGATATGCATGCTTGAAACAAGTTAAAGATGCAAATAACCTATGGATCCAAACCTTTTAAAAAGAATAAAAAATACTCAATAAGTTTTCAAGTGAACGTTCGGTGGGATATTTACCCGAGTCAAACAAACTATTATTTTACCAATTTACAAAAAGCTGACCTAATGATCATAGATGATTGTAAAGTGATTTATCATGTGTAACGGGCTACATTACCCTTAGAATTGACTTATGGATTGGGAGTCAACACTTAGTTAAAAATCCCCCGCCTCCCTCTTTTCCCGACGATTGCAAAACTGGACATATAAAAACTAAAAAGAGCTTACAATCCGTAAAAATTATAGACACTCTTTGGAATTATCTCTCTCTACATTTGTGCATTGTGCATTTCCGTTTTAGATGTACTCTTTTTTCTTAAATCAAAACTTTTAATTTTCGCTCTCCCTTCATCCCGTAAACCAGAAAGGCAAATAGATCACAACAAAATAAAAATTTTAGAGTTTTTGTATGGAAAAAATTTAAACAATAAGAAATGTAAGTAAGGAAAATTTATTCACACATCACAAATAAACACAAAAGTTTTGTTGTCAAAGTTTGGGAAATTCCACTAGTTGTTGACGCTATCAGCTTGGAATTTTATAAGAAAGATATCTCTTCCTCACATGCTTTAAAAATGGATATGCATGCTTGAAACATGTTAAATATGCAAATCACCAATGGATCCAAACCTTTTAAAGAGAATAAAAAATGCTCATTAAATTCTCAAGTGAACGTGCGTTGGGATATTTATCCGAGTTAAACATGCCATTATTTTGCCCATTTACAAAAACCTGACCTAACGATCATAGACGATTATAAAGTGATTGATCATGGGAAACGGGCTATATTACCCAAAGAAATGACTTATGGATTGGGAGTCACCACTCAGTTAAAAATCCCCCGTCTCCCCCTTCTCTCAATGATTGGAAAACCTGATATATAAAAACTAAAATGTGCTTACAATCCCTAAATATTATAGGAAGTCTTTGGAATTATCTCTCGCTACATTTGTGCAATGTGCATTTCCAATTTAGATGTACTCTTTTTTCTTAAAACAAAACTTAGAGTTTTCACTCTCCCTTCATCCCGTAAACCAAAAAGTTAAATAGATCACAACAAAGTGAAAATTTGAGTTGATGTCTGGAAAAAATTTAAAACAATAACAAATGTAAGTAAAGAAAATTTATTCACACACCACAAATGAACACAAAAGTTTTGTTGTCCAAGTTTGGGAAATTCCACTAGATCAACCCTAAACACTTGGAATTTTATAAGAAAGAGATTTCTTCCACACATGCTTTAAAAATGGACATGCATGCTTGAAACATGTTAAAGATGCAAATAACATATGGATCCAAACCTTTTAAAAAGAATAAAAAATAATCAATAAGTTTTCAAGTGAACGTGCGGTGGGATATTTACCCGAGTCAAACAAGCCATTATTTTGACAATTTATACAAAGTTGACCTAATGATCATAGATGATTGTAAAGTGATTTATCATGCGTAACGGGCTACATTATCCTAAGAAATGACTTATGGATTGGGAGTCAACACTCAGTTAAAAATCCCCCGCCTCCCTCTTTTCCCGTCGATAGCAAAAACACACATATAAAAACTAAACATAGCTTACAATCCCTAAAAAATATAGACACTCTTTGGAATTATGTCTCTCCACATTTGTGCATTGTGCATTTTCATTTTAGATGTACTCTTTTTTCTTAAATCAAAACTTTTAGTTTTCGCTTTCCCTTTCTCCCGTAAACCAAAAAGGCAAATAGATCACAACAAAATGAAAATTTTAGAGTTTTTGTATGGAAAAATTTAAACAATAAAAAATGTAAGTAAAGAAAATTTATTGACACATCACAAATAAACACAAAAGCTTTGTTGTCCAAGTTTGGGAAATTCCACGAGTTGTTAACCCTAACAGCTTGGAATTATATAAGAAATAGATTTCTTCCACACGTGCTTTAAAAATGGATATGCATGCTTGAAAGATGTTCAAGATGAAAATCACCTCTGGATCAAAACCTTTTAAACAGAATAACAAACGCTCATTAAATTCTCAAGTGAACGTGCTATGGGATTTGTACCCGAGTAAAACAAGCAATTATTTTGCCAATTTACAAAAACTTGACCTAACGATCATAGATGATTGTAAAGTGATTCATCATGCATAACGGGCTCTATTACCCTAAGAAAAGACTTATGGATTGGGAGTCAACACTCAATTAAAAATCCCCCGCCTCCCCCTTTTCCTGACGATTGCAAAACCAGATATATAAATACTAAAAAGAGCTTACCATTCCTAAAAATTCTACACACTCTTTGGAATTATCTCTCTCTAGATTTGTGCAATGTGCATTTCCATTTTAGATGTATTCTTTTTTCTTAAATCAAAACTTTTAGTTTTCGCTCTCCCTTCATCCCGTAAACCAAAAAGGCAAATAGATCACAACAAAATGAAAATTTTAGAGTTTTTGAATCGAATAAATTTCAATAATAACAAATGTAAGTAAAGAAAATTTATTCACACACCACAAATGAACACAAAAGTTTTGTTGTCCAAGTTTGGGAAATTCCACTAGTTGTTGACCCTAACAGCTTGGAAGTTTATCAGAAATAGATTTCTTCCACACATGCTTTAAAAATGGATATGCATGCTTGAAACATGTTAAAGATCCAATTCACCTATGGATCCAAACCTTTTAAAGAGAATAACAAATGCTCAATAAATTCTAGAGTGAACGTGCGGTGGGATTTTTACCCGAGCCAAACAAGCCATTATTTTGTGCTTTTATGAAAAGCTGACCTAATGATCATACACGATTGTAAAGTGATTTATCATGCGTAACGGGCTATATTACCGAAAGAAATGACTTATTGATTGGGACTCAACACTCTATTAAAAATCCCCCATCACGCCCTTTTACCGATGATTGCAAAACCTGATATATAAAAACTAAAAAGAGCTTACAATCCCTAAAAATTATAGACACTCTTTGGAATTATCTCTCGCTACATTTGTGCATTGTGCATATCCATTTTGGATGTACTCTTTTTTCTTAAATCAAAACTTAGAGTTTTTGCTCTCCCTTCATCCCGTAAACCAAAAAGGCAAATAGATCACAACAAAATGAAAATTTGAGTTTAGGTCTGGAAAAAATTTAAAACAATAACAAATGTAAGTAAAGAAAATTTATTCACACACCACAATTGAACACAAAAGTTTTTTTGTCCAAGTTCCGGAAATTCCACTAGTTGTTGACGCTAACAGCTTGGAATTTATAAGAAAGAGATTTCTTCCAGGCATGCTTTAAAAATGGATATGCAAGCTTGAAAAATGTTAAAGGTGCAAATAATCTACGGATCCAAACCATTTAAAGAGAATAACAAACGCTCATTAAATTCTCAAGTGAATGTGCAGTGGGATATTTACCCGAGTCAAACATGCCATTATTTTGCCCATTTACAATAAGCTGACCTAATGATCATAGATGATTGTAAAGTGAATAATCTTGCATAACGGGCTATATTACCCTAGGAAATTAATTATGGATTCGGAGTCAACACTCAGTTAAAAATCCCCCGCCTCCCCCTTTTCCCGACATTTTCAAAACTGGATATATAAAAATTAAAAAGAGCTTACAATCCCTAAAAATAACAGTCACTCTTTGGAATTATCTCTCTCTAGATTTGACTATTGTGCATTTCCATTTTAGATGTACACTTTTTTCTTAAATCAAAACTTTGAGTTTTCACACTCCCTTCATGCCATAACTAAAATAAAATTTTAGAGTTTATGTATGGAAAAAATTTAAAACAATGACAAATGTAACTAAGGAAAATTTATTCACACACCGCAAATGAATTCAAAAGTTTTGTTGTCCAAGTTTTGGAAATTCCACTAGTTGTTGTCCCTAACACTTTGAATTTTATAAGAAAGAGATTTCTTCCACACATGCTTTAAAAATGGTATGCATGCTTGAAACATGTTAAAGATGCAAATCACCTATGGATCCAAAACTTGTAAAGAGAATAACAAACGCTCATTAAATTCTCAGGTGAACGTGCGGTGGGATATTTACCTGAGTCAAACCAGTCATTATTTTGCCCATTAAAAAAAAGCTGACCTAACGATCATAGATGATTGTAAAGTGATTTATCATGCGTGACGGGCTATATTACCCTCAGAAATGCATTATGGATTGGGAGGCCACACTCAGTTAAAAATCCCTTGCGTCCCCCTTTTCCCGACGATTGAAAAACCTGATATTTAAAAACTAAAAAGAGCTTACAATCCCTAAAAGTTATAGAAAATCTTTGGAATTATCTCTTTCCAAATTTGTGTATTGTGCATTTCCATTTTAGATGTACACTTTTTTCTTAAATCACAACTTTTAGTTTTCGCTCTCCTTTCATCCCGTAAACAAAAAAGGAAAATAGATCACCAAAAAAATGAAAAGTTTAGAGTTGATGAATGTTAAAAAATTTTAAAAAAATAACAAATGTAAGGAAAGAAAATTTTTCACACACCAAAAATGAACACAAAAGATTTGTTGTCCAAGGTTGAGAAATTCCACTAGTCCAACCCTAATAGCTTTGAATTTTATAAGATAGCGATTTCATCCACACATGCTTTAAAAATGGATATGCATGAATGCTTGAAACATATTAATGATGCAAATCACCTATGGATCCAAACCTTTTAAAGAGAAGAACAAATGCTCAATAAATTCTCAAGTGAACGTGCGGTGGGATATTTACCTGAGTCAAACAAGCCATTATTTTGCCCATTTACAAAAAGCCGACCTAACGATCATGGATGATTGTAAAGTGATTTATCATGCGTAACGGGCTATATTACCCTAAGAAATGACTTATGGATTGGGAGTCAACACTCAGTTAAAAATCCCCGCCTCCCCCTTTTCCCGACGATTGCAAAACCTGATATATAAAAACTAAAAAGAGCTTTCAATCCCTAAAAACTACAGACACTCTTTGGAATTATCTCTCTCTATATTTGTGCATTGTGCATTTTCATTTTAGATGTAGTCTTTTTTCATAAATAAAAATTTTGAGTTTTCGCTCTCCCTTCATCCCGTAAACCAAAAAGGCAAAAAGATCACAACCAAATGAAAATTTTAGAGTTTATGAATGAAAAAATTAAAAAAAAAACAAATTTTGGAAAAGAAAATTTATTCACACACCACTAATGAGGAGAAAAGTTTTGTTGCCCAAGTTTGGGAAATTCTACTAGTTAATCCCTAATAGCTTGGAATTTTATAACAAAGAGATTTCTTCCACACATCCTTTAAAAATGAATATGGATGCTTAAGACATGTTAAATATGCAAATCACCTATGGATCCAAACATTTTAAAGAGATTAAAAAATGCTCATTAAATTCTCAAGTGAATGTGCGGTGGGATATTTACCCGAGTCAAAAAAGCCATTATTTTTCCCATTTACAAAACGCTGACCTCACGATCATAGATGTTTGTAAAGTGATTTATCATGCGTAACGGGCTATATTACCCTAAGAAATGACTTATGGATTGGGAGTCAACACTCAGTTAAAAATCCCCTGCCTCCCTCTTTTCCCGATGATTGAAAAACCTCTTAAATCAAAACTAAAAAGTGCGCACAATCCCTAAATATTACAACCACTCTTGGGAATTATCTCTCTCTACATTTGTCCATTGTGCATTTCCATTTTAGATATACTCTTTTTTCTTAAATCAAAACTTTGAGTTTCGCTCTCCCTTCATCCCGTAAACCAAAAAGGTTAATAGATCACAACAAAATGAAAATTTTAGAGTCTATGTATGGAAAAATTTTAAAACAATAAAAAATGTAAGTAAAGAAAATTTATTCACAAAACCCAAATGAACACAAAAGTTTTGTTGTCCAAGTTTGGGAAATTCCACTAGTTGTTGACCCTAACAGCTTAGAATTTTGTAAGAAAGAGATTTCTTCCACACATGCTTTAAAAACGGATAAGCATGTTTGACACATGTTAAAGATGCAAATCACCTATGGACCCAAAACTTTTAAAGAGAATAACAAACACTCACTAAATTCTCATGTGAACGTGTGGTGCGATATTTACCTGAGTCAAACAAGCCTTTATTTTTCCCATTTGTAAAAAGCTGACTTAACGATCATAGATCATTGTAAAGTGATTTATCATGCGTAACGGGATATATTACCCTAAGAAATGACATATGGATTGGGAGTCAACACTGTTAAAAATCCCCTGCCTCCCCCTTTTCCCAACGATTGCAAAACCTGATATATAAAAACTAAAAAGAGCTTACAATCCCTAAAAATTATAGACACTCTTTGGAATTATCTCTATCTTCATTTGTGCATTGTGAATTTCCTTTTTAGATGTACACTTCTTTCTTAAATCAAAACTTTTAGTTTTCACTCTCCCTTCACCCCGTAAACAGAAACGACAAATAGATCACAAAAAAATGAAAGTTTTTAGAGTTTATGAATGGAAAAAATTTAAAAAAATAACAAATGTAAGTAAAGAAAATTTATTCACATACCACAAATGAACACAAATGTTTTGTAGTCCAATTTTGGAAAATTCCACTAGTTCAACTCTAACAGCTTGGAATTTTATAAGAAAGAGATTTCATCCACACGTGCTTTAAAAATTGATATGCAAGCTTGAAAAATGTTAAAGGTGCAAATCAACTACGGATCCAAACCTTTTACAGGGAATAACAAACGCTCATTAAATTCTCAAGAACGTGCGGTGGGATATTTACCTAAGTCAAACATGCTATTATTTTTCCCATTTACAATAAGCTGACCTAACGATCATAGATGATTGTAAAGTGATTTATCATGCATAATGGGCTATATTACCCTAAGAAATGACATATGGATTTGGAGTCAACACTCAGTTAAAAATCCCATGCCTCCCCCTTTTCTCGACAATTGCAAAACCTAATATACAAATACTAGAAAGTGCTTACAATCCCTTAAAATTACAGACTCTCTTTAGAATTATCTCTCTCTACTTTTGTGCATTGTGCATTTCCATTTTAGATGTACTATTTTTTTTTAAATCAAAACTTTGAGTTTTCGCTCTCCCTTCATCCCGTAAACCAAAAAGGCAAATAGATCACAACAAAATCAAAATTTTTGAGTTTATGTACGGAAAAAATTTAAAACAATAATTAATTTACATAAAGAAAATTTATGCACACACCACAAATGAACACAAAAGTTTGTTGTCCAAGTTTGGCAAAATCCACTAGTTCAACCCTATCAGCGTGGAATTTTATAAGAAAGATATTTCTTCCACACATGCTTTAAAAATGGATATGCATGCTTGAAATATGTTCAAGATGCAAATCACCTATGGAACCAAGCCTTTTGAAGAGAATAACAAACAATCATTAAATTCTCAAGTGAACGTGCAGTGGGATATTTACCCAAGTCAAACAAGCCATTCTTTTGCCCATTTACAAAAAGCTGACCTAACGATCATAGATGATTGTAAAGTAATTTATCATGCGTAACGGAATATATTACCCAAAGAAATGACTTATGGATTGGGAGTCAACACTCGGCTAAAAATTCCCCACCTCCCCCTTTTCCCGACGATTGCAAAACCATATATAAAAATTAAAAAGAGCTTACAATCCCTAAAAATTACAGATAGTCTTTGGAATTATCTCTCTCTAAATTTGTGAATTGTGCATTTCCATTTTATATGTACTCTTATTTCTTAAATCAAAACTTTGAGTTTTCGCTCTCCCTTCATCCCGTAAACAAAAAAGGCAAATAGATCACAACAAAATGAAAATTTTAGAGTTTTTGTTTGGAAAAAATTTAAAACAATAACAAATGTAAGTAAAGAAAATTTATTCACACACCACAAATGAACACAAAATTTTGTTGTCCAAGTTTGGGAAATTCCACTAGTTGTTGACCTTAACAGCTTGGAATTTTATAAGAAAGAGATTTCTTCCACACATGCTTTAAAAATGGATATGCATGCTTCAAATAGTTTAAAGATGCAAATCACCTATGGATCCAAACCTTTTAAAGAGAATAACAAACGCGCATTAATGGGCCTATTATGCTAAAGCTGACCTAATGAAGATAGATGATTTTAAAATGATTTTTCATGCGTAATGGGCCATATTATGCTAAGAAATGACATATGGATTGGGAGTCAACACTCAGTTAAAAATCCTCTGCCTCTCCCTTTTCTTGACGATTTCAAAACTAAATAAATTAAAACTAAAAAGAGCTCACAATCCGTAAATATTACAGTCACTCTTTGGAATTATCTCTCTCTACATTTGTCCATTGAGCATTTCCATTTTAGATATACTCTTTTTTCTTAAATCAAAACTTTGAATTTTTTCTCTCCCATCACCCTGTAAACCAAAAAGGCAAATCGATCATTACAAAATGAAAATTTTAGAGTTTATGTATGGAAAAAATTTAAAAAAAAAACAAATGTAAGTAAAGAAAATTTCTTCACATACCACAAATGAACACAAAAGTTTTGTCGTCCAAGTTTTGGAAATTCCACTAGTTCAACCATAACAGCTTGGAATTTTATAAGAAAGAGATTTCTTCCACGCATGCTTTAAAAATGGATATGCAATCTTGAAAAATGTTAAAGGTGAAAATCGACTACGGATCCAAACCTTTTAAAGAGAATAAAAAACACTCATTAAATTCTCAAGTGAACGTGCGATGGGATATTTACCCGAGTCAAACAAGCCATTATTTTGCCCATTTACAAAAAGCTCACCTAACAATCATAGATGAGTGTAAAGTGATTTTTCATGCGTAACGGCCTATAATACCCTAAGAAATTACTTATTTATTGGGAGTCAACACTCAGTTAAAAATCCCCCGCCTCCCCCTTTTCCCGACGATAGCAAAACTTGATATATAAAAACTATAAAGAGATTACAATCCCTAAAAATTACAGACACCCTTTGGAATTATCTCTCTCTACATTTGTGCATTGTGCATTTTAGATGTACTCTTTTTTCTGAAATCAAAACTTTGAGTTTTCGCTCTCTCTTCATCCCGTAAACCAAAAAGGCAAATAGATCACAAAAAAATGAAAATTTTAGAATTTATGTATGAAAAAAATTTAAAACAATAACAAATGTAAGTGAAGAAAATTTTTCACACACCACAAATGAACACAAAAGTTTTGTTGTCCAAGTTTGGGAAATTCCACTAGTTCAACCCTAACGGCTTGGAATTTTATTAGAAAGAGATTTCTTCCACACATGCTTTAAAAATGGATTTGCAAGCTTGACACATGTTCAAGATGCAAATCTCCTACGGATCCAAACCTTTTAAAGAGAATAACAAACGCTCATTAAATTATCAAGTGAACGTGCGGTGGTATTTTTACCCGAGTCAAACAAACCAGTCTTTGCACATTTACAAAAAGCTGACCTAACGATCATAGATGATTGTAAAGTGATTTATGATGCGTAACGGGCAATATTACCCTAAGAAATGACTTATGGATTCAGAGTCAACACTCAGTTAAAAATCCCCCGACTCCTGCTTTTCTCGACGATTGCGAAACCTGATATATAAATCTAAAAAGAGCTTACAATCCCTAAAAATTAGAGGGACTCCTTGGAATTATCTCTCTCTACATTTGTGCATTGTTCATTTCCAAATTAGATGAATTCTTTTTTCTTAAATCAAAACTTTGAGTATTCGCTCTCCCTTCATCCCATAAACCAAAAAGGCAAATAGGTCACACAAAAATAAAAATTTTAGAGTTTATATATGGAAAAAATTTAAAAAAATAATAATTTTTAAGTAAATAAAATTTATTCACACACCACAAATGAACAAAAAATTTTTTTGTCCAAGTTCGGGAAATTCCACTAGTTCCCCCCTAACAGCTTGGAATTTTATAAAAAAGAGACTTCTTCAACACATGCTTTAAAAATGGACATGCATGCTTGAAACATGTTAAAGATGCAAATCACCTTTGGATCCAAACCTTTTAAAGAGAATAAAAAACGGTCATTAAATTCTCAAGTGAACGTGCTGTGGGATATTTACCCGAGTCAAATAAGCCATTATTTTGCCCATTTACAAAAGCTGACCTAACGATCATAGATGATTGTAAAGTGATTTATCATGTGTAATGGGCTTTGTTACCCTAAGAAATGACTTATGGATTGGGAGTCAACACTCAGTTAAAAATCCCCCACCTCCCCTTTTTCCCGACGATTGCAAAACCTTTTATATAAAAACTAAAAAGAGCTCACAAACCCTAAAAATTACAGACACGCTTTGGAATTGTCTCTCTCTACATTTGTGCATTGTGCATTTCCATTTTAGATGTACACTTTTTTCTTAAATCAAAAATTTGAGTTTTTGCTCTCACCTCATCCCGTAAACGAAAAAGGCAAATAGATCACAACAAAATGAACATTTTAGAGTTTATGCCTGGAAAAATTTTAAAAAATAAAAAATGTGAGTAAAGAAAATTTATTCACACACCACAAATTAACACAAAAGTTTTGTTGTCCAAGTTTTGGAAATTCCACAAGTTGTTGACCCCAACAGCTTGGAATTTTATAAGAAAGAGATTTCTTCCACACATGCTTTAAAACTGGATATGCATGCTTGAAACATGTTAATGATTCAAATGACCTTTGGATCCAAACCTTTTAAAGAGATTAACAAACGCTCATTAAATCCTCAAGTAAACGTGTGGTGGGATATTTACCCGAGTCAAACAAACCATTATTTTGCCCATTTACAAAAGGTTGACCTAACAATCAAAGATGATTGTAAAGTGATTTTGTCATGCGTAACGGGCAATATTACCCTAAGAAATGACTTATGGATTGGGGGTCAACACTCAGTTAAAAATCCCCCATCTCCCCCTTTTCCCGATAGTTGCAAAACCTGATATATTTAAAAACTAAAAAGAGCTTACATTCCCTAATAATTACTGTCACGCTTAGGAATTATCTCTCTCCACATTTGTGAATGTGCATTTCCATTTTAGATGTAATCTTTTTTCCTAAATCAAAACTTTGAGTTTTCGCTCTCCCTTCATCCCTTAAATGAAAAAGGTGAATAGATCTCAACAATTGAAAATTTTAGAGTTTTTGTACAGAAAAAAATTAAAACAATAATAAATGTAAGTAAGGAAAATTTATTCACACACCACAAATGAACACAAAACTTTTGTTGTCCAAGTTTGGGAAATTCCTCTAGTTGTTGACCCTAACAACTTGGAATTTTATAAGAAAGTGATTTCTTCCACACATGCTTTAAAAATGGATATGCATGCTTGAAACATGTTAAAGATGCAAATCACCTATGGATCCAAACCTTTTAAAGAGATTAACAAATTCCCAATAAATTCTCAAGTGAACGTGCGGTGGGATATTTACCCGAGTCAAAGAAGCCATTATTTTGCCCATTAAAAAAAAGCTGACATAACAATCATAGATGACTGTAAAGTGATTTATCATCTATAATGGGCGATATTACCCAAAAAATGACTTATGGATTGGGAGTCAACACTCAGTTAAAAATCCCCCGCCTCCCCCATTTCCTGACGATTGCAAAACCAGATATGTAAAAAGTAAAAAGAGCTCACAGTCGCTAAAAATTATAGACAATATTTGGAATTATGTCTCTCTACATTTGTTCATTCTTCATTTTCATTTTAGATGTACTCTTTTTTTCTTAAATCAAAACGTTGAGTTTTTCGCTCTCCGTTCATCTCATAAACCAAACAAGCAAATAGATCACAACAAAATGAAAATTTTAGAGTTTAAGTTTGGAAAAAATTTAAAACAATAACAAATGAAAGTAAAAAAATTTATTCACACACCACAAATGAATGCAAAAATTTTGTTCTCCAACTTTGGGAAATTCCACTTGTTCAACCCTAACTGCTTGGAATTTTATAAGAAAAAGATTTCTTCCAGACATGTTTTAAAAATGGATATGCATGCTTGAAACATGTTAAAGATGCAAATCAGCTATGGATCCAAACCTTTTAAAGAGAATAACAAACTCTCATTAAATTATCAAGTTGACGTGCTGTGGGATATTTACCCGAGTCAAACAACCATAATTTTGCCCATTTACAAAAAGCTGACCTAACGATCATAGATGATTGTAAAGTGATTTATCATGCGTAAAGGGCTATATTACCCTAAGAAATGACTTATGGATTGGGACTCAACACTTAGTTAAAAATCCCCTGCCTCCCCCATTTCCCGACGATTGCAAAACCTGATATATAAAAACTAAAAAGAGTTTACAATCCTTAAAAATTACTGACACTTTTTGTACTTATCTTTCTCTACATTTGTGCATTGTGCATTTCCATTTTAGATGTACACTTTTTTCTTCAATCAAAACTTTGAGTTTTCGCTCTCCCTTCGTCCCGTAAACCAAAAAGGCAAATAGATCTCATCAATAAGAAAATTTTAGAGTTTATTTATGGAAAAAATTTAAAACAATAACTAATGTAAGTAAAGAAAATTTATTCACACACCACAAATGAACACAAAAGTTTTGTCGTCCAAGTTTTGGAAATTCCACTAGTTGTTGACCCTAATAGCTTGGCATTTTGTAAGAAAGAGATTTCTTCCATACATGCTTTAAAAATGGATATGCAAGCTTGAAACATGTTAAAGATGCAAATCACCTAAGGATCCAAACATTTTAAATAGAATAACAAACGCTCATTAAATTATCAAGTGAACGTGCGGTGGGATATTTACTCGAGTCAAACAAGCCATTATTTTGCCCATTTACAAAAAGATGACCTCACGATCATAGATAATTGTAAAGTGATTTATCATGCGTAATAGGCTATATTACCCAAAGAAATGACTTATGGATTCGGAGTCAACACTCAGTTAAAAATCCCCCGCCTCCCCCGTTTCTCGATGATCGCAAAACCTGATACATAAAAATTAAAAAAGCTTACAATCACTAAAAATTACAGACATTATTTGGAATTATCTCTCTCTACATTAGTGCATTGTGCATTTCCATTTTAGATGTATTATTTTTCTTTGATCAAAACTTTGAGTTTTCACTCTCCCTTCATCCCGTAGACAAAAAAGGCAAATAGATCACAATAAAATGAAAATTTTAGAGTTTATGTATCGAAAAAAAATTAAAACAATAAAAAATATAGGTAAAGAACATTTATTCACACACCACAAATGAACACAAAAGTTTTGTTGTCTAAGTTTTGGAAATTCAACTAGCTCAACCCTAACAGCATGGAATTTTATAAGAAAGAGATTTCTTCCACACATGTTTTAAAAATGGATATGCATTTTTGAAACATGTTAAATATGCAAATCACCTATGGATCCAAACCTTTTAATGAGAATAACCAAGGCTCATTAAATTTTCAAGTGAACATGCGGTGGGATATTTACTCGAGTCAAACAACCATTATTTTGCCCATTTAGAAAAAGCCGACCTAACGATCATAGATGAATGTAAAGTGATTTATCATGCGTAAGGGGCTATATTACCATAAGAAATGACTTATGGATTGGGTGTCAACACTCATTTAAAAATCCCTCACTTCCCCCTTTTCCCGACGATTGCAAAACCTGATATATAAAAACTCAAAACAGCTTACAATCCCAAAAATTCTAAACACTCTTTGGAATTATCTCTCTCTACATTTTTGCATTTTGCATTTCCAATTTAGAAGTACTCTTTTTTCTTCAATCAAAACATTGAGTTTTCGCTCTCCCTTCATCCCGTAAACCAAAACGGCAAATAGGTCACAACAAAATGAAAATTTTAGAGTTTATGTACGGAAAAATTTAAAAGAATAAAAAATGTAAACAAAGAAAATTTATTCACACACCACAAATGAACACAAAAGTTTTGTTGTCCATGTTTGGGAAATTCCACTAGATGTTGACCCTAACAGCTTCGAATTTTATAAGAAAGAGATTTCATCCACACATCCTTTAAAAATGGATATGCTTGCTTGAAACATGTTAAAGATGCAAACGACCGTTGGATCCAAACCTTTTAATGAGAACAACAAACGCTCATTAAAATCTCAAGTGAATGTGTGGTGGCATATTTACCCGAGTCAAACAAGCCTTTATTTTGCCCATTTACAAAAAGCTAACCTAAAAATCATAGATGATTCTAAAGTGATTTATCATGTGTAACGGCCTAAATTACCCAAAGAAATGACTTATGGATTGGGAGTCAACACTCAGCTAAAATCCCCTGCCTCCCCCTTTTCCAGACGATTGCAAAACCTGATATATAAAAAGAAAAAAGAGCTCACAATCCCTAAAAATGACAGACACTCTTTGGAATTCTCTCTCTACATTTGTGCATTGTGCATTTCCATTTTAGATGTACACTTTTTTCTTCAATCAAAACTTTGATTTTTCACTCTCCCTTCATCCCGAAAACAAAAAAGGCAAATAGATCACAACAAAATGAAACTTTTAGAGTTTATGTATGAAAAAATTTTAAAACAACAACAAATGTAAGTAAAAAAATTTTATTCACACACCACAATTGAACACAAAAGTTTTGTTGTACGAGTTTGGGAAATTCCACATGTTCAACCCTACAGCTCGGAATTTTATAAGAAAGAGATTTCATCCACACATGCTTTAAAAATGGTTATGCATGCTTGAAATATGTTAAAGATGCAAATCACCTATGGATCCAAACCTTTTAAAGAGAATAACAAACGCTCATTAAATTCTGAAGTGAACATGATGTGGGATATTTACCCGAGTCAACACAACCATTATTTTTCCCATTTACAAAAAGCTGACCTAACGATCATAGTTGATTGTAAAGTGATTTATCATGCGTAACGGGCTATATTACCCTAAGAAATGACTTATCCATAGGGAGTCAACACTCAGTTAAAAATCCCCCACCTCCCCCTTTTCCTGACGATTGCAAAAACTGATATATAAAAACTAAAAGGAGCTCACAATCCCTAAAAATTGCAGACACTCTTTGGAATTATCTCACTCTACATTTGTGCTTTGTGCATTTCCATTTTAGATGTACTCTTTTTTCTTCAATTAAGTTTTCACTCTCCCTTCATCCCGTAAACCAAAAAGGCAAATAGATCACAACAAAATGAAAATTTTAGAGATTATGTATGGAAAAAAATTAAAACAATAAAAAAATTAAGTAAAAAAATTTATTTACACGCTACAAATGAACACAAAAGTTTTGTTGTCCAAGTTAGTGAAATTTCACTACTTCAACCCTAACTGCTTGGAATTTTATAAGAAAGAGATTTCTTCCCCACATGCTTTAAAAATGAATATGCATGTTTGAAACATGTTAAAGATGCAAATAACCTATCGATCCAAAGATTTTAAATAAAATAACAAACGCTCATTAAATTCTCAAGTGAACGTGCTGTGCGATATTTACCCGAGTCAAACAAGCCATTAATTTCCCCATTTACAAGAAATTGACTTAACGATCATAGATGATTGTCAAGTGATTCATCATGCGTAACAGGCTATATTACCCTAAGAAATCCCTTATGGAATGGGAGTCAACACTCAGTTAAAAATCTCTCGCCTCCCCCTTTTCCCGACAGTTGCAAAACCTGAAATACAAAAACTATAAAGATCTCACAATCCCTAAAAATTAAAGACACTCTTTGGAATTAAATCTCTCTACATTTGTGCATTGTGTATTTCTATTTTAGATGTACTTTTTTTTTTTTTAAATCAAAACATTGAGTTTTCGCTCTACCTTCATCCCGTAAACAAAATAGACAAATAGATCACCACAAAATGAAACTTTTAGAGTATATGTATTGAAAATTTTTATAAAAATAACAAATGTAAGTAAAAAAAAAATTTTCACACACCACAAATGGACACAAAAGTTTTGATGTCCAAGTTTGGGAAATTCCACTAGTTCCACCCTAACGGCTTGGAAGTTTATAAGAAAGCGATTTCATCCACACATGCTTTAAAAATGGATATGCATGCTTGAAACATGTTAAAGTTGCAAATCACCTATGGATCCGAACCTTTTAAAGAGAATAACAAACGCTCATTAAATTATCAAGTGAACGTGTTGTGCGATATTTACTCGAGTCAAACAAGCCATTATTTTCCCCATTTATAAAAAGTTGACTTAACGATCATAGATGATTGAAAAGTGATTTATCTTGCATAACGGGCTATATTACCCTAAGAAATCACTTATGGAATGGGAGTCTACACTCAGTTAAAAATCCCCCGCCTCCCCTTTTTCCCGACGGTTGCAAAAGCAGATATACAAAAACTAAAAATATCTCCCAATTCCTAAAAATTACAGACACTCTTTGGAATTATGTCTCTCAACATTTGTGTATTGTGCATTTCCATTTTAGATGTACTGTTTTTTTTTTATATCAAAACATTGAGTTTTCACTCTCCCTTCATCCCGTAAGCAAAATAGGCAAATTGATCGCAACAAAATGAAACTTTTAGAGTTTATGTATGGAAAAATTTTATAACAATAGCAAATGTAAGTGAAAAAAAATTTATTCACACACCACAAATGGACACAAAAGTTTTGTTGTCCAAGTTTGGGAAATTCGACTAGTTCCACCCTAACGGCTTGGAATTTTATAAGAAAGCGATTTCATCCACACATGCTTTAAAAATGGATATGCATACTTGAAACATGTTAAAGATGCAAATCACCTATGGATCCGAACCTTTTAAAGAGAATAACAAACGCTCATTAAATTCTCAAGTGAACGTGTTGTGGGATATTTACTCGAGTCAAATGACCATTATTTTGCCCATATACAAAATGCTGACCTAACGATCATAGATGATTGTAAAGTGATTTATCATGCGTAACGGGATATATTACCCTAAGAAATGAGATATGGATTGGGAGTCAACACTCAATTAAAAATCCCCCACCTCCCCCTTTTTTCGACAATTGCAAAACCTGATATATAAAAACTAAAAAAAGCTTAAAATCCCTAAAAATTATAGACACTCTTTGGCTTTATCACTCTCTACATTTATGCATTGTGTATTTCCTTTTTAGATGTACTCTTTTTTCTTCAATCAAAACTTTGAGTTTTCTTTTTCCCTTCATCCCGTAAACCAAAAAGGCCAATAGCTCACAACAAAATGAAACTTTTAAAACAATAAAAAATGTAACTATAGAAAATTCATTCACACACCACAAATAAACACGAATGTTTTGTTGTCAAAGTTTGGGAAATTCCACTAGTTGTTTACCCTAACAGATTGGAATTTTATAAGAAAGAGATTTCTTCCACACATGCTTTAAAAATGGATATGCATGCTTGAAACATGTTAAAGATGCAAATCACCTACCGATCCAAACCTTTTAAAGAGAATAACAAACGATCATTAAATTATCAAGTGAATGATCGGTGGCATATTTACTCGAGTCAAACAAGCCATTATTTTGCCCATTTACAAAAAGCTGACCTAACAATCATAGATGATGGAAAAGTCATTTTGTCATGCGTAACGGGCTATATTACCCTAAGAAATGACTTATAGATTGGGAGTCAACACTTATTTAAAAATCCCCCACCTCCCCCTTTTCCCGACGATTGCAAAATCTGATATATAAATAATGAACAGAGCTCACAATCCCTAAAATTTATAGACTCTCTTTGCAATTATCTCTCTCTACATTTGTGCACTGTGCATTTCCATTTTAGATCTACTCTTTTTTCTTAAATCAAAACTTTGAGTTTTCGTTCTCCCTTCATCCCGTAAACCAAAAAGGTAAATAGATCACAACAAAATGAAAATTTTAGAGTTTATGTATGGAAAAAATTTTAAAAAATAACAAATCTAACTAAAGAAAATTTATTCACACACCACAAATGAACACAAAAGTTTTGTTGACCAAGTTCGGGAAATTCTAGCAGTTATTGAGCCTAACAGCTTGGAATTTTATAAGAAAGATATTTCTTCCACACTTGCTTTAAAAATGGATATGCATGCTTGAAACATGTTAAAGACAAAAATCACCTACGGATCCAAACCTTTTAAAGAGAATAACAAATGCACATTAAACTATCAAGTGAACGTGCGGTGGGACATTTACATGAGTTAAATAAGTCATTATTTTGCCCATTCACAAAAAGCTAACCTAACGATCAAAGAAGATTGTAAAGTGATTTCTCATGCGTAACAGGCTATATTACCCTAAGAAATGACCTATGGATTGAAAGTCAACACTCAGTTAAAAATCCCCCGCCTCCCCCTTTTCCTGACGATTGCAAAACCTGATATAGAAAAACTAAAAAGAGCTCAGAATCCCTTAAAATTAGAGACACTCTTTGGAATTATCTCTCTCTACAATAGTGAATTGTGCATTTCCATTTTAGATGTACTCTTTTTTCTTCAATCAAAACACTAAGTTTTCGTTTTGCCTTCATCCCGGAAACCAAAAAGGCAAATAGATCACAACAAAATGAAAATTTGAGAGTTTATGTATGGAAAAAATTTAAAACAATAACAAATGTTAGTAATGAAAATTTATTCACACACCACAAATGAACACAAATGTTTTGTTGTCCAAGTATGGGAAATTCCACTAGTTCAATCCTAACAACTTGGAATTTTAAAGAAAGAGATTTCTTCCACACATGCTTTAAAAATGGATATGCATGCTTTAAACATGTTAAATATGAAAATCACCTATGGATCCAAACCTTTTAAACAGAATAACAAATGCTCATTAAATTCTCAAGTGAACGTGCGGTGGGATATTTGCCCGAGTCAAACAAGCCAATATTTTGCCCATATACATAAAGCTGACCTAATGATCATAGATTATTGTAAAGTGATTTATCATGCATAACGGGCTATATTACCCTAAGAAATCTCATATGGATAGGGAGTGAGCACTCAATTAAAAATCCCCTGCCTCCCCCTTTTCTCGACGATTGCAAAACCTGATATACAAAAACTAAAAAGAGCTCACAATCCCTAAAAATTACAGACACTCTTTGGAATTATGTCTCTCTACATTTGTGCATTGTACATTTCTATTTTAGATGCACTCTTTTTTCTTAAATCAAAACTTTGAGTTTTCGCTCAACCTTCATCCCCTAAACCAAAAACGCAAATAGATCAGAACAAAATGAAAATTTTACAGTTTACGTATGGAAAAAATTTAATACAATCTCAAATGTAAGTAAATAAAATTCATTCACACACCACAAATGAACACAAAATTTTTCTTTTCCAAGTTTGGGAAATTCCACTAGTTCAACCCTAACAACTTGGAATTTTATAAGAAAGAGATTTCTTCCACACATGCTTTAAAAATGGATATGCATGCTTGAAACATGTTAAAGATTCAAATAACCTATCGATCCAAACCTTTTAATGAGAATAACAAACGTTCATTAAATTCTTAAGTGAACATGCAGTGGGATATTTACCCGATTCAAACAACCATTATTTTGCCCATTTACAAAAAGCTGACCTAATGATCATAGATGATTGTAAAGTGAATTATCAGGCGTAACGAGCTATATTTACCTAAGAAATGACTTCTGGATTGGGAGTCAACACTCAATTAAAAATCCCCCCCTCTCCCTCTTTTCCTGGTGATAGGAAAACCTGATATATAAAAACTAAAAAGAGCTTACAATGCCTAAAAATAAAAAAAACTTTTTGGAATTATGTCTCTCTACATTTGTGCATTGTGCATTTCCATTTTTTATGTAGTCTTTTTTCTTAAATCAAAACTTTGAGTTTTCGCTGAGCCTTCATCCCGTAAACCAAAATGGCAAATAGATCACATCAAAATGAAAATTTTGGAGTTTATGTATGGAAAAAAATTTAAAACAATAACAAATGCAAGTAAAGAAAATTTATCTACCCACCAGAAATGAACACAAATGTTTTGTTGTCCAAGTTTTGGAAATTTCACTAGTTCAACCATAAAAGATTGGAATTTTATAAGAAAGAGATTTCTTCCGCACATGCTTTAAAAAAGGATATGCATGCTTGAAACATGTTAAAATTGAAAATCACCTACGAATCAGAACCTTTTAAAGAGAAAAACAAACGCTCATTAAATTATCAAGAGAACGTGCGGTGGGACATTTACCTGAGTCAAACAAGATATTATTTTGCCCATTTACAATAAGCTGATCTTACAATCATTGATGATTGTAAACTGATTTATCATGTGTAACGGGCTATATTTCCCTAAGAAAAGACTTATGGATTGGGAGTCAACACACAGCTAAAAATCCCCTGCCTTCCCCTTTTCTTGATGATTGGTAAACGTGATATATAAAAACTAAAAAGAGCATACAATCCCTAAAAATTAAAAACACTCTTTAGAATTATCTCTCCCTACATTTGTGCATTGTGCATTTCCATTTCAGATGTACTCTTTTTTGTTAAATCAAAACTTTCAGTTTTCGCTATCCCTTCATCCACTAAACCAAAAAGGCAAAACGATCACAAGAAAATCAAAAAATTTAGAGTTTATGTATGGAAAAAGTTTTGAACAACAAGAAATGTAAGTAAGAAAATTTATTCAAAAACAACAAATGAAAACAAAAGTTTTGCTGTCCAAGTTTGGGAAATTCCACTAATTGTTGACCCTAACAGCTTGAAATTTTATAAGAAAGTGATTTCTTCCACACATGCTTGAAAAATGGATATGCAGGCTTGAAACATGTTAAAGATGCAAATCACATACGGATCCAAACCTTTTAAAGAGAATATTAAACGTTCATTAAATTCTCAAGTGATCGTGCGGTGGGATATTTACCCGAGTCAAACAAGCCATTATTTTGCCCATTAACAAAAAAATGACATAACGATCATAGATGATTGTAAAGTGATTTATCATGCCTAACGGGCTATATTACCCTAATAAATGACTTATGGATTGGGAGTCAACACTCAATTAAAAATCCCCCACCTCCCCCTTTTCCCGATGATTGCAAATCCTGATATACACACAAACAAAAAAGAGGTTATGATCCGTAAAAATTACAGAAACTCTTTGGAATTAAATCTCTCTACATTTGTGTGTTGTGCATTTCCATTTTAGATGTACTCATTTTTCTTAAATAAAAACTTTGAGTTTTCGCTCTCCCCTCATCCCGTAAACCAAAAAGGCAAATAGATCACAACAAAATGAAAATTTTAGAGTTTATTTATGGAAAAAATTTAAAACAATAACAAATGTAAGTAAAGAAATGTTATTCTCACACCAGAAATGAACACAAAAGTTTTGTTGTCCAAGTTTGGGAAATTCCACTAGTTCAACCCTAAAAACTTGGAATTTTATAAGAAAGAGATTTCTTCCACACATGCTTTAATTTGAAACATGCTAAATATGCAAATCACCTATGGATCAAAACCTTTTAGAGAGAATAACAAACGCTGATTAAACTCTCAAGTGAACGGGCGGTGGGATATTTACCCGAGTCAAACAAGCCATTATTTTGCCCATTTACAAAAATTTGACTTCACGATCATAGATGATTGTAAAGTGATTTATCAAGAGTAATGGGCTATATTACCCTAAGAAATGACTTATGGATAGGGAGTCAACACTTAGTTAAAAATCCCCCGATTCCCCTTTTTCCCGACGATTGCACAACCTAATATATAAAAACTAGAAAGAGTTTACATTGCCCAAAAATTACAAATACTCTTTGGAATTATCTCTCTCTAAATTTTTGCATTTTGCATTTCTCTTTTTTGATGTACTCTATTTTCTTCAATCTAAACTTTGAGTTTTCGCTCTCCCTTCATCCCGTAAACCAAAACAGCAAATAGATCACAACAAAATGAAAATTTTAGAGTGTATGTAGGGAAAAAATTTAAAACAATAACAAATGTCAGTAAATAAAATTTATTCACACCCCACAAATGAACACAAAATTTTGTTGTCCAAGTTTGGCAAATTCCACAAGTTGTTGACCCTAATAGCTTGGAATTTTAGAAAAAAGAGACTTCTTCCACAGATGCTTTAAAAAGGGATATGCATGCTTGAAACATGTTAAAGATGCAAATGACCTTTGGATCAAAACCTTTTAAAGAGAATAACAAACGCTCATTAAATTCTTAAGTGAACGTGTCGTGGGATACTTACCCGAGTCAAACAAGCCATTATTTTACCCATTAAAAAAAACTGACCTAACGATCATAGATGATTGTAAAGTGATTTATCATGCGTAACGGGCTATATTACCCTAAGAAATGACTTATGGATTGGAGTCAACACTCAGTTAAAAATCCCTCGCCACCCGCTTTTCCAAACGATTGCAAAACCTGATACATAAAAACTAAAAAGAGCTCACAATCCCTAAAAATTACAGACACTCTTTGGAATTATCTCTCTCCATATTTGTGCATTGTGAATTTCCATTTTAGATTTTCTCTATTTTAATAAATCAAAACTTTGAGTTTTCACTCTTCCTTCATCCCGTAAACCAAAAAGGCAAATAGATCACAACAAAATGAAAATTTTAGAGTTTATGTATGGAAAAAATTTAAAACAATAACAAATGTACTTAAATAAAATTTATTCACACACCACAAATGACCACAAATGTTTTGTTGTCGAAGTTTGTGAAATTTCACTAGTTCAACCCTAACAACTTGGGATTTTATAAGAAAGAGATTTCTTCCGCACATGCTTTAAACATGGATATGCATGCTTGAAACATGTTAAAGATGCAAATAACCTATGGATCCAAACCTTTTAAAGAGAATGAAAACACGCTCAATAAATTCTCAAATGAACGTGTTGTGGGATATTTACCCGAGTCAAACAAGCCATTTTTTTGCCCATTTACAAAAAGTTGACCTATGGATCATAGATGATTGTAAAGTGATTTATCATGCGTAACGGGCTATATTACCCTAAGAAATGACTTATGGAATGGGATTCAACACTCAGTTAAAAATCCCCCGCCTCCCCCTTTTACCCAACGATTGCAAAACCAGATATACAAAAACTAAACGGAGCTCACAATCCCTAAAAATTACAGATACTCTTTGGAATTATCTCTCTCTACATTTGTGCATTGTGCTCCACTTTAGATGTACTCTTTTTTCTTAAATCAAAACAATGAGTTTTCCCTCTCCCTTCATCCCGTAAACCAAAAAGGCATATAGATCACCACAAAATGAAAATTTTAGAGATTATGTTTGGATAAAATTTAAAACCATAAAAAAAAGTAAGTAAAGAAAATTTATTCACACACCACAAATGAACACAAAAGTTTTGTTGTCGAAGGTAGTGAAATTTCACTACTTCAACCCTAACTGCTTGGAGTTTTATAAGAAAGAGATTTCTTCCCCACATGCTTTAAAAATCAATATGCATGTTTGAAACATGTTAAAGATGCAAATCACCTATCGATCCAAATATTTTAAATAGAATAACAAACGCTCATTAAATTCTCAAGTGAACGTGCTGTGCGATATTTACCCGAGTCAAACAAGCCACTCTTTTACCCATTTACAAAAAGTTGACTTAACGATCATAGATGATTGTAAAGTGATTTATCATGGGTAACGGGCTATATTACCCTAAGAAATCACTTATGGAATGGGAGTCAACACTCAGTTAAAAATCCCCCGCCTCCCCTTTTTCCCAACGGTTGCAAAAGCGGATATACAAAAACTAAAAAGATCTCCCAATCCCTAAAAATTACAAACACTCTTTGGAATTATGTCTCTCAACATTTGTGCATTGTGCATTTCCATTTTAGATGTACTCTTTTTTTTTTAAATCAAAACATTGATTTTTCGCTCTCCCTTCATCCCTTAAACAAAATAGGCAAATAGATCGCAACAAAATGAAACTTTTAGAGTTTATGTATAGAAAAATTTTATAACAATAACAAATGTAAGTAAAAAAAATTTATTCACACACCACAAATGGACACAAAAGTTTTGTTGTCCAAGTTTGGGAAATTCCACTAGTTCCAGCCTAACGGCTTGGAATTTTATAAGAAAGCGATTTCATCCACACATGCTTTAAAAATGGATATGCATGCTTGAAACATGTTAAAGATGCAAATCACCTATGGATCCAAACATTTTAAAGAGAATAACAAACGCTCATTAAATTCTCAAGTGAACATCTTGTGGGATATTTACTCGAGTCAAACGACCATTATTTTGCCCATTTAAAAAAAGCTGACCTAACGATCATAGATGATTGTAAAGTGATTTATCATGCGTAACGGGCTATATTACCCTAAGAAATGATATATGGATTGGGAGTCAGCACTCAATTGAAAATCCCCCACCTCCCCCGTTTTTCGATGATTGCAAAATCTGATATATAAAAACTAAAAAAAGCTTACAATCCCTAAAAATTATAGACACTCTTGGGCATTATCACTCTCTACATTTATGCATTGTGTAATTCCTTTTTAGATGTACTCTTTTTTCTTCAATCAAATTTTGAGTTTTCTCTCTCCTTTCATCCCGTAAACCAAAAAGGCCAAGAGATCACAACAAAATGAAACTTTTAGAGTTTATGTATCGAAAAAATTTAAAACAATAACAAATGTAGGTATAGAAAATTTATTCACACACCACAAATAAACACAGATGTTTTGTTGTCAAAGTTTGGGAAATTCCACTAGTTGTTTACCCTAACAGCTTGGAATTTTATAAGAAAGAGATTTCTTCCACACATGCTTTAAAAATGGATATGCATGCTTGAAACATGTTAAAGTTGCAAATCACCTATCGATCGAAACCTTTTAATGAGAATAACAAACGATCATTAAATTATCAAGTGAACGACCGGTGGCATATTTACTCGAGTCAAACAAGCCATTATTTTGCCCATTTACGAAAACCTGCCCTAACGATCATAGATGATGGAAAAGTCATTTTGTCATGCGTAACAGGCTATATTACCCTAAGAAATGACTTATAGATTGGGTGTCAACACTAATTTAAAAATCCCACGTCTCCCCCTTTTCCCGACGATTGTAAAACCTGATATATAAAAAATAAAAAGAGCTCACAATCCCTAAAATTTACAAACACTCTTTGGAATTATCTCTCTCTACATTTGTGCATTGTGCATTTCCATTTTAGATCTACTCTTTTTTCCTAAATCAAAACTTTGAGTTTTCGTTCTCCATTCATCCCATAAACAAAAAAGGCAAATAGATCACTAAAAAATGAAAATTTTAAGAGTTTATTCATGGAAAAAATTTAAAACAATAACAAATCTAAGTAAAGAAAATATATTCACACACCACAAATGAACACAAAAGTTTTGTTGACCAAGTTTGGGAAATTCAAGAAGTTATTAAGCCTAACAACTTGGAATTTTGTAAGAAAGATATTTCTTCCACACATGCTTTAAAAATGGATATGCATGCTTGAAACATGTAAAAGACGAAAAATCACCGACGGATCCAAACCTTTTAAAGAGAATAACAAACGCACATTAAACTATCAAGTGAACGTGTGGTGGGACATTTACCGGAGTCAAACAAGCCATTATTTTGCTCATTTACAAAAAGCTGACCTAACGATCAAAGAAGATTGTAAAGTGATTTATCATGCATAACAGGCTATATTACCCTAGGAAATGACTTATGGATTGAGAGTCAACACTCAGTTAAAATTCCTCCGCCTCCCCCTTTTTCTGACGATTGCAAAACCTGATATTTAAAAATTAAAAAGAGCTCACAATCCCTAAAAATTACACACACTCTTTGGAATTATCTCTTTCTTCATTAGTGAATTGTGCATTTCCATTTTAAATGTACTCTTTTTTCTTAAATCAAAACTTTGAGTTTTCGCTCTGCCTTCATCCCGTAAACAAAAAAGGCAAAGAGATCACATCAAAATAAAAATTTTGGAGTTTATGTATGGAAAAAAATTTAAAAAATTAACAAAAGCAAGTAAAGAAAATTTATTTAGCCACCACAAATGAACACAAATGTTTTGTTATCCAAGTTTGGGAAATTCCACTAGTTCAACCATAAAAGATTGGAATTTTATAAGAAAGAGATCTCTTCCGCACATGCTTTAAAAATGGACATGCACGCTTGAAACATGTTAAAGATGAAAATCACCTAGGGATCAGAAACTTTTAAAGAGAATAACAAACGCTCATTAAATTATAAAGAGAACGTGCGGTGGGACATTTACTTGAGTCAAACAAGACATTATTTTGCCCATTTACAATAAGCTGATCTTACGATCATAGATGATTGTAAACTGATTTATCATGTGTAACGGGCTATATTACCCTAAGAAAAGACTTATGGATCAGGAGTCAACACTCGACTAAAAATCCCCGGCCTCCCCCTTTTCTCGATGATTGGAAAACGTGATATATAAAAACTAAAAAGAGCTTACAATCCCTAAAAATTAAAAACACTCTTTGGAATTATCTCTCCCTACATTTGTGCACTGTGCATTTCCATTTTAGATGTACTCTTTTTTGTTAAATCAAAACTTTCAGTTTTCACTATCCCTTCCTCCAGTAAACCGAAAAGGCAAAAAGATCACAAGAAAATCAAAAATTTTAGAGTTTATCTATGGAAAAAATTTAAAACAACAACAAATGTAAGTAAAGAAAATTTATTCAAACATCCACAAATGAAAACAAAAGCTTTTTTGTCCAAGTTTGGGAAATTCCACTAGTTGTTGACCCTAAACGCTTGGAATTTTATAAGCAAGAGATTTCTTTCACACATGCTTGAAAAATGGATATGCAGGCTTGAAACATGTTAAAGATGCAAATCCATACGGATCCAAACATTTTACAGAGACTAATAAACGCTCATTAAATTTTCAAGTGAACGTGCGGTGGGATATTTACCCGAGTCAAACAAGCCATTATTTTGCCCATTTTCAAAAAATTTGACCAAATGATCATACATAATTGTAAAGTGATTTATCATGCCTAACGGGCCATATTACCCAAATAAATGACTTATGGATTGGGAGTCAACACTCAGTTAAAAATCCCCCACCTCCCCCTTTTCCCGATGATTGCAAATCCTGATATACAAAAACAAAAAAGAGGTCACAATCCCTAAAAATTACAGACACTCTTTGGAATTATATCTCTCTACATTTGTGTGTTGTGCATATCCATTTTAGATGTACTCTTTTTTCTTAAATCAAAAGTTTGAGTTTTCGCTCTCCCTTCATCCCCTAAACCAAAAAGGCAAATAGATCACAACAGAATGAAAATTTTAGAGTTTATTTATGGAGAAAAGTTCTTCTCACACTACAAATGAACACAAAAGTTTTGTTGTCCAAGTTTGGGAAATTCCAGTAGTTCAACCCTAAAAACTTGGAATTTTGTAAGAAAGAGATTTCTTCCACACATGCTTTAAAAATGGATATACATGCTTGAAACAAGTTAAATATGCAAATCACCTATGGATCAAAACCTTTTAAAGAGAATAACAAATGCTCATTAAATTCTTAAGTGAACGGGCGGTGGGATATTTACCCGAGTCAAACAAGCCATTATTTTGCCTATTTACAAAAAGATGACCTCACGGTCATAGATGATTGTAAGGTGATTTATCATGCGTAACGGGCTGTATTACCCTAAGAAATGACTTATGGATTGGGAGTCAACACTCAGTTAAAAATCCCCCGCTTCCCCCTTTTCCCGACGATTGAGTAACCTGATATATAAAAACTAGAAAGAGTTTACAATCCCCAAAAATAGCAAACACTCTTTGGAATTATCTCTCTCTACATTTATGTATTTTGCATTTCTATTTTAGATATACTCTTTTTTCTTCAATCTAAGCTTTGATTTTTTGCTCTCCCTTCATCCCGTAAACCAAAACGGCAAATAGATCGCAACAAAATGAAAATTTTAGTTTTTCTGTATGGAAAAAATTTAAAACAATAACAAATGTCAGTAAACAAAATTTATTCACACCCCACAAATGAACACAAAAGTTTTGTTGTCCAAGTTTGGCAAATTCCACAAGTTGTTGACCCTAACAGCTAGGAATTTTAGAAAAAAGAGATTTCTTCCACACATGCTTTAAAAAGGGATATGCATGCTTGAAACATGTTAAAGATGCAAATGACCTTTTGATCAAAACCTTTTAAAGAGAATAACAAACGCTCATTAAATTATCAAGAGAACGTGAGCTGGGACATTTACCTGAGTCAAACAAGACATTATTTTGCCCACTTACAATAAGCTGATCTTACGATCATAGATGATTGTAAACTGATTTATCATGTGTAACGGGCTATATTACCCTAAGAAAAGATTTATTGATTGGGAGTCAACACTCGGCTAAAAATCCCCTGCCTCCCCCTTTTCTCGATGATTGGAAAACGTGATATATAAAAACTAAAAAGAGCTTACAATCCCTAAAAATTAAAAAAACTCTTTGGAATTATCTCTCCCTACATTTGTGCATTGTGCATTTCCATTTTAGATGTACTTTTTTTTGATAAATCAAAAAATTCAGTTTTCGCTATCCCTTCATCCAGTAAACCAAAAAGGCAAAAAGATCAGAAGAAAATAAAAAATTTTAGAGTTTATGTATGGAAAAAATTTAAAACAACAACGACTGTGAGTAAGGGAAATTTATTCAAACATCCACAAATGAAAACAAAAGTTTTGTTGTCCAAGTTTGGGAAATTCCACTTGTTGTTGACCCTAACAGCTTGAAATTCTATAAGAAAGAGATTTCTTTCACACAAGCTTGAAAAATGGATATACAGGCTTGAAACATGTTAAAGATGCAAATCCATATGAATCCAAACCTTTTAAAGAGAATAATAAACGCTCATTAAATTCTCAAGTGAACGTGCGGTGGGATATTTACCCGAGTCAAACAAGCCATTATTTTGCCCATTTTCAAAAAAGCTGACCAAATGATCATAGATGATTGTAAAGTGATTTATCATGCCTAACGGGCTATATTACCATAAGAAATGACTTATGGATTGGGAGTCAACACTCAGTTAAAAATCCCCCACCTCCCCTTTTCCCGATGATTGCAAATCCTGATATACAAAAACAAAAAAGAGGTCACAATCCCTAAAAATTACAGACACTCTTTGGAATTATATCTCTCTACATTTGTGCGTTGTGCATATCCATTTTAGATGTACTCTTTTTTCTTAAATCAAAAGTTTGAGTTTTCGCTCTCCCTTCATCCCGTAAACCAAAAAGGCAAATAGATCACAACAGAATGAAAATTTTAGAGTGTATTTATGGAAAAAATTTAAAACAATAACAAATGTAAGTAAAGAAATGTTATTCCCACACTACAAATGAACACAAAAGTTTTGTTGTCCAAGTTTTGGAAATTCCACTAGTTCAACCCTAAAAACTTGGAATTTTGTAAGAAAGAGATTTCTTGCACACATGCTTTAAAAATGGATATGCATGCTTGAAAAAAGTTAAATATCCAAATCACCTATGGATCAAAACCTTTGAAAGAGAATAACAAATGCTCATTAAATTCTCAAGTGAACAGGCGGTGGGGTATTTACTCGAGTCAAACAAGCCATTATTTTGCCCATTTACAAAAACTTGACCTCACGATCATAGATGATTGTAAGGTTATTTATCAAGCGTAACGGGCTATATCACCCTAAGAAATGACTTATGGATTGGGAGTCAACACTGAGTTAAAAATCCCCCTCTTCCCCTTTTCCCGATGATTTCATAACCTAATATATAAAAACGAGAAAGAGTTTACTAACCCCAAAAATTACAAACACTCTTTGGAATTATCTCTCTCTACATTTGTGCATTTTGCATTTCTCTTTTAGATGTACTCTTTTTTCTTCAATCAAAACTTTGAGTTTTCACTCTCCCTTCATCCTGAAAACCAAAACGACAAATAGATCACAACAAAATGAAAAATTTAGAGTTTATGTAGGGAAAAAATTTAAAACAATAACAAATGTCAGTAAATAAAATATATTTACACCCCAAAAATGAACACAAAAGTTTTGTTGTCCAAGTTTGGCAAATTCCACTAGTTGTTGACCCTAACAGCTTGGAATTTTAGAAAAAAGAGATTTCTTCCACACATGCTTTAAAAAGGGATATGCATTCTTGAACCATGTTAAAGATGCAAATGACCTTTGGATCAAAACCTTTTAAAGAGAATAACAAAACAAGCCATAATTTTGCCCATTTCCAAAAAGCTAACCTAACAATCATAGATGACTGTAAACTGATTTATCATGCATAACATATTACCCTAAGAAATGACAGATGGATTGGGAGTCAACATTCAATTAAAAATCCCCCGCCTACCCATTTTCCCGATGATTGCCAGACCTGATATATAAAAACTAAAAAGAGCTCACAATCCCTTAAAATTATAGACACTCTATGTAATTATCTCTTTCTAAATTTTTTTATTGTGCAATTCCATTTAATACGTACTCTTTTTTCCTGAAATCAAAACTTTTAGTTTTTGCTCTCCCTTCATCCCGTAAACCAAAAAGGCAAATAGGTCACAACAAATTGAAAATTATAGGGTTTATGGAAAAATTTAAAAAAATAACAAATGTAATGAAAAAAATTTTATTCACACACCACAAATGAACACAAAAGTTTTGTTGTCCAAGTTTGGGAAATTCCGCTAGTTTAACCCTAACAGCTTGGAATTTTATAAGAAAGAGATTTCTTCCACACATGCTTTAAAAATGGATATGCATGCTTGAAACAAGTTAAAGATGCAAATCATGTATGGATCCAAACCTTTTGAAAAGAATAACAAACACTCAATAAATTCTATAGTAAACGTGTTGTGGGATATTTACCCGAGTCAAACAAGCCATTATTTTGCCCATTTTAAAAAACTGACCTAGCGATCATAGATGATTGTAAAGTGATTTATCATGCGTAACGGGCTATATTACCCTAAGAAATGACTTATGGATTGGAGTCAACACTTTGTTAAAAATCCCCCGCCTCCCGCTTTGCCCGACGATTGCAAAACCTGATACATAAAAACTAAAAAGAGCTCACAATCCCTAAAAATTACAGACACTTTTTGGAATTATCTCTCTCTATATTTGTGCATTGTTAATTTCAATTTTAGATGTTCTCTATTTTCTTAAATCAAAACTTTGAGTTTTCACTCGCCCTTCATCCCGTAAACCAAAAAGGCAAATAGATCACAACAAAATGAAAATTTTAGAGTATATGTATGGAAAAAATTTAAAACAATAATAAATGTACTTAAAGAAAATTTATTCACACACCACAAATGAACACAAATGTTTTGTTGCCCAAGTTTGTAAAATTTCACTAGTTCAACCCTAACAACTTGGAATTTTATAAGAAAGAGATTTCTTCCGCACATGCTTTAAACATTGATATGCATGCTTGAAACATGTTAAAGATTCAAATCACCTATGGATCCAAACCTTTTAAAGAGAATAATAAACGCTCATTAAATTATTAAGAGAACGTGCGGTGGGACATTTACTTGAGTCAAACAAGAGATTATTTTGCCCATTTACAATAAGATGATCTTACGATCATAGATGATTGTAAACTGATTTATCAATTGTAACGGGCTATATTACCCTAAGAAAAGACTTATGGATTGGGAGTGAACACTAAGCTAAAAATCCTCTGCCTCCCCTTTTTATCTATGATTGGAAAATGTGATATATAAAAACTAAAAAGAGCTTACAATCCCAAAAAATTAAAAACACTCCTTTGAATTATCTCTCCCTACATTTGTGGATTGTGCATTTCCATTTTAGATGTACTCTTTTTTGTTAAATCAAAACTTTCAGTTTTCTCTATCCCTTCATCCAGTAAACCAAAAACGCAAAAAGATCACAAGAAAATCAAAAATTTTAGAGTTTATGTATGGAAAAAATTTAAAACAACAACAAATGTGAGTAAAGAAAATTTATTCAAACATCCCCAAATGAAAACAAAAGTTTTGTTGTCCAAGTTTGGGAAATTCCACTAGTTGTTGACCCTAACAGCTTGGAATTTTATAAGAAAGAGATTTCTTTCACACATGCTTGAAAAATGGATATGCAGGCTTGAAACATGTTAAAGATGCAAATCCATATGAATCCAAACCTTTTAAAGAGAATAATAAACGCTCATTAAATACTCAAGTGAACGTGCGGTGGGATATTTCCCCGAGTCAAACAACCCATTATTTTACCCATTTACAAAAAAGATGACCAAATGATCATAGATGATTGTAAAGTGATTTATCATGCCTAACGGGCTATATTACCCTAAGAAATGACTTATGGATTGGGAGACAACACTCAGTTGAAAATCCCCCACCTCCCCCTTTTCCCGACGATTGCAAATCCTGATATACAAAAACAAAAAAGAGGACACAATCCCCAAAAATTACAGACACTCTTTGGAATTACATCACTCTATATTTGTGCGTTGTGCATATCCATTTTAGATGTACTCTTTTTTCTTAAATCAAAAGTTTGAGTTTTCGCTCTCCCTTCATCCTGTAAACCAAAAAGGCAAATAGATCACAACATAATGAAACTTTTAGAGTTTATTTATGGAAAAAATTTAAAACAATAACGAATGTAAGTAAAGAAAAGTTATTCTCACACTACAAATGAACACAAAAGTTTTGTTGTCCAAGTTTGGGAAATTCCAGTAGTTCAACCCTAAAAACTTGGAATTTTGTAAGAAAAAGATTTCTTCCACACATGCTTTAAAAATGGATATGCATGCTTGAAACAAGTTAAATATGCAAATCACCTATGGATCAAAACCTTTTAAAGAGAATAACAAACGCTCATTAAATTCTCAAGTGAACATGCATTGGGATATTTACCCGAGTCAAACAAGCCATTATTTTGCCCATTTACAAAAACTTGACCTCACGATCATAGATGATTGTAAGGCGTAACGGGGTATATTACCCTCAGAAATGACTTATGGATTGGGAGTCAACACTCAGTTAAAAATCCCCCGCTTCTCCCTTTTCCCGACGATTGCATAACCTAATATATTAAAACTAGAAAGAATTTACAATCTCAAAAAATTACAAACACTCTTTGGAATTATCTCTCTCTACATTTGTGCATTTTGCATTTCTCTTTTAGATGTACTCTTTTTTCTTCAATCTAAACTTCGAGTTTTCGCTCTCCCTTCATCCCGTAAGCCAAAACGGCAAATAGATCACAACAAAATGAAAATTTTAGAGTTTATGTAGGGAAAAAATTTAAAACAATAACAAATGTCAGTAAATAAAACTTATTCACACCCCACAAATGAACACAAAAGTTTTGTTGTCCAAGTTTGGCAAATTCCACAAGTTGTTGACCCTAACAGCTTGGAATTTTAGAAAAAAAAGATTTCTTCCACACATGCTTTAAAAAGGGATATGCATGCTTGAAACAGGTTAAAGATGCAAATGACCTTTGGATCAAAACCTTTTAAAGAGAATAACAAACGCTCATTAAATTCTTAAATGAACGTGCGGTGGGATATTTACCCGAGTAAAACAAGCCATAATTTTGCTCATTTACAAAAAGCTAACCTAACAATCATAGATGATTGTAAAGTGATTTATCATGCGCAATATATTACCCTAATAAATGACATATGGATTGGGAGTCAACACTCAATTAAAAATCCCCCGCCTTCCCCTTTTCCCGATGATTGCCAGACCTGATATATAAAAATTAAAAAGAGCTCACAATCCCTAAAAATTACAGACACTCTTTGGAATTATGTTTCTGTACATTTTTTATTGTGCAATTCCATTTTATACGTACTCTTTTTTCTGAAATCAAAACTTTTAGTTTTCGCTCTCCCTTCATCCCGTAAACCAAAAAGGCAAATAGGTCACAAAAAAATTGAAAATTATAGAGTTTATGGAAAAATTTAAAAAAATAAAAAATTTAATGTAAAAATTTTATTCACACACCAAAAATGAACACAAAAGTTTTGTTGTCCAAGTTTGGAAAATTCCAGTAGTTTAACCCTAACAGCTTGGAATTTTATAAGAAAGAGATTTCTTCCACACATGCTTTAAAAATGGATATGCATCCTTGAAACAAGTTAAAGATGCAAATCATATATGGATCCAAACCATTTAAAGAGAATAAAAAATGCTCAATAAATTCTACAGTAAATGTGCTGTGGGATATTTACCCGAGTCAAACAAGCCATTATTTTGCCCATTTTAAAAAATTGACCTAACGATCATAAATGATTCTAAAGTGATTTATTATGCATAACGGGCTATATTAACCTAAGAAATGACTTATGGATTGGAGTCAACACTTTGTTAAAAATCCCCCGCCTCCCGCCTTTCCCAACGATTGGAAAACCTGATACATTAAAACTAAAAAGAACTCACAATCCCTAAAAATTACAGACACTCTTTGGAATTATTTCTCTCCATTTTTTTGCATTGTGAATTTCCATTTTAGATGTTCTCTATTTTCTTAAATCAAAACTTTGAGTTTTCACTCTCCCTTCATCCCGTAAATCAAAAAGGCAAATAGATCACAAAAAAATAAAAATTTTAGAGTTTATGTATAGAAAAAATTTAAAACAATAACAAATGTACTTAAATAAAATTTATTCACACTCCACAAATGAACACAAATATTTTGTTGTCTAAGTTTGTGAAATTTTACTAGTTCAACCCTAACAACTTGGAATTTTATAAGAAAGAGATTTCTTCCGCAGATGCTTTAAACATGGATATGCATGCTTAAAACATGTTAAAGATTCAAATCACCTATTGATCCAAACCTTTAAAGAGAATAACAAACGCTCATTAAATTATCAAGAGAACGTGCGGTGGGACATTTACCTGAGTCAAACAAGACATTATTTTGCCCATTTACAATAAGCTGATCTTACGATCATAGATGATTGTAAACTGATTGATCATGTAAAAAGGGCTATATTACCCAAAGAAAAGATTTATGGATTGGGAGTCAACACTCGGCTAGAAATCCCCTGCCTCCCCCTTTTCTCGATGATTGGAAAACGTGATATATAAAAACTAAAAAGATCTTACAATCCCTAAAAATTAAAAACACTCTTTGGAATTATCTCTCCCTACATTTGTGCATTGTGCATTTCCATTTTAGATGTACTCTTTTTTGTTAAATCAAAACTTTCACTTTTCGCCATCCCTTCATCCAATAAACCAAAAAGGCAAAAAAATTACAAGAAAATAAAAAATTTTAGAGTTTATGTATGGAAAAAATTTCAAACAACAAAAAATGTAAGTAAATAAAATTTATTCAAACATCCACAAATGAAAACAAAAGTTTTGTTGTCCAAGTTTGGGAAATTCCACTAGTTGTTGACCCTAACAGCTTGGAATTTTATAAGAAAGAGATTTCTTTCACACATGCTTGAAAAATGGATATGCAGGCTTGAAACATGTTAAAGATGCAAATCCATATGAATCCAAACCTTTTAAAATGAATAATAAACGCTCATTAAATTCTCAAGCGAACGTGCGGTGGGATATTTACCCGAGTCAAACAAGCCATTATTTTGCCCATATTCAAAAAAGCTGACCAAATGATCATAGATGATTGTAAAGTGATTTATCATGCCTAACGGGCTATATTACCCTAAGAAATGACTTATGGATTGGGAGTCAACACAGTTAAAAATTCCCCACCTCCACCTTTTCCCGACGATTGTAAATCCTGATATACAAAAAAAAAAAGAGGTCACAATCCCTAAAAATTACAGACACTCTTTGGAATTATATCTCTCTACATTTTTGCGTCGTGCATATCCATTTTAGATGTACTCTTTTTTCTTAAATCAAAAGTTTGAGTTTTCGCTCTCCCTTCATCCCGTAAACCAAAAAGGCAAATAGAACACAACAGAATGAAAATTTTAGAGTTTGTTTATGGAAAAAATTTAAAACAATAACAAATGTAAGTAAAGAAAAATTATTCCCACACTAGAAATGAACACAAAAGTTTTGTTGTCAGAGTTTGGGAAATTCCACTAGTCCAACCCTAAAAACTTGGAATTTTGTAAGAAAGAGATTTCTTCCACACATGCTTTAAAAATAGATATGCATGCGTGAAACAAGTTAAATATGCAAATCACCTATGGATCAAAACCTTTTAAAGAGAATAACAAACGCTCATTAAATTCTCAAGTGAACGGGCGGTGGGATATTTACCCGAGTCAAACAAGCTATTATTTTGCCCATTTACAAAAACTTGACCTCACGATCATAGATGATCGTAAGGTGATTTATCATGCGTAACGGGCTATATCACCCTAAGAAATGACTTATGGATTGGGAGTCAACACTGAGTTAAAAATCCCCCGCTTCCCCCTTTTCCCGATGATTGCATAACCTAATATATAAAAAACTAGAAAGAGTTTACAATCCCCAAAAATTGCAAACACTCTTTGGAATTATCTCTCTGTACATTTGTGCATTTTTCATTTCTCTTTTCGATGTACTCTTTTTTCTTCAATCTAAACTTTGAGTTTTCGCTCTCCCTTCATCCTGTAAACCAAAACGGCAAATAGATCACAACAAAATGAAAATTTTAGAGTTTATGTAGGGAAAAAATTTCAAACAATAACAAATGTCAGTAAATAAAATTTATTCACACCCCACAAATGAACACAAAAGTTTAGTTGTCCATGTTTGGCAAATTCCACAAGTTGTTGACCCTAACAACTTGTAATTCTAGAAAAAAGAGATTTCTTCCACACATCCTTTAAAAAGGGATATGCATGCTTGAAACATGTTAAAGATGCAAATGACATTTAGATCAAAACCTTTTAATGAGAATATCAAACGCTCATTAAATTCTTAAGTGAACGAGCGGTGGGATATTTGCCCGAGTAAAACAAGCCATAATTTTGCTCATTTACAAAAACCTAACTTGACAATCATAGAGGATTGTAAAGTGATTTTTCATGCATAATATATTACCCTAAGAAATGACATATGGATTGGGAGTCAACACTCAATTAAAAATCCCCCGCCTTCCCCTTTTCCCGATGATTGCTAGACCTGATATATAAAAACTTAAAAGAGCTCACAATCCCTAAAAATTACAGACACTCTATGGAATTATCTCTCTCTACATTTGTTTATTGTGCAATTCCATTTTATTCGTACTCTTTTTTCCAGAAATCAAAACTTTTAGTTTTCGCTCTCCCTTCATCCCGTAAACCAAAAAGGCAAATAGGTCACAACAAATTGAAAATTAAAGAGTTTACGGAAAAATTTAAAAAAATAACAAATGTAATGAAAAAATTTTATTCACACACCACAAATGAACACAAAAGTTTTGTTGTCCAAGTTTGGGAAATTCCACTAGTTTAACCCTAACAGGTTGGAATTTTATAAGAAAGAGATTTCTTCCACACATGCTTTAAAAATGGATATGCATGCTTGAAACAAGTTAAAGATGCAAATCATGTATGGGTCCAAACCTTTTAAAGAGAATAACAAACGCTCAATAAATTGTACAGTAAACGTGCTGTGAGATATTTACCCAAGTCAAACAAGCCTTTATTTTGCCCATTTTAAAAAACTGACCTAACGATCATAGATGATTGTAAAGTGATTTATCATGCGTAACGGGCTATATTACCCTAAGAAATGACTTATGGATTAGAGACAATACTTTGTTAAAAATCCCCCGCCTCCCGCTTTTTCCGACGATTGCAAAACTTGATAAATAAAAACTAAAAAGAGCTCACAATCCCTAAAAATTACAGACACTCTTTGGAATTATCTCTCTCTATATTTGTGCATTGTTAATTTCCATTTTAGATGTTCTTTGTTTTCTTAAATCAAAACTTTGAGTTTTCAGTCTCCCTTCATCCCGTAAACCAAAAAGGCAAATAGATCACAACAAAATGAAAATTTTAGAGTTTATGTATGGAAAAAATTTAAAACAATAACAAATTTACTTAAAGAAAATTTATTCACACACCACAAATGAACACAAATGTTTTGTTGTCCAAGTTTGTGAAATTTCACTTGTTCAACCCTAACAACTTGGAATTTTATAAGAAAGAGATTTCTTCCGCACATGCTTTAAACATGGATATGCATGCTTGAAACATGTTAAAGATGCAAATCACCTATGGATCCAAACCTTTTAAAGAGAATAACAAACACATTAAATTACCAAGAGAACTTGCGGTGGGACATTTACCTGAGTCAAACAAGACATTATTTTGCCCATTTACAATAAGCTGATCTTACAATCATAGATGATTGTAAACTGATTTATCATGTGTAACAGGCTATATTACCCTCCGAAAAGACTTATGGATTTGGAGTCAACACTCGGCTAAAAATCCATTGCCTCCCTTTTTTCTCGATGATTGGAAAACGTGATATATAAAAACTAAAAAGAGCTTACAATCTCTAAAAATTAAAAACACTCTTTGGAATTATCTCTCCCTACCTTTGTGGATTGTGTATTTCCATTTTAGATGTGCTCTTTTTTTTTAAATCAAAACTTTCAGTTTTCGCTATCCCTTCATCCAGTAAACAAAAAAGGCAAAAAGATCACAAGAAAATCATAAAATTTAGACTTTATGTATGGAAAAAATTTAAAACAGCAACAAATGTGAGTAAAGAAAATTTCTTCAAACATCCACAAATGAAAACAAAATTTTTGTTGTCCAAGTTTGGGAAATTCCACTAGTTGTTGACCCTAAGAGCTTGGAATTTTATAAGAAAGAGATTTCTTTCACACATGCTTGAAAAATGGATATGCAGGCTTGAAACATGTTAAAGATGCAAGTCCATACGAATCCAAACCTTTTAAAGAGAATAATAAACGCTCATTAAATTCTCAAATGAACGTGCGGTGGGATATTTACCCCGAGTCAAACAATCCATTATTTTGCCCATTTACAAAAAAGCTGACCAAATGATCGTAGATGATATTAAAGTGATTTATGATGCCTAACGGGCTATATTACCCAAAGAAATGACTTATGGATTGGAAGTCAACACACAGTTAAAAATCCTCCGCTTCCCCTTTTCCCGACGATTGTATAACCAAATATATAAAAACTAGAAAGAGTTTACAATCCCCAAAAATTACAAACATTCTTTGGAATTATCTCTCTCTACATTTGTGCATTTTACATTTCTCTTTTAGATGTACTCTTTTTTCTTCAATCTAAACTTTGAGTTTTCACTCTACCTTCATCCCATAAACCAAAACGGCAAATAGATCACAACAAAATGAAAATTTTAGAGTTTATGTAGGGAAAAAATTTAAAACAATAAAAAATGTCAGTAAATAAAATTTATTCACAGCCCACAAATGAACACAAAAGTTTTGTTGTCCAAGTTTGGCAAATTCCACAAGTTGTTGACCCTAAAAGCTTGGAATTCTAGAAAAAAGAGATTTTTTCCACACATGCTTTAAAAAGGGATATTCATGCTTGAACCATGTTAAAGATGCAAATGACGTTTGGATCAAAACCTTTTAAAGAGAATAACAAACTCTCATTAAATTCTTAAGTGAACGTGTGGTGGGATATTTACCCGAGTAAAACAAGCCATAATTTTGCTCATTTACAAAAAGCTAACCTGACAATCATAGATGATTGTAAAGTGATTTATCATGCGTAATATATTACCCTAAGAAATGACATATGGGTTGGGAGTCAACACTCAATTAAAAATCCCCCGCCTTCGCCTTTTCTCGATGATTGCCAGACCTGATATATAAAAACTAAAAAGAGCTCACAATCCCTAAAAATTACAGACACTCTATGGAATTATCTCCCTCCACATTTTTTTATTGTAAAATTCCATTTTATACGTACTCTTTTTTTTGAAATCAAAACTTTTAGTTTTTGCTATCCCTTCATCACGTAAACCAAAAAGCCAAATAGGTCACAACAAATTGAAAATTATAGAGTTTATGGAAAATTTTAAAAAAATAACAAATGTAATGAAAAAATTTTATTCACTCAACACAAATGAACACAAAAGTTTTGTTGTCCAAGTATGGGAAATTCCACTAGTTTAACCCTAACAGCTTGGAATTTTATGAGAAAGAGATTTCTTCCACACATGCTTTAAAAATGGATATGCATGCTTGAAACAAGTTAAAGAAGCAAATCATGTATGGATCCAAACCTTTTAAAGAGAATAATAAACGCTCAATAAATTCTACAGTAAACGTGTTGTGGGATATTTGCCCGAGTCAAACAAGCCATTATTTTGCCCATATTAAAAAACTGACCTAACGGTCATAGATGATTGTAAAGTGATTTATCATGCGTAACGGGCTATATTACCCTAAGAAATGACTTATGGATTGGAGTCAACACATTGTTAAAAATTCCCCCCTCCCGCTTTTCCCGATGATTGCAAAACCTGATACATAAAAACTAAAAAGAGCTCACAATCCCTAAAACTTACAGACACTCTTTGGAATTATCTCTCTTTATATTCGTGCATTGTGAATTTCCATTTTAGATGTTCTCTGTTTTCTTAAATCAATACTTTGAGTTTTCGCTCTCCCTTCATCCCGTAAACCAAAAAGGCAAATAGATCACAACAAAATGAAAATTTTAGAGTTTATGTTTGGAAAAAGTTTAAAACAATAACAAATGTATTTAAAGACAATTTATTCACACACCACAAATGAACACAAATGTTTTGTTGTCCAAGTTTGTGAAATTTCACTAGTTCAACCCTAACAACTTGGAATTTTATAAGAAAGAGATTTCTTCCGCATATGCTTTAAACATGGATATGCATGCTTGAAACATGTTAAAGATGAAAATCCCCTATGGATCCAAACCTTATAAAGAGAATAACAAACGCTCATTAAATTCTCAAGTGAACGTGTTGTGCGATATTTACCTGAGTGAAACAAGCCATTATTTTACACATTTAGAAAAAGTTGACCTAATGATCATAGATGATTGTAAAGTTATTTACCATGCGTAACGGGCTATATTACCCTAAGAAATGACTTATGGAATGGGATTCAACACTCAGTTAAAAATCCCCCGCCTCCCCCTTTTTCCCAACAATTGCAAAAGTTGATATACAAAAACTAAAAGGAGCTCACAATCCCTAACAATTACAGACACTCTTTGGAATTATCTCTCTCTACATTTTTCATTGTGTTCCACGTTAGATGTACTCTTTTTTATTAAATCAAAACATTAAGTTTTCCCTCTTCCTTCATCCCGTAAAAAAAAAAAAGGAAAATAGATCACAACAAAAAGAAAATTTTAGAGTTGATGCAAGGAAATTTTTTAAAACAATAACAAATATAAGTAAAAAAATTATTCACGCACCACAAAAGAACACAAAAGTTTTGTTGTCCAAGTTTGGGAAATTCCACTAGTTCAACCCTAACAGCTTGGAATTTTATAAGAAAAAGATTTCATCCCCACATGCTTTAAAAATGGATATGCATGCTTGAAACATGTTAAAGATGCAAATCACCCATGCTTCCAAACCTTTTAAAGAGAATAACTAACGCTTATTAAATTCTCAAGTGAACGTGTTGTGGGATATTTACCCGAGTCAAATAACCATTATTTTGCCCTTTTACAAAAAGTTGACCTAACGATCAAAGATGATTGTAAAGTGATTTATCATGCGTAACGGACTATATTACCCTAAGAAATGACTTATGGTTTGGGAGTCAACACTCAGTTAAAAATCCCCTGCCTCCCCTTTTCCCGACGATCACAAAACCTAATATATAAAAACTAAAAAGAGCTTACAATCCCTAAAAATTAAAGACACTCTTTGGTATATTCTCTCTCTACATTTATGCATTGTGCATTTCCATTTTAGATGTACTCTTTTTTCTTCAATCAAAGCATTGAGTTTTCACTCTCCCTTCAAAAAAATTTAAAACAATAACAAATGTAAGTCTAGAAAATTTATTCACACACCACAAATGAACACAAAAGTTTTGTTGTCCAAGTTATGTAAATTGCACTAGTTGTTGACCCTAACAGCTTGGAATTTTAGAAGAAAGAGATTTCTTCCACACAAGCTTCAAAAATGGATATGCATTCTTGAAACATGTTAAAGATGCAAATCACCTACCGATCCAAACCTTTTAAAGAGAATAATAAATGCTCATTAAAGTATCATGTGAACGATCGGTGGGATATTTAGCCGAGTCAAACAAGCCATCATTTTGCCCATTTACAAAAATTTGACATAACGATCATAGAGGATGGAAAAGTGATTTACAATGCATAATGGGCTATATTACCCTAATAAAAGACTTATGGATTGGGAGTCAACACTCAATTAAAAATTCCTTGCCTCCCCCTTTTCCTGACGATTGTAAAACCTGATATACAAAAACTAAAAAGAGCTCACAATCCCTAAAAGTTACAGACACTCTTTGGAATTATATCTCTCTTTATTTGTGCATTGTGCATTTCCATTTTGGATGTACTCTTTTTTCTTAAATCAAAACTTTGAGTTTCGCTTTCCCTTCATCCCGTAAACCAAAAAGGCAAATTGATCACAACAAAATGAAAATTTTACAGTTTATGTATGGAAAAAAATTTTAAAAATAAAAAATGTAAGTAAAAAAATTAATTCACACTCCACATATGAACAAAAAAAAATTTGTTGTCCAAGTTTGGGAAATTCCACTAGTTCAACCATAACAGCTTGGAATTTTATAAGAAAGAGATTTCTTCCACACATGCTTTAAAAATGGATATGCATGCTTGAAACATGTTAAACATGCAAATCACCTATGTATCAAAACATTTTAAAGAGAACAACAAACGCTTATTAAATTCTCAAGTGAACGGGCGGTGGGATATTTACCCGAGTCAAACAAGCCATTATTTTTCCCATTTACAAAAACCTGACCTAGCGATCATAAATGATTGAAAAGTGAGAATAAAAACACTCAGTTCAAAATCCCCTGCCTCCCCCTTTTCCCGATGATTGCACAACCTGATATATAAAAACTAAAAAGAGCTTACAATCCTTAAAAATTACAGAAACTCTTTGGAATTATCTCTCTCTACATTTGTGCATTGTGCATTTCCATTTTAGATTTACTTTTTTTTCCTAAATCAAAACTTTGAGTCTTCACTCTCCCTTCATCACGTAAACCAAAAAGGCAAATAAATCACAAAAAATTAAATAAATTTAAAGTTTATGTATGGAGAAAATTTAAAACAGTAACAAATGTTAGTAAAAAAATTTATTCACACACCACAAATGAACATAGAAGTTTTGTTGTCCAAGTTTGGGAAATTCCACTAGTTGTTGACCCTAACAACTTGGAATTTTATAAGAAAAAGATTTCTTCCACACATGCTTTAAAAATGGATATGCATGCTTGAAACATGTTAAAGATGCAAATCACCTACGGATCCAAACCTTTTTAAGAGAATAACAAACACTCATTCAATTCTCAAGTGAACATGCGGTGGAATATTTACTCGAGTCAAACAAGCCATTATTTTGCCCATTTACAAAAAGCTGACCTAATGATCATAGACGTTTTTAAAGTGATTCATCATGCATAACGATCTATATTACCCTAGGAAATGACATATGGATTGGGAGTCAACACTCAGTTAAAAATCCCCCGCCTCCCCCATTTCCCGACGATTGCAAAACTTGATATTTAAAAAAATAAAAAGAGCTTACAATCCCAAAAAATTACAGACACTCTTTGGAATTATATCTTTCTATATTTTTGCATTGTGCATTTCATTTTAGATGAACTTTTTTTTCTTAAATCAAAACTTTTAGTTTTCGCTCTCCCTTCATCTCGTAAACCAAAAAGGCAAATAGATCACAACTAAATGAAAATTTTAGTGTTTATGTATGGAAAAAATTTAAAACAATAAAAAATGTTAGTAAAGAAAATTTAATCACACACCACAAATGAAAACAAAAGTTTTGTTGTCCAAGTTTGGGAAATTTCACTAGTTAACCCCTAACAGCTTGGAATTTTATTAGAAAGAGATTTCTTCCACACATGCTTAAAAATGGATATGCTTGCTTGAAACATGTTAAAGATGAAAATCACCTTTGGATCTAAACCTTTTAAAGAGAATAACAAACGCTCATTAAATTCTCAAGTGAACGTGCGGTGGGATATTTACCCGAGTCAAACAAGCCATTATTTTGGCCGTTTACAAAAAGCTGACCTAGTGATCATCGATGATTGTAAAGTGATTTATCATGCGTAACGGGCTAGATTATCCTAAGAAATGACTTGTGAATTGGGAGTCAACACTCAGTTGAAAATTACGCGCCTCCCCCTTTTCCCGATGATTGCACAACCTGATATATAAAAACTAAAAGGAGCTTACAATCCTTAAACATTACAGACACTCTTTAGAATGATCTCTCCCTCCATTCGTGCATTGTGCATTTCAATTTTCGATTTACTTTTTTTTCTTAAATCAAAACTTTGAGTATTCGCTCTCCCATCATCTCGTAAACCAAAAAGGCAAATAAATCATAAAAAAAAAAAATTTAAAGTTTTGTATGGAGAACATTTAAAACAATATCAAATGTTAGTAAATAAAATTTATTCACACACCACAAAAGTTTTGTTGTCCAAGTTTGGGAAATTCCACTAGTTGTTGACCCTAACAGCTTGGAATTTTATAAGAAAGAGATTTCTTCCACACATGCTTTAAAAATGGATATGCATGCTTGAAACATGTTAAAGATTCAAATCACCTATGGATCCAATCCTTTTTAAGAGAATAACAAACACTCATTCAATTTTCAAGTGAACATGCGGTGGAATATTTACTCGAGCCAAGCAAGCCATTATTTTTCCCATTTATGAAAAGCTGACCTAATGATCATAGACGTTTGTAAAGTGATTTATCATGCATAATGGGCTATATTACCGTTGGAAATGACATATGGATTGGGAGTCAATACTCAGTTAAAAATCCCCCGCCTCCCCCTTTTTCCCGATGATTGCAAAACCGGATATTTAAAAAAATAAAAAGAGCGTACAATCCCTATAAATTACAAACACTCTTTGGAAATATATCTTTCTACATTTGTGCATTGTGCATTTCAGTTTTAGATGAACTCTTTTTTCTTAAATCAAAACTTTGAGTTTTCGCTATCCCTTCATCCCGAAAACCAAATAGGCAAATAGATCACAACAAAATTAAAATTTTAGATTTGATGTATGTGAAAAATTTAAAACAATAACAAATGTAAGTAAAGAAAATTCATACACGCACCTCAAATGAACACAAAAGTTTTTTTGTCCAAGTTTGGGAAGTTCCGCTTGTTGAACCCTAAAAGCTTGGAATTTTATAAGAAAGAGATTTCTTCCACACATGCATTAAAAATGGATATACATGCTTGAAACATGTCAAATATGCAAATCACCTGTGGATCCAAACCTTTTAAAGTGAATAACAAACGCTCATTAAATTCTCAAGTGAACATGCGGTGGGATATTTACCTGAGTCAAACAAGCAATTATTTTTCCCATTTACAAAAACCTGACCCAACAATCATATATGATTGTAAAGTGACTTATCATGCATAAAGGGCTATATTACCTAAGAAATGATTTATGGGTTGGGAGTCAACACTCAGTTAAAAATCCCCTGCCTCCCCTTTTTCTCGACGATTGCAAAATCTAATATATAAAAACTAAAAAGAGCTTACAATCGAAAAAAATTATAGACACTCTTTGGAATTTTCTCTCTCTACATTTGTGCATGATGCATTTCCATTTTAGATGTACTCTTTTTTCTTAAATCAAAACTTTGAGTTTTCACTCTCCTTTCATACTGTAAACCAAAACGGCAAATAGATCACAACGTAATGAAAATTTTGGAGTTTATGTACGGAAAAAATTTAAAACAATAACAAATGTTAGTAAAGAAAATTTATTCACACAACACAAATGATGACAAAATTTTTGTGGTCCAAGTTTGGGAAATTCCACTAATTAACCCCGAACAGCTTGGAATTTTATGAGTAAGAGATTTCTTCCACACATGCTTTAAAAACGGATATGCATGCTTGAAACATGTTCAAGATGCAAATCACCTATGGATCCAAACCTTTTAAAGAGAATAAAAAACGCTCATTAAATTCTCAAGTGAACGTGCGGTGGGATATGTACCCGAGTCAAACAAGCCATTATTTTGCCCATTTAAAAAAAGCTGACCTAACGATCATAAAGGATTGTAAAGTGATTTATCATGCGTAACAGGCTAGATTACCCTAAGAAATGACTTAGGGATTGGGAGTCAAAACTCAGTTAAAAATCCCCCGCCTCCCCCTTTCTTGATGATTCCACAACCTGATATATAAAAAATAAAAAGAGCTTACAATCCCAAAAAATTATAGACACACTTTGGAATTATCTATCTCTACATTTGTGCATTGTGCATTTCCATTTTAGATGTACACTTTTTTCTTAAATCAAAACTTTGAGTTTTCGCTCTCCCTTCATCCTGTAAACCAAAAAGGCAAATAGATCACTACAAAATGAAATATTTAGAGTTTATGTATGTAAAAAATTTATAACAATAACAAATGTAAGTAAAGAAAATTTATTCGCACACCTTAAATGAAAAAAAAAGTTTTGTTGTCCAAGTTTGGGAAATTCCGGTAGTTCAATCCTAAAAGCTTGGAATTTTATAAGAAAGAGATTTCTTCCACACATGCTTTAAAAATGGATTTGCATGATTCAAACATGTTAAAGAGGCAATTCACCTATGGATCCAAACCTTTTAAAGAGAATAACAAACGCTCATTAAATTCTCAAGTGAATGTGCGGTGGGATATTTGCCTGAGTGAAACAAACAATTATTTTTCCCATTTACAAAAAGTTAACCTAATGATTATAGATGATTGTAACGAGATTTATCATGCCTAAAGGGCTATATTACCCTAAGAAATGACTTATGGATTGGGAGTCAACACTTAGTTAAAAATCCCCCGCCTCCGTCTTTTCTCGACGATTGCAAAACCTATTATATAATAACAAAAAAGAGCATACAATCCCCAAAAATTTCAAACACTCTTTGGAATTATCTCTCTCTACATTTGTGCCTTTTGGATTTCCATTTTAGATGTACTCTTTTTTCTTCAATCAAAACTTTGAGTTTTCGGTGTCCTTTCATCCCGTAAACCAAACCGGCAAATAGTTCACAACAAAATGAAAATTTTAGTGTTTATGTAGGGAAAAAATTTAAAACAATAATAAATTTCAGTAAAGAAAATTTATTCACACCCCACAAATGAACACAAAAGTTTTGTTGTCCAAGTTTGGGAAATTCCACAAGTATTTGACCGTAACAGCTTGGAATTTTATAAAAAAGAGATTTCTTCCACACGTGCTTTATAAAGGGATATGCATTCTTGAAACATGTTAAAGATGCAAATCACCTTTGGATCAAAACATTTTAAAGAGAATAACAAACGTTCATTAAATTCTCAAGTGAACGTGCGGTGGGATATTTACCCGAGTAAAACAAGCCATAATTTTGCCCATTTACAAAAAGCTAACCTAACAATGATAGATGATTGTAAAGTGATTTGTCATGCGTAACGGGCTATATTACCCTAAGAAATGACATATGTATTGGGAGTCAACACTCAGTTAAAAATCCCCCGCTTTCCACTTTCTCCGACGATTGCAAGACTTGATATATAAAAACTAAAAAGAGATCACAATCCCTAAAAATTACAGACACTCTTTGGAATTATCTCTCTCGACATTTTTTCATTAGGCATTTCCATTTTATATGTACTCTTTTTTTTTAAATAAAAACTTGTAGTTTTCGCTCTTCCTTCATCCCGTAAACCAAAAAGGCAAATAGATCACAACTAAATGAAAATTTTAGAGTTTATGTAGGGAAAAAATTTAAAACAATAACAAATGTCAGTAAAAACATTTTATTCACACACCACAAAAGAACACAAAAGTTTTGTTGTCCAAGTTTGGAAAATTCCACAAGTTTAACCCTAACAGCTTGAAATTTTATAAGAAAGAGATTTCTTCCACACATGCATGCTTGAAACATGTTAAAGATGCAAATCACCTTTGGATCCAAACCTTTTAAAGACAATAACAAACGCTCATTAAATTCTCTAGTGAACGTGCTGTGGGATATTTACTCGAGTCAAACAAGGAAATATTTTGCCCATTTAAAAAAACTGACCTAACAATCATGGATGATTTTAAAGTGATTTATCTTGCGTAACAAGCTATATTACCCTAAGAAATGACTTATGGATTGGGAGTCAACGCTTAGTTAAAAATCCCCCGCCTCCCCCTTTTTCCATCGATTGCAAAACCTGATATATAAAAAGTAAAAAGAGCACACAATCCCTAAAAATTACAGACACTCTTTGGAATTATCTCTCTCTACATTTGTGCATTGTGAATTTTCTTTTTAGATGTACTCTTTTTTCTTAAATCAAAACTTTGAGTTTTCACTCTCCCTTCATCCCGTGAACCAAAAAGGTAAATAGATCACAACAAAATGAAAATTTTAGAGATTATGTATGGAAAAAATTTAAAACAATAACAAATGTACGTAAAGAAAATTTATTCACACACCACAAATGAACACAAAAGTTTTGTTGTCCAAGTTTGTGAAATTCCACTAGTTCAACCCTAATAGATTGGAATTTTATAAGAAAGAGATTTCATCCCCACATACTTTAAAAATGGATATGCATGCTTGAAACATGATAAAGATGCAAATCACCTATGCATCCAAACCTTTTAAAGAGAATAACAAACGCTCATAAATTCTCAAGTGAACGTGCTGTGGGATATTTACCTGAGTCAAATAACCATTATTTTGGCCATTTCCAAAAAGCTGACCTAACGATCATAGATGATTGTAAAGTCATTTATCATGCGTAACGGACTATATTTCCCAAAGAAATGACTTATAGATTGGGAGTCAATACTCGGTTAAAAAACCACCTCCACCCCCTTTTCCCGACAACTGGAAAACCTGATATACAAAAACTAAAAAGAGCTCACAGTCCCTAAAAATTGCAGACACTCATTGGAATTTTATCTCTCTATATTCGTGCATTGTGCATTTCCATTTTAGATGTACTCTTTTTTATTAAATCAAAATTTTGAGTTTTCGCTCTCCCTTCATCCCATAAACCAAAAAGGCAAATAAATCACAACAAAATGAAAATTTTAGAGTTTATGTATGGAAAAAAATTTTAAAAATAACAAATGTAAGTAAAAAATTTTAATTTACACACCACAAATGAACACAAAATTTTTGTTGGGTATGGGAAATTCCACTAGTTCAACCCTTAACTGCTTGGAATTTTATAAGAAAGAGATTACTTCCACACATGCTTTAAAATTGGATATGCATGCTTGAAACATGTTAAAGATGTAAATCACCTATGGATCCAAACCTTTTCTAGAGAATAACAAACGCTCATTAAATTCTCAAGTGAACGTGCGGTGGGATATTTACTCAAGTCAAATAAGCCATTATTTTGCCCATTTACAAGAAAGTTGACCTAATGATTATAGATGATTGTAAAGTGATTTATCATGCATAACGGGCAAGATTACCCTAAGAAATGACTTATGGATTGGGAGTCAACACTCAGTTCAAAATCCCCCGCCTCTCCCTTTTCCCAATGATTGCACAACCTGATATATAAAAACAAAAAAGAGCATACAATCCTTAAAAATTACAGACACACTTTGGAATTATCTCTCTCTGCTTTTGCGCATTGTGCATTTCCATTTTAGATGTACTCTTTTTTCTTAAATCAAAACTTTGAGTATTCACTCTCCCTTCATCTCGTAAACCAAAAAGTCATATAAATTACAACAAAATAAAAAAATTTAATGTTTATGTAAGGAGAATATTTAAAAGAATAACAAATTTTAGTAAAGAAAATTTATTCACACACCACAAATCAACACAAAAGTTATGTTGTCCAAGTGGGAAATTCCACCAGTTGTTGTCCCTAACAGATTGGAATTTTATAAGACAGAGATTTCTTCCACATATGCTTTAAAAATGAATATGCATGCTTGAAACATGTGAAAGATGCATATCACCTACGGATCCAAACTTTTTAAGAGAATAACATACACTCATTCAATTCTCAAGTGAACATGGGGTGGAATATTTACTTGAGTCAAACAAGCCATTATTTTGCCCATTTACAAAAAGTTGTCTTAATGATCATAGACGATTGTAAAGTGATTTATCAAGAAACAAATGGAAGTTAACACTCAGTTAAAAATTCTCCACCTCCCCCTTTTCCCAATGGTTGCAGAACCTAATATATAAAAACATACAAAGAGCTCACAATCACTAACAATTACAAACACTCTTCTGAATTATCTCTCTCTACATTTGTGCATTGTGCATTTTCACTATAGATGTACTCTTTTTTCTTAAATCAAAACATTGAGTGTTCGCTCTCCCTTTATCCCATAAACAAAAATGGCAAATAGATCACAACAAAATAAAAATTTTAGAGTTGTTGAATGGAAAAATTTTAAAGCACTAACAAATGGAAGTAAAAAAAATTTATTCATACACCACAAATGAACACAAAAGTTTTGTTGTCCAAGTTTAGGAAATTCCATTAGTGCAACCGTCACAGCTTGGAATTTTATAAGAAAGAGATTTCATCCCCATATGCTTTGAAAATGAATATGCAAGCTTGAAACATGTTAAAGATGAAAATCACCTATGCATCCAAACCTTTTAATGAGAATAACAAACGCTCATTAAATTCTCAAGTGAACATGCTGTGGGATATTTACCCGAGTCATACAACCATTATTTTACCAATTTACAAAAAGCTGACCTAACGATCATAGATGATTGTAAAGTGATTTATTATGCGTAATGGATTATACTACCCTAAGAAATGACTTATGGATTGGGAGTCAACACTCAGTTAAAAATCCCCCACCTCCCCCTTTTCCCGATGATTGCAAAACCTAATATATAAAAACTAAAAAGAGCTTACAATCCCAAAAAATTATAGACACTCTCTGGTATTATCTCTCTCTTCATTTGTGCATTATGCATTTCCATTTTAGATGTACTCTTTTTTCTTCAATCAAAACTTTGAGTTTTTGCTCCCCCTTCATCCCGTAAACCAAAAAGGCAAATAGATCACAACAAAATGAAAATTTTGGAGTTTATGTATCAAAAAAATTTAAAACAATAACAAATGTCAGTATAGAAAATTTATTCACACACCACAAATGAACACAAAATTTTGTTGTCCAAGTTTTGAAAATTCCACTAGTTGTTGACCATAACAGCTTGGAATTTTATAAGAAAGAGATTTCTTCCACACATTCTTTAAAAAAGGATATGCATTCTTAAAACATGTTAAAGATGCAAATAACCTACCGATCCAAACCTTTTAAAGATAATAACAAACGCTCATTAAATTTTCAAGTGAACCACCGGTGGGATATTTACCCCAGTCAAACAAGCCATTATTTTGCCCATTTACAAAAAGTTGACCTAACGATCATAGATGATGGAAAAGTTATTTATCATGCGTAACGGGCTATATTACCCTAGGAAATGACTTATGGATCGGGAGTCAACACTCAGTTAAAAATTCCTTGCCTCCCCCTGTTCTCGACGATTACAAAACCTGATATACAAAAACTAGAAAGAGCTCACAGTCCCTAAAAATTACAGAGACTCTTTTGAATTATATCTCTCTACATTTGTGCATTGTGCATTTCCATTTTAGATGTACTCTTTTTTCTTAAATAAAAATTTTGAGTTCTCGCTCTTCCTTCATCCCGCAAACCAAAAAGGCAAATAGATCAGAACAAAATGAAAATTTTAGAGTTTAAGATTGGAAAAAATTAAAAAAAAAAAAATGTAATTACAAAAATTAATTGACACACCACAAATGAACTCAAATTTTTTGTTGTCCAAGTTTGGGAAATTTCACTAGTTCAAACCTAACTGCTTGGAATTTAATAAGAAAGAGATTACTTCCACACATGCTTTAAAAATGGATATGCATGCTTGAAACATGTTCAACATGCAAATCACCTATGGATCCAAACCTTTTAAAGAGAATAACAAACGCTCATTAAATTCTCAAGTGAACGGGTGGTGGGATATTTACCCGTGTCAAACAAGCCATTATTTTGCCCATTTAAAAAAATCTGACCTAACGATCATAGATGATTGTAAAGTGATTTATCATACGTAACGGCTTTATTACCCTAAGAAATGACTTATGGATAGGGTGTCAACACTCAGTTAAAAATCCCCCGCCTCCTCCTTTTCCCGACGATTGCAAAACCTGATATATAAAAAATAAAAAGAGCTTACAATCCTTAAAAATTATAGATACTCTCTACATTTGTGCATTGTGCATTTGCATTTTATATGTACTCTTTTTTCTTAAATCAAAACTTTGAGTTTTTGCTCTCCCTTCATGCCGTAAACCAAAAAAGAAAATAGATCACAACAAAATGAAAATTTTAGATTTTATGTATGGCAAAAATTTAAAACAATAACAAATGTTAGTAAAGAAAATTTACTCGCACTCCACAAAACAAGACAAAAGTTTTGTTGTCCAAAGTTTGGAAATTCTACTAATTAACCGATAACAACTTGGAGTTTTCTTAGAAAGAGATTTCTTCCACACATGCTTTAAAAATGGATACGCATGCTTTAAACATGTTAAAGATACAAATCACCTATGGATCCAAACCTTTTAAAGAGAATAACAAACGCTCATTAAATTGTCAAGTGAACGTGCGGTGAGATATTTACCCGAGTCAAACAAGCCATTATTTTGCCCATTGACAAAAAGCTTACCTAATGATCATAGATGATTGTAAAGTGATTTATCATGCGTAACGGGCAAGATTACCCTAAGAAATGACTTATGGATTGGGAGTCAACACTCAGTTAAAAATCCCCGGCCTCCTCCTTTTCCCAACGATTGCAAAACCTAATATATAAAAAAATAAAAAGAGCTTAAAATCCCTAAAAATTACTGACACTCTTTGGAATTATATATTTCAACATTTGTGCATTGTGCATTTCCATTTTAGATGTACTCTTTTTTCTTAAAACAAAACTTTGAGTTTTCGCTCTCCCTTCCTCCGGTAAACCAAAAATGCAAATAGATCACAACAAAATGAAAATTTTAGAGTTTATGTATGTAAAAAATTTAAAACAATAACAAATGTAAGTAAAGAAAATTTTTACATACACCTCAAATGAACACAAAAGTTTTGTTGTCCAAGTTTGGGAAATTCTGCTAGTTCAACCCTGAAAGCTTGGAATTTTATAAGAAAGAGATTTCTTCCACACATGCTTTAAAAATAGTTATGCATGCTTGAAACATGTTGAAGAGGCAAATCAACTACGGATCCAAACCTTTTAAAGAGAATAACAAACGCTCATTAAATTCTCAAGTGAACATGCGGTGGAATATTTACCTTAGTCAAACAAGCAAATATTTTTCTCATTTACAAAAACCTGACCAAACGATCATAGATGATTGTAAAGTGATTTATCATGCATAAAGGGCTATAATATCCTAAGAAATGACTTATGGATTGGGAGTCAACACTCAGTTAAAAATCCCCTGCTTCCCCCTTTTCTTGACGATTGCAAAACCTAATATATAAAAACTAAAAAGAACTTACAATCCCAAAAAATTATAGACACTCTTTGGAATTATGTCTCTCTAAATTTTTACATGATGCATTTCCATTTTAGACTATTTTTTTTCCTAAATAAAAACTTTGAGTTTTCGGTCTCCCTTCATATTGTTAACCAAAAAGGCAAATAGCTCACAACCAAATGAAAATTTTAGAGTTTATGTATGGAAAAAATTTAAAACAATAACAAATGTTAGTAAAGAAAATTTATTCACACACCACAAATGATGACAAAAGTTTTGTTGTCCAAGTTTGGGAAATCCACTAGTTAACCCCTAACAGCTTGGAATTTTATTAGTAAGAGATTTCTTCCAGACATGCTTTAAAAGTGGATATGCATGCTTGAAACATGTTAAAGATGCAAATCACCTATAGATCCAAACCTTTTAAAGAGATTAACAAACGCTCATTAAATTCTCAAGTGAACATGTGGTGGGATATTTACACGAGTCAAACAAGCCATTATTTTGCCCATTTAAAAAAAGTTGACCTAACGATCATAGATGATTGTAATGTGATTTATCATCCATAACGGGCTAGATTACCCCTAGAAATGACTTATGGATTGGGAGTCAACACTCAGTTAAAAATCCCCCGCCGCCCCCTTTGCCCGATGATTGCTCAACCTGATATATAAAAACTAAAAAGAGCTTACAACCCATAAAAATTACTGACACTCTTTGGAATTATCTACTTCTACATTTTGCATTGTGCATTTCCATTTTAGATGTACTCTTTTTTCATAAATCAAAACTTTGAGTATTCGCTCTCCCTTCATCTCGTAAACCAAAAAGGCAAATAGATCTCAACAAAATAAAAAATTTAAATTTTATGTATGGAAAAAATTTAAAACAATAACAAATGTTAGTAAAGAAAATTTATTCACACACCACAATTGAACACAAAAGTTTTGTTGTCCAAGTTTGGGAAATTCCACTAGTTGTTGACCCTAAAAGCTTGGAATTTTATAAGTATGAGATTTCTTCCACACATGCTTTAAAAATGTATATGCATGTTTGAAACATGTTAAAGATGCAAATCACCTACGGATCCAAACCTTTTTAAGAGAATAACAAACGCTCATTAAAATCTCAAGTGAACATGTGGTGGAATATTTTCTCGAGTCAAACAAGCTATTATTTTGCCCATCAACAAAAAGATGACCTAATGATCATAGATGATTGTAAAGTGATTTATCATGCCTAATGGGCTATATTACCCTACGAAATGACTTATAGATTGGGAGTAAACACTCGCCTCCCCCTGTTCCTGAAGTTCGCAAAACCTAATATATAAAAAAATAAAAAGAGCTTACAATCCCTAAAAATTACATACACTCTTTGGAATTATATCTCTCTTCATTTGTGTATTGTGCATTTCCATTTTAGATGTACTCTTTTTTCTTAAATCAAAATTTTGAGTTTTCGCTCTCCCTTCATCCCGTAAAAAAAAAAAAAGGCAAATAGATCGCAACAAAATTAAAAATTTAGTGTTTATGTATGGAACAAATTTAAAACAATAAAAACTTTAAGTAAAGAAAATTTACTCTCACACCACAAATGAACACACAAGTTTTGTTGTCCAAGTTTTGGAAATTCAACTAGTTCAACCCTAAGAGCTTGGAATTTTATACGAAAGAGATTTCTTCCACACATGCTTTAAAAATGGATATGCATGCTTGAAACATGTTAAAGATGCAAATCACCTATGGATCCAAACCATTTAAAGGAAATAACTAATGCTCATTAAACTTTTAAGTGCACGTCCGGTGGGATATTTACCCGAGTCAAACAACCATTATTTTGCCCATATACAAAAAGCTAACCTAACGATCATAGATGATTGTAAAGTGATTTATCATGCGTAACGGGCTATATTACCCTAAGAAATGACTTATGGATTGGGAGTCAACACTCAGTTAAAAATCCCCCGCTTCCCCCTTTTCCAGACGATTGCAAAACCTGATATATAAAAACAAAAAAGAGTTTACAATCCCCAAAAATTACAAACACTCTTCAGAATTATCTCTCTCTACATTTGTGCATTTTTCATTTCCATTTTAGATGTACTCTTTTTTCTTCAATCAAAACTTTGAAAATTTCAGAGTTTATGTAGGGAAAAAATTTCAAACAATAACAAATGTCAGTAAAGAAATTTTTTCACACCCCACAAATGAACACAAAAGTTTTGTTGTGCAAGTTTGGGAAATTCCACAAGATGTTGACCCTAAGAGCTTGGAATTTGATAAAAAAGAGATTTTTTCCACACATGCTTTAAAAAGGGACATGAATGCTTGAAACATGTTAAATATGAAAATGACCTTTATATCAAAACCTTTTAAAGAGAATAAAAAACGCTCAATAAATTCTCAAGTGTATGTGCGGTAGGTATTTACCCAAGTAAAACAAGCCATAATTTGGCCCATTTACAAAAAGTTAACCTAACAATCATAGATGATTGTAAAGTGATTTATCATGCGTAACGGGGTATATTACCCTAAGAAATGACATATGAATTGGGAATCAACACTCAGTTAAAAATCCCCCGCCTTCCCCTTTTCACGACGATTGCAAGACCTGATATAAAAACTAAAAAGAACTCACAATCCTTAAAAATTATAGACACTCTTTGGAATTATCTCTCTCTACATTTGTTCATTGTGCATTTACATTTTATATGTACTCTTTTTTCTTAAATAAAAACTTTTAGTTTTCGCTCTCCCTTCATCCCGTAAACCAAAAATGCAAATAGATCACAACAAAATGAAAATTTTAGAGATTATGTATGGAAAAATTATAAAAAATAACAAATGTAATTAAAATTTGTTTTTTCACACACCACAAATGAACACAAAAGTTTTGTTGTCCAAGTTTGGGAAATTCCACTAGTTCAACCCTAACAGCTTAGAATTTTATAAGAAAGAGATTTCATCCACACATGCTTTAAAAATGGATATGCATGCTTTAAACATGTTAAAGATGCAAATCACCTATGGATCCGAACCTTTTAAACTGAATAACAAATGCTCATTAAATTTTCAAGTGAACGTGCGGTGGGATATTTGCCGAGTCAAACAGGCCAATATTTTGCCCATATACAAAAAGCTTACCTGACGATCATAGATTATTGTAAAGTGATTTATCATGTGTAACGGGCTATATTACCCTAAGAAATCTCATATGGATAGGTAGTCAGCACTCAGTTAAAATCCCTCGCCTCCACCTTTTCCCAATGATTGAAAAACCTGATATATAAAAACTAAAAAGAGCTTACAATCCCTAAAAATTACAGACACTCTTTGAAATTATCCCTCTCTATATTTGTGCATTGTGCATTTTAATTTTAGATGTACACTTTTTTCTGAAATCAAAACTTTGAGTTTTTCGCTCTCCCTTCATCCCGTAAACCAAAAAGACAAATAGATCACAACAAAATAAAAATTTTAGAGTTTATGTATGGAAAAAATTTAAAAGAATAACAAATGTAAGTAAAGAAAATTTATTCAGACACCACAAATGAACACAAAAGTTTTGTTGTCCAAGTTTTGGAAATTCCACTAGTTCAACCATAAAAGTTTGGAATTTTATAAGAAAGAGATTTCATCCACACATGCTTTAAAAATGGATATGCATGCTTGAAACATGTTAAAGATGAAAATCACCTATGGATTCAAACCTTTTAAAGAGAATAACAAACGCTCATTAAATTCTGAAGTGAACGTGCGGTGGGATATTTACCCGAGTCAAACAAGCCATTATTTTTCCCATTTACAAAAAGCATACCAAACTATCACAGATGATTGTAAAGTGATTTATCATGCGTAGCGTGCAATATTACCCTAAAAAATGACTTATGGATTTGGAGTCAACACTCAGGTAAAACTCCCCCGCCTCCCCCTTTTCCCAACGATTTCTAAACCAGATAATAAAAACTAAAGATAGCTTACAATCCCTAAAAATTATAGACACTCTTTTGAATTATCTACCTCTACATTTGTCCATTGTGCATTTCAATTTCAGATGGACACTTTTTTCTTAAATCAAAACTTTGAGTTTTCGCTCTCCCTTTATGTCGTAAACCAAAAAGGCAAATAGATCACAACAAATTGAAACTTTTAGAGTTTATGTAAGGTAAAAATTTAAAACAATAACTAATGTAAGTAAAGATAATTTATTCACACACCACAAATGAACACAAAAGTTTTCTTGTCCAAATTTGGGAAATTCCACTAGTTGTTGACCCTAACAACTTGGAATTTTATAAGAAAGAGATTTCTTCTACACATGCTTTAAAAACGGATATGCATGCTTGGAACATGTTAAAGATACAAATCGCCTATGGATCCAAACCTTTTAAACTGAATAAAAAACGCCAATAAATTCTCAAATGAACGTGTGGTGGGATATTTACCCGAGTCAAACAAGCCATTATTTTACCCATATGCAAAAAGCTGACCTGACGATCATAGATGATTGGAAAGTGATTTATCATGCATAACGTGCTATATTACCCAAAGAAATGTCATATGGATTGGGAGTCAACACTCAGTTAAAAATGCCCCGCTTTCCCCTTTTGCTGACGATTGCAAAACCTGATATATAAACACTATAAAGAACTTACAATCCCTAAAAATTACAGACACTCTTTGGAATTATCTCTCTCTATATTTGTGCATTGTGCATTTTAATTTTAGATGTACACTTTTTTCTTAAATTAAAACTTTGAGTTTTCGCTCTCCCTTCATCCTGTAAACCAAAAAGGAAAATAGATCACAAAAAAATGAAAATTTTAGAGTTTATGTATGGAAAAAAATTTAAAACAATAGAAAATGTAAGTAAAGAAACTTTATTCACACACCACAAATGAACACAAAAGTTTTGTTGTCCATGTTTTGGAAATTCCACTAGTTCAACCCTAATAGCTTGGAATTTTATAAGAAAGAGATTTCATCCACACATGCGTTAAAATTGATATGCATGCTTGAAACATGTTAAAGATTCAAATCACCTATGGATCTAAACCTTTTAAACAGAGTAACAAGCGCTCATTAAATTCACAAGTGAACGTGCGGTGGGATATTTACCCTAGTCAAACAAGCCATTATTTTTCCCACTTACAAAAAGCTAACCTAACGATCAAAGATGATTGTAAAGTCATTTATCATGCATAACGGGCTATATTACCCTAAGAAATGACTTATGGATTGGGAGTCAACACTCAGTTAAAAATCCCCCGCCTCCCTCTTTTCCCGACGATTGCAAAACCTAATATATAAAAACTAAAAAGTGCTCACAATCCCTTAAAATTATAGACACTCTTTGGAATTATCTCTCTCTACATTTGTGCATTGTGCATGTCCATTTTTGATCTACTCTTTTTTCTTAAATCAAAACTTTGAGTTTTGGCTCTGCCTTCATCCCGTAAACCAAAAAGGCAAAAAAATCCCAACAAAATGAAAATTTTAGAGATTATGTATGGAAAAAATTTAAAACAATAACAAATGTAAGTAAAGAAAATTTATTCACGCAACACAAATGAACACAAATATTTTGTTGTCCAAGTTTGGGAAATACGACTAGTTCAATCCTAACAACTTGGACTTTTAAAGAAAGAGATTTCTTCCACACATGCTTTAAAAATGGATATGCATGCTTTGAAAATGTCAAAGATGCAAATCACCTATGGATCCAAACCTTTTAAAGAGAATAACAAACAATCATTAAATTCTCAAGTGAACGTGCTGTGGGATATTTACCTGAGTCAAACAAGCCATTTTTTTGCCCATTTACAAAAAGCTGACCTAATGATCATAGATGATTGTAAAGTGATTTATCAAGTGTAACGGGCTATATTACCCTATGAAATGACTTATGGATTCAGAGTCAACACTTAGTTATAAACCTCCCCCAAATCCCCCTTTTCCCAACGATTACAAAACTTGATTTTACAAAAACTTAAGAGAGCTCACAATCCCTAAAAATATCAGACACTCTTTGGAATTATGTGTATCTACATTTGTGCATTGTACATTTCCATTTTAGATGTACCCTTTTTTCTTAAATCAAAACTTTGAGTTTTCGCTCTACCTTCATCCGTTAAACCAAAAATGCAAATAGATCACAAAAAATCAAAATTTTAGAGTTTATGTATGGAAAAAATTTAAAACAATAACAAATGTAAGTAAAAAAACTTATTCACACACCACAAATGAACACAAAAGTTTTGTTGTCCAAGTTTTGGAAATTCCACTAGTTCAACCCTAACAGCTTGGAATTTTATAAGAAAGAGATTTCATCCACACATGCTTTAAAAATGGATATGCATGCTTGAAACAGGTAAAAGATTCAAATCACCTATGGATCCAAACCTTTTAAAGAGAATAACAAATGCTCATTAAATTCTCAAGTGAACGTACGGTGGCATATTTACTCGAGTCAAACAAGCCATTATTTTGCCCATTCACAAAAAGCTGACCTAACGATCATAGATGATTTTAAAGTGATTTATCATGAGCAACGGGTTATATTACCCTAAGAAATTACTTATGGATTGGGAGTCAACACTCAGTTAAAAATCCCCCACCTCCCCCTTTTCAAAACGATTGCAAAACCGGATATATGAAAACAAAAAAGAGCTTACAATCCGTAAAAATTACAGACACTCTTATGAATTATATCTCTCTACATTTGTGCATTGTGCATTTCCATTTTAGATGTACACTTTTTTCTTAAATCAAAACTTTAAGTTTTCGCTCTCTCTTCATGCCGTAAACCAAAAAGGCAAATAAATCACAACAAAATGAAAATTTTAGAGTTTGTGTATGAAAAAAATTTAAAACAATAACAAATGTAAGTAAAGATAATTTATTCACACACCACAAATGAACACAAAAGTTTTGTGGTCCAAGTGTGGGAAATTCCACTAGTTGTTGACCCTAACAACTTGGAAATTTATAAGAAAGAGATTTCTTCCACACATGCTTTAAAAATGGATATGCATGCTTGAAACATGTTAAAGATGAAAATCACCTATGGATCCAAATCTTTTAAAGAGAATGACAAACGCTCATTAAATTCTCAAGTGAACATGCGGTGGGATATCTACACGAGTCAAGCAAGCCATTATTTTACCCATATACAAAAAGCTGACCTGACGATAATAGATGATTGTAAAGTGATTTATCATACGTAATGGGCTATATTACCCAAAGAAATGTCATATGGATTGGGAGTCAACACTCAGTTAAAAATCCCCCGCCTCCCCCTTTTCTCGACGATTGCAAAACCTTATATATAAAAACTAAAAAGAGCTTACAATCCCTAAAAATTACAGGCATCTTTGGAATTATCTCTCTCTATATTTGTGCATTGTGCATTTCCATTTTAGATATACACTGTTTTCTTAAATCAAAACTTTGAGATTTCGCTCTTCCTTCATCCCGTCATCCAAAAAGTCAAATAGATCACAACAAAATGAAAATTTTAGAGTTTATGTATAGAAAAAATTTAAAACAAAAACAAATGTAAGTAAAGAAAATTTATTCACACACCGCAAATGAACACAAAAGTTTTATTGTCCTAGTTTAGGAAATTCCACTAGTTCAACCCTAACTGCTTGGAATTTTATAAGAAAGAGATTTCATCCACACATGCTTTAAAAATAAATATGCATGCTTGAAACATGTTAAAGATGCAAATCACCTATGGATCCAAACCTTTTAAAGATAATAACAAATGCTCAATAAATTCTCAAGTGAACATGCGGTGGGATATTTACCCGAGTCAAACAAGCCATTATTTTTCCCATTTACAAAAAGCTGACCTAACGATCATAGATGATTGAAAAGTGATTTATCAAGCGTAACGTGCTATATTACCCTAAGAAATGACTTATGGATTGGAAGTCTACACTCAGTTAAAAATCCCCCGACTCCCCCTTTTCCCCATGATTGCAAAACCAGATATATAAAAATTAAAAAGAGCTTACAATCCCTAAAAATTATAGACACTCATTTGAATTATCTCCCTCTACATTTGTGCATTGTGCATTTTCATTTTAGATGTACACTTTTTCCTTAAATCAAAACTTTGACTTTTCACTCTCCCTTCATGCCGTGAACCAAAAAGGCAAATTGATCACAACAAAATAAAAATTTTAGAGTTTATTTATGGAAAAAATTTAAAAGAATAACAAATGTAAGTAAAAAAAATTAATTCACACACCACAAATGAACTCAAAACTTTTGTTGTCCAAGTTTGGGAAATTCCACTAGTTCAAACCTAACTGCTTGGAATTTTATAAGAAAGAGATTACTTCCACACATACTTTAAAAATGGATATGCATGCTTGAAACATGTTAAAGATGCAAATAACCTATGGATCCAAACCTTTTAAAGAGAATAACAAACGCACATTATATTCTCAAGTGAATGTGCAGTGAGATATTTGCCCGAGTTAAACAAGCAATTATTTGCCCATATAGAAAAATCTGACCTAACGATCATAGAAGATTGTAAAGTGATTTATCATGTGTAACGTGCTATATTACCCTAAGAAACGACTTATGGATTTGGAGTCAACACTCAGTTAAAACTCCCCCGCCTCCCCCTTTTCCCGACGATAGCAAAACCAGATAATAAAAACTAAAAAGAGCTTACAATCCCTAAAAATTACAGACACTCTTTTGAATTATCTCCCTCTACATTTGACCATTGTGCATTTCAATTTTAGATCTACACTTTTTTGTTAAATCAAAACTTTGAGTTTTCGCTCACCCTTCATGCCGTCTAAAAGGCAAATAGATCACAACGAAATGAAACTTTTAGAGTTTATATATGGAAAAAATTTAGAACAATAACTAATGTAAGTAAAGATAATTTATTCACACACCACAAATTAACACAAAAGTTTTGTTGTCCAGGTTTGGGAAATTCCACAAGTTGTTGACCCTAACAGCTTGGAATTTTATTAGAAAGAGATTTCTTCCATACATGCTTTAAAAAAAGATATGCATGCTTGAAACATGTTAAAGATGCAAATCACCTATGGATCCAAACCTTTTAAAGACAATAAAAAAAGCTCATTAAATTCTCAAAAGAACGTGTGGTGGGATATTTACCCGAGTCAAACAAGCCATTATTTTACCCAAATACAAAAAGTTGACCTGATGATCATAGATGATTGTAAAGTGATTTATCATGCGTAACTGGCTATATTACCCGAAGAAATGGCATATGGATTGGGAGTCAACACTCAGTTAAAAATCCCCCACCTCCCTCTTTTCCTGACGATTGCAAAACCTGATATATAAAACCTAAAAAGAACTTACAATCCCTAAAAATTACAGACACTCTTTGGAATTATCTCTCTCTATATTTTTGCATTGTGCATTTGCATTTTAGATGTACACTTTTTTCTTAAATTAAAACCTTGAGTTTTCGCTCTCCCTTCATCCCGTAAACCAAAAAGGCAAATAGATCACAACAAAATGAAAATTTTAGAGTTTATGTATGGAAAAAATTTAAAACTATAACAAATGTAAGAAAAAAAAATTTATTCAAACACCCCAAATGAACACAAATGTTTTGTTGTCCAAGTTTGGGAAATTCCACTAGTTCAACCCTAACAACTTGGAATTTTATAAGAAAAAGATTTCATCCACACATGCTTTAAAAATGGATATACATGATTGAAACATGTTAAAGATGAAAATCACCTATGGATTTAAACCTTGTAAAAAGAGTAACAAACGCTCATTAAATTCAGAAGTGAACGTGTGATGGGATATTTACTAAAGTCAAACAAGCCATTATTTTGCCGATTTACAAAAAGCTCACCTGACGATCATAGATGATTGTAAAATGATTTATCATGCGTAACGGGCTATATTACCCGAAGAAAATGTCATATGGATTGGGAGTCATGACTCAGTTAAAAATCCCCCGCCTCCCCCTTTTTCGGACGATTGCAAAACCATATATATAAAAACTACAAAGAGCTTACAATCCCTAAAAATTACAGACACTATTTGGAATTATCTCTCTCTATATTTGTGCATTGTGCATTTTAATTTTCGATGTACACTTTTTTCTTAAATCAAAACTTTGAGTTTTCGCTCTCCCTTTATCCCGTAAACCAAAAAGGCCAATAGATCACAAAAAAATAAAAATTTTAGAGTTTATGTATGGAAAAAAATTTAAAACAATAACAAATGTAAGTAAAGAAACTTTATTCACACACCACTAATGAACACAAAAGTTTTGTTGTCCATGTTTGGGAAATTCCACTAGTTCAACCCAAATAGCTTGGAATTTTAAAAGAAAGAGATTTCATCCACACATACTTTAAAAATGGATATGCATGCTTGAAACATGTTAAAGATTCAAATCACCTATGGATCTAAACCTTTTAAAGAGAGTAACAAACGCTCATTAAATTCTCAAGTGAACGTGCGGTGGGATATTTACCCGAGTCAAACAAGCAATTATTTTTCCCACTTACAAAAAGCTGATCTAACGATCATAGATGATTGTAAAGTCATTTATCATGTGTAAGGGGTTATATTACCCTAAGAAATGACTTATGGATTGGGAGTCAACACTCAGTTAAAAATCCCCCGCCTCCCTCTTTTCCCAACGATTGCAAAACCTGTTATATAAAACTAAAAAGAGCTTACAATCTCTAAAAATTACAGACACTCTTTGGAATTATCTCTGTCTACATTTGTGCATTGTGCATTTCCATTTTAAATGTACATTTTTTTCTAAAATTAAAACTTTTAGTTTTTGCTCTCCTTCATCCCGTAAACAAAAAAGGCAAATAGATCACAACCAACTGAAAATTTTAGAGTTTAAGTATGGAAAAAATTTTAAACAATAACAAATGTTAGTAAAGAAAATTTATTCACACACCACAAATGAAGAAAAGAGTTTTGTTGTCCAAGTTTGGTAAATTCAACTAGTTAACCCTAATAGTTTGGAATTTTATAAGAAAGAGATTTCTTCCACACATGCTTGAAAAACGGATATGCATGCCTAAACATATTAAAGATGCAAGTCACCTATGGATCTAAAACTTTTAAACAGAATAACAAACGCGCATTAAATTCTCACGTGATGGTGCGGCGGGACATTTACTTGAGTCAAACAAGCCATTATTTTGCCCATTTACAAAAAGCTGACCAAACGATCAAAGATGATTGTAAAGTGAGTTCTCATGCGTAACGGGCTATATTACCCTATGAAATTACTTATGGATTGAGAGTCAACACTCAGTTAAAAACCCCCCGCCTCCCCCTTTTCCCGACGATTGCAAAACCTAATATATAAAAACTAAAATGTGCTCACAATCCCTTAAAATTACAGACACTCTTTGGAATTATCTCTCTCTACATTTGTGCATTGTGCATTTAATTTTAAATGTACTCTTTTTACTTAAATCAAGACTTTGAATTTTCCCTCTCCCTTCATCCCATAAACGAAAAAGGCAAATACATCATACAAAATGAAAATTTTAGAGTTTATACATGGAAAAAATTTCAAACAATAACAAATGTAATTAAAGAATATTTATTCACACACCACAAATGAACACAAAAGTTTTGTTGTCCAAGTTTGGGAAATTCCACTAGTTCAACCATAACAGCTTGAAATTTTATAAGAAAGAGATTTCTTCCACACATGCTTTAAAAACGGATATGCATGCTTGAAACATGTTAAAGATGCAAATAACCTATGGATCCAAAACTTTTAAAGAGAAAAACCACGCTCATTAAATTCTCAAGTGAACATGCGGTGAGATACTTACCTGAGTCAAACAAAGCATTATTTTGCCCATATACAAAAAACTGACCTAACGATCATTGATGATTGTAAAGTGCTTTATCATGCGTAACGGTCTATATTACCCTATGAAATGACTTAAGGATTGGAAGTCAACACTCAGTTAAAAATCCCCCGCCTCCCCCTTTTCCCGACGATTGTAAAACCTGATATATAAAAACTAAAAAGAGCTTACAATTACTAAAAATTCCAGACACTCTTCGGAACTATCTCTCTCTACATTTGTGCATTGTGCATTTCATTTTTTGATGTACACCTTTTTCTTAAATCAAAACTTTTAGTTTTCGTTCTCGCTTCATCCCGTAAATAAAAAAGGCAATTAGATAAAAAAAATGAAAATTTTTCACACAACACAAATGAACACAAAATGTTTTTTGTCCAAGTTTGGGAAATTCCACTTGTTCAACCCTAATAGCTTGGAATTTTATAAGAAAGAGATTTCATCCACACATGCTCTAAAAATAGATATGCATGTTTGAAACATGTTAAAGATGCAAATCACCTATGGATCCAAACCTTTTAAAGAGAATAACAAACGCTCATTAAATTCTCAAGTGAACATGCGGTGGGATATTTACTAGAGTCAAACAAGCTATTATTTTGCCCATTTATAAAAAGCTGACCTAATGATCATAGATGATTGTAAAATGATTTATCATACATAACGGGCTATATTACCCTAAGAAATGACTTATGGATTGGGAGTCAACACTCAGTTAAAAATCCTCCGCCTCCCCCTTTTCCCGACGATTGCAAAACCTGATATATAAAAACAAAAAAGAGCTCAAAATCCCTAAAATTTACAGACACTCTTTGGAATTATCTCTCTCTACAGTTTTACCTTTTGCATTTCCATTTTAGATGTACTCTATTTTCTTAAATCAAAACTTTGAGTTTTCGCTCTCCCTTCATGTCGTAAACGTCAAAGGCAAATGGATCACAACAAAATGAAAATTTTAGAGTTTTTGAATGAAAAAAATTTAAAAAAATAACAAATGTAAGTAAAGAAAATTGATTAACACAACAAAAATGAACACAAAAGTTTTGTCGTCCAAGTTTGGGAAATTCCACTAGTTGATGACCCTAACAGCTTGGAATTTTGTAAGAAAGAGATTTCTTCCACACTTGCTTTAAAAATGGATATGCATGCTTGAAACATGTTAAAGATCCAAATTACCTATGGATCCAAACTTTTTAAAGAGAATAACAAACGCTCATTAAATTCTCAAGTGAACATGCAGTGGGATATTTACCTGAGTCAAACCAGTCATTATTTTGCCCATATACAAAAAGCTGACCTAATGATCATAGATGATTGTAAAGTGATTTATCATGCGGAACGGGCTATATTACCCTAAAAAATGACTAATGGATTGGGAGTCAACACTCAGTTAAAAATCCCTTGCCTCCCCATTTTCCCGACGATTGCAAAACCTAATAAATCAAAACTAAAAAGAGCTCACAATCCCTAAACAATACAGTCACTCTTGGGAATTATCTCTTTCTATATTTGTCCATTGTGCATTTCCATTTTAGATATACTCTTTTTCCTTAAATCAAAACTTTGTGTTTTCGCTCTCCCTTCATCCCGTAAACCAAAAAGGTAAATAGATCATAACAAAATGAAAATTTTAGAGTTTATGTATGAATTTTTTTTTTAAAAATAATAAATGTAAGTAAAGAAAATTTATTTTCACACCACAAATTAACACAAAAGTTTTGTTGTGCAAGTTTGGGAAATCCCACTAGTTCAACCCTAACAGCTTGGAATTTTATAAGAAAGAGATTTATTCCATGCATGCATTAAAAATCGATATGCAATATTGAAAAATGTTAATGGTGAAAATCAACTACGGATCCAAACCTTTTAAAGAGAATAACAAACACACATTAAATTTTCAAGTGAACGTGCGGTGGGATATTTACCCGAGTCAAACATGCCATTATTTTGCCCATTTACAATAAGCTGACCTAATGATCATAGACGATTGTAAAGTGATTAATCATGCATAACGGGCTATATTACCCTAAGAAATGATTTATAGATTGGGAATCAACAGTCAATTAAAACCCCCCCGCCCCCCCCTTTTCACGACGTTTTCAAAACCAAATATATAAAAATTAAAAAGAGCTTAAAATCCCTAAAAATTACATACACTCTTTGGAATTATCGCTCCCTACATTTGAGCATTGTGCATTTCCATTTTAGATGTACACTTTTTTCATAAATCAAAACTTTGAGTTTTCACTCTCCCTTCATGCCGTAAACCAAAAAGGCAAATAAATCACAACAAAATGAAAATTTTAGAGTTTAAGTATGGAAAAAATTTAAAACAATAACAAATGTAAGTAAGCAAAATTTTTTCACACACCACAAATGAACACAGAAGTTTTGTTGTCCAAGTTTGGGAAATTCCACTAGTTGTCGTCCTTAATAGCTTGGAATTTTATAAGAAAGAGATTTCTTCCACACATGCTTTAAAAACGGATATGCATGCTTGAAACATATTAAAGATGCAAATCACCTATGGATCCAAAAAATTTAAAGAGAATAACAAACGCTCATTAAAGTCTTAGGTGAACTTACGATGGGATATTTACCTGAGTCAAACCAGTCATTATTTTTCCCATATACTAAAAGCTTACCTAACGATCATAGATGATTGTAAAGTGATTTATCATACGTAATGGGCTATATTACCCTAAAAAATGCCTTTTGGATTGGGAGTCAACACTCAGTTAAGAATTCCCTGCCTCCCCCTTTTCCCGACGAATGCAAAACCTGATATATAAAAACTAAAAAGAGCTTACAATCCCTAAAAATTATAGGCACTCTTTCGAATTATATCTTTCGAAATTTGTGCATTATGCATTTCCATTTTAGATGTACACATTTTTCTTAAATCAAAACTTTTAGTTTTCGCACTCCCTTCATCCCGTAAACCAAAAAGGCAAACAGATCACAACCAAATGAAAATTTTAGAGTGTATGTATGGAAAAAATTTTAAAAAATAACAAATTTTAGTAAATAAAATTTATTCACACACCACAAATGAAGACAAAAGTTTTTTTGTCCAAGTTGGGGAAATACCACTAGTTAACCCCCAACAGCTTGGAATTTTTTAAGAAAGAGATTTGTTCCACACACGCTTTAAAAATGCATATGCATGCTTGAAACATGTTAAAGATGGAAATCAACTATGGTTTCAAACCTTTTTAAGTGAATAACAAACGCTCAATAAATTCTCAAGTGAACATGCGATGGGATATTTACCCGAGTCAAACTATCCATTATTTTGCCCATTAACAAAAAGCTGACCTAACGATCATAGATGATTTTAAAGTGATTTTTTTTCATGCGTAACGGGCTATAATACCCTAAGAAATGACTTATGGATTGGGAGTCAACACTCTATTAAAAATCCCCTTCCTCCCCCTTTTCCCGACGATTTCAAAACCTAATAAATCAAAACTAAAAAGATCTCACAATCCCTAAACATTAAAGTCACTCTTTGGAATTATCTCTCTCAACATTTGTCCATTGTGCATTTCCATTTTAGATATACTCTTTTTTCTTAAATCAAAACTTTTAATTTCCGCTCTCCCTTGATCCCGTAAACCAAAAAGGCAAATAGATCACAACAAAATGAAAATTTTAGAGTTTAAGTATGGAAAAAAATTTAAACAATAAAAAATTTAAGTAATGAAAATTTCTTCACACACCACAAATGAACATAAAAGTTTTGGTGTCCAAGTTTGGGAAATTCCACTAGTTCAATCCTAAGAGCTTGGAATTTTACAAGAAAGAGATTTCTTCCACGCATGCTTTAAAAATGGATCTGCAAGCTCGAAAAATGTTAATGGTGCAAATAAACTACGGGTCAAAACCTTTTAAAGAGAATAACAAATGCTTATTAAATTCTCAAGTGAACGTGCGGTGGGATATTTACCCGAGTCAAACATCCCATAATTTTGCCCGTTTACAATAAGCTGACCTAACGTTCATAGATAATTGTAAAGTGATTTATCATGCGTAACGGGCTATATTACCCTAAGAAATTACTTATGGATTGGGAGTCAACACTCAGTTAAAAATTGTTATGGAATCAATAACATTGAGTCATCTACTTTACTTTTATTATTTATGTTGCTTTTAATTTCGAATTTTATATATTTTTAATAAGTCTTAAAGGTAGGGGTAGAATTGGGTTTTATAACCCTAACCTATGTTGATGTTAATTACCCTATTTCAGGGGTAAGGATGGAGAAATAAAGCAAGTTCGGAATTAGCATAAACTAGGGTAATTTAGGTTCTTTCTAGGCTCCCTATTCTAGGGTTCTTGGCTTGAACTCTCTTGGGGGTTTGCTGCATCCATTGGGGAGTCTTTGAGGAGATCTTGGAAGGAAAAGGAAGAGGAATTACCTTTCTCTTCTGAGCTGCAAGAGAAGATCATCTCTTTCACAAAAATTCCAGAAAAGGAGAGATCTTGACATGGGTCTACCCAGGAAGGAGGACGAGTTCTTGTTGCTGGTTGGGTGTTGACATCCAGAGGTATTTTCTAATCTTATTCCAAGCATTGAGATTAGATTTATGTTTCTCTTTTACGTAAGGAACCAGTGCTGCATGAAAATGGAAACCCTACCTTGACGTGAGTCATAAGAAAGGGGATTCCACATTGGGGCCTCAAGGAGCTTCCTTGACTAGTTGGGTTCATTCATAATTAAGAAAAGGAAACTCCTTTTCAAGGGGAATGAATTCACTAAAGTGAAAGGGGTTGTCTTGAGTCATTACAACAAGTGAAACCCTCTTGTCTTGAATCATAAAAGAGGGGTTTCATATCTGAGTGCTTAAACAGTCCTTTAACTTGTTGGTTGCATCTATAATTGAAAAAAGGAAAATCATTTTCAATCCTAACGTGAAAGGAGAAGTATAAGAGAGTTCTTTTCACAAAAAACGTGATAAGAAACCCTCAAATAGTGCTGGATTCATATTCAACTCACCGAGTTACTAGATCCATGGCTAGGGACCATAACAACTTGGTATCAGAGCAGGGTAACCCGGCAGAGAGAAGCACCAATGAATACTTTGAATTGCTTGAACGAAAATTTGATACTGTCCTAGAGAGGTTCTCAAAAATTGATATCGATATGGAGACCTTGAAGGGAAGGATGGATAGCATGGAGAATGGTCTAACTACTGGCAAGAAATTTGCTGCATTGGAGGAGAAGTTCACTCTCAGTTTGGAAACTTTGAAAGGAAGGATGGATAGCATGGAGACTGGTTTGAGCACTGGCAAGAACCCAATTCCGGGAGACCATTCGCAGATCAAAGGGGGAGATGAGTTTACTAGACACACGAGTTTCTCAGGTTAGCAAGGACCTTTCATTCTAGGGGGACACCTCACAACCAGGGGGGAGGCACTGTACCTCTCATTCCTGATCAGAGAGGAGGGGAGCATTCGTATAACAGAGGGGGAGATGAATTTTTGAGGCGCACGAGTTTCTCGGGACAGCAAGGACCCCTCATTCCGGGGGGACACTTCTACCAGGGGGGACGCACTATTTCAAGGTATACTAAAATGGAATTCCCTACTTATAATGGGTCAGAAGACCCTTTTATATGGTTGTATTGATGCAAAAAAAATTTTAGCCATCAGCGAGTCCCATCCTATGACCGAGTCAACGTAGTTGTTTTCCACTTAATAGGGGAAGCACAACTTTGGTACCAGCTAGTTGAGGTTGATAGCGAGGTGGTAGATTGGGATGAATTTAAGCGACTGTGCTCTCTCTGTTTTGGTCCTCCGGCTTATAGTAACCCTTTGGGAGATTTGGTTTTATTACGCCAAACTGGGGCCGTGGAGCAATCAAAAATTTTTCCAGGAAAAATTAGCACGAGCCAGCAGTATGGTACAAGTGGATCAACAAGTTGCGTTGTTTGCAGCAGAACTAACTGAGGCGTTAAAGCTTGAGGTGGAGCTCTATGCACCTGTTGACTTATCCAGCGCTATGAATATAGCTCGTGCTTTAGAATTGCGACAACAGGCACAACACAGACGACCTCCATGGTCAGGGGAGCACATTCCTCCAAGAAACAACCCAGGTATTACTTTGACTAGGGATCCGAGATCTAGTCATCCTACACCTCCTTAAACATAAAAATTGACAAGTGCTGGGATGGCGGAACTGCGGGCTACGAATTTGTGTTACAACTGTGATGAACCATATCGGGTTGGGCATCAATGCAAAAGATTGTTTTTGATCGATAAGGTTGAAGAAGAGGATATCGAGGTGACAGAGGATATGATTGAGGAAGAACCACTGGAGATCTCCCTGCATGCCATTACTGGGCAGCAATCGGCCACAACTACGCAGAATGGGAGCGGCTTGACAACTTCCACCAGGTCTACCCAGCTTCCGAGATTGAGGTCAAGCTCGATCTCCAAGGGGGGGCAGATGTTATGGAATCAATAACACTGAGTCATCTACTTTAATTTTATTATTTATGTTGCTTTTAATTTCGAATTTTATTGATTTGTAGTAAGACTTAAAGGTAGGGGTAGAATTGGGTTTTATAACCCTAACCTATGTTGATGTTAATTACCCTATTTACGGGGTAAGGATGGAGAAATAAAGCAAGTTCAAAATTAGCATAAACTAGGGTAATTTAGGTTCTTTCTAGGCTCCCTATTCTAGGGTTCTTGGCTTGAACTCTCTTGGGGGTTTGCTGCATCAATTGGGGAGTCTTTGAGGAGATCTTGGAAGGAAAAGGAAGAGGAATTACCTTTCTCTTCTGAGCTGCAAGAGAAGATCATCTCTTTCACAAAAATTCCAGAAAAGGAGAGATCTCGACGTGGGTCTACCCAGGAAGGAGGACGAGTTCTTGTTGCTGGTTGGGTGTTGACATCCAGAGGTATTTTCTAATCTTATTCCAAGCATTGAGATTAGATTTATGTTTCTCTTTTACGTAAGGAACCAGTGCTGCATGAAAATGGAAACCCTACCTTAACGTGAGCCATAAGAAAGGGGATTCCACATTGGGGCCTCAAGGAGCTTCCTTGACTAGCTGGGTTCATTCATAATTAAGAAAAGGAAACTTCTTTTCAAGGGGAATGAATTCACTAAAGGGAAAGGGGTTGTCTTGAGTCATTACAGTAAGTAAAACCCCCTTGTCTTGAATCATAAAAGAGGGGTTTCATATCTGAGTGCTTAACCAGTCCTTTAACTTGCTGGTTGAATCTATAATTGAAAAAAGGAAAATCCTTTTCAATCCTAATGTGAAAGGAGAAGTATAAGAGAGTTCTTTTCACAAAAAAAACGTCATAAGAAACTCTCAAACAGTTCTGGATTCATATTCAACTCACTGAGTTACTAGATCCAAGGCTAGGGACCGTAACAAAAATCCCCCGCCTCTCCCTTTTCTCGACAATTGCAAAAGCTGATATATAAAAACTAGAAAGTGCTTATAATCCCTAAAAATTACAAACACTCTTTGGAATTATCTCTCTCTACATTTGTGTATTGTGTATTTCCATTTTAGATGTACACTTTTTTCTAAAATCAAAACTTTGAGTTTTTGCTCTCCCTTCATCCCATAAACCAAAAAGGCAAATAAACCACAACCAAATGAAAATTTTAGGGTTTATGTATGGAAAAAATTTAAAACAATAAAAAATTTTAGTAAGGAAAATTTATTCACCCTCCACAAATGAAGATAAAAGTTTTGTTGTCCAAGTCTGGGAAATTCCACTAGTTAACCCCAACAACTTGTAATTTTATAAGAAAGAGATTTCTTCCACACATGCTTTAAAAACGAATATGCATGCTTGAAACATGTTAAAGATGCAAATCACCTATGGATCCAAACCTTTTAAAGAGAATAACAAACGCTCCTTAAATTCACAAGTGAATGTGGGGTGGAATATTTACCCGAGTCAAACAAGTCATTATTTTGCCCATTTACAAAAAGCTTACCAGACAATCATAGATGATTGTGAAGTGATTTATCATGCGTAACATGCTATATTACCCTCAGAAATGACTTATGCAATGGGAGTCAACACTCAGTTAAAAATCCTCTGCTTCCCTCTTTTCCAGACGATTGCAGAACCTGATATATGAAAACTAAAAAGAGCTTACAATGCTTAAAAATTATAGACACTCTTTGGAATTATCTGTCTCTACATTTGTGCATTGTGCATTTCCATTTTAGATGTACTCTTTTTTCTTAAATCAAAACTTTGAGTTTTCGCTCTCCCTTCATCCCGTAAACTAAAAACGCAAATAGACAACAACAAAATGAAAATTTTAGAGTTTATGTAAGGAAAAATTTTAAAACAATAACAAATTGAAGTACAGAAAATTTATTCACACCACAAATGAACACAAAAGTTTTGTTGTCCAAGTTTGGGAAATTCCACTAGTTGTTAACCCTAACAGCTTCAAATTTTATAAGAAAGAGATTTCTTCCACACATGCTTTAAAACGGATATGCATGCCTGAAACATGTTAAAGATGCAAATCACCTACGGATCCAAAACATTTAAAGAGAATAACAAATGCTCATTAAATTCTCAGGAGAACGTGCGATGGGATATTTACCTGAGTCAAACCAGCAAATATTTTGCCCATATACAAAAAGCTGACCTAACAATCATAGATGATTGTAAAGTGATTTATCATGCGTAACGGGCTATATTATCCTAAGAAATGAATTGGGAGTCAACACTCAGTTTTAAATCCCCTGCCTCCCCCTTTTCCAGACGATTGCAAAACTTGATATATAAAAATTAAAAAGAGCTAACACTCCCAAAAAATTACAGACACTCTTTGCAATTATCTCTTTCTACATTTTTGCATTGTGCATTTCAATTTTATATGTAAACTTTTTTCTTAAATCAAAACTTTTAGTTTTCGGTCTCCCTTTATCCCGTAAACAAAAAACACAAATAGATCACAAAAAAATGAAAATTTTAGAGTTGATGAATGGAAAAAATTTAAAACAATAACAAATGTAAGTAAATAAAATTTTTCACACACCACAAATGAGCACAAAAGTTTTGTAGTCCAAGTTTGGGAAATTCCCCTAGTTCAACCCTAACAGCTTTGAATTTTATAAGAAAGAGATTTCATCCACACATGCTTTAAAAATGGATATGCATGCTTGAAACATGTTAAAGATGCAAATCACCTATGGATCCAAACCCTCATTAAATTCTCAAGTGAACGTGCGGTGGAATATTTACCTGAGTCAAACAGGCAATTAATTTGCCCACTTACAAAAAGCTGACCTAACGATCATAGATGATTGTAAAGTGATTTATCATGCATAACGGGTTATATTACCCTAGGAAATGACTTATGGATTGGGAGTCAGCACTCAGTTAAAAATCCCCCGCTTCCCCCTTTTCCCGACAATTGCAAAACCTGATATATAAAAATTAAAAAGAGCTTACAATCCCTAAAAACTACAGACACTCTTTGGAATTATCTCTCTCTATATTTGTGCATTGTGCATTTCCATTTTAGATGTACTCTTTTTTCTTAAATCAAAACTTTGAGTTTTCGCTCTCCCTTCATTCCGTAAACCAAAAAGGCAAATAGATCACAACCAAATGAAAATTTTAGAGTTTATGTATGGAAAAAATCTAAAACAATAACAAATGTTAGTGAAGAAAATTTATTCACACACCACAAATGAAGACAAAAGTTTTGTTTTCCAAGTTTGGAAAATTCCAATACTTCAACCCTAACAGCTTGGAATTTTATAAGAAAGTGATTTCATCCACACATGCTTTAAAATTGGATATGCATGCTTGAAACATGTTAAAGATGCAAATCACATATGGATCCAAACCTTTTATAGAGAATAACAAATGCTCATTAAATTCTCAAGTGAACTTGCGGTGGAATATTTACCTCAATCAAGCAAGCCATTATTTTGCCCTTTTCCAAAAAGCTGACCTAACGATCATAGATGATTGTAAACTGATTTATCATACGTAACGGGCTATATTAACCTCATAAATGACTTATGGATTGGGAGTCAGCACTCAGTTAAAAATCCCCCGCTTCCCCCTTTCCCCGACGATTGCAAAACCTGATATATAAAAATTAAAAAGAGCTTACAATCCCTAAAAACTACAGACACTCTTTGGAATTATCTCTCTCTATATTTGTGCATTGTGCATTTCCATTTTAGATGTACTCTTTTTTCTTAAATCAAAACTTTGATTTTTCGCTCTCCCTTCATCCTGTAAACCGAAAAGGCAACTAGATCACAACCAAATGAAAATTTTAGAGTTTATGGATGGAAAAAATTTCAAACAATTACAAATTTTAGTAAAGAAAATTTATTCACACACCACGAATGAAGATAAAAGTTTTGTTGTCCAAGTATGGGAAATTCCACTAGTTAACCCCCAACAGCTTGGAATTTTATAAGAAAGAGATTTCTTCCCCACATGCTTTAAAAACGAATATGCATGCTTGAATTATGTTAAAGATGCAAATCACCTATGTATCCAAACCTTTTAAAGAGAATAACAAACGATCACTAAATTCTCAGGTGAACATGCGGTGGGATATTTACCCGAGTCAAAAAAGCCATTATTTTTCCCATTTACAAAAAGCTGACCTGACGATCATAGATGATTGTAAAGTGATTTATCATGTATAACGGGCGATATTACCCTAGGAAATGATTTATGGATTGGGAGTCAACACTCTGTTAAAAATCCCCTGCCTCCCCCTTTTCCCGACGACTGTAAAACCTAATAAATCAAAACTAAAAAGTGCACACAATCCCTAAACATTATTGTCACTCTTTGGAATTATCTCTCTCACATTTGTGCATTGTGCATTGTGCATTTTCCATTTTAGATGTACTCTTTTTCTTAAATCAAAACTATGAGTTCTCGCTCTCCCTTCACCCCGTAAACAGAAATGGCAAATAGATCACAAAAAAATGTAAGTAAAGAAAATGTATTCACACACCACAAAAGAAAACAAAAGTTATGTTGTCCAAGTTTAGGAAATTCCTGTAGTTCAAACCTAGATGCTTGGAATTTTATAAGAAAGAGATTTCTTCCACACATGCTTTAAAAATGGAAATGAATGCTTCAAATATGTTAAAGATGCAAATCACCTATGGATCCAAACCTTTTAAAGAGAATAACAAACACTCATTAAATTTTCAAGTGAACGTACTGAGGGAAATTTACCCGAGTCAAACAAGCCATTATTTTGCCCATTTACATAAAGCTGACCTAACGATCATTGATGATTGCAAAGTGATTTATCATGCGTAACATGCTATATTACCCTAAGAAATGACTTATGGATTAGGAGTCAACACTCAATTAAAAATCCCCCGCCTCCCCCTTTTCCCGACGATTGCAAAACCTGATATATAAAAAATAAAAAGAGCTTGCAATCCCTAAAAATTACAGACACTCTTTGGAATTATCTCTCTCCACATTTTTCCATTTTGCATTTCCATTTTTTATGTACTCTTTTTTCATAAATTAAAACCTTGAGTTTTCGTTGTCCCTTCATCCCATAAACCAAAAAGGCAAATAGATCACAACAAAATGAAAATTTTGTCGTTTATGTATGGAAAAATAAAACAATAAAAAATTTAAGTAAAGAAAATTTATTCGCATACCACAAATGAACGCAAAAGTTTTGTTGTCCAAGTTTGGGAAATTCCACTAGTTCAACCCTAACAGCTTGGAATTTTATAATTGAGAGATTTCTTCCACACATGCTTTAAAAATGGATATACATGCTTGAAACATGTTAAAGATGCAAATCACCTATGGATCCAAACCTTTTAAAGAGAATAACAAACGCTCATTAAATTCTCAAGTGAACGTGCGGTGGGATATTTACCCGAGTCAAATAAGCCATTATTTTGCCCATTTACAAAAACCTGACCTAACGATCATAGACGATTGTAAAGTGATTTATCATGCAAAACGGGATATATTACCCAAAGAAATGACTTATGGATTTGGAGTAAAGTCTCAGTTAAAAATCCCCTGCCTCCCCCTTTTCCCGACGATTGCGAAACCTAATATATAAAAACTAAAAAGTGCTCACAATCCCTAAACATTACAGTCATTCTTAGGAATTATCTCTCTCTCTACAATTTTCCATTGTGCATTTCCATTTTAGATGTAATCTTTTTTCTTAATTCAAAACTTTTAGTTTTCGCTCGCCCTTCATCCCGAAAAACAAAAAGGCAAATAGATCGCAACAAAATGAAAATTTTAGAGTTTATGTATGGACAAAATTTAAAACAATAATGAATGTAAGTAAAGAAAATTTATTCAAAAAAAGCTCACAAAAAATCTGACCTAATGATCATTGGTGATTGTAAAGTGATTTATCATGCGTAACGGGCTACATTACCGTAAGAAATGACTTATGGATTGGGAGTCAACACTCAGTTAAAAATCCCCCGCCTCCCTCTTTTCCCGACGATTGCAAAACCGAACATATAAAAACTAAAAAGAGCTTACAATCCCTAAAAATTATAGACACTCTTTGGAATTACCTCTCTCTACATTTGTGCATTGTGCATTTCCATTTTAGATGTACTCTTTTTTCTTTAATCAAAACTTATAGTTTTCTCTCTCCCATTATCCCGTAAACCAAAAAGGCAAATAGATCACAACAAAATGAAAATTTTAGAGTTTTTGTATGGAAAAAATTTAAACAATAAAAAATTTAAGTAAAGAAAATGTATTTTATCACAAATAAACACAAAAGTTTTGTTGTCCAAGTATGGGAAATTCCACGAGTTGTTGACCCTAACAGCTTGGAATTTTATAAGAAATAGATTTCTTCCACACGTGCTTTAAAAATGGATATGCACGCTTGAAATATGTTAAAGATGAAAATAACCTATGGATTAAAACCTTTTAAAGAGAATAAAAAACGTCATTAAATTCTCAAGTGAACGTGCGGTGGGATATTTACCCGAGTCAAACAGGCCATTATTCTACCCATTTACAAAAACCTGACCTATCGATCATAGATGATTGTAAAGTGATTTATCATGCGAAATGGGCTATATTACCCAAAGAAATGACTTATGGATTTGGAGTAAAGACTCAATTAAAAATCCCCTGCCTCCCCCTTTTCCCGACGATTACAAAACCTGATATATAAAAACTAAAAAGTGCTCACAATCCCTAAACATTATAGTCACTCTTAGGAATTATCTCTCTCTACAATTTTCCTTTGTGCATTTCCATTTTAGATGTACTCTTTTTTCTTAAATCAAAACTTTGAGTTTTCGGTCTCCCTTCATCCCGAAAAACAAAAAGGCAAATAGATCACAACAAAATGAAAATTTTAGAGTTTATGTATGGACAAAATTTAAAACAATAATGAATGTAAGTAAAGAAAATTTATTCAAAAAAAGCTCACAAAAAAGCCGACCTAATGATCATAGGTGATTGTAATGTGATTTATCATGCGTAATGGGCTATATGACCCTAAGAAATGACATATGGATTGGGAGGTAACACTCACTTAAAAATCCTCCGCCTCCCCCTTTTCTCCACGATTGCAAAACCTGATATATAAAAACTAGAAAGAGCTTTAAATCTCTAAAACTTGCAGACACTCTTTGGAATTATCTCTCTCTACTTTGGTGCATTGTGCATTTCCATTTTAGATGCACTCTTTTTTCTCAAAATCAAAACTTTGAGTTTTTGCTCTCCCTTCATCCCGTAAACCAAAAAGGCAAATAGATTACAACAAAATAAAAATTTTAGAGATTATGTATTAAAATTTTTTAAAAAAACGTCAAATGCATGTAAAGAAAATTTATTCACACACCACAAATGAACCAAAGTTTTGTTGTCCATGCTTGGGAAATTGCACTAGTTAAACCCTAACAGCTTGGAATTTTATAAGAAAGAGATTTCTTCCACACATGCTTTAAAAATGGATATGCATGTTTGAAACATGTTAAAGATGCAAATCACCTATGGACCCAAATCTTTTACAGAAAATAACAAATGCTCATTAAATTTTCAAGTGAATGTGCGGTGGGATATTAACCCGAGTCAAACCAGCCATTATTTTGCCCATTTACAAAAAGGTTACCTAACGATCATAGATGATTGTAAAGTGATTTATCATGCGTAACGGGCTATATTACCCTAGCAAATGACTTGTGGATTGGGAGTCAACACTAAGTTAAAAATCCCTCGACTCCCCATTTTCCCGACGATTGCAAAACCGGATATATAAAAACTAAAAAGAGCTTACAATCCCAAAAAATTACGGACACTCTTTGGAATTATATCTCTCTACTTCTGTGAAATGTGCATTTCCATTTTAGATGTACTCTTTTTTCTTAAATCAAAACTTTTAGTTTTCGCTCTCCCTTCATCCCGTAAACCAAAAAGGTAAATAGATCACAACAAAATGAAAATTTTAGAGTTTTTGTATGGAAAAAATTTAAACAATAATGAATCTAAGTAAAGAATTTTTATTCACACACCAGAAATAAACACAAAGATTTTTTTGTCCAAGTTTGGGAAATTCCACTAGTTGTTCACCCTATCAGCTTGGAATTTTATAAGAAAGAGAATTCTTCCACACATGCTTTAAAAATGGATATGCATGCTTGAAACATGTTAAAGATGCAAATCACCTATGGATCCAAACCTTTTAAAGAGAATAACAAATGTTCATTAAATTCTCAAGTGAACGTGAGGTGGGATATTTACCCGAGTCCAACAAGCCATTATTTTCCCCATTTACAAAAACCAGACCAAACAATCATAGATGATTGTAAAGTGATTTATCATGCGAAACGGGCTATATTACCCAAAGAAATGACTTATGGATTGGGAGTCAACACTCAGTTAAAAATTCCCTGTCTCCCCCTTTTCCCGATGATTGCAAAACCTGATATATAAAAACTAAAATGTGCTTACAATATCTAAATATTATAGGAACTCTTTAGAATTATCTCTCGCTACATTTGTGCAATGTGCATTTCCAATGTAGATGTACTCTTTTTTCTTAAAACAAAACTTAGAGTTTTCGCTCTCCCTTCATCCTATAAACCAAAAAGTTAAATAAATCACTACAAAATAAAAATTTGAGTTGAAGTCTAGAAAAAATTTAAAGCAATCACAAATGAAAGTAAAGAAAATTTATTCACACACTGCAAATGAACACAAAAGTTTTGTTGTCCAAGTTTGGGAAATTCCACTAGATCAACCCTAAACACTTGGAATTTTATAAGCAAGAGATTTCTTCCACACATGCTTTAAAAATGGATATGCATGCTTGAAACAAGTTAAAGATGAAAATAACCTTTGGATCCAAACCTTTTAAAAAGAATAAAAAATACTCAATAAGTTTTCAAGTGAACGTGCGGTGGGATATTTACCCGAGTCAAACAAGCCATTATTTTGCCAATTTACAAAAAGCTGACCTAATGATCATAGATGATTGTAAAGTGATTTATCATGCATAACGGGCTACATTACCCTAAGAAATGACTTATGGATTGGCAGTCAACACTCAGTTAAAAATCCCCCGCCTCCTTCTTTTGCCGACGATTGCAAAACCGGACATATAAAAACTAAAAAGAGCTTACAATCCCTAAAAATTATAGACACTCTTTGGAATTATCTCTCTCTACATTTGTGCATTGTGCATTTCAGTTTTAGATATACTCATTTTTCTTAAATCAAAACTTTTAGTTTTCGCTCCTCCTTCATCCCGTAAACCAAAAAGGCAAATAGATCACAAAAAAATGAAAATTTTAGAGTTTTTGTATGGAAAAAATTTAAACAATGACAAATGTAAGTAAAGAAAATTTATTCACACATCACAAATAAACACAAAACTTTTGTTGTCCAAGTTTGGGAAATTCCACTAGTTGTTGACCCTATCAGCTAGGAATTTTATAAGAAAGAGATCTCTTCCTCACATGCTTTAAAAATGGATGTTAATGCTTGAAACATGTTAAAGATGCAAATCACCTATGGATCCAAACCTTTTAAAGAGAATAACAAATGCTCATTAAATTCTCAAGTGAACGTGCGGTGGGATATTTACCCGAGTCAAACAAGCCATTATTTTGCCTATTTACAAAAACCTGACCTAACGATCATAGACGATTGTAAAGTGATTTATCATGCGAAACGGGCTATATTACCCAAAGAAATGACTTATGGATTGGGAGTCAACGCTCGGTTAAAAATCCCCCGTCTCCCACTTATCGCGACGATTGGAAAACAAGACATATAAAAACTAAAAAGAGCTTACAACCCCTAAAAATTATAGACACTCTTTGCAATTATCTCTCTCTACATTTGTGCATTGTGCATTTCCATTTTAGATGTACTCTTTCTTCTTAAATCAAAACTTTTAGTTTTCGCTCTCCCTTCATCCCGTAAACCAAGATGGCAAATAGATCACAACAAAATGAAAATTTTAGAGTTTTTGTATGGAAAAAATTTAAACAATAACAAATGTAAGTAAAGAAAATTTATTCACACATCACAAATAAACACAAAATTTTTTTTGTCCAAGTTTGGGAAATTCCACTAGTTGTTGACCCTATCAGCTTGGAATTTTATAAGAAAGAGATCTCTTCCTCACATGCTTTAAAAATTGATATGCATGCTTGAAACATGTTAAAGATGCAAATCACCTATGGAGCCAAACCATTTAAAGAGAATAACAAATGCTCAATAAATTCTCAAGTGAACGTGAGGTGGGATATTTACCCGAGTCAAACAAGCCATTATGTTGCCCATTTACAAAAACCTGACCTAACGATCATAGACGATTGTAAAGTGATTTATCATGCAAAACGGGTTATATTACCCAAAGAAATGACTTATGGATTGAGAGTCAACACTCAGTTAAAAATCCCCCGTCTCCCCCTTTCCCCGATGATTGCAAAACCTGATATATAAAAACTAAAATGTGCTTACAATCCCTAAATATTATAGGAACTCTTTGGAATTAACTCTCGCTACATTTTTACAATGTGCATTTCCAATTTAGATGTACTCTTTTTTCTTAAAACAAGACTTAGAGTTTTCGCTCTCCCTTCATCCCGTAAACGAAAAAGTTAAATAGATCACAACAAAATAAAAATTTGAGTTGATGTCTGGAAAAAATTTAAAACGATAACAAATTTCAGTAAAGAAAATTTATTCACACACCACAAATGAACACAAAAGTTTTATTGTCCAAGTTTGGGAAGTTCCACTAGATCAACCCTAAACACTTGGAATTTTATAAGAAAGAGATTTCTTCCACACATGCTTTACAAAAGGATATGCATGCTTGAAACATGTTAAAGATGCAAATAACCTATGAATCCAAACAATTTAAAAAGAATAAAAAATACTCATTAAGTTTTCAAGTGAACGTGCGGTGGGATATTTACCCGAGTCAAACAAGCCATTATTTTGCCAATTTACAAAAAGCTGACCTAATGATCATAGATGATTGTAAAGTGATTTATCATGCGTAACGGGCTACATTACCCTAAAAAATGACTTATGGATTGGGAGTCAACACTCAGTTAAAAATCCCCCGCCTCCCTCTTTTCCCGACGATTACAAAATCGGACATATAAAAACTAAAAAAAGCTTGCAATCCCTAAAAATTATAGACACTCTCTGGAATTATCTCTCTCTATATTTGTGCATTGTGCATTTCCATTTTAGATGTACTTTTTTTTCTTAAATCAAAACTTTTAGTTTTCGCTCTCCCTTTATCCCGTAAACCAAAAAGGCAAAGAGATCACAAAAAAATGAAAATTTTATAGTTTTTGTATGGAAAAAATTTAAACAATAACAAATGTTAGTAAAGAAAATTTATCCACACATCACAAATAAACACAAAAGTTTTGTTCTCCAAGTTTGGGAAATTCCACGAGTTGTTGACCCTAACAGCTTGGAATTTTATAAGAAATCGATTTCTTCCACACAAGCTTTAAAAATGGATATGCATGCTTGAAACATGTTAAAGATGAAAATCACCATTGGATCCAAACCTTTTAAAGAGAATAACAAATGCACATTAAATTCTCAAGTGAACGTGCAGTGGGAGATTTACCCGAGTCAAACAAGCCTTTATTTTTCCCATTTACAAAAAGCTGAACTAACGATCATTCACAATTGTAAAGTGATTTATCGTGCGTAATGGTCTATATTACCCAAAGAATAGACTTATTGATTGGGAGTCAACACTCAGTTAAATATCCCTTGCCTCCCCCTCTTCCCGACGATTGCAAAACCTGATATATAAAAACTAAAAAGAGCTCACAATCCCTAAAAATTATAGTCGCTCTTTGGAATTGTCTCTCTCTACATTTATGCATTGTGCATTTCCATTTTAGATGTACTCTTTTTTCTTAAATCAAAACATTAAGTTTTCGCTCTCCCTTCATCCTGTAAACCATAAAGGTAAATAGTTTACAACAAAATGAAAATTTTGGAGTTTAGGTACGGAAAAAAAATTTAAAAATAACAAATGTAAGTAAAGAAAATTTATTCACACACCACAAATGAACACAAAAGTTTTGTTGTACAAGTTTGGGAAATTCCACTAGTTGTTAACGCTAATAGCTTGGAATTTTATAAGATAGAGATTTCTTCCACACATCCTTTAAAAATGGATATGCATGTTTGAAACATGCTAAAGATGCAAATCACCTATGGATCTAAACCTTTTAATGATAATTACAAACGCTCATTAAATTTTCAAGTGAATGTGCAATGGGATATTTACCCTAGTAAAACAAGCCATTATTTTGCCAATTTACAAAAAGCTGACCTAACAATAATACATGAATTTAAAGTGATTCATCATGCATAACGGGCTATATTACCATAAGAAATGACTTATGGATTGGGATTCAACACTTAGTTAAAAATCCCCCGCCTTCGCCTTTTCCTAACGATTGCAAAACCGGATATATAAAAACTAAAAAAGAGCTTACAGTCCCTAAAAATTATAGACACTCTTTGGAATTATCTCTCTCTATATTTTTACAATGTGCATTTCCATTTTAGATGTACTCTCTTTTCTTAAATTAAAACTTTTAGTTTTCGCTCTCCCTTCATCCCGTAAACCAAAAAGGCAAATAGATCACAACAAAATGAAAATTTTAGAGTTTTCGTATGGAAAAAATTTAAACAATAACAAATGCAAGTAAAGAAAATTTATTCACACACCACAAATGAACAAAAAAGTTTTGTTGTCCAAGTTTGGGAAATTCCACTAGTTGTTGACCCTTACAGCTTGGAATTTGATAAGAAATATATTTCTTCCACACATGCTTTAAAAATGGATATGCATGCTTGAAACATGTTAAAGATGCAAATCACCTATGGATCCAAACCTTTTAAAGAGAATGACAAATGCTCAATAAATTCTAGAGTGAACGTGCGGTGGGATTTTTACCCCAGTCAAACAAGCAATTATTTTTCCCTTTTACAAAAAGTTGACCAAACAATCATACACGATTGTAAAGTCATTTATCATTCATAATAGGCTTTATTACAATAAGAAATGACTTATGGATTGGGAGTCAACACTCAGTTAAAAATCCCCTGCCTCGCCCTTTTCCCGATGATTGCAAAACCTGATATATAAAAACTAAAAAGAGCTCACAATCCCTAAAACTTGCAGTCACTCTTCTAATTATCTCTCACTACATTTTTGCATTTTGCATTTCCAATTTAGATGTACTCATTTTTTTTAAATAAAAAATTTGAGTTTTCGCTCTCCCTTCATGCCGTAAACCAAAAAGGCAAATAGTTTACAAGAAAAAGAAAATTTTAGAGTTTACGTATGGAAAAAATTTTAAACAATAAAAAATGTGAGTAAAGAAAATTTATTCACACACCACCAATCAACACAAAAGTTTTGTTGTACAAGTTTGGGAAATTCCACTAGTGGTTGACGCTAGCAGCTGGGAATTTTATAAGACAGAGATTTCTTCCACACATCCTTTAAAAATGGATATGCATGTTTGAAACATGTTAAAGATGCAAATCACCTATGGATCCAACCCTTTCAAAGAGAATAAAAAACGCTCATTAAATTCTCAAGTGAACGTTCAGTTGGATATTTACCCGAGTAAAACAAGCCATTATTTTGCCAATTTACAAATACCTGACCTAACGATCATAGATGATTGTTAAGTGATTCATCACGCATAACGGGCTATATTACCCTAAGAAATGACTTATGGATTGGGAATCAACACTCAGTTAAAAATCCCCCGCCTCCCCCTTTTCCCGCTGATTGAGAAACCGGATATATAAAAACTAAAGAGAGCTTGCAATCCCTAAAAATTATAGACACTCTTTGGAATTATCTCTCTCTACATTTGTGCACTGTGCATTTCCATTTTAGATGTACTCTTTTTGCTTAAATAAAAAATTTGAGTTTTCGCTCTCCCTTAATGCCGTAAACCAAAAAGGCAAATAGATCACAACAAAATGAAAATTTTAGAGTTTATGTATGGAAAAAATTTATAACAATAAAAAATGTAAGTAAAGAAAATTTATTCACACACCACAAATGAAGACAAGAGTTTTGTTGTCCAAGTCTGGGAAATTCCACTAGTTGTTGACCCTAACAACTTGGAATTTTATAAGAAAGAGATTTCTTCCACACATGCTTTAAAAACGGATATGCAAGCTTGAAACATGTTAAAGATGCAAATCACCTATGGATCCAAAACTTTTAAAGAGAATAACTAATGCTCATTAAATTCTCAACTGAACGTGCAGTGGGATATTTACCTGAGTCAAACAAGCCATTATTTTGCCCATATACAAAAAGCTGACCTAACGATCATTGATGATTGTAAAGTGATTTATCATGCGTAACGGGATATATTACCCTAAGAAATGACTTATGGATTGGGAGTCAACAGTCAGTTAAAAATCCCCCGTCTCCCCCTTTTCCCGATGATTGCAAAACCTTATATATAAAAACTAAAAAGAGCTTACAATCCCTAAAAACTAAAGACACTCTTTGGAATTATCTCTCTCTACATTTTTGCATTGTGCATTTCTATTTTAGATGTACTCTTTTTTCATAAATCAAAACTTTGAGTTTTGGCTCTCCCTTCATCCCGTAAACCAAAAAGGCAAATAGATTGCAACCAATTGAAAATTTTAGAGTTTATGTATGGAAAAATTTTAAAACAATAACAAATGTAAGTAAAGAAAATTTATTCACACACCACAAATGAACACAAAATTTTTGTCGTCCAAGTTTGGGAAATTCCACTAGTTGTTGACCCTAATAGCTTGAAATTTTATAAGAAAGAGATTTCTTCCTCCACATATGCTTTAAAAACGAATATGCATGCTTGAAACATGTTAAAGATGCAAATCACCTATGGATCCAAACCTCTTAAAGAGAATAACGAACGCTCATTAAATTCTCAAGTGAACGTGCGGAGGGATATTTACTCGAGTCAAACAAGACATTATTTTGTCCATTAACAAAAAGTTGACCTAACGATCATAGATGATTTTAAAGTGATTTTTCATGTGTAATGGGCTATATTACCCTAAGAAATGACTAATGGATTGGGAGTCAACACTCAGTTAAAAATCCCCTGCCTCCCCCTTTTCCCGACGATTGGAAAACCTAATAAATCAAAACTATAAAGAGCTCACAATCCCTAAACATTACAGTCACTCTTTGGAATTATCTCTCTCTACATTTGTCCATTGTGCATTTTCATTTTAGATATCCTCTTTTTTCTTAAATCAAAACTTTGAGTTTTCGCTCTCCCTTCATCCCGTAAACCAAAAAGGCAAATAGATCATAACAAAATGAAAATTTTAGAGTTTACGTATGGAAAAATTTTTAAAAAAAATAAATGTAAGTAAAGAAAATTTATTCTCACACAAAAAATGAACACAAGTTTTGTTGTCAAGTTTGTGAAATTCCACTAGTTTACCGTTAACAGCTTGGAATTTATAAGAAAGAGATTTCTTCCACGCATGCTTTAAAAATGGATATGCAAGCTTGAAAAATGTTAAAGGTGCAAATAATCTACGGATCCAAACCATTTAAAAAGAATAACAAACGCTCATTAAATTCTCAAGTGAACGTTCGGTGGGATATTTACCCGAGTCAAACATGCCATTATTTTGCCCATTTAAAATAAGCTAACCTAATGATCATAGATGATTTTAAAGTGAATAATCTTGCATAATGGGCTATATTACCCTAAGAAATTAATTATGGATTGGGAGTCAACATTCAGTTAAAAATCCCCCGCCTCCCACTTTTCCCGACGTTTTCAAAATCGGATATATAAAAATTAAAAAGAGCTTACAATCCCTAAAAATTGAAGACACTCTTTGGAATTATCTCTCTCTACATTTGAGCATTGTGCATTTACATTTTAGATGTACACTTTTTTCTTAAATCAAAACTTTGAGTTTTCACACTCCCTTCATGCCATAAACCAAAAAAGCAAATAGATCAAAACTAAATGAAAATTTTAGAGTTTATGTATGGAAAAAATTTAAAACAATAACAAATTTAAGTAAATAAAATTTATTCACACACCACAAATGAATTCAAAAGTTTTGTTGTCCAAGTTTTGGAAATTCCACTAGTTGTTGTCCCTAACACTTTGAATTGTATAAGAAAGAGATTTCTTCCACACATGCTTTAAAAACGGATATGCATGCTTGAAACATGTTAAAGATGCAAATCACCTATGGATCCAAAACTTTTAAAGAGAATGACAAACGCTCATTACATTCTCAAGTGAACGTGCAGTGGGATATTTACCTGAGTCAAACCAGTCATTATTTTGCCCACAAACAAAAAGTTGACCTAATGATCATAGATGATTGTAAAGTGATTTATCATGCGTAACGGGCTATATTACCCTAAGAAATGTATTATGTATTGGGAGTCCACACTCAGTTAAAAATCCCTTGTCTCCCCCTTTTCCCGGCGATTGCAAAACCTGAAATTTAAAAACTAAAAAGAGCTTACAATCCCTAAAAATTATAGAAACTCTTTGGAATTATCTCTTTCTAAATTTGTGTATTGTGCATTTCCATTTTAGATGTACACTTTTTTCTTAAATCACAACTTTTAGTTTTCGCTCTCCCTTCATCCAGTATACAAAAAACGAAAAATAGATCACAAAAAAATGAAACGTTTAGAGTTGATGAATGGAAAATTTTTTAAAAAAATAAAAAAAGTAAGTAAAAGAAAATTTATCACACACCACAAATGAACACAAAAGATTTGTTGTCCAAGTTTGGGAAATTCCACTAGTACAACCCTAACAGCTTTGAATTTTATAAGAAAGAGATTTCATCCACACATGCTTTAAAAATGGATATGCATGAATGCTTGAAACATATTAATGATGCAAATCACCTATGGATCCAAACCTTTTGAAGAGAATAACAAACGCTCATTAAATTCTCAAGTGAACGTGCGGTGGAATATTTACCTGAGTCAAACAAGACATTATTTTGCCCATTTACAAAAAGGTGACCTAACGATCATAGATGATTGTAAAGTGATTTATCATGCGTAACGGGCTATATTACCCTAAGAAATGACTTATGGATTGGGAGTTAATACTCAGTTAAAAATCCCCGCCTCCCCCTTTTCTTGACGATTGCAAAACCTGATATATAAAAACTAAAAAGAGCTTTCAATACCTAAAAACTGTAGACACTCTTTGGAATTACCTCTCTATATTTGTGAGTTGTGCATTTCCATTTTAGATGTACTCTTTTTTCTTAAATTAAAACTTTGAGTTTTCGCTCTCCCTTCATCCCTTAAACCAAAAAGGCAAAAAGATCACAACCAAATGAAAATTTTAGAGTTTATGTACGGAAAAAATTTAAAACAATAACAAATTTTGAAAAAGAAAATTTATTCACACACCACTAATGAAGAGAAAAGTTTTGTTGTCCAAGTTTGGGAGATTCTACTAGTTGACCCCCAACAGCTTGGAATTTTATAACAAAGAGATTTCTTCCACAGATCCTTTAAAAACGAATATGCATGCTTGAAACATGTTAAAGATGCAAATCATATATGGATCCAAACCGTTTAAAGAGAATAAAAAATGCTCATTAAATTCTCAAGTGAACGTGCGGTTGGATATTTACCCGAGTAAAAACACCCATTATTTTTCCCATTTACAAAACGCTGACCTCAGGATCATAGATGATTGTAAAGTGATTTATCATGCTTAATGGGCTATATTACCCTGAGAAATGACTTATGGATATGGAGTCAACACTCAGTTAAAAATCCCCTGCCTCCCTCTTTTTTCGATGATTGCAAAACCTAATAAATCAAAACTAAATAGTGCACACATTCCCTAAATATTACAGTCACTCTTTAGAATTATCTCTCTCTACATTTGTCCATTGTGCATTTCAATTTTAGATATACTCTTTTTTCTTAAATCAAAACTTTGAGTTTTCGCTCTCCCTTCATCCTGTAAACCAAAAAGGCAAATAGATCACAACAAAATGGAAATTTTAGAGTCTATGTATGGAAAAATTTTAAAAAAATAAAAAATTTAAGTAAAGAAAAGTTATTCACACACCACAAATGAACACAAAAGTTTTGTTGTCGAAGTTTGGGAAATTCCACTAGTTGTTGACACTAACAGCTTGGAATTTTATAAGAAAGAGATTTCTTCCACACATGCTTTAAAAATGGATATGCATGCTTCAAATATTTTAAAGATGCAAATCTTCTATGCCATTTTAAAGAGAATAAAAAACGCTCATTAAATTCTCAAATGAACGTGCGGTGGGATATTTACCCGAGTCAAACAAGCTATTATTTTGCCCATTAACAAAAAGCTGACCAAACGATCATAGATGATTTGAAATTAATTTTTCATACGTAACGGGCTATATTACCCAAAGAAATGACTTATGGATTGGGAGTCAACACTGAGTTAAAAATCCCATGCCTCCCCCTTTTCACGACAATTACAAAACCTAATAAATCAAAACTAAAAAGAGCTCACAATCCCTAAACATTACAGTCACTCTTTGGAATTATCTCTGTCTACAATTGTCCATTGTGCATTTCCATTTTTTGAAGACAAAACTTTTGTTGTCCAACTTTAGGAAATTCCACTTGTTCAACCCTAACTGCTTGGAATTTTATAAGAAAGAGATTTCTTCCAGACATGCTTTAAAAATGGATATGCATGCTTGAAACATGTTAAAGATGCAAATCAGCTATGGATCCAAACCTTTTAAAGAGAATAACAAACGCTCATTAAATTATCAAGTTGATGTGTCATGGGATATTTACCCAAGTCAAACAACCATTATTTTGCCCCTTTACAAAAAGCTGACCTAACGATCATAGATGATTGTAAAGTGATTTATCATCCGTAAAGGGCTATATTACCCTAAGAAATTACATATGGATTGGGACTCAACACTCAGTTAAAAATCCCCCGCCTCCCCCGTTTCTCGAGGATCGCAAAACCTGATACATAAAAATTAAAAAGAGCTTACAATCACTAAAAATTACAGACATTATTTAGAATTATCTCTCTCTACATTAGTGCATTGTGCATATCCATTTTAGACGTATTATTTTTTCTTTAATCAAAACATTGAGTTTTCGCTCTCCCTTCATCCCGTAGACCAAAAAGGCAAATAGATCATAACAAAATGAAAATTTTAGAGTTTATGTATCGAAAAAAAATTTAAACAATAAAAAATATAATTAAATAAAATTTATTCACACATCACAAATGAACACAAAAGTTTTGTTGTCCAAGTTTTGGAAATTCCACTAGCTCAACCCTAATTGCTTGGAATTTTATAAGAAAGAGATTTCTTCCACACATGTTTTAAAAATGGATATGCATGTTTGAAACATGTTAAAGATGAAAATCACCTATGGATCCAAACCTTTTAATGAGAATAACTAACGCTCATTAAATTTTCAAGTGAACGTGCGGTGGGATATTTACTCGAGTCAAACAACCATTATTTTGCCCATTTAGAAAAAGCCGACCTAACGATCATAGATGATTGTAAAGTGATTTATCATGCGTAATGGGCTATATTAACCTAAGAAATGACTAATGGATCACGTGTCAACACTCATTTAAAAATCCCTCGCTTCCCCCTTTTCCCGACGATTGCAAAACCTGATATATAAAAACTCAAAACAGCTTACAATCCCAAAAATTACAAACACTTTTTGGAATTATATCTCTCTACATTTGTGCATTTTGAATTTCCAATTTAGATTTAGTCTTTTTTCTTTAATCAAAAATTTGAGTTTTCGCTCTCCCTTCATCCCGTAAACCAAAACGGCAAATTGATCACAACAAAATGAAAATTTTAGAGTTTATGTATAGAAAAATTTAAAACAATAAAAAATGTAAATAAAGAAAATTTATTCACACACCACAAATGAACACAAAAGTTTTGTTGTCCATGTTTGGGAAATTCCACTAGATGTTGACCCAAACAGCTTGGAATTTTATAAGAAAGAGATTTCTTCCACACATCCTTTAAAAATGGATATGCTTGCTTGAAACATGTTAAAGATGCAAGTGACCGTTGGATCCAAACCTTTTAATGAGAACAAAAAACGCTCATTAAAATCTCAAGTGAACATGATGTGGGATATTTACCCGAGTCAAACAACCATTATTTTTCCCATTTACAAAAAAGTTGACCCAACGATCACAGTTGATTGTAAAGTGATTTATCTTGCGTAACGGGCTATATTACCCTAAGAAATGACTTATAGATTGGGAGTCAACACTCAGTTAAAAATCCCCCGCCTCCCCCTTTTCAAGACGATTGCAAAACCATATATATAAAAACTAAAAGGAGCTCACAATCTCTAAAAATTACAGACACTCTTTGGAATTATCTCACTCTACATTTGTGCTTTGTGCATTTCCATTTTAGATGTACTCTTTTTTCTTCAATTAAAACTTTGAATTTTCACTCTCCCTTTATCCCGTAAACCAAAAAGGCAAATTGATCACAACAAAATGAAAATTTTAGAGATTATGTATGGAAAAAATTTAAAACAATAAAAATAGTAAGTAAAGAAAATTTATGTACACACCACAAATGAACACAAAAGTTTTGTTGTCCAAGTTAATGAAATTTCACTACATCAACCCTAACTGCCTGGAATTTTAAAAGAAAGAGATTTCTTCCCCACATGCTTTAAAAATGAATATCCATGTTTGAAACATGTTAAAGATGGAAATCACCTATCAATCCAAATATTTTAAGTAAAATAACAAATGCTCATTAAATTCTCAAGTGAACGTGTTGTGCGATATTTACCCGAGTCAAACAAGCCATTATTTTCCCCATTTACAAAAAGTTGACTTAATGATCATAGATGATTGTAAAGTGATTTATCATGAGTAACAGGCTATATTACCCTAAGAAATCACTTATGGAATGGGAGTCAACACTCAATTAAAAATCCCCCGCCTCCCCCTTTTCCCGACGGTTGCAAAACCTGAAATACAAAAACTAAAAAGATCTCACAATCCCTAAAAATTAAAGACACTCTTTGGAATTATGTCTCTCTACATTTGTGCATTGTGCATTTCCATTTTAGATGTACTTTTTTTAAAAAAAATCTAAACATTGAGTTTTCGCTCTCCCTTCATCCTGTAAACAAAATAGGCAAATAGATCACAACAAAATGAAACTTTTAGAGTTTATGTATTGAAAAAATTTATAACAATAACAAATGTAAGTAAAAAAAAAAAATTATTCACACACCATAAATGGACACAAAAGTTTTGTTGTCCAAGTTTGGGAAATTCCACTAGTTCCACCCTAACTGCTTGGAATTTTATAAGAAAGCGATTTCATCCACACATGCTTTAAAAATGGATATGCATGCTTGAAATATGTTAAAGATGCAAATCACCTATGGATCCGAACCTTTTAAAGAGAATAACAAACGCTCATTAAATTCTCAAGTGAACGTGTTGTGGGATATTTACTCAAGTCAAACGACCATTATTTTGCCCATTTACAAAAAGCTGACCTAACGATCATAGATGATTGTAAAGTGATTTATCATGCGTAACGGGCTATATTACCCTAAGAAATGACATATGGATTGGGAGTGAACACTCAATTAAAAATCCCTCACCTCCCCCTTTTTTCGACGATTGCAAAACCTGATATATAAAAACTAAAAAAAGCTTACAATCCCTTAAAATTATAGACACTCTTTTGCTTTATCACTCTCTACATTTATGCATTGTGTATTTCCTTTTTAGATGTACTCTTTTTTCGTCAATCAAAACTTTGAGTTTTCTCTTTCCCTTCATCCTGTAAACCAAAAAGGCCAATAGCTCACAACAAAATGAAACTTTTAGAGTTTATGTAAAGAAAAAAGTTAAAACAATAACAAATGTAAGTATAGAAAATTTATTCACACACCACAAATAAACACAAATGTTTTGTTGTCAAAGTTTGGGAAATTCCACTAGTTGTTTACCCTAACAGCTTGGTATTTTATAAGAAAGAGATTTCTTCCACACATGCTTTAAAAATGGATATGCATGCTTGAATCATGTTAAAGATGCAAATGACCTACCGATCCAAACCTTTTAAAGAGAATAACAAACGATCATTAAATTATCAAGTGAACGATCGGTGGCATATTTACTCTAGTCACAGAAGCCATTATTTTGCCCATTTACAAAAAGCTGACCTAACGATCATAGATGATGGAAAAGTCATTTTGTCATGCGTAACGGGGAATATTACCCTAAGCTATGACTTATAGATTGGGAGTCAACACTCAATTAAAAATCCCCCGCCTCCCCCATTTCCAGACGATTGCAAAACCTGATATAAAAAAACTAAACAGAGCTCACAATCCCTTAAAATTAAAGACACTCTTTGGAATTATATCTCTCTACAATAGTGAATTTTGAATTTCCATTTTAGATGTACTCTTTTTTCTTCAATCAAAACTTTGAGTTTTCGTTTTGCCTTCATCCCGTGAACCAAAAAGGCAAATAGTTCACTACAAAATGAAAATTTCAGAGTTTATGTATGGAAAAATTTAAAACAATAACAAATGTAATTAAAGAAAATTATTCACACACCACAAATGAATACAAATGTTTTGTTGTCCAAGTTTGAGAAATTCGACTAGTTCAATCCTAACAACTTGGGAATTTTAAAGAAAGAGATTTCTTCCACACATGCTTTAAAAATGGATATGCATGCTTTCAACATGTTAAAGATGAAAATCACCTATGGATCCAAACCTTTTAAAGAGAATAACAAACAATCATTAAATTCTAAAGTGAACGTGCCGTGGGACATTTACCCAAGTCAAACACGCCATTATTTTGCCCATTTACAAAAAGTTGACCTAACGATCATAGATGATTGTAAAGTGATTTATCATGTGTAACGGGCTATATTACCCTAAGAAATGACTTATGGATTGGGAGTCAACACTCGGTTAAAAATCCCCCGCCTCCTTCTTTTCCCAACGATTGCAAAACCAAATATGCAAAAACTAAAAAGAGTTCACAATCCCTAAAAATTACAGACACTCTTTGGAATTATGTCTCTCTACATTTGTGCATTTTAAATTTCTATTTTAGATGCACTCTTTTTTCTTAAATCAAAACTTTGAGTTTTCGCTCAACCTTCATCCCATAAACCAAAAAGGCAAATAGATCAGAACAAAATGAAAATTTTAGAGTTTACATATGGAAAAAGTTTAATACAATCTCAAATGTAAGTAAATAAAATTCATTCACACACCACAAATGAACACAAAAGTTTTCTTTCCAAGTTTGGGAAATTCCACTACTTCAACCCTAACAGCTTGGAATTTTATAGAAACGGATTTCTTCCACACATGCTTTAAAAATGGATATGCATGCTTGAAACATGTTAAAGATTCAAATAACCTATCGATCCAAACCTTTTAAAGAGAATAACAAACGCTCATTAAATTCTTAAGTGAACATGCTGTGGTATATTTACCCGATTCAAACAACCATTATTTTGCCCATTTACAAAAAGTTGACCTAACGATCATAGATGATTGTAAAGTGATTTATCATGTGTAACGAGCTATATTTACCTAAGAAATGATTTATGGATTGGGAGTCAACACACAGTTAAAAATCCCCCCCCCCCCCTCCCTCTTTTCCTAACGATAGGAAAACCCGATATATAAAAACTAAAAAGAGCTTACAATGCCTAAAAATAAAAAACACTTTTTGGAATTATGTCTCTCTACATTTGAGCATTGTGCATTTCCATTTTTTATGTAGTCTTTTTTCTTAAAACAAAACTTTGAGTTTTCGCTCTGCCTTCATCTCGTAAAACAAAAAGGCAAATAGATCACATCAAAATGAAAATTTTGGAGTTTATGTGTGGAAAAAAATTTAAAACAATAAAAAATGGAAGTAAAGAAAATTTATTTACCCACCACAAATGAACACAAATATTTTGTTGTCCAAGTTTGGGAAATTCCACTAGTTCAACCATAAAAGATTGGAATTTTATAAGAAAAAGATTTCTTCCGCACATGCTTTAAAAATGCATATGCATGCTTGAAACTTGTTAAAATTGAAATTTACCTACGAATCAGAACCTTCTAAAGAGAATAGCAAACGCTCATTAAATTATCAAGAGAACGTGTGGTGGGACATTTACCTGAGTCAAACAAGACATCATTTTGTCGATTTACAATAAGCTGATCTTACGATCATAGATGATTGTAAACTGATTTATCATGTGTAATGGGCTATATTACCCTAAGGAAAGACTTATGGATTGGGAGTCAACACACGGCTAAAAATCCCCTACCTCCCCCTTTTCTCGATGATTGGAAAACGTGATATATAAAAACTAAAAGAGCTTACAATCCCTAAAAATTAAAAACACTCTTTAGAATTATCTCTCCCTACATTTGTGCATTGTGCATTTCCATTTCAGATGTACTCTTTTTTGTTAAATAAAAACTTTCAATTTTCGCTATCCCTTCATCCACTAAACCTAAAAGGAAAAAAGATCACAAGAAAATCAAAAATTTTAGAGTTTATGTATGGAAAAAATTTAAAACAACAACAAATGTAAGTAAAGAAAATTTATTCAAACACATTAAATGAAAACAAAAGTTTTGTTGTCCAAGTTTGGGAAATTCCACTAGTTGTTGACCTTAACAGCTTGGAATTTTATAAGAAAGAGATTTCTTCCACACATGCTTGAAAATGGATATACAAGCTTGAAACATATTAAAGATGCAAATCACATACGGATCCAAACCTTTTAAATAGAATAATAAACGCTCATTAAATTCTCAAGTGAATGTGCGGTGGGATATTTACCCGAGTCAGACAAGCCATTATTTTGCCTATTTACAAAAAACTGACCTAACGATCATAGATGATTGTAAAGTGATTTATCATGCCTAACGGGCTATATTACCCTAATAAATGACTTATGGATTGGGAGTCAACACTCAATTAAAAATCCCCCACCTCCCCCTTTTTCCTGATGATTGCAAATCCTGATATACACAAACAAAAAAGAGGTCACAATCCTTAAAAATTACAGACACTCTTTGGAATTATATCTCTCTACATTTGTGCATTGTGCATTTCCATTTTAGATGTACTCTTTTTTCTTAAATTAAAACTTTGAGTTTTCGCTTTCCCTTCATCCCGTAAACCAAAAAGGCAAATAGATAACGACAGAATGAAAATTTTAGAGTTTATTTATGGAAAAAATTTAAAATAATAACAAATGGAAGTAAAAAAATGTTATTCTCACACCAGAAATGACACCAAAAGTTTTGTTGTCCAAGTTTGGGAAATTCCACTACTTCAACCCTAAAAACTTGGAATTTTATAAGAAAGAGATTTCTTCCACACATGCTTTAAAAATGGATATGCATGCTTGAAACATGTTAAATATGCAAATCACCTATGGATTAAAACCTTTTAAAGAGAATAACAAACGCTCATTAAACTCTCAAGTGAACGGGCGGTGGGATATTTACCCGAGTCAAACAAGCCATTATTTTGCCCACTTACAAAAAGTTGACCTCACGATCATAGATGATTGTAAGGTGATTTATCATGCATAACGGGCTATATTACCCTAAGAAATGACTTATGGATTGGGAGTCATACCTTAGTTAAAAATCCCCCGATTCCCCCTTTTCGCGACGATTGCATAACCTAATATATAAAAACTAGAAAGAGTTTACAATCCCCAAAAATTACAAGCACTCTTTGGAATTATCTCTCTCTACATTTGTGCATTTTGCATTTCTCTTTTAGATGTACTCTTTTTTCTTCAATCTAAACTTTGAGTTTTCGCTCTTCCTTCATCCCGTAAACCAAAATGGCAAATAGATCACAACAAAATGAAAATTTTAGAGTTTATGTAGGGAAAAAATTTTAAAAAATAACAAATGTCAGTAAATAAAACTTATTCACACCCCACAAATGAACACAAAAGTTTTGTTGTCCATGTTTGGCAAATTCCACAAGTTGTTGACCCTAACATCTTGGAATTTTAGAAAAAAGAGATTTCTTCCACACATGCTTTAAAAAGGGATATGCATGCTTGAAACATGTTAAAGATGCAAATGACCTTTGGATCAAAACCTTTTAAAGAGAATAACAATCGATCATTAAATTCTTAAGTGAACGTGTTGTGGGATATTTACCCGAGTCAAATAAGCCACTATTTTGCCCATTTTAAAAAACTGACCTAACGATCATAGATGATTGTAAAGTGATTTATCATGCGTAATGGGCTATATTACCCTAAGAAATGACTTATGGATTGGAGTCAACACTCAGTTAAAAATCCCCCGCCTCCCGCTTTTCCTAACGATTGCAAAACCTGATACATAAAAACTAAAAAGAGCTCGCAATCCCTAAAAATTACAGACACTCTTTGGAATTATCTCTCTCCATATTTGTGCATTGTGAATTTTCAATTTAGATCTTCTCAGTTTTCATAAATCAAAACTTTGAGTTTTCACTCTCCCTTCATCCCGTAAACCAAAAAGGCAAATAGATCACAACAAAATGAAAATTTTAGAGTTTATGTATGGAAAAAATTTAAAACAATAACAAATGTACTTAAAGAAAATTTATTCACACACCACAAATGAACACAAATGTTTTGTTGTCCAAGTTCGTGAAATTTCACTAGTTCAACCCTAACAACTTGGGATTTTATAAGAAAGAGATTTCTTCCGCACATGCTTTAAACATGGATATGCATGCGTGAAACATGTTAAAGATGCAAATCACCTATGGATCCAAACCTTTTAAAGAGAATAACAAACGCTCATTAAATTCTCAAGTGAACGTGTTGTGGGATATTTACCCGAGTCAAACAAGCTATTATTTTGCCCATTTATAAAAAGTTGACCTAATGATCATAGATGATTGTAAATTGATTTCTCATGCGTAACGGGCTATATTCCCTAAGAAATGACTTATGGAATGGGATTCAACACTCGGTTAAAAATCTTACACCTCCCCCTTTTCCCCAACGATTGAAAAACCTGATATACAAAAACTAAAAGGAGCTCACAATCCCTAAAAATTATAGACACTCTTTGGAATTATCTCTCTCTACATTTGTGCATTGTGTTCCACTTTAGATGTACTCTTTTTTCTTAAAGGAAAACATTGAGTTTTCCCTCTCCTTTCATCCCGTAAACCAAAAAGGCAAATAGATCACAACAAAATGAAAATTTTAGAGATTATGTATGGAAAAAATTTAAAACAATAAAAAAAGTAAGTAAATAAAATTTATCACACACCACAAATGAACACAAAAGTTTTGTTGTCCAAGGTAGTGAAATTTCACTACTTCAACCCTAACTGCTTGGAGTTTTATAAGAAAGAGATTTCTTCCCCACATGCTGTAAAAATGAATATGCATGTTTGAAACATGTTAAAGATGCAAATCACCTATCGATCAAAAGATTTTAAATAGAATAACAAACGGTCATTAAATTCTCAAGTGAACGTGCTGTGCAATATTTACCCGAGTCAAACAAGCCATTTTTTTTGCATTTAAAAAAAGTTGACTTAACGATCATAGATGATTATAAAGTGATTTATCATGCGTAACGGGCTATATTACCATAAGAAATGACTTATGGATTGGGAGTCAACACTCAATTAAAAATCCCCCACCTCCCCCTTTTTTCTACAATTGCAAAACCTGATATATAAAAACTAAAACAAGCTTTCAATCCCTAAAATTTATAGACACTCTTTGGCATTATCACTCTCTACATTTATGCATTGTGTATTTCCTTTTTAGATGTACTATTTTTTCTTCAATCAAAACTTTGAGTTTTCTCTCTCCTTTCATCCCTTAAACCAAAAAGGCCAATAGATCACAACAAAATGAAACTTTTAGACTTTATGTATTGAAAAAGTTTAAAACAATAGCAAATGTAACTATAGAAAATTTATTCACACACCACAAATAAACACAAATGTTTTGTTGTCAAAGTTTGGGAAATTCCACTAGTTGTTTACCCTAACAGCTTGGAATTTTATAAGAAAGAGATTTCTACCACACATGCTTTAAAAATGGATATGCATGCTTGAAACATGTTAAAGATGCAAATCACCTACCGACCCAAACCTTTTAAATAGAATTACAAATGATCATTACATTATCAAGTGACCGATCGGTGGCATATTTACTCGAGTCAAACAAGCCATTATTTTGCCCATTTACAAAAAGCTGACCTAACGATCATAGATGATGGAAAAGTCATTTTGTCATGTGTAAGGGGCTATATTACCCTAAGAAATGACTTATAGATTGGGAGTCAACACTAAGTTAAAAATCCCCCGCCTCCCCCTTTTCCCGACGATTGCAAAACCTGATATATAAAAAATAAAAAGAGCTCACAATCCCTAAAATTTACAGACTCTCTTTGGAATTATCTCTCTCTACATTTGTGCATTGTGCATTTCCATTTTAGATCTACTCTTTTTTCTTAAATCAAAACTTTGAGTTTTCGTTCTCCCTTCATCCCGTCAACCAAAAAGGCAAATAGATCACAACAAAATGAAGATTTAGAGTTTATATGTGGAAAAAATTTAAAACAATAACAAATCTAAGTAAAAAAAATATATTCACACACCACAAATGAACACAAAAGTTTTGTTGCCCCAGTTTGGGAAATTCTAGCAGTTATTGAGCCTAACAACTTGGAATTTTGTAAGAAAGATATTTCTTCCACACATGCTTTAAAAATGGATATGCATGCTTGAAACATCTTAAAGACGAAAATCACCTACGAATCCAAACCTTTTAAAGAGAATAACTAACGCACATTAAACTATCAAGTGAACGTGCGGTGGGACATTTACTAGAGTCAAACAAGCCATTATTTTGCTCAATTAAAAAAAGCGGACCTAACGATCAAAGAAGATTGTAAAGTGATTTATCATGCATAACAGGCTATATTAACCTAAGAAATGACTTATGGATTGAGAGTCAACACTCAGTTAAAAATCCCCCGCCTCCTTTTCCTGACGATTGCAAAACCTGATATATAAAAATTAAAAAGAGCTCACAATCCCTTAAAATTTCAGACACTCTTTGGAATTATCTCTCTACATTATGGAATTGTGCATTTCCATTTTAGATGTACTCTTTTTCCTTCAATCAAAACTTTGATTTTTCATTTTGCCTTCATCCCGTAAACCAAAAAGACAAATAGATCACTACAAAATGAAAATTTGAGAGTTTATGTGTGGAAAAATTTTAATACAATAATAAATGTAAGTAAAGAAAATTTATTCACACACCACAAATGAACACAAACGTTTTGTTGCCCAAGTTTGGGAAATTCCACTTGTTCAATCCTAACAACTTGGAATTTTAAAGAAAGTGATTTCTTCCACACATGCTTTAAAAATGGATATGCATGCTTTGAACATGTTAAAGATGAAAATCACCTATGGATCCAAACCTCTTAAAGAGAATAACAAACAATCATTAAATTCTAAAGTGAACGTGCCGTGGGACATTTACCCGAGTCAAACAAGTCATTATTTTGCCCATTTACAAAAAGTTGACCTAACGATCATAGATGATTGTAAAGTTATTTATCATGTGTAACGGGCTCTATTACCCTAAGAAATGACTTTTGGATTAGGAGTCAACACTTGGTTAAAAATCCCCTGCCTCCCCCTTTTCCCGATGAATGCAAAACCTAATATACAAAAACTAAAAAGAGCTCACAATCCCTAAAAATTACAGACACTCTTTGGAATTTTGTCTCTCTACATTTGTTCATTGTGCATTTTTATTTTAGATGCACTCTTTTTTCTTAAATCAAAACTTTGAGTTTTCGCTCAACCTTCATTCCCTAAACCAAAAAGGCAAATAGATCAGAACAAAATGAAAATTTTAGAGTTAAAGAATGGAAAAAGTTTAATACAATCTCAAATGTAAGTAAATAAAATTCATTCACACGCCACAAATGAACACAAAAGTTTTCTTTTCCAAGTTTGGGAAATTCCACTAGTTCAACCCTAACAGCTTGGAATTTTATAAGAAAGAGATTTCTTCCACACATGCTTCAAAAATGGATATGCATGCTTGAATAATGTTAAAGATTCAAATAACCTGTCGATCCAAACCTTTTAAAGAGAATAACAAACGCACATTAAATTCTTAAGTTAACATGCAGCGGGATATTTACCCGATTCAAACAACCATTATTTTGCCCATTTACAAAAAGCTGAACTGACGATCTTAGATGGTTGTAAAGTGATTTATCATGCGTAACGAGCTATATTCAACTAAGAAATGACTTATGGATTGGGAGTCAACACTCAGTTAAAAATTCCCCCCCTCCCTCTTTTCCCGACGATAGGAAAACCTGATATATAAAAACTAAAAAGTGCTTACAATGCCTAAAAATAAAAAACACTTTTTGGAATTATATCTCTCTACATTTGTGCATTGTGTATTTCCATTTTTTATGTAGTCTTTTTTCTTAAATCAAAACTTTGAGTTTTCGCTCTGCCTTCATCCCGTAAACCAAAAAGGCAAATTGATCACATCAAAATGAAAATGATGGAGTTTATGTATGGAAAAAAATTAAAACAATAAAAAATGCAAGTAAAGAAAATTTATTTGGCCACTACAAATGAACACAAAAGTTTTCTTGTCCAAGTTTGGGAAATTCCATTAGTTCAACCCTAAAAACTTGGAATTTTGTAAGAAAGAGATTTCTTCCACACATGATTTAAAAATGGATATGCATGTTTGAAACAAGTTAAATATGAAAATCACCTATGCATCAAAACCTTTTAAAGAGAATAAAAAACGCTCATTAAATTCTCAAGTGAAGGGGCGGTGGGATATTTACCCGAGCCTACAAGCCATTATTTTGCCCATTTACAAAAAGTTGACCTCACGATCATAGATGATTGTAAGGTGATTTATCATGCGTAACGGGCTATATTACCCTAAGAAATGACTTATGGATTGGGAGTCAACACTCAGTTAAAAATCCCCCGCTTCCCCCTTTTCCCGACGATTGCGTAACCTAAAATATAAAAACTAGAAAGTATTTACAATCCCCAAAAATTACAAACACTCTTTGGAATTATCACTCTCTACATTTGTGCATTTTGCATTTCTCTTTTAGATGTACTCTTTTTTATTCAATCTAAAATTTGACTTTTTGCTCTCCCTTCATTCCGTCAACCAAAACGGCAAATAGATCACAACAAAATGAAAATTTTAGAGTTTATGTAGGGAAAAAATTTTAAAAAATAACAAATGTCAGTAAATAAAATGTATTCACACCTGACTAATGAACACAAAATTTTTGTTGTCCAAGTTTGGCAAATTCCACAAGTTGTTGACCCTAACAGCTTGGAATTTTAGAAAAAATAGATTTCTTCCACACATGCTTTAAAAAGCGATATGCATGCTTGAAACATGTTCAAGATGCAAATGACCTTTGGATCAAAATCTTTTAAAGAGAATAACAAACGCTCATTAAATTCTTAAGTGAACGTGCGGTGGGATATTTACCCGAGTAAAACAAGCCATAATTTTGCCCATTTACAAAAAGCTAACCTAACAATCATAGATGATTGTAAAGCGATTTATCATGCATAATATATTACCCTAAGAAATGACATATTGATTGGGAGTCAACACTCAATTAAAAATCCCCCGCCTTCCCCTTTTCCCGATGATTGCCAGACCTGATATATAAAAACTAAAAAGAGCTCACAATCCCTAAAAATTACAGACACTCTATGGAATTATCTCTCCCAGCATTTGTTTATTGTGCAATTCCATTGTATACGTACTCTTTTTTCTTAAATAAAAACTTTTAGTTTTCACTCTCCCTTCATCCCGTAAACCAAAAAGGCAAATAGGTCACAACAAATTGAAAATTATAGAGTTTATGGAAAAATTTAAAAAAATAACAAATGTAATGAAAATTTTTTTATTCACACACCACAAATGAACACAAAAGTTTTGTTGTCCAAGTTTTGGAAATTCCACTAGTTTAACCCTAACAACTTGGAATTTTATAAGAAAGAGATTTCTTCCACACATGCTTTAAAAATGGATATGCATGGTTGAAACAAGTTAAAGATGCAAATCATGTATGGATCCAAAACTTTTAACAAGAATAACAAACGCTCAATAAATTCTACCGTAAACGTGCTGTGGGATATTTACCCGAGTCAAACAAGCCATTATTTTGCCCATTTTAAAAAACTGACCTAACGATCATAGATGATTGTAAAGTGATTTATCATGCGTAACGGGCAATATTACCCTAAGAAATGACTTATGGATTGGAGTCAACACTTTGTTAAAAATCCCCCGCCTCCCACTTTTCCCGACGATTGCAAAACCTGATACATAAAAACTAAAAAGATCTCACAATCCCTAAAAATTGCAGACACTCTTTGGAATTATCTCTCTCTATATTTGTGCATTATGAATTTCCATTTTAGATGTTCTCTGTTTTCTTTATTCAAAACTTTAAGTTTTCACTCTCCCTTCTTCCCGTAAACCAAAAAGGCAAATAGATCACAACAAAATGAAAATTTTAGAGTTTATGTATGGAAAAAATTTAAAAATATAACAAATGCACTTAAAGACAATTTATTCACACACCACAAATGAACACAAATGTTTTGTTGTCCAAGTTTGTGAAATTTCACTAGTTCAACCCTAACAACTTGGAATTTTATAAGAAAGAGATTTCTTCCGTACATGCTTTAAACATGGATATGCATGCTCGAAACATGTTAAAGATACAAATCACCTATGGATCCAAACCTTTTAAAGAGAATAAGAAATGCTCATTAAATTCTCAAGTGAACGTGTTGTGGGATATTTACCCGAGTCAAACAAGCCATTATTTTGGCCACTTACAAAAAGTTGACCTAATGATCATAGATGATTGTAAAGTTATTTATCATGCGTAACGGGCTATATTACCCTAAGAAATGACTTATGGAATGGGATTCAACATTCGGTTAAAAATCCCCCACCTCCCCCTTTTTTCCAACGATTGCAAAACCTGATATACAAAAACTAAAAGGAGGTCACAATCCCTAAAAATTACAGACACTCTTTGGAATTATCTCTCTCTACATTTGTCCATTGTGTTCCACTTTAGATGTAGTCTTTTTTCTTAAATCAAAACATTGAGTTTTCCCTCTTCCTTCATCCCGTAAAAAAAAAAGGCAAATAGATCACAACAAAAAAAAAATTTTAGAGTTGATGCATGGAAAAATATTAAAACAATAACAAATATAAGTAAAAAAATTTATTCACACACCACAAATGAACACAAAAGTTTTGTTGTCCAAGTTTTTGAAATTCCACTAGTTCAACCCTAACAGCTTGGAATTTTATAAGAAAGAGATTTCATCCCCACATGCTTTAAAAATGGATATGCATGCCTGAAACATGTTAAAGATGCAAATCACCTATGCATCCAAACCTTTTAAAGAGAATAACAAATGCTCATTAAATTTTCAAGTGAACGGGCTGTGAGATGTTTACCTGATTCAAACGACCATTATTTTGCCCATTTACAAAAAGCTGACCTAACGATAAAAGATGATTGTAAAGTGATTTATCATGCGTAACGGACTATATTACCCTAAGAAAAGACTTATTGTTTGGGAGTCAACACTCAGTTAAAAATCCCCTGCCTCCCCCTTTTCCCGACAATTGCAAAACCTAATATATAAAAACTAAAAAGTGCTTACAATCCCTAAAAATTAAAGACACTCTTTGGTATTTTCTCTCTCTACATTTATGCATTGTGCATTTCTATTTTAGATGTACTCTTTTTTCTTCAATCAAAGCATTGAGTTTTCGCTCTCCCTTCATCCCGTAAACCGAAAAGGCCAATAGATCACAACAAAATAAAAATTTTAGAGTTTATGTATCAAAAAAATTTAAAACAATAACAAAAATAAGTCTAGAAAATTTATTCACACACCACAAATGAACACAAAATTTTATTGTCCAAGTTATGTAAATTGCACTAATTGTTGACCCTAATAGCTTGGAATTTTAGAAGAAAGAGATTTCTTCCACACAGGCTTCAAAAATAGGTATGTATTCTTGAAACATGTTAAAGATGTAAATCACCTACCGATCCAAACCTTTTAAAGAGAATAATAAACGCTCATTAAAGTATCATGTGAACGATCGGTGGGATATTTACTCGAGTCAAACAAGCCATCATTTTGCTCATTCAAAAAAAGTTGACCTAATCATAGAGGATGGAAAAGTGATTTATCATGCATAACGGGCTATATTACCCTAAGAAAAGACTTATGGATTGGGAGTCAACACTCAGTTAAAAATTCCTTGCCTCCCTCTTTTCCCGACGATTGCAAAACCTGAAATAAAAAAACCAAAAAGATCTCACAATCCCTAAAAGTTACAGACACTCTTTGGAATTATATCTCTCTATATTTGTGCATTGTGCATTTTAATTTTAGATGCACTTTTTTTCTTAAATCAAAACTTTGAGTTTTCGCTCTCCCTTCATCCCGTAAACCAAAAAGGCAAATTGATCACAACAAAATGAAAATTTTACAGTTTATGTATGGAAAAAATTTTAAAAAATAAAAAATGTAAGTAAAAAAATTAATTCACACTCCACATGTGAACAAAAAAATTTTGTTGTCCAAGTTTGGGAAATTCCACTAGTTCAACCATAACAGCTTGGAATTTTATAAGATAGAGATTTCTTCCACACATGCTTTAAAAATAAATATGCAAGCTTGAAACATGTTAAAGATGCAGATCACCTACGGATCCAAACCTTTTTAAGAGAATAACAAACACTCATTCAATTCTCAAGTGAACATGCGGTGGAATATTTACTCGAGTCAAACAAGCCATTATTTTGCCCATTTACAAAAAGCTGACTTAATTATCATAGACGTTTGTAAAGTGATTTATCATGCGTAACGAGCTATATTACCCTAGCAAATAACATATGGATTGGGAGTCAACACTCTGTTAAAAATCCCTCGCCTCCTCCTTTTCCCGACGATTGCAAAACTTGATATTTAAAAAAATAAAAAGTGCTTACAATCCCAAAAAATTATAGACACTCTTTGGAATTATATCTTTCTACATTTGTGCATTGTGCATTTCCATTTTAGATGAACTCTTTTTTCTTAAATCAAAACTTTTAGTTTTCGCTCTCCCTTCATCTCGTAAACCAAAAAGGCAAATAGATCACAACTAAATTAAAATTTTAGTGTTTATGTAAGGAAAAAATTTAAAACAATAAAAAATGTTAGTAAAGAAAATTTAATCACACACATCAAATGAAGACAAAAGTTTTGTTGTCCAAGTTTGGGAAATTTCACTAGTTAACCCCTAACAGCTTGGAATTTTATTAGAAAGAGATTTCTTCCACATATGCTTAAAAACGGATATGCTTGCTTGAAACATGTTAAAGATGCAAATCACCTTTGGATCCAAACCTTTTAAAGAGAATAACAAACGCTCATTAAATTCTCAAGTGAACGTGTGGTGGGATATTTACCCGAGTCAAACAAGCCATTATTTTGGCCATTTACAAAAAGCTGAGCTAGTGATCATCGATGATTGTAAAGTGATTTATCATGCGTAACGGGCTAGATTATCCTAAGAAATGACTTATGGATTGGGAGTCAACACTCAGTTCAAAATTACCCGCCTCCCCCTTTTTCCCGATGATTGCACAATCTGATATATAAAAACTAAAAAGAGCTTAAAATCCTTAAAAATTACAGACACTCTTTGGAATGATCTCTCTCTACATTTGTGCATTGTGCATTTCCATTTTAGATTTACTTTTTTTTCTTAAATCAAAACTTTGAGTATTCCCTCTCCCTTCATCTCGTAAACCAAAAAGGCAAATAAATCATAAAAAAAAAAATTAAAGTTTTGTATGGAGAAAATTTAAAACAATATCAAATGTTAGTAAAGAAAATTTATTCACACACCAAAAATGAACACAAAAGTCTTGTTGTCCAAGTTTGAGAAACTCCACTAGTTGTTGACCCTAACAACTTGGAATTTTATAAGAAAGAGATTTCTTCCACACATGCTTTAAAAATGGATATGCATGCTTGAAACATGTTAAAGATGCAAATCACCAATGGATCCAAACCTTTTTAAGAGAATAACAAACACTTATTCAATTTTCAAGTGAACATGCGGTGGAATATTTACCCGACCATTATTTTGCCCATTTATGAAAAGCTGACCTAATGATCATAGACGTTTGTCAAGTGATTCATCATGCGTAACGGGCTATACTACCCTAGGAAATGACATATGGATTGGGAGTCAACACTCAGTTAAAAATCCCCCGCCTCCCCCTTTTCCCGATGATTGCAAAACCTAATATTTAAAAAAATAAAAAGAGCTTACAATCCCAAAAAATTACAGACACTCTTTGGTATTATATCTTCCTACATTTGTGCATTGTGCATTTCCATTTTAGATGAACTCTTTTTTCTTAACTCAAAACTTTGAGTTTTCGCTCTCCCTTCATCTCCTAAACCAAAAAGGCTAATAGATCACAACCAAATGAAAATTTTAGTGTTTATGTACCTAAAAAAATTAAAACAATAAAAAATGTTAGTAAAGAAAATTTAATCACACACCACAAATGAAGAAAAAAGTTTTGTTGTCCAAGTTTGGGAAATTTCACTTCTTAACCCCTAACAGCTTGGAATTTTATAAGAAAGCGATTTCTTCCACAGATGCTTAAAAATGGATATGCTTGCTTGAAACATGTTACAGATGCAAATCACCTATGGATCCAAAACTTTTAAAGAGAATAACAAACGCTCATTAAATTCTCAGGTGAATGTGCGGTGGGATATTTACCTGAGTCAAACAAGCCATTATTTTAGCCATTTACAAAAAGCTAACCTAGTCATCATCGATGACTGTAAAGTGATTTATCATGCGTAACGGGCTAGATTACCCTAAGAAATGACTTATGGATTGGGAGTCAACACTTAGTTCAAAATCCCCCGCCTCCCCCTTTTCCCGATGATTGCACAACCTGATATATAAAAACTAAACTGAGCTTACAATCCTTAAAAATTACAGATACTCTTTGGAATGATCTCTCTCTACATTTGTGCATTGTTCATTTCCATTTTAGATTTACTTTTTTTTCTGAAATCAAAACTTTGAGTATTCGCTCTCCCTTCATCTTGTAAACCAAAAAGGCAAATATATCACAAAAAATTAAATAAATTTAAAGTTTATGTATGGAGAAAATTTAAAACAATAACAAATGTTAGTAAATAAAATTTATTCACACACCACAAATTAACACAAAAAGTTTTGTTGTTCAAGTTTGGGAAATTCCACTAGTTGTTGACCCTAACAGCTTGGAATTTTATAAGAAAGAGATTTCTTCCACACATGCTTTAAAAATGGATATGCATGGTTGAAACATGTTATATATGCAAATCACCTACGGATCCAAACTTTTTTAAGAGAATAAAAAACACTCATTCAATTCTCAAGTGAACATGGGGTGGAATATTTACTCGAGTCAAACAAGCCATTATTTTGCCCATTTACAAAAAGCTGACCTAATGATCATAGACGTTTGTAAAGTGATTTATCACGCGTAACGGGCTATATTACCCTATGAAATGACACATGGATTGTGAGTCAACACTCAGTTAAAAATCCCCCGCCTCCCCTTTTTCCCGATGATTGCAAACCCTAATATTTAAAAAAATAAAAAGAGCGTACAATCCCTATAAATTATAGAAACTCTTTGGAATTATATCTTTCTACATTTGTGCATTGTGCATTTCAGTTTTAGATGAACTCTTTTTTCTGAAATCAAAACTTTGAATTTTTGCTCTCCCTTCATCCCGTAAACCAAACACGCAAATAGATCACAACAAAATGAAAATTTTAGATGTGATGTATGTAAAAAATTTAAAAAAACAACAAATGTAAGTAAAGAAAATACATACACGCACCTCAAATGAACACAAAAGTTTTTTTGTCCAAGTTTGGGAAGTTCCGCATGTTGAACCCTAAAAGCTTGGAATTTTATAAGAAAGAGATTTCTTCCACACATGCTTTAAAAATGGATATACATGCTTGAAACATGTCAAATATGCAAATCACATGCGGATCCAAACCTTTTAAAGTGAATAAAAAATGCTCATTAAATTCTCAAGTCAACATGCAGTGGGATATTTACCTGAGTCAAACAAGCAATTATTTTTCCCATTTACAAAAAACTGACCTAACGATCATAGATGATTATAAAGTGACTTATCATATGTAAAGGGCGATATTACCCTAAGAAATGATTTATGGATTGGGAGTCAACACTCAGTTAAAAATTCCCTGCCTCCCCTTTTTCTCGACGATTGCAAAACCTAATATATAAAAACTAAAAAGAGCTTACAATCCCAAAAAATTATAGACACTCATTTGGAATTTTGTCTCTCTACATTTGTGCATGATGCATTTCCAATTTAGATGTACTCTTTTTTCTTAAATCATAACTTTGAGTTTTCGCTTTCCTTTCATACCGTAAACCAAAACGGCAAATAGATCACAACATAATGAAAATTTAAGAGTTAATGTATCAAAAAAATTTAAAAGAATAAAAAATGTTAGAAAAGAAAATTTATTCACACAGCACAAATGATGACAAAAGTTTTGTTGTCTAAGTTTGGGAAATTCCACTAGTTAACCCCTAACAGCTTGGAATTTTATGAGTAAGAGATTTCTTCCACACATGCTTTAAAAACGGATACGTATGCTTGAAACATGTTAAAGATGCAAATCACCTATGGATCCAAACCTTTTAAAGAGAATAACAAACGCTTATTAAATTCTCAAGTGAACGTGTGGTGGGATATTTACCCGAGTCAAACAAGCCATTATTTTGCCCATTTAAAAAAAGCTGACCTAACGATCATAAAGAATTGTAAAGTGATTTATCATACGTAACGGGCTAGATTACCCTAAGAAATGACTTATGGATTGGGAGTAAAAACTCAGTTAAAAATCCCCCGCCTCCCCCTTTCCTGATGATTCCACAACCTGTTATATAAAAAATAAAAAGAGCTTACAATCCCTAAAAATTACAGACACACTTTGGAGTTATCTATCTCCTCATTTGTGCATTGTGCATTTCCATTTTAGATGTACTCTTTTTTCTCAAATCAAAACTTTGAGTATTCGCTTTCCCTTCATCTCGTAAACCAAAGAGGCAAATAGATCACAACAAAATCAAATTTTCAAATTTTATGTATGGAAAAAATTTAAAAAAATAACAAATGTTAGTAAATAAAATTTATTCACACACCACAAATGAACACAAAAGTTTAGTTGTCCAAGTTTGGGAAATTCCACTAGTTGTTCACCCTAACAGCTTGGAATTTTATGAGAAAGAGATTTCTTCCACACAGGCTTTAAAAATGGATATGCATGTTTGAAATAAGTTAAAGATGCAAATAACCTATGGATCCAAACCTTATTAAGAGAATAACAAATGCACATTAAAATCTCAAGTGAACAAGCGGTGGAATATTTAGTCGAGTCAAACAAGCCATTATTTTACCCATTTACAAAAAGATAACGTAATGATCATAGATGTTTGTAAAGTGATTTATCATGCGTAACGGGATATATTACCCTAAGAAATGACTTATGGATTGGGAGTAAACACTCAATTAAAAATCCCCCCTCCCCCTGTTCCCGACGATTGCAAAACCTGATATATTAAAAAATAAAAAGAGCTAACAATCCCTAAAAATTACAGACACTCTTTCGAATTATATCTCTCTTCATTTGTGCATAGTGCATTTCCATTTTAGATTTACTCTTTTTTGTTAAATCAAAACTTTGAATTTTTGCTCTCCCTTCATCCCGTTAACCAAAAAGGCAAATAGATCACAACAAAATGAAAATTTTAGAGTTTATGTATGCAAAAAATTTAAGACAATAACAAATGCAAGTAAATAAAATTTATTCGCACACCTTAAATGAACAAAAAAGTTTTGTTGTCCAAGTTTGGGAAATTCTGGTAGTTCAAACCTAAAAGCTTGGAATTTTATAAGAAAGTGATTTCATCCACACATGCTTTAAAAATGGATTTGCATGCTTGAAACATGTTAAAGAGGCAATTCGCCTATGGATCCAAACCTTTTAAAGAGAATAACAAACGCTCATTAAATTCTCAAGTGAATGTGCGGTGGGATATTTGCCTGAGTCAAACAAGCAATTATTTTTCCCATTTACAAAAAGCTAACCTAACGATTATAGATGATTGTAAAGTGATTTATCATGCGTAAAGGGCTATATTACCCTAAGAAATGACTTATGGATTGGGAGTCAACACTTAGTTAAAAATCCCCCGCCTCCCCCTTTTCTCGATGATTACAAAACCTAATATATAATAACTATAAAGAGCTTACAATCCCAAAAAATTACAGACACTCTTTGGAATTATGTCTCTCTACATTTGTGCATGATGCATTTCCATTTTAGATGTACTCTTTTTTCGTAAATCAAAACTTTGAGTTTTCGCTCTCCCATCATCCCGTAAACCAAAAAGGCAAATAGATCACAACAAAATGAAAATTTTAGAGTTTATGTATGGAAAAAATTTAAAACAATAACAAATGTAAGTAAAGAAAATTTATTCTCACACCACAAATGAACACAAAAGTTTTGTTGTCCTAGTTTTTTAAATTCCACTAGTTCAACCCTAACAACTTGGAATTTTATAAGAAAGAGATTTCTTCCACACATGCTTTAAAAATGGATATTCATGCTTGAAACATGTTAAAGGTTCAAATCACCTATGGATCCAAACCATTTAAAGAGAATAACTAACACTCATTAAATTTTCAAGTGAACGTGCGGTGGGATATTTACACAAGTCAAACAACCATTATTTTGCCCTTTACAAAAAGCTGACCTAACGATCATAGATGATTGTAAAGTGATTTATCATGCGTAACGGGCTATATTACCATAAGAAGTGACTTATGGATTGGGAGTCAACACTCAATTAAAAATCCCCCGCTTTCCCCTTTTCCCGACTATTGCAAAACCTAATATATAAAAACTAATAAGAGTTTACAATTCTCAAAAATTTCAAACACTCTTTGGAATTATCTCTCTCTACATTTGTGCCTTTTGGATTTCCATTTTAGATGTACTCTTTTTTCTTCAATCAAAACATTGAGGTTTCGTTGTCCTTTCATCCCGTAAACCAAAACGGCAAATAGTTCACAACAAAATGAAAATTTTAGTGTTTATGTAGGAAAAAAATTTAAAACAATAAAAAATTTCAGTAAAGAAAATTTATTCACACCCCACAAATGAACACAAATGTTTCGTTGTCCAAGTTTTGGAAATTCCACAAATTGTTGACCGTAACAGCTTGGAATTTTATAAAAAATAGATTTCTTCCACACGTGCTTTAAAAAGGGATATGCATTCTTGAAACATGTTAAAGATGCAAATGACCTTTGGATCAAAACCTTTTAAAGAGAATAACAAACGTTCATTAAATTCTCAAGTGCACGTGCGGTGGGATATTTACCCTAGTAAAACAAGCCATAATTTTGCCCATTTACAAAAAGCTAACCTAACAATGATAGATGATTGTAAAGTGATTTATCATGCGTAACGGGCTATATTACCCTAAGATATGACATATGTATTGGGAGTCAACACTCAGTTAAAAATCCCCCGCCTTCCACTTTTTTCGACGATTGCAAGACCTGATATATAAAAACTAAAAAGAGCTCACAATCCCTAAAAAATGCAGACACTCTTTGGAATTATCTCTCTCTACATTTATTCATTGTGCATTTCTTTTTTATATGTACTCTGTTTTCTTAAATAAAAACTTTTAGTTTTTGCTCTCCCTTCATCCCGTAAACCAAAAAGGCAAATAGATCACAACAAAATGAAAATTTTAGAGTTTATGTAGGGAAAAAATTTAAAACAATAACAAATGTCAGTAAAAAAATTTTATTCACACACCACAAATGAACACATAAGTTTTGTTGTCCAAGTTTGGGAAATTCCACAAGTTTTACCCTAACAACTTGGAATTTTTTAAGAAAGAGATTTCTTCCACACATGCTTTAAAAATGGATATGCATGCTTGAAACAAGTTAAAGATGCAAATCACCTTTGGATCCAAACCTTTTAAAGAAAATAACAAACGCTCATTAAATTCTCTAGTGAACGTGTTGTGGGATATTTACTCGAGTCAAACATGACAATATTTTGCCCATTTAAAAAAACTGAACTAACGATCATAGATGATTGTAAAGTGATTTATCATGCGTAACAAGCTATATTACCATAAGAAATGACTTATGGATTGGGAGTCAACGCTTAGTTAAAAACCCCCCACCTGCCCCTTTTCCCGTCGATTGCAAAACTGATATATAAAAAGTAAAAAGAGCTCACAATCCCTAAAAATTACAAACACTCTTTGGCATTATCTCTCTCTACATTTGTGCATTGTGAATTTCATTTTTAGATGTACACTTTTTTCTTAAATCAAAACTTTGAGTTTTCACTCTCCCTTCATCCCGTGAACCAAAAAGGAAAATAGATCTCAACAAAATGAAAATTTTGGAGATTATGTATGGAAAAAATTTAAAACAATAACAAATGTATGTAAAGAAAATTTATTCACACACCACAAATGAACACAAAAGTTTTGTTGTCCAAGTTTGTGAAATTCCACTAGTTCAACCCTAACAGATTGGAATTTTATAAGAAAGAGATTTCATCCCCACATGCTTTAAAAATGGATATGCATGCTTGAAACATGTTAAAGATGCAAATCACCTATGCATCCAAACCTTTTACAGAAAATAACAAACGCTCATAAATTCTCAAGTGAACGTGCTGTGGGATATTTACCTGAGTCAAACAACCATTATTTTGGCCAATTCCAAAAAGTTGACCTAACAATCATAGATGATTGTGAAGTCATTTATCATGTGTAATGGACTATATTACCCTAAGAAATGACTTATGGATTGGGAGTCAACACTCTGTTAAAAATCCCCCGCCACCCCCTTTTCCTGATGATTGGAAAACTTGATATACAAAAACAAAAAGAGCTCACAGTCCCTAAAAATTGCAGACACTCTTTGGAATTTTATCTCTCTACATTCGTCCATTGTGCATTTCCATTTTAGATGCACTCTTTTTTCTTAAATCAAAATTTTGAGTTTTCGTTCTCCCTTCATCTCGTAAACCAAAAAGGCAAATAGATCACAAGAAAATCAAAATTTTAGAGTTTATGTATGGAACAAATTTAAAAAAATAACAAATGTAAGTAAAAAAAATTCATTTACACACCACAAATGAACACAAAATTTTTGTTGTCCAAGTTTGGGAAATTCCACTAGTTCAACCCTAATTGCTTGGAATTTTATAAGAAAGAGATTACTTCCCCACATGCTTTAAAAATGGATATGCATGCATGAAACATGTTAAAGATGCAAATCACCTATGGATCCTAACCTTTTGAAGAGAATAACAAACGCTCATTAAATTCTCAAGTGAACGTGCAGTGGGATATTTACACGAGTCAAACAAGCCATTATTTTGCCCATTTACAAAAAGTTGACCTAATGATCATAGATGATTGTAATGTGATTTATCATGCGTAACGGGCAAGATTTCCCTAAGAAATGACTTATGGATTGGGAGTCAACACTCAGTTCAAAATCCCCCGCCTCTCCCTTTTCCCGATGATTGCACAACCTGATATATAAAAACAAAAAAGAGCATACAATCCTTTAAAATTATAGACACACTTTAGAATTATCTCTCTCTGCATTTGTGCTTTGTGCATTTCCATTTTAGATGTACTCGTTTTTCTTAAATCAAAACTTTGAGTATTCGCTCTCCCTTCATCTCGTAAACCAAAAAGTCATATAAATCACAACAAAATAAAAAAATTTAATGTTTATGTAAGGAGAATATTTGAAACAATAACAAATGTTAGTAAATAAAATTTATTCACACACCACAAATGAACACAAAAGTTATGTTGTCCAAGTGGGAAATTCCACCAGTTGTTGTCCCTAACAGATTGGAATTTTATAAGACAGTTATTTCTTCCACACATGCCTTAAAAATGAATATGCATGCTTGAAACATGTGAAAGATGCATATCACCTACGGATCCATTTAAGAGAATAACAAACACTCATTCAATTCTCAAGTGAACATGGGGTGGAATATTTACTCTAGTCAAACAAGCCATTATTTTGCCCATTTACAAAAAGCTGACCTAATGATCATAGATGATTGTAAAGTGATTTATCATGCGTAACGGGGTATATTACCCTAAGAAATCACTTATGGATTTGGAGTTAACACTCAGTTAAAAATCCTCCACCTCCCCCTTTTCCCGATGTTTGTAGAACCTGATATATAAAAACATACAAAGAGCTCACAATCACTAACAATTATAGACACTCTTCTGAATTATCTCTCTCTATATTTTTGCGTTGTACATTTTCACTTTAGATGTACTCTTTTTTCTTAAATCAAAACATTGATTTTTCGCTCTCCCTTTATCCCGTAAACAATAAAGGCAAATAGATCACAACAAAATGAAAATTTTAGAGTTGTTGAATGGAAAAATTTTAAAACACTAACAAATGTAAGTAGAAACAATTTATTCATACACCACAAATGAACACAAAAGTTTTGTTGTCCATGTTTGGGAAATTACACTAGTTCAACCCTAATAGCTTGGAATTTTATTAGAAAGAGATTTCATTCCCACATGCTTTAAAAATGGATATGCATGCTTGAAACATGTTAAAGATGCAAATCACCTATGCATCCAAACCTTTTAAAGAGAATAACAAACGCTCATTAAATTCTCAAGTGAACATGCTGTGGGATATTTACCCGAGTCATACAACCATTATTTTACCCATTTACAAAAAGCTGACCTAACGATCATAGATGATTGTAAAGTGATTTATCATGCGTAACGGATTATACTACCATAAGAAATGACTTATGGATTGGGAGTCAACACTCAGTTAAAAATCCCCCACCACCCCCTTATCCCGACGATTACAAAACCTAATATATAAAAACTAAAAAGTGCTTACAATCCCAAAAAATTATAGACACTCTCTGGTATTATCTCTCTCTTCCTTTGTGCATTGAGCATTTCCATTTTAGATATACTCTTTTTTCTTCAATCAAAACTTTGAGTTTTTGCTCTCCCTTCATCCCGTAAACCAAAAAGGCCAATAGATCACAACAAAATGAAGATTTTGGAGTTTATGTATCAAAAAAATTTAAAACAATAACAAATGTCAGTATAGAAAATTTTTTCACACACCACAAATGAACACAAAATTTTTTTGTCCAAGTTTTGGAAATTCCACTAGTTATTGACCATAACAGCTTGGAATTTTATAAGAAAGAGATTTCTTACACACATTCTTTAAAAAAGGATATGCATTCTTCAAACATGTTAAATATTCAAATAACCTTCCGATCCAAACCTTTTAAAGAGAATAACAAACGCTCATTAAATTATCAAGTGAACCATCGGTGGGATATTTACCCGAGTCAAACAAGCCATTATTTTGCCCATTTAAAAAAAGCTGACCTAAGGATCATAGATGATTGTAAAGTGATTTATCATACGTAACGGCTATATTACCCTAAGAAAGGACTTATGGATAGGGACTCAACACTCAGTTAAAAATCCCCCGCCTCCCCCTTTTCCTGACGATTGTAAAACCTGATATATAAAAACTAAAAAGAGCTTACAATCCTTAAAAATTACAGACACTCTTTGGAATTATGTCTCTCTATATTTTTGCATTGTGCATTAGCATTTTATTTGTACTTTTTTTCTGAAATCAAAACTTTGAGTTTTCGCTCTCCCTTCATCCTGTAAACCAAAAAGGCAAATAGATCACAACAAAATGAAAATTTTAGATTTTATGTATGGAAAAAATTTAAAACAATAACAAATGTTAGTAAAGAAAATTTAATCACACACCACAAAACAAGACAAAAGTTTTGTTGTCCATGTTTTGGAAATTCTACTAATTACCGCTAACAGCTTGGAGTTTTATTAGAAAGAGATTTCTTCCACACATGCTTTAAAAAGGGATATGCATGCTCGAAACATGTTAAAGATGCAAATCACCTATGGATCCAAACCTTTTAAAGAGAATAACAAACGCTCATTAAATTCTTAGGTGAACGTGCAGTGGGATATTTACCTGAGTCAAACAAGCCATTATTTTGCCCATTTACAAAAAGCTGACCTAATGATCATAGATGATTGTAAAGTGATTTATCATTTGTAACGGGCTAGATTACCCTAACAAATGACTTATGGATTGGGAGTCAACACTCAGTTAAAAATCCCCTGCCTCCTCCTTTTCCCGACGATTGCAAAACCTGATATATAAAAAAATAAAAAGAGCTTTAAATCCCTAAAAATTACTGGCACTCTTTGGAATTATATCTTTCAACATTTGTGCATTGTGCATTTCCATTTTAGATGTACTATTTTTTCTTAAAACAAAACTTTGAGTTTTCGCTCTCCCTTCCCCCGGTAAACCAAAAAGGCAAATAGATCACAACAAAATGAAAATTTTAGAGTTTATGTATGTAAAAAATTTAAAACAATAACAAATGTAAGTGAAGAAAATTTTTACATACACCTCAAATGAACACAAAAGTTTTGTTCTCCAAGTTTTGGAAATTCCGCTAGTTCAACCCTAAAAGCTTGGAATTTTATAAGAAAGAGATTTCTTCCACACAAGCTTTAAAAACGGTTATGCATGCTTGAAACATGTTGAAGAGGCAAATCACCTACGGATCCAAACCTTTTAAAGAGAATAACAGACGCTCATTAAATTCTCAAGTGAACATGCGGTGGGATATTTACCTTGGTCAAACAAGCAAATATTTTTCCCATTTACAAAAACCTAACCAAACGATAATAGATGATTGTAAAGTGATTTATCATGTGTAAAGGGCTATAATACCCTAATAAATGACTTATGGATTGGGAGTCAACACTTAGTTAAAATTCCCCTGCTTCCCCCTTTACCCGACGATTGCAAAACCTAATATATAAAAACTAAAAAGAGCTTACAATCCAAAAAAATTATAGACACTCTTTGGAATTATGTCTCTCTAAATTTTGCATAATGCATTTCAATTTTAGATGTACTTTTTTTTTCTTAAATCAAAACTTTGAGTTTTCGGTCTCCCTTCATACTGTAAACCAAAAAGGCAAATAGATCACAACCAAATGAAAATTTTAGAGTTTATGTATGGAAAAAATTTAAAACAATAAAAAATGTTAGTAAAGAAAAATTTTTCACACACCACAAATGATGACAAAAGTTTTGTTGTCCAAGTTTGGGAAATTCCACTAGTTAACCCCAAACAGCTTGGAATTTTATTAGTAAGGGATTTCTACCACACATGCTTCAAAAATGGATATGCATGCTTGAAACATGTTAAAGATGCAAATCACCTATGGATCCAAACCTTTTAAAGAGATTAATAAACGCTCATTAAATTCTCAAGTGAACGTGTGGTGGGATATTTACACGAGTCAAACGAGCCATTATTTTGCCCATTTAAAAAAATCTGATCTAACGATCATAGATGATTGTAATGTGATTTATCATCCGTAACGGGCTAGATTACCCCTAGAAATGACTTATGGATTGGGAGTCAAAACTCAGTTAAAAATCCCCCGCCGCCCCCTTTGCCCGATGATTGCTCAACTTGATATATAAAAACTAAAAAGAGCTTATAATCCGTAAAAATTACAGACACTCTTTGGAATTATCTACCTCTACATTTGTGCATTGTGCATTTCCATTTTAGATGTACTCTTTTTTCATAAACCAAAAAGGCAAATAGATCTCAAGAAAATAAAATATTTAAATTTTATGTATGGAAAAAATTTAAAACAATAACAAATGTTAGTAAAGAAAATTTATTCACATACCACAAATGAACAGAAAAGTTTTGTTGTCCAAGTTTGGGAAATTCCACTAGTTGTTGACCCTAACATCTTGGAATTTTATAAGTATGAGATTTCTTCCACACATGCTTTAAAAATGGATATACATGTTTGAAACATGTTAAAAAGGCAAATCACCTACGGATCCAAACCTTTTTAAGAGCATAACAAACACTCATTAAAATCTCAAGTGAACATGTGGTGAAATATTTACTCGAGTCAAATGAGCTATTATTTTGCCCATCAACAAAAAGATGACCTAATGATCATAGATGATTGTAAAGTGAATTATCATGCCTAACGGGCTATATTACCCTAAGAAATGACTTATAGATTGGGAGTAAACACTCGCCTCCCCCTGTTCCTGACGTTTGCAAAACCTAATATATAAAAAAATAAAAAGAGTTTACAATCCCTAAAAATTACAGACACTCTTTGGAATTATATCTCTCTTCATTTGTGTATTGTGCATTTCCATTTTAGATGTACTCTTTTTTCGTAAATCAAAACTTTGAGTTTTCGCTCTCCCTTCATCCCGTAAACCAAAAAGGTAAATAGATCACAACAAAATGAAAATTTTAGAGTTTATGTATGTAAAAAATTTAAAACAATAAAAAATATAAGTAAATAAAATTTATTCACTAACCTCAAATGAACACAAAAGTTTTGTTGTCCAAGTTTGGGAAATTCTGGTAGTTCAATCCTAAAAGCTTGGAATTTTATAAGATAGAGATTTCTTCCATACATGCTTTAACAATGGATATGCATGCATGAAACATGTTAAAGATGCAAATGACCTATGGATCCAAACCATTTAAAGAGAATAACAAACGCTCATTAAATTCTCAATTGAACGTGCGATGGGATATTTACCTGAGTCAAACGAGCAATTATTTTTCTCATTTACAAAAAGCTGACCTAACGATTATAGATGATTATAAAGTGATTTATCATGCGTAAAGCACTATATTACCCTAAGAAATGACTTATGGATTGGGAGTCAACATTCAGTTAAAAATCCCCCGCCTCCCCCTTTTCCCAATGATTGCAAAACCTAATATATAAAAACTTAAAAGAGTTTACAATCCAAAAATATTATAGACACTCTTTGGAATTATGTCTCTCTACATTTGTGCATGATGCATTTCCATTTTAGATGTACTTTTTTTTCTTAAATCAAAACTTTGAGTTTTTGCTCTCCCTTCATCCCGTAAACAAAAAAAGGCAAATAGATCACAACAAAATGAAAATTTTAGTGTTTACGTATGGAAAAAATTTAAAACAATAAAAAATGTAAGTAAAGAATATTTACTCTCACACCACAAATGAACACACAAGTTTTGTTGTCCAATTTTTGGAAATTTAACTAGTTCAACCCTAAGAGCTTGGAATTTTATAAGAAAGAGATTTCTTCCACACATGCTTTAAAAATGGATATGCATGCTTGAAACATGTTAAAGATGCAAATCACCTATGGATCCAAACCATTTAAAGAGAATAACTAATGCTCATTAAACTTTCAAGTGAACGTCCGGTGGGATATTTACCCGAGTCAAACAACCATTATTTTGCCCATATACAAAAAGCTGACCTAACGATCATAGATGATTGTAAAGTGATTTATCATGTGTAACGGGCTATATTACCCTAAGAAATGACTTATGGATTGGGAGTCAACACTCAGTTAAAAATCCCCCGCTTCCCCCTTTTCCCGACGATTGCAAAAACTAATATATAAAAACAAAAAAGAGTTTACAATCCCCAAAAATTACAAACACTCTTCGGAATTACCTCTCTCTACATTTGTGCATTTTTCATTTCCATTCTAGATGTACTCTTTTTTCTTCAATCAAAACTTTGAGTTTTCACTCTCTCTTCATCCAAAACGGCAAATAGATCACAACAAAATGAAAATTTTTGAGTTTACGTAGGGAAAAAATTTAAAACAATAACAAATGTCAGTAAAGAAAATTTTTTCACACCCTACAAATGAACACAAAAGTTTTGTTGTCCAAGTTTGGGAAATTCCACAAGTTGTTGACCCTAACAGCTTGGAATTTGATAAAAAAGAGATTTTTTCCACACATGCTTTAAAAAGGGATATGCATGCTTGAAACATGTTAAATATGCAAATGACCTTTGGATCAAAAGCTTTTAAAGAGAATAAAAAACGCTCATTAAATTCTAAGTGAACGTGCGGTAGGATATTTACCCAAGTAAAACAAACCATAATTTGGCCCATTTATAAAAAGCTAACCTAACAATCATAGATGATTGTAAAGTGATTTATCATGCCTAACGGGTTATATTACCCTAAGAAATGACATATGAATTGGGAGTCAACACTCAGTTAAAAATCCCCCGCCTTCCCCTTTTCTTGACGATTGCAATACCTGATATAAAAACTAAAAAGAGCTCACAATCCCAAAAAAAAATTGACACTCTTTGGAATTATCTCTCTCTACATTTGTTCTTTGTGCATTTCCATTTTATATGTACTCTTTTCTCTTAAATAAAAACTTTTAGTTTTCACTCTCCCTTCATCCCGTAAACCAAAAATGCAAATAGATCACAACAAAATGAAAATTTTAGAGTTTATGTATGGAAAAATTTTAAAAAATAACAAATGTAATTAAAATTTGTTTTATCACACACCACAAATGAACACGAAAGTTTTGTTGTCCAAGTTTGGGAAATTCCACTAGTTCAACCCTAACAACTTAGAATTTTATAGGAAAGAGATTTCATCCACACATGCTTTAAAAATGGATATGCATGCTTTAAACATGTTAAAGATACAAATCCCCAATGGATCCAAACATTTTAAACTGCATAACAAATGCTCATTATATTCTCAAGTTAACATGCGGTGGGATATTTGCTCGAGTCAAACAAGCCAATATTTTGCCCATATACAAAAAGCTGACCTAACGATCAGAGATTATTGTAAAGTGATTTATCATGTGTAACGGGCTATATTACCCTATGAAATGACTTATGGATTCAGAGTCAACACTTAGTTATAAACCTCCCCCAAATCCCCCTTTTCCCTTCGATTGCAAAACCTGATTTTATAAAAACTTAAGAGGGCTCACAATCTCTAAAAATTACAGGCACTCTTTGGAATTATGTGTATCTACATTTGTGCATTGTACATTTCCATTTTAGATGTACTTTTTTTTCTTAAATCAAAACTTTGAGTTTTCGCTCTACCTTCATCCCTTAAACCAAAAAGGCAAATAGATCACAAAAAATCAAAATTTTAGAGTTTATGTTTGGAAAAAATTTAAAACAATAACAAATTTAAGTAAAAAAAATTATTCACACACCACAAATGAACACAAAAGTTTTGTTGTCCAAGTTTTTGAAATTCCACTAGTTTAACCCTAACAGCTTGGAATTTTATAAGCAAGAGATTTCATCCACACATGCTTTAAAAATGGATATGCTTGCTTGAAACAGGTAAAAGATTTAAATCACCTATGGCTCCAAACCTTTTAAAGAGAATAACAAACGCTCATTAAATTCTCAAGTGAACGTACGGTGGCATATTTACTTGAGTCAAACAAGCCATTATTTTGCCCATTCACAAAAAGCTGACCTAACGATCATAGATGATTTTAAAGTGATTTATCATGACTAACGGGCTATATTACCCTAAGAAATGACTTATGGATTGGGAGTCAACACTTAGTTAAAAATCCCCCGCCTCCCCCTTTTCAAAACGATTGCAAAACCGGATATATAAAAACAAAAAAGATCTTACAATCCCTAACAATTACAGACACTCTTATGAATTATATCTCTCTACATTTGTGCATTGTGCATTTCAATTTTAGATGTACACTTTTTTCTTAAATCAAAACTTTCAGTTTTCGCTCTCTCTTCATGCCGTAAACCAAAAAGGCAAATAGATCACAACAAAATGAAAATTTTAGAGTTTATGTATGAAAAAAATTTAAAACAATAACAAAAGTAAATAAAGATAATTTATTCACACACCACCAATGAACACAAAAGTTTTGTTGTCCAAGTGTGGGAAATTCCACTAGTTGTTGACCCCAACAGCTTGGAATTTTATAAGAAAGAGATTTCTTCCACACATGCTTTAAAAATGGATATACATGATTGAAACATGTTAAAGATGAAAATCACCTATGGATCCAAATCTTTTAAAGAGAATAACAAACACTCATTAAATTCTCAAGTGAACATGTGGTGGGATATCTACACGAGTCAAACATGCCATTATTTTACCCATATACAAAAGGCTGACCTGACAATAATTGATGATTGTAAAGTGATTTATCATGCGTAACGGGCTATATTACCCAAAGAAATGTCATATGGATTGGGAGTCAACACTCAGCTAAAAATCCCCCGCCTCCCCCTTTTCTCGACGATTGTAAAACCTTATTTATAAAAGCTAAAAAGAGCTCACAATCCCTAAAAATTACATACACTCTTTTGGAATTATCTCTCTCTATATTTGTGCATTGTGCATTTCCATTTTAGATATACACTTTTTTCTTAAATCAAAACTTTGAGTTTTCGCTCTTCCTTCATCCGGTCATCCAAAAAGGCAAACTGATCAGAACAATATGAAAATTTAAGAGTTTATGTATAGAAAAAATTTAAAACAAAAACAAATCTAAGTAAAGAAAATTTATTCACACACCACAAATGAACACAAAAGTTTTATTGTCCAAGTTTGGGAAATTCCACTAGTTCAACCCTAACAGCTTGGAATTTTATAAGAAGGAGATTTCATCCACACATGCTTTAAAAATAAATATGCATGCTTGAAACATGATAAAAATGCAAATCACCTATGGATCCAAACCTGTTAAAGATAATAACAAACTCTCAATAAATTCTCAAGTGAACATGCGGTGGGATATTTACCCGAGTCAAACAAGCCATTATTTTTCCCATTTACAAAAAGCTGACCTAACGATCATAGATGACTGTAAAGTGATTTATCAAGCGTAACGTGCTATATTACCCTAAGAAATGACTTATGGATTGGAAGTCAACACTGAGTTAAAAATCCCCCGCCTCCCCCTTTTCCCGACGATTGCAAAACCGGATATATAAAAACTAAAAAGAGCTTACAATCCCTAAAAATTACAGATACTCTTTGGAATTATCTCTCTCTATATTTGTGCATTTTGCATTTCCATTTTAGATGTATAATTTTTTTAAATTAAAACTTTGAGTTATCGCTCTCCCTTCATCCCGTAAACCAAAAAGGCAAATAGATCACCACAAAATGAAAATTTTAGAGTTTATGAATTGAAAAAATTTAAAACGATAACAAATGTACGTAAAGAAAATTTATTCACACACCACAAATGAACACAAAAGTTTTGTTGTCCAAGTTTTGGAAATTCCACTAGTTCAACTCTAACAGCTTAGAATTTTATAAGAAAGAGATTTCATCCACACGTGCTATAAAAAGGGATATGCATGCTTTAAACATGCTAAATATGAAAATCACCTATGGATCCAAACCTTTTAAACAGAATAACAAACGCTCATTAAATTCTCAAGTGAACATGCGGTGGGATATTTGCCCGAGTCAAACAAGCCAATATTTTGCCCATGTACAAAAAGCTGACGTGACGATCATAGATTATTGTAAAGTGATTTATCATGCGTAATGGCCTATATTATCCTAACAATCTCACATGGATAGGGAGTCAGCACTCAGTTAAAAATCCCCCGCCTCCCCCTTTTCTCGACGATTGAAAAACCTGATATATTAAAACATAAAAAAGCTTACAATCCCTAAAAATTACAGACACTCTTTGGAATTATTTCTCTCTATATTTATGCATTGTCCATTTTAATTTTAGATGTACACCTTTTTCTTAAATCAAAACATTGAGTTTTCGCTCTCCCTTCATCTCGTAAACCAAAAAGGCAAATAGATCACAACAAAATGAAAATTTTAGAGTTTATGTGTGGAAAAAATTTGAAAGAATAACAAATGGAAGTAAAGAAAATTTATTCACACACCACGAATGAACACAAAAGTTATGCTGTCCAAGTTTGGGAAATTCCACTAGTTCAACCCTAACAGGTTGGAATTTTATAAGAAAGAGATTTCATCCACACATGCTTTAAAAATGGATATGCATGCTTGAAACATGTTAAAGACGCAAATCAGCTAAGGATCCAAACCTTTTAAAGAGAATAACAAACGCTCATTAAATTCTCAAGTGAAAGTGTGGTGGGATATTTACCCGAGTCAAACAAGCCATTATATATCCCATTTACAAAAAGCTGACCTAACGATCATAGATGATTGTAAAGTGATTTATTATGCGTAACGTGCTATATTACCCTAAGAAACGACTTATGGATTTGGAGTCTACACTCAGATAAAACTCCCCCGCCTCCCCCTTTTCCCAACGATTGCAAAACCAGATAATAAAAACTAAAAAGAGCTTACAATCCCTAAAAATTAGAGACACTCTTTTGAATTATCTCCCTCTACATTTGTCCATTGTGCATTTCAATTTTAGATGTACACTTTTTTGTTAAATCAAAACTTTGAGTTTTCGCTCTCCCTTCATGCCGTAAACCAAAAAGACAAATAGATCACAACAAAATGAAACTTTTAGAGTTTATATATGGAAAAAATTTAAAAAAAATAACTAATGTAACTAAAGATAATTTATTCATACACCACAAATTAACACAAAAGTTTTGTTGTCCAGGTTTGGGAAATTCCACAAGTTGTTGACCCTAACAGCTTGGAATTTTATAAGAAAGAGATTTCTTCCATACATTCTTTAAAAACAGATATGCATGCTTGAAACATGTTAAAGATGCAAATCACCTATGGATCCAAACCTTTTAAAGACAATAAAAAACTCTCATTAAATTCTCAAATGAACGTGTGGTGGGATATTTACCCGAGTCAGACCAGCCATTATTTTACCAATATACAAAAAGCTGACCTGACAATCATAGATGATTGTAAAGTGATTTATTATGCGTAACGGGCTATATTACCCAAAGAAATGTCATATGGATTGGGAGTCAACACTCAGTTAAAAATCCCTCGCCTCCCCCTTTTCTCCACGATTGTAAAACCTTATATATAAAAACTAAAAAGAGCTAACAATCCCAAAAAATTACAGACACTCTTTGGAATTATCTCTCTCTATATTTGTGCATTGTGCATTTCCATTTTAGATGTACACTTTTTTCTTAAATTAAAACCTTGAGTTTTTGCTCTCCCTTCATCCCGTAAACCAAAAAAGCTAAATAGATCACAACAAAATGAAAATTTTAGAGTTTATGTATGGAAAAATTTTAAAACGACAAGAAATGTAAGTAAAAATAATTTATTCACACACCACAAATGAACACAAAAGTTTTGTTGTCCAAGTTAGGGAAATTCTACTAGTTTAACCCTAACAGCTTGGAATTTTATAAGAAAGAGATTTCATCCACACATGCTTTAAAAATGGATATTCATGTTTGAAACATGTTAAAGATGCAAATCACCTATGGATCTAAAACTTTTAAAAAGAGTAACAAACGCTCATTAAATTCTGAAGTGAACGTGCGATGGGATATTTTCTAGAGTCAAACAAGCCATTATTTTGCCCATATACAAAAAGCTGACCTGACGATCATAGATGATTGTAAAATTATTTATCATGCGTAATGGGCTATATTACCCGAAGAAATGTCATATGGATTGTGAGTCATGACTCAGTTAAAAATCCCCGCCTCTCCCTTTTCTCGACGATTGCAAAACTATATATAGAAATACTACAAAGAGCTTACAATCCCTAAAAATTACAGACACTCTTTGGAATTATCTCTTTCTATATTTGTGCATTGTGCATTTTAATTTTAGATGTACACTTTTTTTGAAATCAAAACTTTGAGTTTTCGCTCTCCCTTCATCCCGTAAACCAAAAAGGCAAATAGATCACAAAAAAATGAAAATTTTAGAGTTTATGTAAGGAAAAAAATTTAAAACAATAACAAATGTAAGTAAAAAAACTTTATTCACACACCACAAATGAACACAAAAGTTTTGTTATCCATGTTTGGGAAATTCCACTACAACCCAAATAGCTTGGAATTTTAAAAGAAAGAGATTTCATCCACACATGCTTTAAAAATGGATATGCATGCTTGAAACATGTTAAAGATTCAAATCACCTATGGATCTAAACCTTTTAAAGAGAGTAACAAACGCTCATTAAATTCTCAAGTGAATGTGCGGTGGGATATTTACCCGAGTCAAACAAGCAATTATTTTTCCCACTTACAAAAAGCTGATCTAACGATCATAGATGATTGTAAAGTCATTTATCATGTGTAATGGGCTATATTACCCTAAGAAATTACTTATGGATTGGGAGTCAACACTCAGTTAAAAATCCCCCGCATCCCTCTTTTCCCAACGGTTGCAAAACCTGATATATAAAAACTAAAAAGAGCTTACAATGTCTAAAAATTACATACAGTCTTCAGAATTATCTCTCTCAACATTTGTGCATTGTGCATTTCTATTTTAGATGTACATTTTTTTCTGAAATTAAAACTTTTAGTTTTTGCTCTCCTTCATCCCGTAAACAAAAAAGGCAAATAGATCACAACCAAATGAAAATTTTAGAGTTTAAGTATGGAAAAAATTTAAAACAATAAAAAATGTTAGTAAAGAAAATTTATTCACACACCACAAATGAAGAAAAAAGTTTTGTTGTCGAAGTTTGGGAAATTCAACTAGTTAACCCCTAGTAGCTTGGAATTTTATAAGAAAGAGATTTCTTCCACACATGCTTGAAAGCGGATATGCATGCCTGAAACATGTTAAAGATGCAAGTCACCTATGGATCTAAAACTTTTAAACAGAATAACAAATGCTCATTAAATTCTCACGTGAAGTACGGCGGGACATTTATTTGAGTCAAACAAGCCATTATTTTTCCCATTTACAAAAAGCTGACCTAACGATCAAAGATGATTGTAAAGTGATTTATCATACGTAACGGGCTATATTACCCCATGAAATGACTTATGGATTGAGAGTCAACACTCAGTTAAAAACCCCCCGCTCCCCCTTTTCCCAACGATTGCAGAACCTAATATATAAAAACTAAAATGTGCTCACAATCCCTCAAAATTACATACACTCTTTGGAATTATCTCTATCTACATTCATGCATTGTGCATTTCATTTTAGATGTACTCTTTTCTCTTAAATCAAAACTTTGAGTTTTCCCTCTCCCTTCATCCCATAAACCAAAAAGGCAAATACATCACAACAAAATGAAAATTTTAGAGTTTATGCATGGAAAATATTTCAAACAATAACAAAAGTAATTAAAGAAAATTTATTCACACTCCACAAATGAACATAAAAGTATTGTTGTCCAAGTTTTTGAAATTCCACTACTTCAACCCTAACAGCTTGGAATTTTATAAGAAAGAGATTTCTTCCACACATGCTTTAAAAACGGATATGCATGCTTGAAACATGTTAAAGATCTAAATCACCAATGGATCCAATCATTTGAAAGAGAATAACAAACGCTCATTAAACTCTCAAATGAACGTGCGGTGGGATATTTACCCGAGTCGAACAATCCATTATTTTGCCCATTTACAAATAGCGGAGCTGACGATCATAGATGATTGTAAAGTGATTTATCATGCGTAATGGGCTATATTACCCTAAAATAGGACTTATGGATTGGGAGTCAACACTCAATTAAAAATCCACCGCCTCCCCCTTTTCCCGACGTTTGCAAAACCGGATATATAAAAATTAAAAAGAGCTTACTATCCCTAAAAAAAACAGACACTCTTTGGAATTATCTCTCTCTACATTTGAGCATTGTACATTTCCATTTTAGATGTACATTAGATGTACACTTTTTTCTTAAATCAAAACTTTGAGTTTTCGCTCTCCCTTCATGCTGTAAACCAAAAAGGTAAATGGATCACAACAAAATGAAAATTCTAGAGTTTATGTATGGAAAAAATTTAAAACAATAACAAATGTAACTAAAGAAAATTTATTCACACAACACAAATGAACACCAAAGTTTTGTTGTCCAAATTTGGGAAATTCCACTAGTTGTTGACCCTAACAGCTTGGAATTTTATAAGAAAGAGATTTCTTCAACACACGCTTTAAAAATGGATATGCATGCTTGAAACATGTTAAAGATGCAAATAACCTATGGATCCAAAACTTTTAAAGAGAGGAACAAATTCCAATTAAATTCTCAAGTGAACATGCGTTGGGATATTTACCAAAGTCAAACAAAGCAGTATTTTGCCCATATACAAAAAGCTAACCTAACGATCATTGATGATTGTAAAGTGATTTATCATGCGTAACGGTCTATATTACCCTATGAAATGACTTATGGATTGGGAGTCAACACTCAGTTAAAAATCCCCCGCCTCCCCCTTTCCCGACGATTGCAAAACCTGATATATAAAAACTAAAAAGAGCTTACAATTACTAAAAATTCCAGACACTCTTCAGAATTATCTCTCTCTACATTTGTGCATTGTGCATTTCCTTTTTTGATGTACACTTTTTTCTTAAATCAAAACTTTTAGTTTTCGTTCTCGCTTTATCCCGTAAACAAACAAGGCAATTAGATCACAAAAAAAATGAAAATTTTTCACACATCACAAATGAACACAATTTTTTTTTTTGTCCAAGTTTGGGAAATTCCACTTGTTCAACCCTAATAGTTTGGAATTTTATAAGAAAGAGATTTCATCGACGCATGCTTTAAAAATGGATATGCATGCTTGAAACATTTTAAAGATGCAAATCACCTATGGATCCAAACCTTTTAAAGAGAATTACAAATGCTCATTAAATTCTCAAGTGAACGTGCTGTGGGATATTTACCAGAGTCATACAAGCTATTATTTTGCCCATTTATAAAAGGTTGAGCTAACGATCATAGATGATTGTAAAGTGATTTATCATGCGTAACGGGCTATATTACCCTAAGAAATGACTTATGGATTGGGAGTCAACACTCAGTTAAAAATCCCCTGCCTCCCCCTTTTCCCGACGATTGCAAAACCTGATATATAAAAACTAAAAGTAGCTCACAATCCCTAAAATTTACAGACACTCTTTGGAAATATATCTCTCTACATTTTTGCCTTTTGCATTTCCATTTTAGATGTACTTTATTTTCTTAAACAAAAACTTTGAGTTTGCGCTCTCCCTTCATGTCGTAAACCAAAAAGGCAAATGGATCACAACAAAATGAAATTTTTAGAGTTTATGAATGAAAAAAATTTAAAACAATAAAAAATGTAAGTAAAGAAAATTGATTCACACTACACAAATGTACACAAAAGTATTGTTGTCCAAGTTAGGGAAATTCCACTAGTTGTTGACCCTAACTGCTTGGAATTTTGTAAGAAAGAGATTTCTTTCACACTTGCTTTAAAAATGGAAATGCACGGTTGAAACTTGTTAAAGATGCAAATTATCTATGGATCCAAAACTTTTAAAGAGAACAACAAATGCTCACTAAATTCTCAGGAGAACGTGCGGTGGGATATTTACCTGAGTCAAACCAGTCCTTATTTTGCCAATATACAAAAAGCTGACCTAACGATCATAGATGATTGTAAAGTGATTTATCATGCAGAATGGGCTATATTACCCTAAAAAATGACTAATGGATTGGGAGTCAACACTCAGTTAAAAATCCCTTGCCTCCCCATTTTCCCGACAATTGCAAAACCTAATAAATCAAAACTAAAAAGACCTCACAATCCCTAAACATTACAGTCACTCTTTGGAATTATCTCTGTCTATATTTGTCCATTGTGCATTTCCATTTTAGATATACTCTTTTTCCTTAAATAAAAAACTTTGAGTTTTCGCTCTCCCTTCATCCCGTAAACCAAAAAGGTAAATAGATCATAACAAAATGAAAATTTTAAAGTTTATGTATGAAATTTTTTTTTAAAAATAAAAAATGTAAGTAAAGAAAATTTATTCTCACACCACAAATGAACACAAAAGTTTTGTTGTCCAAGTTTGGGAAATTCCACTAGTTCAACCCTAACAGCTTGGAATTTTATAAGAAAGAGATTTATTCCACGCATGCATTAAAAATCGAAATGCAAGCTTGAAAATGTTAAAGGTGAAAATCAACTACAAATCCAAACCTTTTAAAGAGAATAACAAACGCACATTAAATTCTCAAGTGAACGTGCGGTGGGATATTTACCCGAGTCACACATGCCATTATTTTGCCCATTTACAATAAGCTGACCTAATGATCATAGACGATTGTAAAGTGATTAATCATGCATAACGAGCTATATTACCCTAAGAAATGACTTATGGATTGGGAGTCAACACACAGTTAAAAACCCCCCTGCCTCCCCCTTTTCACGACGTTTTCAAAACCAGATGTATAAAAATTAAAAAGAGCTTACAATCCCTACAAATTATAGACACTCTTTCGAATTATCTCTCCCTACATTTGTGCATTGTGCATTTCCATTTTAGATGTACTCTTTTTTCTTAAATCAAAACTTTGAGTTTTCGTTCTCCCTTCATGCCGTAAACAAAAAAGGCAAATAGATCACATCAAAATGAAAATTTTACAGTTTAAGTATGAAAAAAAATTTAAAACAATAACAAATGTAAGTAAAGAAATTTTTTTCATACACCACAAATGAACACAGAAGTTTTGTTGTCCAAGTTTGGGAAATTCCACTAGTTGTCGTCCCTAACAGTTTGGAATTTTATAAGAAAGAGATTTCTTCCACACATGCTTTAAAAATGGATATGCATGCTTGAAACATATTAAAGATGCAAATCACCTATGGATCCAAAAATTTTAAAGAGAATAACAAACACTTATTAAAGTCTTAGGTGAACGTGCGGTGGGATATTTACATGAGTCAAACCAGTCATTATTTTTCCCATATAAAAAAAGCTTACCTAATGATCATAGATGATTGTAAAGTGATTTATCATACGTAATGGGCTATATTACCCTAAAAAATACCTTTTGGATTGGGAGTCAACACTCAGTTAAAAATCCTCTGCCTCCCCCTTTTCCCGACGATTGCAAAACCTGATATATAAAAACTAAAAAGAGCTTACAATCCCTAAAAATTATAGGCACTCTTTCGAATTATCACTTTCTATATTTGTGCATTGTGCATTTCCATTTTAGATGTACACATTTTTCTTAAATCAAAACTTTTACTTTTCGCACTCCCTTCATCCCGTAAACCAAAAAGGCAAACATATCACATACAAATGAAAATTTTAGAGTTTATGTATGGAAAAATTTTTAAAAAATAACAAATTTTAGTAAAGAAAATTTATTCACACACCACAAATGAAGATAAAAGTTTTGTTGTCCAAGTTGGGGAAATACCACTAGTTAACCCCCAACAGCTTGGCATTTTATAAGAGAGAGATTTCTTCCACACACGCTTTAAAAACGAATATGCATGCCTGAAACATGTTAAAGATGCAAATCAACTATGGATGCAAACCTTTTAAAGTGAATAACAAACGCTCATTAAATTCTCAAGTGAACGTGCGATGGGATATTTACCTGAGTCAAACTATCCAATATTTTGCCCATTATCAAAAAGCTGATCTAACAATAATAGATGAATGTAAAGTGATTTATCATGTATAACGGGCTATATTACCCTAAGAAATGACATATGGATTGGGAGCCAACACTCAGTTTAAAATCCCCTGCTTCCCCCTTTTCCTGACGATTACAAAACCTGATATTTAAAAACTAAAAAGAGCTAACAATCCCAAAATATGAAAGACACTCTTTCCAATTATCTCTTTCTACATTTTTGCATTGTGCATTTCCATTTTAGATGTAAACTTTTTTCTTTAATCAAAGCTTTTAGTTTTCGCTCTCCCTTCATCCCGTAAAAAAAAACACAAATAGATCACAAAAGAATGAAAATTTTAGAGTTGATGAATGGAAAAAATTGAAAACAATAACAAATGTAAGTAAAGAAAATTTTTCACACACCACAAATGAACACAAAAGTTTTGTTGTCCAAGTTTGGGAAATTCCACTAGTTCAACCCTGACAGCTTTGAATTTTATTAGAAAGAGATTTCATCCACACATGCTTTAAAAATGGATATGCATGCCTGAAACATGTTAAAGATGCAAACACCTATGCATCCAAACTTTTTAAAGACAATAACAAACGCTCATTAAATTCTCAAGTGAACGTGCGGTGGGATATTTACCTGAGTCAAACAGGCCATTATTTTGCCCATTTACAAAAAGCTGACCTAACGATCATAGATGATTTTAAAGTGATTTTTTCATGCGTAACGGGCTATAATACCCTAAGAAATGACTTATGGATTGGGAGTCAACACTCAGTTAAAAATCCCCTTCCTCCCCCTTTTCCCGACGATTTCAAAACCTAATAAATCAAAACTAAAAAGATCTCACAATCCCTAAACATTACAATCACTCTTTGGAATTATCTTTCTCAACATTTGTCCATTGTGAATTTCCATTTTAGATATACTCTTTTTTATTAAATCAAAACTTTTAATTTTCGCTCGCCCTTCATCCCGTAAACCAAAAAGGCAAATAGATCAGACCAAAATGAAAATTTTAGAGTTTATGTATGGAAAAAATTTAAAACAATAACAAATGTAATTTAAGAAAAATTATCCACACACCACAAATGAACACAAAAGTTTTGTTGTCCAAGTTTGGGTAATTCCACTAGTTGTTGTCCCTAACAACTTGGAATTTTATAAGAAAGAGATTTCTTCCACACATTCTTTAAAAACGGATATGCATGCTTGAAACATATTAAAGATGTAAATCAATATGGATCCAAAACTTTTAAAGAGAATAACAAATGCTCATTAAAGTCTTACGTGAACGTTCGGTGGGGTATTTACTTGAGTCAAACCAGTCATTATTTTGCCCATATACAAAAAGCTGACCTAATGATCATAGATGATTGTAAAGTGATTTATCATGCGTAACGGGCTATATTACCCTAAAAAATGCCTTTTGGATTGGGAGTCAACACTCAGTTAAAAATCCCCTGCCTCCCCCTTTTCCCGACGATTGCAAAACCTGATATATAAAAACTAAAAAGAGCTTACAAACCCTAAAAATTATAGAGACACTTTAGAATTATCTCTTTCTAAAATTGTGCATTGTGCATTTCCATTTTAGATGTACACATTTTTCTTAAATAAAAATTTTTAGTTTTCGCACTCCTTTCATCCTGTAAACCAAAAAGGCAAACAGATCACAACCAAATGAAAATTTTAGAGTTTATGTATGGAAAAAATTTAAAATAACAACAAATTTTAGTAAAGAAAATTTATTCACACACCACAAATGAAGACAAAATTTTTGTTGTCCATGTTGGGGAAATACCACTAGTTAACCCCCAACAGCTTGGAATTTTATAAGAAAGAGATTTCTTCCACACATGCTTTAAAAACGAATATGCATGCTTGAAACATGTTAAAGACGCAAATCACCTATGGATCCAAACCTTTTAAAGTGAATAAAAAACGCTCATTAATTTCTCAATTGAACGTGCGATGGGATATTTACCCGAGTCAAACTATCCATTATTTTGCCCATTAACAAAAAGCTGACCTAACGATCATAGATGATTTTAAAGTGATTTTGCATGCGTAACGGGCTATAATACCCTAAGAAATAACTTCTAGATTGGGGGTCAACACTCAGTTAAAAATCTCCTTCCTCCCACTTTTCCTGATGATTTCAAAACCTAATAAATCAAAACTAAAAAGATCTCACAATCCCTAAACATTAAAGTCACTCTTTGGAATTATCTCTCTCAACATTTGTCCATTGTGCATTTCCATTTTCGATATACTCTTTTTTCTTAAATCAAAACTTTTAATTTTCGCTCTCCCTTTATCCCGTAAACAAAAAAGGCAAATAGATCACAACAAAATGAAAATTTTAGAGTTTATATCTGAAAAAAAATTTAAACAATAACAAATGTAAGTGAAGAAAATTTCTTCACACATGACAAATGAACACAAAAGTTTTGTTGTCCAAGTTTGGGAAATTCCACTAGTTCAATCCTAACAGCTTGGAATTTTACAAGAAAGAGATTTCTTCCACGCATCCTTTAAAAATGGATCTGCAAGCTCGAAAAAATGTTAAAGGTGCAAATAAACTACGGATCCAAACCTTTTAAAGAGAATAACAAACACTTATTAAATTCTCAAGTGAACGTGCGGTGGGATATTTACCCGAGTCAAACATCCCATAATTTTGCCCATTTACAATAAGCTGACCTTCATAGATGATTGTAAAGTGATTTATCATGTGTAACGGGCTATATTACCCTAAGAAATTACTTATGGATTGGGAGTCAACACTCAGTTAAAAATTTTTATGGAATCAATAACACTGAGTCATCTACTTTACTTTTATTATTTATGTTGCTTTTAATTTCGAATTTTATTGATTTGTAATAAGACTTAAAGGTAGGGGTAGAATTGGGTTTTAATAACACTAACCTATGTTGATGTCAATTACCCTATTTAAGGGGTAAGGATGGAGAAATAAAGCAAGTTCGGAATTAGCATAAACTAGGGTAATTTAGGTTCTTTCTAGGCTCCCTATTCTAGGGTTCTTGGCTTGAACTCTCTTGGGGGTTTGCTGCATCCATTGGGGAGTCTTTGAGGAGATCTTGGAAGGAAAAGGAAGAGGAATTACCTTTCTCTTCTGAGCTGCAAGAGAAGATCATCTTTTTCACAAAAATTCCAGAAAAGGAGAGGTCTTGACGTGAGTCTATCCAGGAAGGAGGACGGGTTCTTGTTGCTGGTTGGGTGTTGACATCCAGAGGTATTTTCTAATCTTATTCCAAGCATTGAGATTAGATTTATGTTTTTCTTTTACGTAAGGAACCAGTGCTGCATGAAATTGGAAACCCTACCTTGATGTGAGCCATAAGAAAGGGGATTCCACCTTGGGGCCTCAAGGAGCTTCCTTGACTAGCTGGGTTCATTCATAATTAAGAAAAGGAAACTCCTTTTCAAGGGGAATGAACTGAGTAAAGGGAATGGGGTTGTCTTGAGTCATTACAGCAAGTGAAACCCTCTTGTCTTGAATCATAAAAGAGGGGTTTCATATCTGAGTGCTTAAACAGTCCTTTAACTTGCTGGTTGCATCTATAATTGAAAAAAGGAAAATCCTTTTCAATCCTAACGTGAAAGGAGAAGTATAAGAGAGTTATTTTCACAAAAAAACATGATAAGAAACCCTCAAACAGTGCTGGATTCATATTCAACTCACCAAGTTACTAGATCCTTGGCTAGGGACTGTAACAACGTGGTATCAGAGCAGGGTAACCCGGCAGAGAGAAGCAGCAATGAATACTTTGAATTGCTTGAAAGAAAATTTGATATTGTCCTAGAGAGGTTCTCAAAAATTGATATCGATATGGAGACCTTGAAGGGAAGGATGGATAGCATGGAGCATGGTCTAACTACTGGCAAGAAATTTGCTGCATTGGAGGAGAAGTTCACTCTCAGTTTGGAAACTTTGAAAGGAAGGATGGATAGCATGGAGACTGGTTTGAGCACTGGCAAGAACCCAATTCCGGGAGACCATTCGCAGATCAAAGGGGGAGATGAGTTTACTAGACACACGAGTTTCTCGGGTCAGCAATGACCTTTCATTCAGGGGGGACACCTCAACCAGGGGGGAGGCACTGTACCTCTCATTCCAGATCAGAGAGGAGGGGACCGTTCGTATAATAGAGGGGGAGATGAATTTCTGAGGCACACGAGTTTCTCGGGACAGCAAGGACCCCTCATTCCGGGGGGACACTTCTACCAGGGGGGGAGGCACTGTTCCGAGGTATACTAAAATGGAATTCCCTACTTATAATGGGTCAGAAGACCCTTTTATAAGGTTGTATTGATGCAAAAAATTTTTTTGCCATCAGCGAGTCCCAACCTATGACCGAGTCAACGTAGTTGTTTTCCACTTACTAGGGGAAGCACAACTTTGGTACCAACTAGTTGAGGTTGATAGCGAGGTGGTAGATTGGGATGAATTTAAGCGACTGTGCTCTCTCCGTTTTGGTCCTCCGGCTTATAGTAACCCTTTGAGAGATTTGGTTTTATTACGCCAAACTGGGGCCGTGGAGCAATATCAAAAATTGTTCCAGGAAAAATTAGCACGAGCCAGCAGTATGGTACAAGTGGATCAACAAGTTGCGTTGTTTGCAACAGAACTGACTGAGGCGTTAAAGTTTGAGGTGGAGCTCTATGCACCTGTTGACTTATCTAGCGCTATGAATATAGCTCGTGCTTTAGAATTGCGACAGCAGGCACAACACAGACGACCTCCATGGTCAGGGGAGTGCATTCCTTCGAGAGACAACTCAGGTAGTACTTTGACTGGGGATCCGAGATCTAGTCATCCTACACCTCCTTAAACAAAAAAAATGACAAGTGCTGGGATGGCGTAACGACAGGCTAAGAATCTGTGTTACAACTGTGATGAACCATATCGGGTTGGGCATCAATGCAAAAGATTGTTTTTGATCGATAAGGTTGAAGAAGAGGATATCGAGGTGACAGAGGATATGATTGAGGAAGAACCACCGGACATCTCCCTGCATGCCATTACTGGGCAGCAATCGGCCACAACTACACAGAATGGGAGCGGCTTGAAACCTTCCACCAGGTCTACCCAGCTTCCGAGATTGAGGTCAAGCTCTATCTCCAAGGGGGGGCAGATGTTATGGAATCAATAACACTGAGTCATCTACTTTACTTTTATTATTTATGTTGCTTTAAATTTTGAATTTTATTGATTTGTAATAAGACTTAAAGGTAGGGGTAGAATTGGGTTTTATAACCCTAACCTATGTTGATGTTAATTACCCTATTTAAGGGGTAAGGATGGAGAAATAAAGCAAGTTCGGAATTAGCATAAACTAGGGTAATTTAGGTTCTTTCTAGGCTCCCTATTCTAGGGTTCTTGGCTTGAACTCTCTTGGGGGTTTGCTGCATCCATTGGGGAGTCTTTGAGGAAATCTTAGAAGGAAAAGGAAGAGGAATTACCTTTCTCTTCTGAGCTGCAAGAGAAGATCATCTCTTTCACAAAAATTCCAAAAAAGGAGAGATCTTGACGTGAGTCTACCCAGGAAGGTGGACGAGTTCTTGTTGCTGGTTGGGTGTTGACATCCAGAGGTATTTTCTAATCTTATTCCAAGCATTGAAATTAGATTTATGTTTCTCTTTTACGTAAGGAACCAATGCTGCATGAAATTGGAAACCCTACCTTAACGTGAGCCATAAGAAAGGGGATTCCACATTGGGGCCTCAAGGAGCTTCCTTGACTAGCTGGGTTCATTCATAATTAAGAAAAGGAAACTTCTTTTCAAGGGGAATGAATTCAGTAAAGGGAAAGGGGTTGTCTTGAGTCATTACAGCAAGTAAAACCCCCTTGTCTTGAATCATAAAAGAGGGGTTTCATATCTAAGTGCTTAAACAGTCCTTTAACTTGCTGGTTGCATCTATAATTGAAATAAGGAAAATCCTTTTCAATCCTAACGTGAAAGGAGAAGTATAAGAGAGTTCTTTTCACAAAAAAACGTGATAAGAAACCCTCAAACAGTGCTGGATTCATATTCAACTCACCGAGTTACTAGATCCAAGGCTAGGGGTAACAAAAATCCCCCGCCTCTCCCTTTTCTCGACAATTGCAAAACCTGATATATAAAAACTAGAAAGTACTTATAATCCCTAAAAATTACGGACACTCTTTGGAATTATGTCTCTCTACATTTGTGCGTTGTGTATTTCCATTTTAGATGTACTCATTTTTATAAAATCAAAAATTTTGAGTTTTCGCTCTCCCTTCATCCCATAAACCAAAAAGGCAAATAGATCACAACCAAATGAAAATGTTAGGGTTTATGTATGGAAAAAATTTAAAACAATAAAAAATGTTAGTATGGAAATTTATTCACACACCACAAATGAAGACAAAAGTTTTGTTGTCCAAGTTTGGGAAATTCCACTAATTAACCCCCAACAGCTTGTAATTTTATAAGAAAGAGATTTCTTTCACACATGCTTTAAAAACGAATATGCATGCTTGAAACATGTTAAAGATGTAAATTACCAATGGATCCAAACCTTTTAAAGAGAATAACAAACGCTCATTAAATTCTCAAGTGAACGTGCGGTGGGATATTTACCCGAGTCAAACAAGCAATTGATTTGCCCATTTACAAAAGGCTTACCTGACGATCATAGATGATCGTAAAGTGATTTATCATGCGTAACAGGCTATATTACCCTAAGAAATGACTTATGGATTGGGAGTCAACACTCAGTTAAAAATCCCCCGCCTCCCCCTTTTTCGAACGATTGCAAAACCTGATATATAAAAACTAAAAAGAGCTTACAATGCTTAAAATTTTAGACACTCTTTGGAATTATCTGTCTCTACATTTGTGCATTGTGCATTTCCATTTTAGATGTACACTTTTTTCTTAAATAAAAAATTTGAGTTTTCGCTCTCCCTTCATCTCGTAAACAAAAAACGCAAATAGATCACAACAAAATGAAAATTTTAGAGTTTATGAATGGAAAATTTTTAAAACAATAACAAATGTAAGTACAGAAAATATATTCACACACCACAAATGTACACAAAAGTTTTGTTGTCCAAGTTTGGGAAATTCCACTAGTTGTTAACCCTAACAACTTCAAATTTTATAAGAAATAGATTTCTTCCACACATGCTTTAAAAATGGATATGCATGCCTGAAGCATGTTAAATATGCAAATTACCTATGGATCCAAAACTTTTAAAGAGAATAACAAACGCTCATTAAATTCTCAGGTGAACGTGCGGTGGGATATTTACCTGAGTCAAACCAGCCAATATTTTGCCCTTATACAAAAAGTTGACCTAACAATAATAGATGATTGTAAAGTGATTTACCATGCGTAATGGGCTATATTACCCTAAGAAATGACATATGGATTGGGAGCCAACACTCTGTTTAAAATCCCCTGCCTCCCCCTTTTCCCGACGATTGCAAAACCTGATATATAAAAACTAAAAAGAGCTAAAAATCCCAAACAAAGAAAGACACTCTTTGAAATTATCTCTTTCAACATTTTTGCATTGTGCATTTCCATTTTAGATGTAAACTTTTTTCTTTAGTCAAAACTTTTAGTTTTCGCTCTCCCTTCATCCCGTAAACAAAAAACACAAATAGATCACAAATGAATGAAAATTTTAGAGTTGATGAAAGGAAAAAATTTAAAACAATAACAAATGTAAGTAAAGAAATTTTTTCACACACCACAAATGTACACAAAATTTTTGTTGTCCAAGTTTGGGAAATTCCACTAATTCAACCCTAACAGCTTTGAATTTTATTAGAAAGAGATTTCATCCACACATGCTTTAAAAATGGATATGCATGCCTGAAACATGTTAAAGATGCAAATCACCTATGCATCCAAACTTTTTAAAGACAATAACAAACTCTCATTAAATTCTCAAGTGAACGTGTGGTGGGATATTTACCTGAGTCAAACAGGCCATTATTTTGCCCATTTACAAAAAGCTGACCTAACAATCATAGATGATTTTAAAGTGATTTATCATGCATAACGGGTTATATTACCCTAAGAAATGACTTATGGATTGGGAGTCAACACTCAGTTAAAAATCATCCGCCTCCCCGTTTTCCCGACGATTGCAAAACCTGATCTATAAAAACTAAAAAGAGCTCACAATCCCTAAAAGCTACGGACACTCTTTGGAATTATCTCTCTCTATATTTTTGCATTGTGCATTTCCATTTTAGATGTACTCATTTTTCTTAAGTCAAAACTTTGAGTTTTCGCTCTCTCTTCATCCTGTAAACCACAAAGGCAAACATATCACAACCAAATGAAAATTTTAGAGTTTATGTATGGAAAAAATTTAAAACAATAACAAATGTTAGTAAAGAAAATTTATTCACACATCACAAATATAGACAAAAGTTTTGTTTTCCAAGTTTGGGAAATTCCAGTACTTCAACCCTAACAACTTGGAATTTTATAAGAAAGTGATTTCATCCACACATGTTTTAAAATTGGATATCCATGCTTGAAACATGTTAAAGATGCAAAACACCTATGGATCCACACCTTTTAAAGAGAATAACAAATGCTCATTAAATTCTCAAGTGAACGTGTGGTGGAATATTTACCTCAATCAAACAAGTCATTACTTTGCCCATTTACAAAAAGCTGACCTAACGATCATAGACGATTGTAAAGTGATTTATTATGCGTAACGGGCTATATTAACATAAGAAATGACTAATGGATTGGGAGTCAGCACTTAGTTAAAAATCCCCCGCCTCCCCCTTTTCCCGGCGATTGCAAAACCTGATATATAAAAATAAAAAAGAGCTTACAATCCCTAAAAACAACAGACACACTTTGGAATTATCTCTCTCTATATTTGTGCATTGTGCATTTCCATTTTAGATGTACTCTTTTTTCTTAAATCAAAACTTTGAGGTTTCGCTCTCCCTTCATCCCGTAAATGAAAAAGGCAACTAGATCACAACCAAATGAAAATTTTAGAGTTTATGGATGGAAAAATTTTAAACAATAACAAATGTTAGTAAAGAAAATTTATTCACACACCACAAATGAAGATAAAATTTTTGTTGTCCAAGTTTAGGAAATTCCACTAGTTAACCCCCAACAGCTTGGAATTTTAAAAGAAAGATATTTCTTCCACACATGCTTTAAAAACGAATATGCATGCATGAAACATGTTAAAGATGCAAATCACCTATGTATCCAAACCTTTTAAAGAGAATAACAAATGATCATTAAATTCTCAAGTGAACATGCGGTGGGATATTTAGCCGAGTCAAAAAAGCCATTATTTTGCCCATTTAAAAAAAGTTGACCTGACGATCATAGATGATTGTAAAGTGATTTATCATGTGTAACGGGCTATATTACCCTAGGAAATGATTTATGGATTGGGAGTCAACACTCTGTTAAAAATCCCCTGCCTCCCCCTTTTCCCGACGATTGCAAAACCTAATAAATCAAAACTAAAATGTGCACACAATCCCTAAACATTACAGTCACTCTTTGGAATTATCTCTCTGTACATTTTTCCACTGTGAAATTCCATTTTAGATATACTCTTTTTTCTTAAAACAAAACTTTGCATTTTCGCTCTCCCTTCATCCCGTAAACCAAAAAGGCAAATAGATCACTACAAAATGAAAATTTTAGAGTTTATGTATGGAAAAAATTTAAACAATAACAAATGTAAGTAAAGAAAATTTCTTCACACACCACAAATGAACACAAAAGTTTTGTTTTCCAAGTTATGGAAATTCCACTAGTTCAATCCTAACAGCATGGAATTTTATAAGAAAGAGATTTCTTCCACGCTTGCTTTAAAAATGGATTTGCAAGCTTGAACAATGTTAAAGTTGCAAATCAACTACGGATCCAAACCTTTTAAAGAGAATAATAAACGTTCATTAAATTCTCAAGTGAACATGCGGTGGGATATTTACCCGAGTCAAGCATGCCATTATTTTTTCCCATTTACAATAAGCTGACCTAACATTCATAGATGATTGTAAAGTGATTTATCATGTGTAACGGGCATTATTACCCTATGAAATTACTTGTGGATTGGGAGTGAAGACTCAGTTAAAAATCCCCCGCCTCCCCCTTTTTTCGACGGTTGCAAAACCTGATATATAAAAACTAGAAAGTTCTTAAAATCCCTAAAAATTACAGACACTCTTTGGAATTATCTCTCTCTACATTTGTGCATTGTGTATTTCAATTTTAGATCTACTCTTTTTTCTAAAATCAAAACTTTGAGTTTTCGCTCTCCCTTCATCCCATAAACCAAAAAGGCAAATAGATCACAACCAAATGAAAATTTTAGAGTTTGTGTATGGAAAAAATTTAAAACAATAACAAATGTTAGTAAAGAGAATTTATCACATACCACAAATGAAGACAAAAATTTTCTTGTCCAAGTTTGGGAAATTCCACTAGTTAACGCCCAATAGCTTGGAATTTTATAAGAAGAAGATTTCTTCCACACATGCTTTAAAAATGAATATGCATGCTTCAAACATGTTAAAGATGCAAATCACCTATGGATCCAAAATTTTTAAAGAGAATAACAAATCCTCATTAAATTCCCAAGGGAACGTGCGGTGGGATATTTAGCCGACTCAAACGAACCATTATTTTGCCCATTTACAAAAAACTGACCTGATGATCATAGTTGATTGTTAAGTGATTTATCATGCATAACGGGCTATATTACCTAAGATATGACTTATGGATTGGGAGTCAACACTCAGTTAAAAATCCCCAGCCTCCCCCTTTTCCCCATGAATGCAAAACATGATTTATACAAACTAAAAAGAGCTTACAATGCTTAAAAATTATAGACACTCTTTGGAATTATCTCTCTCTACATTTGTGCATTGTGCATTTCCATTTTAGATGCACTATTTTTTCTTAAATCAAAACTTTGAGTTTTCGTTCTCCCTTCATCCTGTAAACCAAAAAGGCAAATAGATCACAAAAAAATGAAATTTAAGAGTTTATGTATGGAAAAATTTAAAAAAAAAATATTGAATGTAAGTAAAGAAAATTTATTCACAGACCACAAATGAACACAAAAGTTTTGTTGTCCAAGTTTGGGAAAATCCACTAGTTGTTAACCCTAACAGCTTGGAATTTTATTAGAAAGAGATTTCTTCCACACATGCTTTAAAAACGGATATGCATGCTTGAAACATGTTAGAGATGCAAATCACCTATAGATCCAAAACTTTTGAAGAGAATAACAAACGCTAATTAAATTCTCAGGTGAACGTGTTGTGGGATAGTTACCTGAGTCAAACCAGCCACTATTTTGCCCATATACAAAAAGCTGACCAAACGATCATAGATGATTGTACACTGATTTATCTTGCGTAACGGGCTATATTACCCTAAGAAATGACATATGGATTGCGAGTCAAAACTCAGTTAAAAATCCCATGCCTCCACCTTTTCCTGACGATTGCAAAACCTGATATATAAAACCTAAAAAGAGCTTAAAATCCAAAAAACTTACAGACACTCTTTGGAATTATCTCTTTCTACATTTGTGCATTGTGCATTTGCATTTTAGATGTACACTTTTTTCTTAAATAATAACTTTTAGTTTTCGCTCTCCCTTCATCCCGTAAACAAAAAAGGGAAATAGATCACAAAAAAATGAAAATTTTAGAGTTGATGAATGGAAAAAATTTAAAACAATAACAAATGTAAGTAAAGAAAATTTTTCACACACCACTAAGGAACACAAAAGTTTTGTTGTCCAAGTTTGGGAAATTCCACTTGTTCAGCCCTAAGAGCTTGGAATTTTATAAGAAAGAGATTTAATCCACACCTGCTTAAAAAATGGATATGCATGCTTGAAACATGTTAAAGATGCAAATCACCTATGATCCAAACCTTTTAAAGAGAATAACAAACGCTCATTAAATTCACAAGTGAACGTGTAGTGGGATATTTACCTGAGTCAAACAAGCCATAATTTTGCCCATTTACAAAAAGTTGACCTAACGATCATAGATGATTGTAAAGTGATTTATCATGCTTAACGGGCTATATTACCCTAAGAAATGACTTATGGATTGGGAGGCAACACTCAGTTAAAAATCCCCCGCCTTCCCGTTTTCTTGACAATTGCAAAACCTGATATATAAAAACTAAAAAGAGCTTACAATCCTTAAAAGCTACAGAGACTCTTTAGAATTATCTCTCTCTACATTTGTGCATTGTGCATTTTCATTTAAGATGTACTTTTTTTTCTGAAATCAAAACTTTTAGTTTTCGTTCTCCCTTCATCCCGTAAACCAAAAAGGCAAATAGATCTGAACCAAATGAAAATTTTAGAGTTTATGTATGGAAAAAATTTAAAACAATAAAAAAATTTAGTAAATAAAATTTATTCACACACCACAAATGTAGAAAAAAGTTTTGTTGTCAAAGTTTGGGAAATTCCACTAGTTAACCCCCAACAGCTTGGAATTTTATAAGAAAGAGATTTCTTCCACACATGCTTTAAAAACAAATATGCAAGCTAGACACATGTTTAAGATACAAATCACCTATGGATCCAAACCTTTTAAAGAGAATAACAAATTGCCCATTAAATTCTCAAGTGAACGTGCAGTGGGATTTTACCCGAGTAAAAAAAGCTATTATTTTGCCCATTTACAAAAAGCTGACCTAACGATCATAGATGATTGTAAAGTGATTTATCATGCGTAACGGGCTATATTACCCTAAGAAATGACTTATGGATTGGGTGTCAACACTCAGTTAAAAATCCCCTGCCTCCCCCTTTTCCCGATGATTGCAAAACCCAATAAATCAAAACTAAAAAGTGCACACAATCCCTAAACATTACAGTCACTCTTTGGAATTATCTCCCCCTACAATTGTCCATTCTGCATTTCCATTTTAGTTATACTTTTTATTCTTAAATCAAAACTATGAGTTTTTGCTCTCCCTTCATCCTGTAAACCAAAAAGGCAAATAGATAACAACAAAATGAAAATTTTAGAGTTTATGTATGGAAAAAATTTTAAACAATAACAAATGTAAGTAAAGAAAATTTCTTCACACACCGCAAATGAATACAAAAGTTTTGTTGTCCAAGTCTGGGAAATTCCACTAGTTCAATCCTAACAGCTTAGAATTTTCTAAGAAAGAGATTTCTTCCACACTTGCTTTAAAAATGGATCTGCAAGCTTCAAAAATGTTAAAGGTGCGAATCAACTACGGATCCAAACCATTTAAAGAGAATAACAAACGCTCATTAAATTCTCAAGTGAACGTACGGTGGGATATTTACCCGAGTCAAACATGCTATTATTTTGGCCATTTGCAATAAGCTGACCTAACGTTCATAGATGATTGTAAAGTGATTTATCATGCATAACTATATTACCCTAAGAAATTACTTATGGATTGGGAGTCAAGACTCAGTTAAAAATCCCCCGCCTCCCCCTTTTCTCGATGATTGCAAAACCTGATATATAAAAACTAGAAAGTGCTTACAATCCCTAAAAATTACAGACACTCTTTGGAATTATCTCTCTCTACATTTGTGCAGTGTGCATTTCCATTTTTGTTGTACACTTTTTTCTTAAATCAAAACTTTTAGTTTCTCTCTCCCTTTATCCCGTAAATAAAAAAGGCAAATAGATCACAATAAAATGAAAATTTTAGAGTTGATGAATGGAAAAAATTTAAAACTATTACTAATGTAAGTAAAGAAAATTTTTCACACACCACAAAAGAACTCAAAAGTTTTGTTGTCCAAGTTTGGGAAATTCCACTAGTTCAACCCTAGCAGCTTAGAATTTTATAAGAAAGAGATTTCATCCACACATGCTTTAAAAATGGATATGCATGCTTGAAACAAGTTAAAGATGCAAATCACCTATGGATCCAAACCTTTTAAAGAGAATAACAAACGCTCATTAATTTCTCAAGTGAACGTGCAGTGGGATATTTACCTGAGTCAAACAAGCCATTATTTTTCCCATTTACAAAAAGCTGACCTAACGATTATAGATGATTGTAAAGTGATTTATCATGCATAGCGGGCTATATTTCCCTAAGAAATGACACATAGATTGGGAGTCAACACTCAGCTAAAAATCCCCCGCCTCCTCCTTTTCCCGACGATTGCAAAACCTGATATATAAAAACTAAAAAGAGCTTACAATTCCTAAAAGCTACAGACACTCTTTGGAATTATCTCTCTCTACTTTTCTGCATTGTGCGTTTCAATTTTAGATGTACTCTTTTTTCTTAAATCAAAACTTTTAGTTTTCGCTCTCCCTTCATCCTGTAAACCAAAAAGGCAAACATATCACAACCAAATGAAAATGTTTTTAGAGTCTATGTATGGAAAAGATTTAAAACCATAAAAAAAGTTAGTAAAGAAAATTTATTCACACACGACAAATGAAAACAAAAGTTTTGCTTTCCAAGTATGGGAAATTCCACTACTTCAACCCTAACAGCTTGGAATTTTATAAGAAAGAGATTTTGATCCACACATGCTTTAAAAATGGATATGCATGCTTGAAACATGTTAAAGATGCAAATCACCTATGGATCCAAACCTTCTAAAGAGAATAAAAAACGCTCATTAAATTCTCAAGTGAACATGCGGTGGAATATTTACCTGAGTCAAACACGCCATTATTTTTCCCATTTATAAAAGCTGACCTAACGATCATAGATGATTGTAAAGCGATTTATCATGCGTAATGGGCTATATTGCCCTAAGAAATGACTTATGGATTGGGAGTCAACTCTCAGTTAAAAATCCCCCGCCTCCCTCTTTTCCCGACAATTGCAAAACCTGATATATAAAAACTAAAAAGAGCTTACAATCCCTAAAAACTATAGACACTCTTTGGAATTATCTCTCTCTATATTTGTGCATTGTTCATTTCAATTTTAGATGTACTCTTTTTTCTTAAATCAAAACTTTGAGTTTTCGCTCTCCCTTCATCCCGTCAACCAAAAAGGCAAATAGATCACAACAAAATGAAAATTTTAGAGTTTATGTATGGAAAAAAATTTAAACAATAAAAAATGTAAGTAAAGAAAATTTCTTCACACACCACAAATGAACACAAAAGTTTTGTTGTCCAAGTTTGGGAAATTCCACTAGTTCAATCATAACAGCTTGGAATTTTATAAGAAAGAGGTTTCTTTCATGCTTTCTTTAAAAATGGATCTGCAAGCTTGAAAAATGTTAAAGGTGCAAATCGACAACGGATCCAAACCATTTAATGAGAATAACAAACGCTCATTAAATTCTCAAGTGAACGTGCAGTGGGATATTTACCTGAGTCAAACATGCCATTATTTTTCTCATTTAGAATAAGCTGACCTAACGTTCATAGATGATTGTAAAGTGATTTATCATGCGTAATGGGCTATATTAACCAAAGAAATTACTTATGGATTGGGAGTCAAGACACAGTTAAAACTCCCCCACCTCCCCCTTTTCTCGATGATTGCAAAACCTGATATATAAAAACTAGAAAGTACTTACAATCCCTAAAAATTACAAACACTCTTTGGAATTATCTCTCTCTACATTTTTGCATTGTGTATTTCCATTTTAGATGTACTCTTTTTTCTTAAATCTAAACTTTGAGTTTTCGCTCTCCCTTCATATCATAAACCAAAAAGGCAAATAGATCACAACCAAATGAAAATTTTAGAGTTTATGTATGGAAAAAATTTAAAACAATAATAAAAGTTAGTAAAGTAAATTTATTCACACACCACAAATGAAGACAAAAGTTTTGTTGTCCGAGTTTGGGAAATTCCACTAGTTGTTGACCCTAATAGCTTGGAATTTTATAAGAAAGAGATTTCTTCCACACATGCTTTAAAAATGAATATGCATGCTTGAAACATGTTAAAGATGCAAATCACCTCTGGATCCAAACCTTTTAAAGAGAATAACAAACGCTCATTAAATTCCCAAGTGAACGTGTGGTGGGATATTTACCCGAGTCAAACAAGCCATTATTTTCCCATTTACAAAAAGCAGACCTGGCGATCATGGATGATTGTAAAGTGATTTATTATGCGTAACGGGCTATATTACCCTAAGAAAAGACTTATGGATTGGGATTCAACACTCAGTTAAAAATCCCCCACCTCCCCCTTTTCCTGATGATTGCATAACTTGATATATAAAAATTAAAAAGAGCATACAATGCGTAAAAATTAAAGACACTCTTTGGAATTATCTCTCTCTACATTTGTGCATTGTGCATTTCCATTTTAGATGTACTCTTTTTTCGCAAATCAAAACTTTGAGTTTTCGCTCTCCCTTCATCCCGTAAACCAAAAAGGCAAATATATCACAATAAAATGAAAATTATAGAGTTTATGTTTGGAAAAATTTTAAAACTATAACAAATGTAAGTAAAGAAAATTTATTCACACACCACAAATGAACACAAAAGTTTTGTCGTCCAAGTTTGGGAAATTCCACTAGTTGTTAACCCTAACAGCTTGGAATTTTATAAGAAAGAGATTTCTTCCACACATGCTTTAAAAACGGATATGCTTGCTTGAAACAAGTTAGAGATGCAAATCACCTATGGATCGAAAACTTTTAAAGAGATAGCAAACACTAATTAAACTCTCAAGTGAACGTGCGATGGGATATTTACCTGAGTCAAACCAGCCATTATTTTGCCCATATACAAAAAGTTGACCTAACGATCATAGATGATTGTAAAGTGATTTATCATGTGTAACGGGCTATATTACCCTAAGAAATGACATATGGATTGGGAGTCAACACTCAGTTAAAAATCCCCTGCCTTTGAAATTATCTCTCTCTACATTTGTGCATTGTGCATTGTGCATTTTCCATTTTAGATGTACTCTTTTTTCTTAAATCAAAACTATGAGTTTTCGCTCTTCCTTCACCCCGTAAACAGAAACGGCAAATAGATCACAAAAAAATGAAAGTTTTAGAGTTTATGTATGGAAATTATTTTAAAAAATAAAAAATGTAAGTAAAGAAAATGTATTCACACACCACAAAAGAAAACAAAAGTTATGTTGTCCAAGTTTAGGAAATTCCAGTAGTTCAAACCTAGAAGCTTGGAATTTTATAAGAAAGAGATTTCTTCCACACATGCTTTAAAAATAGAAATGCATGCTTCAAATATGTCAAAGATGCAAATCACCTATGGATCCAAACCTTTTAAAGAGAATAACAAACACTCATTAAATTCTTAAGTGAACGTACGGAGGGAAATTTACCCAAGTCAAACAAGCCATTATTTTGCCCATTTACAAAAAGCTGACCTAACGATCATTGATGATTGCAAAGTGATTTATCATGCGTAACAGGCTATATTACCCTAAGAAATGACTTATGGATTAGGAGTCAACACTCAGTTCAAAATCCCCCGCCTCTCCCTTTTTTCGACGATTGCAAAACCTGATATATAAAAACTAAAAAGAGCTCGCAATCCCTAAAAATTACAAACACTCTTTTGAATTATCTCTCTCCACATTTGTGAATTTTGCATATCCATTTTTGATGTACTCTTTTTTCATAAATTAAAACCTTGAGTTTCACTGTCCCTTCATCCCATAAAACAAAAAGGCAAATAGATCACAACAAAATGAAAATTTTGTAGTTTATGTATGGAAAAAATTTAAAACAATCACAAATTTAAGTAAAGAAAATTTATTCACATACCACAAATGAACACAAAAGTTTTGTTGTCCAAGTTTGGGAAATTCCACTCGTTCAACCCTAACAGTTTGGAATTTTATAAGAGAGAGATTTCTTCCACACAAGTTTTAAAAATGGATATGCATGCTTGAAACATGTTAAAGATGCAAATCACCTGTGGATCCAAACCTTTTAAAGAGAATAACAAACGCTCATTAAATTTTCAAGTGAACGTGCGGTGGGATATTTACCTGAGTCAAACAAGCCATTATTTTGCCCATTTACAAAAACCTGACCTAATGATCATAAATGATTGTAAAGTGATTTATCATGCGAAATGGGCTATATAACCCAAAGAAATGACTTGTGGATTGGGAGTAAAGACTCAGTTAAAAATCCCCTGCTTCCCCCTTTTCCCGATGATTGCAAAACCTGATATATAAAAACTAAAAAGAGCTCACAATCCCTAAACATTACAGTCACTCTTAGAAATTATCTCTTACAACAAATTTCCATTGTGCATTTCCATTTTAGATGTACTCTTTTTTCTTAAATCAAAACTTTCAGTTTTTGCACCCCCTTCATCTCGAAGAAAAAAAAAGGCAAATAGATCACAACAAAATGAAAATTTTAGATTTTATGTATGGACAAAATTTAAAACAATAATGAATGTAAGTAAAGAAAATTTATTCACAAAAAGCTCACAAAAAAGCTGACCTAACGATCATAGGTGATTGTAAAGTGATTTATCATGCGTAACGGGCTATATTACCCTAAGAAATGATATATGGATTGGGAGGTAACACTCACTTAAAAATCCCTCGCCTCCCCCTTTTCTCCACGGTTGCAAAACCTGATATATAAAAATTAGAAAGAGCTTTTAATCTCTAAAAATTACAGACACTCTTTGGAATTATGTCTCTCTACTTTTGTGCATTGTGCATTTCCATTTTAGATGTACTCTTTTTTCTAAAATCAAAACTTTGAGTTTTCGCTCTCCCTTCATCCTGTAAATCAAAAAGGCAAATAGATCAACAGAAAATGAAAATTTTAGAGTTTTTGTATGGAAAAAATTTAAAAAATAACAAAGCTAAGTAAAGAATATTTATTCACACACCGCAAATAAAAACAAAAGTTTTGATGTCAAAGTTTGGGAAATTCCACTAGTTGTTGACCTTATCAGCTTGGAATTTTATAAGAAAGAGATTTCTTCCACACATGCTTTAAAAATGGATATGCATGCTTGAAACATGTTAAAGATGCAAATAACCTATGGATCCACACCTTTTAAAGAGAATAACAAATGATCATTAAATTCTCAAGTGAACGTGCGGTGGGATATTTACCCGACTCAAACAAGCCATTATTTTTCCCATTTACAAAAACCTGACCTAACGATCATAGATGATTGTAAAGTGATTTATCATGCGAAACGGGCTATATTACCCAAAGAAATGACTTATGGATTGGGAGTCAACACTCAGTTAAAAATCCCCCGTCTCCCCCTTTTCCCGATGATTGCAAAGCCTGATATATAAAAACTAAAATGTGCTTACAATCCCTAAATATTATAGGAACTCTTTGGAATTATCTCTCGCTACATTTATGCAATGTGCATTTCCAATTTAGATGTACTCTTTTTTCTTAAAACAAAACTTAGAGTTTTCTCTCTCCCTTCATCCTGTAAACCAAAAAGTTAAATAGATCACAACAAAATGAAAATTTGGGTTGATGTCTGGAAAAAATTTAAAACAATAACAAATGTAAGTAAAGAAAATTTATTCACACACTACAAATGAACACAAAAGTTTTGTCGTCCAAGTTTGGGAAATTCCACTAGATCAACCCTAAACACTTGGAATTTTATAAGAAAGAGATTTCTTCTACACATGCTTTAAAAATGGATATGCATGCTTGAAACATGTTAAAGATGCAAATAACCTATGGATCCAAAACTTTTAAAAAGAACAAAAAATACTCAATAAGTTTTCAAGTGAACGTGCAGTGGGATATTTACCCGAGTCAAACAAGCCATTATTTTGCCAATTTACAAAAAGCTGACCTAATGATCATAGATTATTGTAAAGTGATTTATCATACATAACGGGCTACACTAACCTTAGAAATGACTTATGGATTGGGAGTCAACACTCAGTTAAAAATCCCCGGCCTCCATCTTTTTCCGACGATTGCAAAACCAGACATATAAAAACTAAAAAGAGCTTACAATCCCTAAAAATTATAGACACTCTTTGGAATTACCTCTCTCTACATTTGTGCATTGTGAATTTCCATTTTAGATGTACTCTTTTTTCTTAAATCAAAACTTCTAGTTTTCGCTCTCCCTTCATCCCATAAACCAAAAAGGCAAATAGATCACAACAAAATGAAAATTTTAGAGTTATTTTATGGAAATAATTTAAACAATAACAAATGGAAGTAAAGAAAATTTTTTCACACATCACAAATAAACACAAAAGTTTTGTTGTCCAAGTTTGGGAAATTCCACTAGTTGTTGACCGTATCAGCTTTGAATTTTATAAGAAAGTGACCTCTTCCAGACGTGCTTTAAAAATGGATATGCATGCTTGAAACATGTTAAAGATGCAAATAATCTATGGATCCAAACCTTCTAAAGAGAATAACAAATATTCATTAAATTCTCAATTGAACGTGCGGTGGGATATTTACCCAAGTCAAACAAGCCATTATTTTGCCCATTTACAAAAACCTGACCTAACGATCATAGGCGATTGTAAAGTGATTTATCAACCGAAACGGGCTATATTACCCAAAGAAATGACTTATGGATTGGGAGTCAACACTCAGTTAAAAATCCCTGGTCTCCCCCTTTTCCCGATGATTGCAAAACTTGATAGATAAAAACCAAAATGTGCTTACAATCCCTAAATATAATAGGAACTCTTTTGGAATTATCTCTCGATACATTTGTGCAATGTGCATTTCCAATTTAGATGTACTCTTTTTTCATAAAAAAAAACTTAGACTTTTCGCTCTCCCTTCATCCCGTAAACCAAAAAGTTAAATAGATCACAAAAAAATGAAAATTTGAGTTGATGTCTGGAAAAAATTTAAAACAATAACAAATGTAAGTAAAGAAAATTTATTCACACACCACAAATGAACACAAAAGTTTTCTTGTTCAAGTTTGGGAAATTCCACTTGATCAACCCTAAACACTTGGAATTTTATAAGAAAGAAATTTCTTCCACACAAGCTTTAAAAATGGATAAGCATGCTTGAAACATGTTAAAGATGCAAATAACCTATGGATCCAAACATTTTAAAAATAATAAAAAATACTCAATAAGTTTTCAAGTGAACGTGCGGTTGGATATTTACCCGAGTCAAACAAGCCATTATTTTACCAATTTACAAAAAGCTGACCTAATGATCATAGATGATTTTAAAGTAATTTATCATGTGTAACGGGCTACATCACCCTAAGAAATGACTTATGGATTGGGAGTCAACACTCAGTTAAAAATCCCCCGCCTCCCTCTTTTCCCGACTATTGCAAAACCGGACATATAAAAACTAAAAAGAGCTTACAATCCCTTAAAATTATAGACACTCTTTGGAATTACCTCTCTCTACATTTGTGCATTGTGCATTTCTATTTTAGATGTACTCTTTTTTCTTAAATCAAAACATTTAGTTTTCGCTCTCCCTTCATCCCGTAAACCAAAAAGGCAAATAGATCACAACAAAATGAAAATTTTAGAGTTTTTGTATGGAAAAAATTTAAAAAATAACAAATGTAAGTAAAGAAAATTTATTCACACATCACAAATAAACACAAATGTTTTGGTGTCCAAGTTTGGGAAATTCCACAAGTTGTTGATCCTATCAGCTTGGAATTTTATAAGAAAGAGATCTCTTCCACACAAGCTTTAAAAATGGATATGCATGCTTGAAACATGTTAAAGATGCAAATCACCTATGGATCCAAACCTTTTAAAGAGAATAACAAATGCTCATTAAATTCTCAAGTGAACGTGCGGTGGGATATATACCCGAGTCAATCAAGCCATTTTTTTACCCATTTACAACAACCTGACCTAACGATCATAGACGATTGTAAAGTGATTTATCATGCGAAACGGGCTATATTACCCAAAGAAATGACTTATGGAATGGCAGTCAACACTCAGTTAAAAATCCCCCGTCTCCCCCTCTTCCTGATGATTGCAAAACTTGATATATAAAAACTAAAATGTGCTTACAATCCCTAGATATTATAGGAAATCTTTGGAATTATCTCTCGCTAAATTTTTGTAATGTCCATTTCCAATTTAGATGTACTCTTTTTTCTTAAAACAAAACTTAGACTTTTCGCTCTCCCTTCATCCCTTAAACCAAAAAGTTAAATAGATCACAACAAAATAAAAATTTGAGAGTATGTGTGGAAAAAATTTAAAACAATAACAAATATAAGTAAAGAAAATTTATTCACACACCACAAATGAACACAAAAGTTTTGTTGTCCAAGTTTGGGAAAATCCACTAGATCAACCCTAAACACTTGGAATTTTATAAGAAAGAGATTTCTTCCACACATGCTTTAAAAATAGATATGCATGCTTGAAACATGTTAAAGATGCAAATAACCTATGGATCCAAACCTTTTAAAAAGAATAAAAAATACTCAATAAATTTTCAAGTGAACGTGTGGTGGGATATTTACTCGAGTCAAACAAGCCATTATTTTGCCAATTTACAAAAAGCTGACCTAATGATCATAGATGATTGTAAAGTGATTCATCATGCGGAACGGGCTACATCACCCTAAGAAATGACTTATGGATTGGGAGTCAACACTCAGTTAAAAATCCCCCGCCTCCCTCTTTTCCCGACTATTACAAAACCGGACATATAAAAACTAAAAAGAGCTTACAATCCCTAAAAATTATAGACACTCTTTGGAATTACCTCTCTACATTTTTGCATTGTGCATTTCCATTTTAGATGTACTCTTTTTTCTGAAATCAAAACTTTTAGTTTTCGCTGTCCCTTCATCTCGTAAACCAAAAAGGCAAATAGATCACAACAAAATGAAAATTTTAGAGTTTTTGTATGGAAAAAATTTAAACAATAAAAAATGTAAGTAAAGAAAATTTATTCACACATCACAAATCAAACAAAAAGTTTTGTTGTCCAAGTTTGGGAAATTCCACTAGTTGTTGACCCTATCAGCTTGGAATTTTATAAGAAAGAGATCTCTTCCACACCTTCTTTAAAAATGGATATGCATGCTTGAAACATGTTAAAGATGCAAATCACCTATGGATCCAAACCTTTTAAAGAGAATAACAAATACTCATTAAATTCTCAAGTGAACGTGCGGTGGGATATTTACCCTAGTCAAACAAGCCATTATTTTGCCCATTTACAAAAACCTGACCTAACGATCATAGATGATTGTAAAGTGATTTATCATGCGAAACGGGCTATATTACCCAAAGAAATGACTTATGGAATGGGAGTCAACACTCAGTTAAAAATCCCCCGTCTCCCCCTTTTCCCGATGATAGCAAAACCTGATATATAAAAACTAAAATGTGCTTAAAATCCCTAAATATTATAAGAACTCTTTGGAATTATCTCTCACTACATTTGTACAATATGCATTTCAAATTTAGATGTACTCTTTTTTCTTAAAACAAAACTTAGACTTTTCGCTCTCCCTTCATCCCGTAAACCAAAAAGTCAAATAGATCACAACAAAATGAAAATTTGAGTTGATGTTTGGAAAAAATTTAAAACAATAACAAATGTAAGTAAATAAAATTTATTCACACACAAAAAATGAACACAAAAGTTTTGTTGTCCAAGTTTGGGAAATTCCACTAGACAAATCCTAACAACTTGGAATTTTATAAGAAAGAGATTTCTTACACACATGCTTTAAAAATGGATATGCATGCTTGAAACATGTTAAAGATGCAAATAACCTATGGATTCAAACCTTTTAAAAAGAACAAAAAATACTCAAGTTTTCAAGTGAACGTGCGGTGCGATATTTAGCCGAGTCAAACAAGCCATTATTTTTCCAATTAACAAAAAGCTGACCTAATGATCATAGATGATTGTAAAGTGATTTATCATGCGTAACGGGTTACATTACCTTAAGAAATGACTTATGGATTGGGAGTCAACACTCTGTTAAAAAACGCCCGCCTCCCCCTTTTACCGATGATTGCAAAACCGGACATATAAAAACTAAAAAGAGCTTACAATCCCTAAAAATTATAGACACTCTTTGGAATTACCTCTCTCTACATTTGTGCATTGTGCATTTCCATTTTAGATGTACTCTTTTTTCTTAAATCCAAACTTTTAGTTTTCGCGGTCCCTTCATCCCGTCAACCAAAAAGGCAAATAGATCACAACAAAATGAAAATTTTAGAGTTTTTTTATGGAAAAAATTTAAACAATAACAAATGTAAGTAAATAAAATTTATTCACACATCACAAATATACACAAAAGTTTTGTTGTCCAAGTCTCGGAAATTCCACAAGTTGTTGACCCTATCAGCTTGGAATTTTATAAGAAAGAGATCTCTTCCACAGATGCTTTAAAAATGGATATGCATGCTTGAAACAAGTTAAAGATGAAAATCACCTATGGATCCAATCCTTTTAAAGAGAATAACAAATGCTCATTAAATTCTCAAGTGAACATGCGGTGGGATATTTATCCAAGCCAAACTAGCCAATATTTTACCCATTTACAAAAACCTGACCTAACGATCATAGACGACTGTAAAGTGATTTATCATGCGAAACGGGCTATATTACCCAAAGAAATGATTTATGGATTGGGATTCAACACTCAGTTAAAAATCCCCCATACCCCCTTTTCCTGATTATTGCAAAACCTGATATACAAAAACTAAAATGTGCTTACAATCCCTAAATATTAAAGGAACTCTTTGGAATTATCTCTCGCAACATTTGTGCAATGTGCATTTCAAATTTAGATGTACTCTTTTTTCTTAAAACAAAACTTACTCTTTTCGCTCTCCCTTCACAACAAAATGAAAATTTGAGTAGATGTCTGGAAAAAATTTAAAACAATAACAAATGTAAGTAAAGAAAATTTATTCACACACCACAAATGAACACAAAAGTTTTGTTGTCCAAGTTTGGGAAAATCCACTAGATCAACCCTAAACACTTGGAATTTTATAAGAAAGAGATTTCTTCCACACATGCTTTAAAAATAGATATGCATGCTCGAAACATGTTAAAGATGCAAATAACCTATGGATCCAAACATTTTAAAAAGAATAAAAAATACTCAATAAATTTTCAAGTGAACGTGCGGTGGGAGATTCACTCGAGTCAAACAAGCCATTATTTTGCCAATTTACAAAAAGCTGACCTAATGATCATAGATGATTGTAAAGTGATTTATCATGGGGAACGGGCTCCATCACCCTAAGAAATGACTTATGGATTGGGAGTCAACACTCAGTTAAAAATCCCCCGCCTCCCTCTTTTCCCGACTATTTCAAAACCGGACATATAAAAACTAAAAAGAGCTTACAATCCCTTAAAATTATAGACACTCTTTGGAATTACCTCTCTACATTTATGCATTGTGTATTTTCATTTTAGATGTACACTTTTTTCTTAAATCAAAACTTTTAGTTTTCGTTGTCCCTTCATCGCGTAAACCAAAAAGGCAAATAGATCACAACAAAATGAAAATTTTAGAGTTTTTGTATGGAAAAAATTTAAACAATAAAAAATGTTAGTAAAGAAAATTTATTCACACATCACAAATCAACAAAAAAGTTTTGTTGTCCAAGTTTGGGAAATTCCACTAGTTGTTGACCCTATTAGCTTGGAATTTTATAAGAAAGAGATCTCTTCCACACCTTCTTTAAAAATGGATATGCATACTTGAAACATGTTAAAGATGCAAATCACCTATGGATCCAAACCTTTTAAAGAGAATAACAAATACTCATTAAATTCTCAAGTGAACGTGCGGTGGGATATTTACCCTAGTCAAACAAGCCATTAGTTTGCCCATTTACAAAAACTTGACCTAACGATCATAGATGATTGTAAAGTGATTTATCATGCGAAACGGGCTATATTACCCAAAGAAATGACTTATGGAATGGGAGTCAACACTCAGTTAAAAATCCCCCGTCTCCCCCTTTTCCCGATGATAGCAAAACCTGATATAAAAAAACTAAAATGTGCTTAAAATCCCTAAATATTATAAGAACTCTTTGGAATTATCTCTCGCTACATTTGTGCAATATGCATTTCAAATTTAGATGTACTCTTTTTTCTTAAAACAAAACTTAGACTTTTCGCTCTCCCTTCATCCCGTAAACCAAAAAGTTAAATAGATCACAACAAAATGAAAATTTGACTTGATGTTTGGAACAAATTTAAAAAAATAAAAAATGTAAGTAAATAAAATTTATTCACACACCACAAATGAACACAAAAGTTTTGTTGTGCAAGTTTGGGAAATTCCACTAGACAAACCCTAACAACTTGGAATTTTATAAGAAAGAGATTTCTTTACACACATGCTTTAAAAATGGATATGCATGCTTGAAACATGTTAAAGATGCAAATAACCTATGGATCCATACCTTTTAAAAGAACAAAAAATACTCAATAAGTTTTCAAGTGAACGTGCGGTGCGATATTTAGCCGAGTCAAACAAGCCATTATTTTTCCAATTACCAAAAAGCTGACCTAATGATCATAGATGATTGTAAAGTGATTTATCATGCGTAACGGGTTACATTACCTTAAGAAATGACTTATGGATTGGGAGTCAACACTCTGTTAAAAAATGCCTGCCTCCCCCTTTTCCCGATGATTGCAAAACCGGACATATAAAAACTAAAAAGAGCTTACAATCCCTAAAAATTATAGACACTCTTTGGAATTACCTCTCTCTACATTTGTGCATTGTGCATTTCCATTTTAGATGTACTCTTTTTTATTAAATCAAAACTTTTAGTTTTCGGTGTCCCTTCATCCCGTAAACCAAAAAGGCAAATAGATCACAACAAAATGAAAATTTTAGAGTTTTTTTTATGGAAAAAATTTAAACAATAACAAATGTAATTAAATAAAATTTATTCACACATCACAAATAAACACAAAAGTTTTGTTGTCCAAGTTTCGGAAATTCCACAAGTTGTTGACCCTATCAGCTTGGAATTTTATAAGAAAGAGATCTCTTCCACAGATGCTTTAAAAATGGATATGCATGCTTGAAACAAGTTAAAGATGCAAATCACCTATGGATCCAATCCTTTTAAAGAAAATAACAAATGCTCATTAAATTCTCAAGTGAACGTGCGGTGGGATATTTATCCGAGCCACACAAGCCATTATTTTGCTCATTTACAAAAACCTGACCTAACGATCATAGACGACTGTAAAGTGATCTATCATGCGAAACGGGCTACATTACCCAAAGAAATGAATTATTGATTGGGAGTCAACACTCAGTTAAAAATCCCCCGTCCCTCCTTTTCCCGATGATTGCAAAAACTAAAATGTGCTTACAATCCCTAAATATTATAGGAACTCTTTGGAATTATCTCTCGCTACATTTGTGCACTGTACATTTCAAATTTAGATGTACTCTTTTTTCTTAAAACAAAACTTAAACTTTTCGCACTCCCTTCATCCCGTAAACCAAAAAGTTAAATAGATCACAACAAAATGAAAATTTGAGCAGATGTCTGGAAAAAATTTAAAACAATAACAAATGTAAGTAAAGAAAATTTATTCACACACCACAAATGAACACAAAAGTTTTGTTGTCCAAGTTTGGGAAATTCCACTAGACAAACCCTAACAACTTGGAATTTTATAAGAAAGAGATTTCTTACACACATGCTTTAAAAATGGATATGCATGCTTGAAACATGTTAAAGATGCAAATAACCTATGGATCCAAACCTTTTAAAAAGAACAAGAAATACTCAATAAGTTTTCAAGTGAACGTGCGGTGCGATATTTAGCCGACTCAAACAAGCCATTATTTTTCCAAATTACAAAAGCTGACCTAATGATCATAGATGATTGTAAAGTGATTTATCATGCGTTACAGGTTACATTACCTAAAGAAATGACTTATGGATTGAGAGCAACACTCTGTTAAAAAACCCCCGCCTCCCCCTTTTCCCGATGATTGCAAAATCGGACATATAAAAACTAAAAAGAGCTTACAATCCCTAAAAATTATACACACTCTTTGGAATTACCTCTCTCTACATTTGTGCATTGTGCATTTCCATTTTAGATGTACTCTTTTTTCTTAAATCAAAACTTTTTGTTTTCGCTCTCCCTTCATCCCGTAAACAAAAAAGGCAAATAGATCACAACAAAATGAAAATTTTAGAGTTATTGTATTGAAAAAATTTAAACAATAACAAATGTAAGTAAAGAAAATTTCTTCACACATCACAAATAAACACAAAAGTTTTGTTGTCCAAGTTTGGGAAATTCCACTAGTTGTTGACCTAATCAGCTTGGAATTTTATAAGAAAGAGATCTCTTCCACACATACTTTAAAAATGGATATGCATGCTTGAAACATGTTGAAGATGCAAATCACCTATGTATCCAAACCTTTTAAAGAGAATAACAAATGTTCATTAAATTCTCAAGTGAACGTGCGGTGGGATATTTACTCGAGTCAAACAAGCCATTATTTTGCCCATTTACAAAAACATGACCTAATGATCATAGACGATTGTAAAGTGATTTATCATGCGAAACGGGCTATATTATCCAAAGAAATGACTTATGGATTCGGAGTCAACACTCAGTTAAAAATCCACCGTCTCCCCCTTTTCCCGATGATTGCAAAACCTGAAATACAAAAACTAAAATGTGCTTAAAATCCCTAAATATTATAGGAACTATTTGGAATTATCTCTCGCTACATTTGTGCAATGTGCATTTCCAATTTAGATGTACTCTTTTTTCTTAAAACAAACTTTTAGTTTTCGCTCTCCCTTCATCCCGTAAACCAAAAAGGCAAATAGATCACAACAAAATGAAAATTTTAGAGTTTTGGTATGGAAAAAATTTAAACAATAACAAATGTAAGTAAAGAAAATTTATTCACACACCACAAAGAACTCAAAAGTTTTGTTGTCCAAGTTTGGGAAATTCACTAGTCGTTGCCCCTAACAGCTTGGAATTTTATAAGAAATAGATTTCTTCCACACATGCTTTAAAAATGGATATGCATGCTTGAAACATGTTAAAGATGCAAATCACCTATGGATCCAAACCTTTTAAAGAGAATAACAAACGCTCAATAAATTCTCATGTGAACGTGCGGTGGGAGATTTACTCGAGTCAAACAAGCCTTTATTTTTCCCATTTACAAAAAACAGACCTAACGATCATACACTATTGTAAAGTGATTTATCATGCGTAACGGGCTATATTACCCAAAGAAATAACTTATTGATTGGGAGTCAACACTCAATTAAAAATCCCCCATTGCCCCCTTTTACCGATGATTGCAAAACCTTATATATAAAAACTAAAAAGAGCCTACAATCCCTAAAATATATAGACACACTTTGGAATTATCTCTCGCTACATTTGTGCATTGTGCATATCCATTTTGGATGAACTCTTTTTTCTTAAATCAAAACTTAGAGTTTTCGCTCTCCCTTCATCCCATAAACCAAAAAGGCAAATAGATCACAAGGAAATGAAAATTTAAAACAATAACAAATATAAGTAAAGAAAATTTATTCACACACCACAATTGAACACAAAAGTTTTGTTGTCCAAGTTCCAGAAATTCCACTAGTTGTTGACCCTAACTGCTTGGAATTTGATAAGAAAATGATTTCTTCCGTACATGCTTTTAAAAATGATATGCATGCATGAAACATGTTAAAGATGCAAATCACCTATGGATCCAAACCTTTTAAAGAGAATAACAAACACTCATTAAATTCTCAAGTGAACGTGCTATTGGATATTTATGGGTGTAAAATAAGCAATTATTTTGCCCTTTTACAAAAAGTTGACCTCACTATCATAGATGATTGCAAAGTCATTTATCATTCGTAACAGGCTTTATTACAATAAGAAATGACTTATGGATTGGGAGTCAACACTCAGTTAAAAATCCCCTGCCTCGCCCTAATTTTTATTGCAAAACCTGATGTATAAAAACTAAAAAAGAGCCCACAATCCCTAAAACTTGCAGTCACTCTTTCTAATTATCTCTCTCTAAATTTGTGCATTTTGCATTTCCATTTTAGATGTACTCGTTTTTCTTAAATCAAAACTTTTAGTTTTTCCTCTGCCTTCATCCCGTAAACCAAAAAGGCAAATAGATCACAACAAAAAGAAAATTTAAGAGTTTACGTATGGAAAAAATTTTAAATAATAACAAATGTGAGTAAAGAAAATTTATTCACACACGACAAATGAAAACAAAAGTTTTGTTGTCCAAGTTTGGGAAATTCCACTAGTTGTTGATGCTAGTAGATGGAAATTTTATAAGACAGAGATTTCTTCCACACATCATTTAAAAATGGGTATGCATGTTTGAAACATGTTAAAGATGCAAATCACCTATGGATCCAACCCTTTTAAAGAGAATAAAAAACGCTCGTTAAATTCTCAAGTGAACGTTCAGTGGGATATTTACCCGAATAAAACAAGCCTTTATTTTGCCAGTTTACAAAAAGTTGACCTAACGATCATAGATGATTGTAAAGTGATTCATCACACGTAATGGGCTATATTACCCTAAGAAATGAGTTATGGATTGGGAGTCAACACTCAGTTAAAAATCCCCCACCTCCCCCTTTTCCCGATGATTGCAAAATCGGATATATAAAAACTAAAAAGAGCTTAGAATCCCTAAAAATTATAGACACTCATTTGAATTATCTCTCTCTACATTTGTGCAATGTGCATTTCTATTTTAGATGTACTCTTTTTTCTTAAATCAAAACTTTTAGTTTTTCCTCTGCTTTCATTCCGTAAACCAAAAAGGCAAATAGATCACAAAAAAATGAAAATTTTTGAGTTTTTGTATGGAAAAAATTAAAACAATGTCAAATGTCAGTAAAGAAAATTTATTCACACACGGCAAATGAACACAAAAGTTTTGTTGTCCAAGTTTGGGAAATTCCACTAGGTGTTGACCCTAACAGCTTGGAATTTTATAAGAAAGAGAAATCCTCCACAAATGCTTTACAAATTGATATGCATGCTTGAAATATGTTAAAGATGCAAATCACCTATGGATCCAAACTAATTAAAGAGAATAACAAACCCTCATTAAATTCTCAAGTGAACGTGGGGTGGGATATTTACCTGAGTCAAACAATCCATTATTTTGCCCATTTACAAAAGCTGACCTAACAATCATAGATGATGGTAAAGTGATTTATCATGTGTAACGGTCTATATTACCCTAAGAAATGACATATGGATTAGGAATCAACACTCAGTTAAAAATCCCCTGCCTCCCCCTTTTCCCGACGATTTTAAAACCTCATATATAAAAACTAAAAAGTGGTTGCAACCCCTAAAAATTATAGACACACTTTGGAATTTTGTCTCTCTTTAATTGTGCATTGTGCGTTTCCATTTTAGAAGTACTCTTTTTCTTAAATCAAAACTTTGAGTTTTCGCTCTCCCTTCATCCCGTAAACCAAAAAGGCAAATAGATCACAACAAAACAATAATTTTAGAGTTATTTTATGGAAAAAATTGAAAAAAAATAACAAATGTAAGTAAAGAATATTTATTCACACACCACAAATGAACACAAAAGTTTTGTTGTCCAAGTTTTGGAAATTCCACTAGTTCAACCCTAACAGCTTGGAACTTTATAGGAAAAATATTTCTTCCACACATTCTTTAAAAATGGATATGCATGCTTGAAACATGTTAAAGATGAAAATCACCTATGGATGCAAACCTTTTAAAGAGAATAACAAACGCTCATTAAATTCTCAAGTGAACATGCGGTGGGATATTTAGCCGAGTCAAACAAGCCATTATTTTGCCCATTTACAAAAAGCTGACCTAACATCCATAGATGATAGTAAAGTGATTTATCATGCGTAACGGGCTATATTTTTGTACGAAATGACTTATGAATTGCAAGTCAACACTCAGTTAAAAATCCCCCGCCTCCTCCTTTTCCCCACAATTGCAAAACCTAATATATTAAAACTAAAAAGAGCTTACAATTCCTAAAAATTACAGACACTCTTCAGAATTATCTCTCTCTACATTTGTGCATTGTGCATTTCCATTTTAGATGTACAATTTTTTCTTAAATCAAAACTTTGAGTTTTCGCTGTTCCTTCATCCCGTAAACCAAGAAGGCAAATAGATCACAACAAAATGAAAATTTTAGAGTTTATGTATGGAAAAAATTTAAAAAAATAATAAATATAAGTAAAGAAAATTTATTCACACACCACAAATGAACAAAAAAGTTTGGTTGTCCAAGTTTGGGAAATTCCTCTAGTTCAACCCTAACAACTTGGAATTTTATAAAAAAGAGATTTCTTCCACACATGCTTTAAAAATGGATATGCATGCTTGAAACATGTTCAAGGTGCAAATCACCTATGAATCCAAACCTTTTAAAGAGACCAACAAACGCACTTTAAATTCTCAAGTGAACATGCGGTAGGAGATTTACCCGAGTCAAATAAGCCATTATTAGGCCCATTTACAAAAAGATGACCTAACAATCGTTGATGATTGTAAAGTGATTTATCATGCATAACGGGCTATATTAGCCTAAGAAGTAACTTTTGGATTGGGAGTCAACACTCAGTTAAAAATCCGCCGTCTCCCTCTTTTCCCGATGATTGCAAAACCCTATATATAAAAACTAAAGCAAGCTTACAATCCCAAAAAATTACAGACACTCTTCGGAATTATCTCTCTATACATTTGTGCGTTGTGCATTTTTATTTTAGATGTACTTTTTTTTCTTAAATCAAAACTTTGAGTTTTCGCTCTCCCTTCATCCTGAAAAACAAAAAGGAAAATAGATAACAACAAAATGAAAATTTTAGAGTTTATGTATGGATAAAATTTAAAATGATAACAAATTTAAGTAAAGAAATTTATTCACACACCACAAATGAACACAAGTTTTGTTGTCCAAGTTTGGGAAATTCCACTAGTTCAACCCTAACAGCTTGGAATTTTATAAGAAACAGATTTCTTCCACATATGCTTTAAAAATGGATATCCATGCTTGAAATATGTTAAAGATGCAAATAACCTATGGATCCAAACCTTTTAAAGAGATTAACAAACGCTCATTAAATTATCACGTGAATGTGCAGTGGGATATTTACCCTTGTCAAACAAGCCATTATTTTGCCCATTTACGAAAAGCTGACCTAACAATCATAGATGATTGTAAAGTGATTTATCATACGTAACGGGCTATATTACCCTAAGAAATGACTTATGGATTGGGAGGCGACACTCAGTTAAAAATCCCCCGCCTCTTCCTTTTCCCGACAACTGCAAGACCTTATATATAAAAACTAAAAAGAGTATACAATCCCTAAAAACTAAACACACTCTTCGGAATTATCTCTCTCTACATTTGTGCATTGTGCATTTCCATTTTATATGTACAATTTGATCTTAAATCTAAACTTTGAGTTTTCGCTCTCCCTTAATCCCATAAACCAAGAAGGCAACGAGATCACAACAAAATGAATATTTTACAGTTTATGTATGGAAAAAATTTTAAAAAATAATAAATATAAGTAAAGAAAATTTATTCTCACACCACAAATGAACACAAAAGTTTTGTTGTCCATGTTTAGGAAATTCCTCTATTTCAACCCTAACAGCTTGGAATTTTATAAGAAAGAGATTTATTCCACACATGCTTTAAAAATGAAAATGCATGCTTGAAACTTGTTCAAGGTGCAAATCACATATGGATCCAAAACTTTTAAAGAGACTAACAAACACACATTAAATTCTCAAGTGAACGTGCGGTGGGAGATTTACCCGAGTCAAACAAGCCATTATTAGGCCCATTTACAAAAAGTTGACCTAACAATCATAGATGATTGTAAAGTTATTTATCATGCATAATGGGCTATATTATCCTAAGAAATGACTTATGGATTGGTAGTCGACACTCAGTTAAAAATCCCCACCTCTCCCTTTTCCTGATAATTGCAAAACCTGATATATGAAAACTAAAAAGAGCTTACAATCCCTTAAAATTACCGACACTCTGCAAAATTATCTCCCTCTACATTTATACAATGTGCATTTCCATTTTAGATATACTCTTTCTACTTAAAACAAAACTTTGAGTTTTCGCTCTCCCTTCATCCCGTAAATCAAAAAGGCAAATAGATCAAAACAAAATGAAAAATTTAGAGTTTATGGATGGAAAAAATTTTAAAAAATAATAAATGTAAGTAAAGAAAATTTATTCACACATCACAAATGAACAAAATAGTTTTGTGGTCTGTGTTTGGGAAATTCCACTATTTCAACCCTTAACAGCTTGGAGTTTTATAAGAAAGAGATTTCTTCCACACATGCTGTAAAAATGCATATGCATGTTTGAAACATGTTAAAGAGGCAAATAACCTACAGATCCAAACCTTTTAAAGAGAATAACAAACGCTAAATAAATTCTCAAGTGAACATGCGGTGGGATATTTGCCCGAGTCAAACAAGCCATTATTTTGCCCATTTACAATAAGCTGACCTAACAATCATAGATGATTGTACAGTGATTTATCATGTGTAACGGGCTATATTTTTGTAAGAAATGACTTATGGATTGGGAGTCAACACTCAGTTTAAAATTCCCCGCCTCCCTCTTTTCCCGACGATTGCAAACATGATATATAAAAAACTAAAAAGAGCTTACAATCCCAAAAAATTACAGACACGCTTCGGAATTATCTCTCTCTACATTTGTGGATTGTGCATTTCCAATTTAGATGTACTCTTTTTTCTTAAATTAAAACTTTGAGTTTTCACTCTCCCTTCATTCTGTCAACAAAAAAGGCAAAAAGATCACAAAAAAATGAAAATTTTAGAGTTGAAGTATGGAAAATTTTTAAAAAATATCAAATGTAAGTAAAAAAAATTTATTCACACACCACAAATAAACACAAAAGTTTTGTTGTCCATGTTTGGGAAATTCCACTTGTTCAACCCTAACAGCTTGGAATTTTATAAGAAAGAGATTTCTTCCACATATGCTTTAAAAATGGATATCCATGCTTGAAATATGTTAAAGATGCAAATAACCTATGGATCCAAACCTTTTAAAGAGATTAACAAACGCTCATTAAATTCTCAATTGAACGTGCAGTGGGATATTTACCCTTGTCAAACAAGCCATTATTTTGCCCATTTACAAAAAGCTGACCAAACAATCATAGATGATTGTAAAATTATTTATCATACATTACGGGCTATATTACCCTAAGAAATGACTTATGGATTGGGAGGCGACACTCAGTTAAAAATCCCCCGCCTCGCCCTTTTCCCTACGATTGCAAAACTTTATAAATAAAAACTAAAAAGAGCATACAATCCCTAAAAACTACAGACACTCTTCGGAATTATCTCTCTCAACATTTTTGCACTGTGCATTTCCATTTTCGATGTACAATTTCATCTTAAATGAAAACTTTGAGTTTTCGTTCTCCCTTGATCCCATAAACCAAGATGGCAAAGAGACCACAACAAAATGAAAATTTTAGACTTGATGTATGGAAAAAATTTAAAACAATAATAAATATAAGTAAAGAAAATTTATTCACACATCACAAATGAACACAAAAGTTTTTTTGTCCAAGTTTAGGAAATTCCTCTAGTTCCACCCTAATAACTTGGAATTTTATAAGAAAGAGATTTCGTCCACACATGCTTTAAAAATGGATATGCATGGTTGAAACATGTTCAAGGTGCAAATCACATACGGATCCAAACCTTTTAAAGAAACTAACAAACGCACATTAAATTCTCAAGTGAACGTGCGGTGGGAGCTTACCTGAGTCAAACTAGCCATTATTTGGCCCATTTAAAAAAAGTTGACCTAACAATCATAGATGATTGTAAAGTGATTTATCATGCATAATGGGTTATATTATCCTAAGAAATGACTTATGGATTGGGAGTCGGCACTCAGTTAAAAATCCCCGCCTCCCCCTTTTCCCGATGATTGCAAAACCTGATCTATGAAAACTAAAAAGAACTTACAATCCCTAAAAATTACCGACACTCTTGAAAATAATCTCCCTCTACATTTGTACATCGTGTATTTCCATTTTAGATATACTCTTTCTACTTAAATCAAAACTTTGAGTTTTCGCTCTCCCTTCATCCCGTAAACCAAAAAGGCAAATAGATCACAACAAAATGAAAAACTTAGAGTTTATGTATGGAAAAAATTTAAAAAAATAATAAATGTAAGTAAAGAAAGTTTATTCACACATCACAAATGAACACAATAGTTTGTTGGTCCGTGTTTGGGAAATTCCACTAGTTCAACCCTTAATAGCTTGGATTTTTATAAGAAAGAGATTTCTTCCACACATGATGTAAAAATGCATATGCATGTTTGAAACATGTTAAAGAGGCAAATAACCTATGGATCCAAACCTTTTAAAGAGAATAACAAACGCTCATTAAATTCTCAAGTGAACATGCGGTGGGATTCATAGATGATTGTACAGTGATTTATCATGCGTAACGGGCTATATTTTTGTAAGAAATGACTTATGGATTGGGAGTCAACACTCAGTTTAAAATCACCTGCCTCCCTCTTTTCCCGACGATTGCAAACCTGATATATAAAAACTAAAAAGAGCTTACAATCCCAAAAAATTACATACACTCTTCGGAATTATCTCTCTCTACATTTGTGGATTGTGCATTTCCAATTTAGATGTACTCTTTTTTCTTAAATTAAAACTTTGAGTTTTCACTCTCCCTTCATTCTGTCAACAAAAAAGGCAAAAAGATCACAAAAAAATGAAAATTTTAGAGTAGATGTATGGAAAATTTTTAAAAAATATCAAATGTAAGTAAAGAAAATTTATTCACACACCACAAATAAACACAAAAGTTTTGTTGTCCATGTTTGGGAAATTCCACTTGTTCAACCCTAACAGCTTCGAATTTTATAAGAAAGAGATTTCTTCCACATATGCTTTAAAAATGGATATCCATGCTTGAAATATGTTAAAGATACAAATAACCTATGGATCCAAATATTTTAAAGAGATTAACAAACGCCCATTAAATTCTCAATTGAACGTGCAGTGGGATATTTACCCTTGTCAAACAAGCCATTATTTTGCCCATTTACAAAAAGTTGACCAAACAATCATAGATGATTGTAAATTGATTTATCATACGTAACGGGCTATATTACCCTAAGAAATGACTTATGGATTGGGAGGCGACACTCAGTTAAAAATCCCCCGCATCGCCCTTTTCCCGACGATTGCAAAACTTTATAAATAAAAACTAAAGACACTCTTCGGAATTATCTCTCTCTACATTTTTGCACTGTGCATTTCCATTTTAGATGTACAATTTCATCTTAAATCAAAACTTTGAGTTTTCGCTCTCCCTTGATTCCGTAAACCAAGATGGCAAAGAGACCACAACAAAATGAAAATTTGAGACTTTATGTATGGAAAAAATTTAAAACAATAATAAATATAAGTAAAGAAAATTTATTCGCACATCACAAATGAACACAAAAGTTTTGTTGTCCAAGTTTAGGAAATTCCTCTAGTTCAACCCTAACAACTTGGAATTTTATAAGAAAGAGATTTCGTCCACACATGCTTTAAAAATGGATATGCATGCTTGAAACATGTTCAAGGTGCAAATCACATACGGATCCAAACCTTTTAAAGAAACTAACAAACGCACATTAAATTCTCAAGTGAACGTGCGGTGGGAGATTTACCCGAATCAAACTAGCCATTATTTGGCCCATTAAAAAACAGGTGACCTAACAATCATAGATGATTGTAAAGTGATTTATCATGCATAATGGGCTATATTATCCTAAGAAATGACTTATGGATTGGGAGTCAGCACTCAGTTAAAAATCCCCGCCTCTCCCTTTTCCCCCGACGATTGCAAAACCTGATCTATGAAAACTAAAAAGAGCTTACAATCCCTAAAAATTACCGACACTCTTGAAAATAATCGCCCTCTAGATTTGTACATCGTGTATTTCCATTTTAGATATACTCTTTCAACTTAAATCAAAACTTTGAGTTTTCGCTCTCCCTTCATCCCGTAAACCAAAAAGGCAAATAGATCACAACAAAATGAAAAACTTAGAGTTTATGTATGGAAAAAATTTAAAAAAATAATAAATGTCAGTAAAGAAAGTTTATTCACACATCACAAATGAACACAATAGTTTGTTGGTCCGTGTTTGGGAAATTCCACTAGTTCAACCCTTAATAGCTTGGATTTTTATAAGAAAAAGATTTCTACCACACATGATGTAAAAATGCATATGCATGTTTGAAACATGTTAAAGCGGCAAATAACCTATGGATCCAAACCTTTTAAAGAGAATAACAAACGCTCATTAAATTCTCAAGTGAACATGCAGTGGGATTCATAGATGATTGTACAGTGATTTATCATGCGTAAAGGGCTATATTTTTGTAAGAAATGACTTATGGATTGGGAGTAAACACTTAGTTTAAAATCACCCGCCTCCCTCTTTTCCCGACGATTGCAAACCTGATATATAAAAACTAAAAAGAGCTTACAATCCCAAAAAATTACATACACTCTCCGGAATTATCTCTCTCTACATTTGTGGATTGTGCATTTCCATTTTAGATGTACTCTTTTTTCTTAAATCAAAACTTTGAGTTTTCACTCTCCCTTCATTCCGTCAACTAAAAAGGCAAATAGATCACAAAAATATGAAAAATTTAGAGTTTATGTATGGAAATTTTTTTAAAAATAACAAATCTAAGTAAAAAAAATTTATTCACACACCACAAATGAACACAAAAGTTTTGTTGTCCAAGTTTTGGAAATTCCACTAGTTCAAAACTAACAGCTTGGAATTTTATAAGAAAGAGATTTCTTCCACACACGCTTTAAAAATGGATATGCATGCTTGAAACATGTTAAAGATGCAAATCACCTATGGATCCAAACCTTTTAAAGAGAATTACAAACTCTCATTAAAATTTCAAGTGAACGTGCGTTGGGATATTTACCCTTGTCAAACAAGCCATTATTTTTCCCATTTACAAAAAGCGGACCTAACAATCATAGATGATAGTAAAGTTATTTATCATGCGTAACAAGAAATATTACCCTAAGAAATGTCTTATGGAATGGTTGTCAACACTCAGTTTAAAATCCTTCACCTCCCCCTTTTCCCCACTATCGTAAAACCTGATATATAAAAACTAAAAAGAGCTTACAATCCCTAAAATTTACAGAAACTCTTCGGAATTATCTCTCACTACATTATTCCATTGTGTATTTCCATTTTAGATGTACTCTTTTTTCTTAAATCAACATTTTGAGATTTCGCTCTCCCTTCATCCCGTCAACCAAAAAGTAAAATAGATCACAACAAAATGAAAATTTTAGAGTTTTTGTATGGAAAAAGTTTAAAGAAATAAAAAATGTAAGTAAATAAAATTTAATCACACTCAACAAATGAACAAAAAAGTTTTGTTGTCCAAGTTTGGAAAATTCCACTAGTTCAACCCTAACAGCTTGGATTTTATAAGAAAGAGATTTCTTCCACACATGCTTTAAAAATGGATATGCATGCTTGAGACATGTTAAAGATGCAAATCACCTATGGATCCAAACCTTTTATAGAGAATTACAAACTCTCATTAAAATTTCAAGTGAATATGCGGTGGGATATTTACCCGAGTCAAACAAGCCATTATTTCGCCCATTTACAAAAACCTGACCTAACAATCATAGAGGATTGTAAAGTGATTTGTCATGCGTAACGGGCTATATTAGCTTATAAAATGCCTTATGGATTGAGAGTCAACACTCAGTTAAAAATCTCCCGCCTCCCCCTTTTCCCGATGATTGCAAAACCAGAGATATAAAAACTAAAAAGAGCTTAAAATCCCAAAAAATTACAGACACTCTTCGGAATTATCTCTCTCTATATTTATGCATTTTGCATTTCCATTTTATATGTACTCTATTTTCTTTAATCAAAACTTTGAGTTTTCACTCTCCCTTGATCCCATAAACCAAAAAGGGACATAGATCACAACAAAATGAAAATTTGAGAGTTTATGTAAGTAAAATTTTTAAAAATAACAAATGTTAGTAAAAAAAATTTATTCACACACCACAAATGAACACAAAAGTTTTGATGTCCAAGTTTAGGAAATTCCACTAGTTCATCCCTAACAGCTTGGAATTTTATAAGAAAGAGATTTCTTCCACACATGCTTTAAAAATGGATATGCATGCTTGAAACATGTTAAAGATGCAAATAACCTATGGATCCAAACATTTTAAAGAGAATAACAAACGCTCATTAAATTCTCAAGTGAACGTGTGGTGGGATATTTATCCGAGTCAAACAAACCATTATTTTGCCAATTTACCAAAACCTTATCTGACAATCATAGATGATTTTAAAGGGATTTATCATGCGTAACGGGCTATATTACCCTAAGAAATGACTAATGGTTTGGGAGTCAACACTCATATAAAATATCCCCCGCCTCCCCCTTTTCCAAACGATTGCAAAACCTGATATATAAAAACTAAAAAGAGCTTACAATCCCTAAAAATTACAGACACACTTCGGAATTATCTCTCTTTACATTTGTGTATTCTGTATTTCCATTTTAGATGTACTCCTTTTTCTTAAATCAAAACATTGAGTTTTTGCTCTCCCTTCATTCCGTAAACCAAAAAGGCAAATAGATCACAACAAAATGAAAATTTTAGAGTTTATGTAAGGAAAAAATTTTAAAGAATAACAAATGTAAGTAAAGAAAATTTATTCGCACACCACAAATGAACACAAAATTTTTGTTGTCCAAGTTTGGGAAATTCCACTAGTTCAACCCATACAGCTTGGAAATTTATAAGAAAGAGATTTCTTCCACACATGCTTAAAAAATGGATACGTGTGCTTGAAACTTGATAAAGATGGAAATCACCATTGGATCCAAACCATTAAAAGAGAATAACAAACGCTCATTAAATTCTCAAGTGACCGTGTGGTGGGATATTTACCCGAGTCAAACGAGCCATTATTTTGCCCATTTACAAAGAGCTGACCTAACAATCATAGATGATTATAAAGTGATTTATCATGCGTAACGGGCTACATTAGCCTATGAAATTACTTATGGATTGGGAGTCAACACTCAGTTAAAAATCCCCCGCCTCCCCCTTTTACAGACGATTGCAAAACCTGATATATAAAAACTAAAAAGTGCTTACAATCCCAAAAAGTTACAGACACTCTTTGGAATTATCACTCTCTACATTTTTTCATTGTGCATTTCCATTTTAGATGTACTCATTTTTCTTAAATCAAAACTTTGGATTTTCGCTCTCCCTTCATCCCATAAACAAAAAAGGCTAATAGATCACAAAAAAATGAAAATTTTTGAGTTTCTGTAGGAAAAAATTCAAAACATTAACAAATATAAGTAAATAAAATTTATTCACACTCCACAAATGAACAAAAGTTTTTTTTTCAAGTAAGGGAAATTCCACTAGTTTAACCCTACTATCTTTGAATTTTATAAGAAAGAGATTTCTTTCACACATGCTTTAAAAATGGATATGCATGCTAGAAACATGTTAAAGATGCAAATAACCTATGGATCCAAACCTTTTAAAGAGAATAACAAACGCTCAATAAATTTTCAAGTGAACGTGCGATGGGATATTTACCCGAGTCAAACACGCCATTATTTTGCCCATTTACAAAAAGCTGATCTAACAATCATAGAAGATTATAAAGTGATTTATCATGTGTAACGGGCTACATTAGCCTATGAAATGACTTATGGATTCGGAGTCAACACTCAGTTAAAAATCCCCTGCCTCACCCTCTTACCGATGATTGCAAAACCTGATATATAAAAACTAAAAAGGGCTCACAATTCCTAAAAGTTATAGACACTCTTCGGAATTATATCTCACTACATTTGTGCATTGTGCATTTCATTATAGATGTACTCTTTTTTCTTATATCAAAACTTTGAGTTTTCGCTCTCCCTTCATCCCATAAACAAAAAAGGCTAATAGATCGAAAAAAAATGAAAATTTTAGAGTTTATGTAGGAAAAAATTCAAAACATTAACAAATATAAGTAACGAAAATTTATTCACACACCACAAATGAACACAAAAGTTTTTTTTCCAATTTGGGAAATTCCACTAGTTCAACCCTAAGATCTTGGAATTTTATAAGAAAGAGATTTCTTCCACACAAGCTCTAAAAATGGATATGCATGCATGAAACATGATAAAGATGCAAATAACCTATGGATCCAAACCTTTTAAAGAGAATAACAAACGCTCATTAAATTCTCAAATGAACGTGCGGTGGCATATTTACCTGTGTCAAACAAGCCATTATTTTGCCCATTTACAAAAAGCTGACCTAACAATAATTGATGATTATAAAGTAATTTATCATGCGTAATGGGCTAAATTAGCCTATGAAATGACTTATGGATTAGGAGTCAACACTCAGTTAAAAATCCGCCACCTCCCCCTTTTCCCGACTATTACAAAACCTGATAGATAATAACTAAAAAGAGCTTACAATCCTTAAAAATCACCGACAAACTTCGGAATTATCTCTCTCTACATATGTGCATTTTGAATTTCCATTTTAGATGTTCTCTGTTTTCTTAAATCAAAACTTTGAGTTTTCACCCTTCCTTCATCCTGTAAACCAAAAGAGCAAATAGATCACAACAAAACGAAAATTTTAAAGTTTATGTACGGAAAAAATTTAAAACAATAGTATGTAAATAAAATTTATTCACACACCACAAATGAACACAAAAGTTTTGTTGTCCAAGTTTGGGAAATTCCATTAGTTCAACCTTAACAGCTTGGAATTTTATAAGAAAGAGATTTCTTCCACACATGCTTTAAAAATTAATATGCATGCTTGAAACATGTTAAAAAGCAAATCACCTATGGATCCAAACCTTTCAAAGACAATAACAAACACTCAGTAAATTCTCAAATGAATGTGTGGTGGGATATTTACCAGAGTCAAACAAGCCTTTATTTTCCCATTTTAAAAAAGCTGACCTAACAATCATAGATGATTGTAAAGTTATTTATCATGCGTAACGGGCAATATTACCCAAAGAAATGACTTATGGATTGGTATTGAACACTCAGTTAAAAATCCCCTGCCTACCCTTTTCTCGACTATTGCAAAACTGTATATATAAAAACTAAAATGGACTTACAATCCCTAAAAATTAGCGACACTCTTCAGAATTGTCTCTCTCTAAATTTGTGCCTTGTGCATTTCCATTTTCAATGTACTCTTTTTTCTTAAATCTAAATTTTGAGTTTTCGCTCTCCATGCATCCCGTAAACAAAAAAAGGCAAATAGATCTTAACAAAATGAAAATTTTAGATTTTATGTATGGAAAAAATTTAAAACAATAACAAATGTAAGTAAAGAAAATTAATTCATGCACCACAAATGAACACAAAAGTTTTGTTGTCCAAGTTTGGGAAATTCTACAAAATTCAACCCTAACAGCTTGGAATATTATAAGAAAGAGATTTCTTGCACACATGATTTAAAAATGAATATACATGCTTGAAACATGTTAAAGATGCAAATAACCTATGGATCCAAACATTTTAAAGAGAATAACAAACGCTCATTAAATTCTCAAGTGAACGTGTGGTGAGATATTTACACGAGTCAAACAAGCCATTATTTTGCCCATTTACCATAACCTTACCTGACAATCATAGAAGATTGTAAAGGGATTTATCATGCGTAACAAGCTATATTAACCTAAGAAATGACTTATGGATTGGGAGTCAACTCTCATATAAAAAATCCCCCGCCTCGCCCTTTTCTAGACGATTGCAAAACTAAATATATAAAAAATAAAAAGAGCTTACAATCCCTAAAAATTACAAAAACACTTCGGAATTATCTCTCTCTACATTTGTGTATTGTGCATGTCCATTTTAGATGTACTCTTTTTTCTTAAATCAAAACTTTGAATTTCGCTCTCCCTTCATCCCGTAAACCAAAAAGGCAAATAGATCACAACAAAATGAAAATTTTAGAGTTTATGTATGGAAAAAATTTAAAACAACAACAAATTTAAGTTTTGTTGTCCAAGTTTGGGAAATTTCACTAGTTCAACCCTTACAGCTTGGAAATTTATAAGAAAGAGATTTTTTCCACACATGCTTTAAAAATGGATACGCGTGCTTGAAACATGTTAAAGAAGCAAATCACCTTTGGATCCAAACCTTTTAAAGAGAACAACAAACACTCATTAAATTCTCCAGTGAACGTGCGGTGGATATTTACACGAGTCAAACAAGCCATTATTTTGGCCATTGACAAAAAGCTGACCTAACAATCCTAGTTGATTTTAAAGTGATTTATCATGCGTAACGGGCTATATTAGCCTAAGAAATGACTTATGGATTGAGAGTCAACACTCAGTTAAAAATCCCCTGCCTCCCTCTTTTCGCGATGATTTCAAAACCTGATATATAAAAACTAAAAAGTGCTTACAATCCCAAAAAATTATAGACACTCTTTGGAATTATCTCTCTACGTTTGTGCATTGTGCATTTCCATTTTAGATGTACTCTTTTTTCTTAAATCCAAACTTTTGGTTTTCGCTCTCCCTTCAACCTTTAAACCATAAAGGGAAATAGATCACAACAAAAAGAAAATTTTAGAGTTTATGTATGGAAAAAATTTTAAAAAATAACAAATGTAAGTAAAGAAAATTTATTCACACACCACAAATGAATACAAAAGTATTGTTACCAAGTTTGGGAAATTCCACTACTTCAACCCTAACAGCTTGGAATTTTATGAGAAAGAAATTTCTTCCACACATGCTTTAAAAATGGAAATGCATGCTTGAAACATGTTAAAGATGCAAATCACCAATGGATCCAAACCTTTTAAAGAGAATAACTAACGCTCAATAAATTCTCAAGTAAACGTGCGGTGGGATATTTACCCGAGTCATACAAGCCATTATTTTACCCATTTACAAAAAATTTACCTACCAATCATAGATGATTGTAAAGTGATTTATCTCTCATAATGGGCTATATTACCCTATGAAATGACTTATGGATTGAGAGTCAACACTCAGTTAAAAATCCCCCGCCTGCCCCTTTTCTCGACGATTGCGAAACCTTATACATAAAAACTAAAAAGAGCTTACAATCCCTAAAATTTACGGACACTCGTCAGAATTATCTCTGTCTAAATTTGTACATTGTGCATTTCCATTTTAGATGTACTCTTTTTTCTAAAATCAAAACTTTGAGTTTTCGCTCTCCCTCCATCCCGTAAACCAAAAAGGCAAATAGATCACAACAAAATAAAAATATTACAGTTTATGCATGGAAAGAATTTTTAAAAAAATAAAAAAATTTAAGTAAAGAAAATTTATTCACCCACCACAAATGAACACAAAAGTTTTGTTGTCGAAGTTTGAAAAATTCCACTAGTTCAACCCCAAGAGCTTGAATTTTTATAAGAAAGAGATTTCTTCCACACATGTTGCATTGTGCATTTCTATTTTAGATGTATTCTTTTTTCTTTAATCAAAACTTTGAGTTTTCTCTTTCCCTTAATCCCTTAACCAAAAAGGCAAATAGGTCACAACCAAATGAAAATTTTAGAGTTTACATATGGAAAAAAAATTAAAAAATAACAAATATAATTAAAGAAAATTTATTCAAACACCACAAATGAACACAAAAGTTTTGTTGTCCAAGTTTGGGAAATTACACTAGTTCAACCCTAACATCTTGGAATTTTATATGAAAGAGATTTTTTCCACACATTCTTTAAAAATGGACATGCATTCTTGAAACATGTTAAATATGCAAATCACCTATGGATCCAAACCTTTTAAAGAGAATAACAAACGCTCATTAAATTCTCAAGTGAATGTCCCCTGGGATATTTACCAGAGTCAAACAAGCCATTATTTTGCCCATTTACAAAAAGCTGACATAACAATCATAGTTTATTATAAAGTGATTTATTATGCGTAACAGGCTATATTACCTTAAGAAATGACTTGTGGATTGGGAGTCAATACTCAGTTGAAAATCCCCCGCCTCCCCCTTTTCCCGACGATTGCAAAACCTGATACATAAAAACTAAAAAGAGCTTACAATCCCTAAAAATTACAGACACTCTTTGGAATTATCTCTCTCTACATTTGTGCATTGTGCATTTCCATTTTAGATATACTCTTTTTTATTAAATCAAAACATTGAGTTTTTCCTTTCCCTTCATCCTGCCAACCAAAAATGCAAATAGATCACAACAAAATGAAAAATTTGGAGTCTATGTATGGAAAAAATTTAAAACTATAACAAAAGTAAGTAAAGAAAATTTATTTACACACCACAAATGAAGACAAAAGTTTTGTTGTCCAAGTTTGGGAAATTCCACTAGTTCAACCCTAACAGCTTGGAATTTTATAAGAAAGAGATTTCTTCCACACATGCTATAAAAATGGATATGCATGCTTGAAACATGTTAAAGATGCTAATCAACTATGGATCCAAACCATTTAAAGAGAATAACAAACGCTCATCAAATTCTCAAGTGAACGTGCAGTGGGATATTTACCCAAGTCAAACAAGCCTTTATTTTGCCCGTTTTCAAAAAGCTGACCTAACAATCAGAGATGATTGTAAAGTGATTTATCATGCATAACGGGCTATATTACCCTAAGAAATGACTTAAGGATTGGGAGTCAACGCTCAGTTAAAAATTCCCCTCCTCCCCCTTTTCCTGACTATTGCAAAACCTGATATATAAAAAATAAAAGAAGCTTACAATTATAGACACTCTTCGGAGTTGTCTCTCTCTACATTTGTGCCCATTTGCATTTTCGATTTACTCTTTTTTCTTAAATATAAACTATGAGTTTTCGCTCTCCTTTCATCCTATAAACCAAAAAGGCAAATAGATCACAATAAAATGAAAATTTTAGAGTTTATGTGTGAAACATTTTAAAAAAAATGTAAGTAAAGAAAATTTATTTTCACACAAAAAATGAACACAAAAGTTTTGTTGTCCAAGTTTGGGAAATTCCACTGGTTCATCCCTAACTGCTTGGAAGTTTAAATGCAAGATATTTCTTGCACGCATGCTTTAAAAAGGGACATTCTTGCTTGAAATATGTTAAAGATGCAAATCACCTATGAATCCAAACCTTTTACAGAGAATAACAAATGCTCATTAAATTCTCTAGTGAACGTGCGGTGGGATATTTACCTGAGTCAAACAAGCAATTATGTTGCCCATTTACAAAAAGCTGACCTAACAATCATAGATGATTGTAAAGAAATTTAGCATGCGTAAAGGGCTATATTACCCTAAGAAATGACTTATGGATTGGGAGTCAACACTCAGTTAAAAATCCCCCGCCTGCCCCTTTTCCCGACGCTTGCAAAACCTGATATATAAAAACAAAAAAGAGCTTAAAATCCCTAAAAATTACAGACCCTCTTGGGAATTTTCTCTCTCAACATTTGTGCATTGTGCATTTCCATTTTAGATGTACTCTTTTTTCTTAAATCCAAACTTTGAGTACTCGCTCTCCCTTCATCCCGTTAAGCAAAAAGGCAAATAGATCACAACAAAATGAAAATTTTAGATTTTATGCATGGAACAAATTTTAAAAAATAAAAAAATTTATGTAAATAAAATTTATTCACACACCTCAAATGAACACAATAGTTTTGTTGTCCAAGTTTGGAAAATTCCACTAGTTACACCCTAACAGCTTGAAATTTTATGAGAAAGAGATTTCTTCCACACATGTTTTAAAAATTGATATGCATGCTTGAAACATGTTAATGATGTAAATCCCCTATAGATCCAAGCCTTTTAAAGAGAATAACAAACGCTCATTAAATTCTCAAGTGAACGTGAGGTGGGATATTTACCCGAGTCAAACAAGCCATTATTTTGCCCTTTTAAAAAAAAGTTGACCTAACAATCATAGATGACAGTAAAGTAATTTATTATGCGTAACGGGCTTTATTTTTGTAAGAAATCACTTACGGATTGGGAGTCTACACTCAGTTTAAAATCCCCCGCCACCCTCTTTTCTCTACGATTGCAAAACCTGATATATAAAAACTAAAAAGAGCTTACAATCCCTAAAAATAACAGACACTCTTCGGAATTATCTCTATCTATATTTGTGCATTTTTCATTTCCATTTTAGATGTACACTTTTTTGTTAAATTAAAACATTGAGTTTTCACACTCCCTTCATCCCGTAAACCAAAAAGGCAAATAGATCACAACAAAAAGAAAGTTTTAGAGTTTATGTGTGGAAAAAATTGAAAACAATAACAAATGTAAGTAAATAAAGTTTCTTCACACACCACAAATGAACACAAAAGTTTTGTTGTCCAAGTTTGGGAAATTCCACTAGTTCAATCCCAATAGCTTGGAATTTTAAAAGATAGAGATTTCTTCCACGCATGCTTTAAAAATGGTTATGCATGTCTGAAACCATTTAAAGAAAATAACAAAAGCTCATTAAATTCTCAAGTGAACGTGCGGTGGCAAATTTACCTGAGTCAAACAAGCCATTATTTTGCACATTTACAAAAAGCTGACAAACAATCATAGGAGATAGTAAAGTGATTTATCATGGGTAACCGGCTATATTTTTGTTAGAAATGACTTACGGATTGGGAGTGAACACTCAGTTTAAAATCCCCCCCCCCCCCCCCCCACCCCCTCTTCTCGACGATTGCAAAACCTGATAAATAGAAACTAAAAAGAGCTTACAATCCCTAAAAATAACGGACACTGTTTGGAATTATCTCTCTCTACATTTATGCATTGAGCATTTCCATTTTAGATATACTCTTTTTTATTAAATCAAAACATTGAGTTTTTCCTTTCCCTTCATCCTGCCAACCAAAAATGTAAAAAGATCACAACAAAATGAAAAATTTGGAGTCTATGTATGGAAAAAATTTAAAACTATAACAAAAGTAAGTAAAGAAAATTTATTTACACACCACAAATGAAGACAAAAGTTTTGTTGTCCAAGTTTGGGAAAATCCACTAGTTCAACCCTAACAGCTTGGAATTTTATAAGAAAGAGATTTCTTCCACACATGCTATAAAAATGGATATGCATGCTTGAAACATGTTAAAGATGCTAATCAACTATGGATCCAAACCATTTAAAGAGAATAACAAACGCTCATCAAATTCTCAAGTGAACGTGCAGTGGGATATTTACCCAAGTCAAACAAGCCTTTATTTTGCCCGTTTTCAAAAAGCTGACCTAACAATCAGAGATGATTGTAAAGTGATTTATCATGCATAACGGGCTATATTACCCTAAGAAATGACTTAAGGATTGGGAGTCAACGCTCAGTTAAAAATTCCCCTCCTCCCCCTTTTCCAGACTATTGCAAAACCTGATATATAAAAAATAAAAGGAGCTTACAATTATAGACACTCTTTGGAATTGTCTCTCTCTACATTTGTGCCCATTTGCATTTTCGATTTACTCTTTTTTCTTAAATATAAACTATGAGTTTTCGCTCTCCTTTCATCCTATAAACCAAAAAGGCAAATAGATCACAATAAAATGAAAATTTTAGAGTTTAAGTGTGAAACATTTTAAAAAAAATGTAAGTAAAGAAAATTTATTTTCACACAAAAAATGAACACAAAAGTTTTCTTGTCCAAGTTTGGGAAATTCCACTGGTTCATCCCTAACTGCTTGGAAGTTTAAATGCAAGAGATTTCTTGCACGCATGCTTTAAAAAGGGACATTCTTGCTTGAAATATGTTAAAGATGCAAATCACCTATGAATCCAAACCTTTTACAGAGAATAACAAATGCTCATTAAATTCTCTAGTGAACGTGCGGTGGGATATTTACCCGAGTCAAACAAGCAATTATGTTGCCCATTTACAAAAAGCTGACCTAACAATCATAGATGATTGTAAAGAAATTTAGCATGCGTAAAGGGCTATATTACCCTAAGAAATGACTTATGGATTGGGAGTCAACACTCAGTTAAAAATCCCCCGCCTGCCCCTTTTCCCGACGCTTGCAAAACCTGATATATAAAAACAAAAAAGAGCTTAAAATCCCTAAAAATTACAGACCCTCTTGGGAATTTTCTCTCTCAACATTTGTGCATTGTGCATTTCCATTTTAGATGTACTCTTTTTTCTTAAATCAAAACTTTGAGTACTCGCTCTCCCTTCATCCCATTAAGCAAAAAGGCAAATAGATCACAACAAAATGAAAATTTTAGATTTTATGCATGGAACAAATTTTAAAAAATAAAAAAATTTATGTAAATAAAATTTATTCACACACCTCAAATGAACACAATAGTTTTGTTGTCCAAGTTTGGAAAATTCCACTAGTTACACCCTAACAGCTTGAAATTTTATGAGAAAGAGATTTCTTCCACACATGTTTTAAAAATTGATATGCATGCTTGAAACATGTTAATGATGTAAATCCCCTATAGATCCAAGCCTTTTAAAGAGAATAACAAACGCTCATTAAATTCTCAAGTGAACGTGAGGTGGGATATTTACCCGAGTCAAACAAGCCATTATTTTGCCCTTTTAAAAAAAAGCTGACCTAACAATCATAGATGACAGTAAAGTAATTTATTATGCGTAACGGGCTTTATTTTTGTAAGAAATCACTTACAGATTGGGAGTCTACACTCAGTTTAAAATCCCCCGCCACCGTCTTTTCTCTACGATTGCAAAACCTGATATATAAAAACTAAAAAGAGCTTACAATCCCTAAAAATAACAGACACTCTTCGGAATTATCTCTATCTATATTTGTGCATTTTTCATTTCCATTTTAGATATACACTTTTTTGTTAAATCAAAACATTGAGTTTTCACACTCCCTTCATCCCATAAACCAAAAAGGCAAATAGATCACAACAAAAAGAAAGTTTTAGAGTTTATGTGTGGAAAAAATTGAAAACAATAACAAATGTAAGTAAATAAAGTTTCTTCACACACCACAAATGAACACAAAAGTTTTGTTGTCCAAGTTTGGGAAATTCCACTAGTTCAATCCCAATAGCTTGGAATTTTAAAAGATAGAGATTTCTTCCACGCATGCTTTAAAAATGGTTATGCATGTCTAAAACCATTTAAAGAAAATAACAAAAGCTCATTAAATTCTCAAGTGAACGTGCGGTGGCAAATTTACCTGAGTCAAACAAGCCATTATTTTGCACATTTACAAAAAGCTGACAAACAATCATAGGAGATAGTAAAGTGATTTATCATGGGTAACCGGCTATATTTTTGTTAGAAATGACTTACGGATTGGGAGTGAACACTCAGTTTAAAATCCCCCCCCCCCCCCCCCCCCCCCCACCCCCTCTTCTCGACGATTGCAAAACCTGATAAATAGAAACTAAAAAGAGCTTACAATCCCTAAAAATAACAGACACTGTTTGGAATTATCTCTCTCTACATTTATGCATTGAGCATTTCCATTTTAGATGTACTCTTTTTTCTTAAATCAAAACATTGAGTTTTCGCTCTCCCTTCATCGCATAAACCAAAAAGGCAAATAGATCACATTAAAATGGAATTTTCAGAGTTTATGTGTGGAAAAAGTTTAAAAAAATAACAAATGTAAGTAAAGAAAATTTATTCACACACCAAAAATGAACACAAAAGTTTTGTTGTCCAAGTTTGGGAAATTCCACTAGTTCAACCCTAACAACTTGGAATTTTATAAGAGAGAGATATTTTCCACACATGCTGTTAAAATGGATATGCATGCTTGAAACATGTTAAAGATGCAAATCACCTATGGATCCAAACTTTTAAAGAGAATAACAAATGCTCATTAAATTCTCTAGTGAACGTGTGGTAGGATATTTACCCGAGTCAAACAAGCTATTATTTTTCCCTTTACCAAAAAGCTGACCTAACAATCATAGAGTATTGTAAAGTGATTTATGATGCGTAACGGGCTATATTACCCTAATAAATGATTAAGAATTGGGAGTCAACACTCAGTTAAAAATCTCCCGTCTCCTCCTTTTCCCAACGATTGCAAAACATAATATATAAAAACTAAAAAAGAGCTTACAATCCCTAAAAATTATAGACACTCTTCGGAATTATCTCTCACTATATTTGTGCATTGTGCAATTCCATTTTAGATGTACTCTTTTTTCTTAAATCAAAATTTTGAGTTTTCGCTCTCCCCTCATCTTGTAAACCAAAAAAGGCAAATAGATCACAACAAAATCAAAATTTTAAAGTTTATGTATGGAAATAATTTAAAACAATAACAAATGCAAGTAAAGAAAATTTATTCACACACCACAAATGAACACAAAAGTTTTGTTTTCCAAGTTTGGGAAATTCCACTTGTTCAACCCTTACAGCTTGGAATTTTATAAGAAAAAGATTTCTTCCACACATGCTTTAAAAAAGGATTTGCATGCTTGAAACATGTTAAATATGCAAATCACCTATGGATCCAAACCTTTGAAAGTGAATAACAAACGCTCGTTAAATTCTCAACTGAATGTGTTGTGGGACATTTACCCGAGTCAAAAAAGCCATTATTTTGCCTATTTACAAAAATTTGACGTAACAATCATAGTTGATTGTAAAGTGATTTATCATGCGTAACGGGCTATATTACTTTAAGAAATGACTTATGGATTGGGAGTCAACACTAAGTTGAAAATCCACCACCTCCCCTTTTCCCGACGATTGCAAAACCTGATATATAAAAACTAAAAAGAGCTTACAATCCCTAAAACTTATAGACACTCTATGGAATTATCTCTCTCAACATTTTTGCACATAGCATTTCCATTTTAGTTGTACTCTTTTTTCTTAAATCAAAACTATGAGTTTTCGTTCTCCCTTCAACCAGTAAACCAAAAAGGCAAATAGATCACAACAAAATGAAAATTTTAGAGTTTATGTTTGGAAAAAAATTAAAACAATAACAAATGTAAGTAAAGGAAATCTATTCACACATCACAAATGAACACAAAAGTTTTTTTGTCCAAGTTTGGGTAATTCCACTTGTTCAACCCTAACAACTTGGAATTTTAAAAGGAAGAGATTTCTTCCACACATGCTTTAAAAATGGATATACATGGTTGAAACATATTAAAGATGCAAATCACCTATGGATCCAAGCCTTTTAAATAGAATAAGAAACGCTCATTAAATTCTCAAGTGAACGTGTGGTGGGATATTTACCCGAGTCCAACAAGCCATTATTTTGCCCATTTACAAAAAGCTGATCTAACAATCATAGATGATTGTAAAGTGATATATCAAGCGTAACGGGTGATATTACCCTAAGAAATGACTTATGGATTGGGGGTCAACACTCAGTTAAAATCCCCCGCCTCGCCCTTTTCCCGTCGGTTGCAAAACCCGTTATATAAAAACTATAAAGAGCTTACAATCCCTAAAAATTACAGATACTCTTTGGAATTATCTCTCTCTACATTTGTGCATTGTCCATTTCTATTTTAGAAGTACTCTTGTTTCTTAAATAGAAACTTTGGGTTTTCGCTCTCCCTTCATCCCGTAAACAAAAAAGGCAAATAGATCACAACAAAAAGAAAAATTTAGAGTTTATTTATGGAAAAAATTTAAAACAATAACAAATGTAAGTAAAAATAATTTATTCCCTCACCACAAATGAACACAAAATTTTTTTTGTCCAAGTTTGGAAAATTCCATTAGTTCAACCCTCACAGCTTGGAATTTTTTGAGAAAGAGATTTCTTCCATAAATGCTTTAAAAATGGATATGCATTCTTGAAACATGCTAAAGATGCAAATTACCTATGGATCCAAACCCTTTAAAGAGAGTTACAAACGCTCATTAAATTCTCAAGTGAACGTGAGGTGGGAGATTTACTTGAGTCAAACAAGCCATTATTTTTCCCATTTAAAAAACGATGACCAAATAGTCATAGATGATTGTAAATTGATTTATCTTGCGTAACGGGCTATATTACTATGAGAAATGACTCATGGATTTGGAGCATCACTCAGTTAAAAATCCCATGCCACCCCCTTTTCCCGACGATTGCAAAACCTGATATATAAAAACTAAAAAAACTTACAATCCCTAAAAATTATAGACACTCTTTGGAATTATCTCACTCTACATTTGTGCATTGTGCGTTTCCATTTTAGATGTACTCTTTTTTCTTAAATCAAAACTTTGAGTTTTTGCTCTCCCTTCATCCCCTAAACCCGAAAGGCAAATAGATCACAGCAAAATGAAAATTTTAGAGTTTATGTATGGCTAAAATTTAAAACAATAACAAATTTCAGTAATTAAAATTTATTCACAAACCACAAATGAACACAAAAGTTTTGTTGTCCAAGTTTTGGAAATTCCACTAGTTCAACCCTAACAGCTTGGAATTTTATAAGAAAGAGATTTCGTCCACACATGCTTTAAAAATGGATATGCATGCATGAAACATGTTAAAGATGCAAATCACCTATGGATCCAAACCTTTTAAAGAGAATAACAAACGCTCATTAAATTATCAAGTGAACCTGCGGTGGGATATTTAGCCGAGTCAAACAAGCCATTATTTTTCCCATTTAAAAAAGCTGACCTAACAATCATAGATGATTGTAAAATGATTTATCATACGTAACGGGCTATATTACCCTAAGAAATGAATTATGGATAGGGAGTCAACACTCAGTTAAAAATCCCCCACCTCCCCCGTTTCCCGACGATTGTAAAACCTGATATATAAAAACTAAAAAGTGCTTACAATCCCTAAAAATTACAGACACTCTTTGGAATTATCACTCTCTACCATTTTTTATTGTGCATATCCATTTTAGATGTACTCTTTTTTCTTAAATCAAAACTTTGGGTTTTCGCTCTCCCTTCATCCCGTAAACCAAAAAGGTAAATAGATCACAACAAAATGAAAATTTTAGAGTTTATGTATGGAAAAAATTTAAAAACATAAAAAAATTAAGTAAAGAAATTTTTTTCACACACTACAAATGAACACAAAAGTTTTGTTGTCCAAGTTTGGGAATTCCACTAGTTCAACCCAAACAGCTATGAAGTTTATAAGAAAGTGATTTCTTCCACACATGCTTTAAAAATGGATATGCATGCTTGAAACATGTTAAAGATGTAAATCACCTATGGTTCCAAACCTTTTAAAGAGAACAACAAACACTCATTAAATTCTCAAGTGAACGTGGAGTGGGATATAAACCCTACTCAAACAAGCTATTATTTTGCCCATTGACAAAAAGATGACCTAAGAATCATAGATGATTGTAAAGTGATTTATCATGCGTAACGGGCTATATCAACCTAAGAAATTACTTATGGATTGGGAATACACACTCAGTTAAAAATCCCCCGCCTCGCCCTTTTCCCAACGATTGCAAAACCCCTAATTTAAAAACTAAAAAGAGCTTACAATCCCTAAAAATTATAGACAATCTTTGGAATTATCTCTCTCTACATTTGTGCATTGTGCATTTCCATTTTAGATGTACTCTTTTTTCTTAAATCAAAACTTTGAGTTTTCGCTCTCCCTTCATCCTTTTAACCAAAAAGGCAAATAGATCACAACAAAATGAAAATTTAAGAGTTTATGAACGAAAAAATTTAATACAATAAAAAAAGTAAGTAAGAAAAATTTAATACAATAAAAAAAGTAAGTAAGAAAAATTTATTCACACAACACAAATGAACACAAACGTTTTGTGGTCCAAGTTTGGAAAATTTCACTAGTTCAACCCTAACATCTTGGAATTTTATAAGAAAGATATTTCTTCCATACATGCTTTAAAAATGGATATGCATGTTTGAAACATGTTAAAGATGAAAATCACCTATGGATCCAAACCTTTCAAAGAGAATAACAAACGCTCATTAAATTCTCAAGTGAACGTGCGGTGGGATATTTACTCGAGTCAAACAAGCCATTATTTTGCCCATTTGAAAAAAGCTGACCTAAAAATCATATATTATTGTAAAGTAATTTATCATGTGTAATGGGCTATTTTACCCTAAGAAATGACTTATGGAAAAGGCGTCAACACTCAGTTAAAAATCCCCCGCTTCCCCCTTTTCCCGACAATTGCAAAACCTAATATATAAAAACTAAAAAGAGCTTACAATCCCTAAAAATTACAGACACTCTTTGGAATTATCTCTCTCTACATTTGTTCATTGTGCATTTCCATTTTAGATCTACACTTTTTTCTTAAATCAAAACTTTGAGTTTTTGCTCTCCCTTCATCCCGATACCAAAAAGGCAAATAGATCACAACAAAATGAAAATTTTAGAGTTCATGTATGGAAAAAATTTTAAACAATAAAAAATGTAAGTAAAGAAAGTTTATTCACACACCACAAATGAACACAAAAGTTTTGTTGTCCAAGTTTGGGAAATTCCACTAGTTCAACACTAACAGCTTGGAATTTTATACGAAAGAGATTTCTTGCACACATACTTTAAAAATGGATATGCATGCTTGAAACATTGTAAATATGCAAATCACCTATGGATGCAAGCCTTTTAAATAGAACAACAAACACTCATTAAATTCTCAAGTGAACGTGCGGTGGAATATTTACCTGAGTCAAACAAGCCATTATTTTGCCCATTTACAAAAAGTTGACCTAACAATCATAGATGATTGTAAAGTGACTTATCATACATAACGGGCTATATAACACTAAGAAATAACTTATGGATTGGGAGTCAACACTCAGTTAAAAATCCCTCACCTCCCCCTTTTTCTGACGATTCAAAAACTTGAGATATAAAAACTAAAAAGAGCTTACAATCCCGAAAAATTACAGATACTCTTTGGAATTATCTCTCTCTACATTTGCGCAATGACCATTTCCATTTTAGATGTACTCTTTTTTCTTAAATCAAAACTTTGAGTTTTCGGTCTCCCTTCATCCCGTAAACCAAAAAGGCAAATAGATCACAACAAAATAAAAATTTTAGAGTTTATGCTGGGAAAAAAATTATAAAAATCACAAATTTAAGTAAAGAAAAGTTATTCACACCCCACAAATGAACACAAAATTTTTGTTGTTCAAGTTTGGGAAATTCCACTAGTTCAACCCTAACACCTTGGAATTTTATAAGAAAGATATTTCTTCCACTCAAGTTTTAAAAATGGATATGCATGCTTGAAACATTTAAAAGATTCAAATCACCTATGGAGACAAGCCTTTTAAAGAGAATAACGAACGCTCATTAAATTCTCAAGTAAATGTGTGGTGGGATATTTACCCGAGTCGAACAAGCCATTATTTTGCCCATTCAAAGAAAGGTGACCAAACAATCATAGATAATTGTAAAGTGATTTATCATGCGTAATGGGCTATATTACCCTATGAAATGACTTATGGATTGGGAGTCAACACTCAGTTAAAAATCCCCCGCCTCCCCCATTTTTTGACGATTGCAAAACCTGATATATAAAAACTAACAAGAGCTTACAATCCATAAAAGTTTCAGGCACTCTTAGGAATTATCTGTCTCTACATTTGTGCAATGTGAATTTCCATTTTAGATGTTCTCTTTTTTCTTAAATCAAAACTTTGAGTTTTCGCTCTCCCTTCATCCCGTAAACACAAAAGGCAAATAGATCACAACAAAATGAAAATTTCAGAGTTTATGTATGGAAAAAAATTTTAAATAAAAAATGTAAGAAAAAAAAATTTATTCACACACCACAAATGAACATAAAATTTTTGTTGTACTAGTTTGGGAAATTCCACAAGTTCAACCTAACAGCATGGAATTTTATAAGAAAGAGATTTCTTCCACACATGCTTTAAAAATGGATATGCATGCTTGAAAAATGTTAAAGAAGCAAATCACCTATGGATCAAAAACATTCTAAAGAGAATAACAAACGCTCATTAAATTCTCAATTGAACGTGCGGTGGGATATTGACACGAGTCAAACAAGCTATTATTTTGCCCATTTACGAAATGCTGACCTAACAATCATAGAGGATTGTAAAGTGATTTCTCATGCGTAACGGGCTATATTAGCCTAAGAAATGACTTAAGGATTGGGAGTCAACACTCGGTTAAAAATCCGACGCCTCCCCCTTTTCCCGACAATTGCGAAACCTAATATATTAAAACTAAAAAGAGCTTACAATCCCTTAAAATTACAGACACTCTTTGGAATTATCTCTCTCGACATTTTTGCATTGTGGATTTCCATTTTACATGTACTCTTTTTTCTAAAATCAAAACTTTGAGTTTTCGCTCTGCCTTCATCCCGTAAACCAAAAAGGCAAGTAGATCATAACAAATATAAATTTTGGAGTTTATGGATGGAAAAAATTTAAAAAAATAACAAATGTAAGTAAAGATAATTTATTCACGCACCACAAATGAACACAAAAGTTTAGTTGTCCAAGTTTGAAAAATTCTTGTAGTTCAACCCTAACAACATGGAATTTTATAAGAATGAGATTTCTTCCACACATGCTTTAAAAATGGACATGCATGCTTGAAACATGTTATAGGAGAAAATCACCTATGCATCCAAACCTTTTAAAGTGAATAACAAACGCACATTAAATTCTCAAGTGAACGTGCGGTGGGATATTTACTCGAGTCAAACAACCCATTATTTTGCCGATTTACAAAAAGCTGACATAGGAATCTTAGATTATTGTAAAGTGATTTATACGTGTAACTGGCTATATTAACCTAAGAAATGACTTATGGATTGGGAGTCAACATTCAGTTAAAAATCCCCCGCCTCCCCCTTTTCCCGACGATTGCATAACCTGATATATAAAAACTAAAAAGAGCTTACAATCCATAAAAATTACAAACACTATTTGGAATTATCTCACTCTACATTTATGCATTGTGCTTTTCTATTTTAGATGTAATCTTTTTTCTTAAATCAAAACATTGAGTTTCCGCTCTCCCTTCATCCCGTAAACCAAAAAGGCAAATAGATCACAACAAAATGAAAATTTTAGAGTTTATGAACGGAAAAAATTTAGAACAATAACAAATGTAAGTAAAAAAAAATTTCACGCACCACAAATGAACACAAAAGTTTTGTTGTCCAAGTTTGGGAAATTCCACTTGTTCAACCCTAACAGCATGAAATTTTATAAAAATGAGATTTCTTCCAAACATCCTTAAAAATGATATGCATGCTTGAAACATATTAAAGAACCAAATCACCTATGGATCCAAACCTTTTAAAGAGAATAACAAACGCTCATTAAATTCTCAAGTGAACTTGTGGTGGGAAATTTACCCGAGTCAAAGAAGCCATTATTTTGCCCATTTACAAAAAGCTGACCTAACAATCATAGAAGATTGTAAAGTGATTTATCATGCGTAATGGGCCTTATTACCCTAATAAATGACTTATGGATTGGGAGTCAATATTCAGTTAAAAATCCCCTGCCTCCCCCTTTTCCGACGATTGCAAAACCTGATATATAAAAACTAAAAAGAGCTTACAATCCGTAAAAATTACAGAAACTCTTTGGAATTATCTCACTCTAAATTTTTGCATTGTCCTTTTCTATTTTAGATGTATTCTTTTTTCTTAAATCAAAACTTTGAGTTTTCACTCTCCCTTCATCCCGTAAACCAAAAAGGCAAATAGATTACAACAAAATGAAAATTCAAGAGTTTATGTATGGAAAAAATTTAAAACAGTAACAAATGTAAGTAAAGAAAATTTATTCACGCACCACAAATGAACACAAAAGTTTTGTTGTCGAAATTTGAGAAATTCCACCAGTTCAACCCAAACAACATGGAATTTTATAAGAATGAGATTTCTTCCACACATGCTTTAAAAATAGATATGCATGCTTGAAACATGTTAAAGAAGTAAATCACCTATGTATCCAAACCTTTTAAAGAGAATAACAAACGCACATTAAATTCTCAAGTGAACGTGTGGTGGGATATTTACCCGAGTCAAACAAGACATTATTTTGCCTATTTACAAAAAGCTGACCTAACAATCTTAGATGATTGTAAAGTGGTTTATCATGCAGAACGGGCTATATTACCCTAAGAAGTGACTTATTGATTGCGAGTCAACACTCAGTTAAAAATCCCCCGTCACCCCCTTTTCCCGACGATTGCAAAACCTGATATATAAAATGTAAAAAGAACTTACAATCCCTAAAAATTGTAGACACTCTTTGGAAATATCTCACTCTACATTTGTTTATTGTGCTTTTCCATTTTAGATGTACCCTTTTTTCTTAAATAAAAACTTTGAGTTTTCGCTCTCCCTTCATCCCGTAAACCAAAAAGGCCAATAGATCACAACAAAATGAAAATTTTAGAGTTGATGTATGGAAAAATTTTAGAACAATATCAAATGTAAGTAAAGAAAATTTAATCATGCACCACAATTGAACACAAAAGTCTTGTTGTCCAAGTTTGGGAAATTCCACTAGTTCAACCATAACAACATGAAATTTTAAAAGAATGAGACTTATTCCACACATGGTTTAAAAATCGATATGCATGCTTGAAACATGTTAAAGAAGCAAATATCCTATGCATCCAAACCTTTTAAATAGAATAGCAAAGGCTCATTAAATTCTCAAGTGAAAGTGCGGTGGGATATTTACCCGAGTCAAACAAGCCATTAATTTTCCCATTTAAAAAAAGCTGACCCAACAATCATAGATGATTGTAAAGTGAATTATCATGCGTAACTGGCTATATTACCCTAAGAAATGACATATGGGTTGGGAGTCAACACTCAGTTAAAAATCCCATGCCTCCCCCTTTTCCCAATAATTGCAAAACCTTATATATAAAAACTAAAATGAACTTACAATCCCTATAAATTATTGACACTCTTTGGAATTATCCCACTCTACATTTGTGCATTGTGCTTTTCCATTTTAGATCTACTCTTTTTTCTTAAATCAAAACTTTGAGTTTTCGCTCTCCCTTATCCCGTAAACCAAAGAGGCAAATAGATCACAACCAAATGAAAATTTTAGAGTTTATGTAAGGAAAAAATTTAAAACAATAATATTTGTAAGTAAAGAAAATTTATTCACGCACCACAAATGAACACAAAATTTTTGTTTTGCAAATTTGGGAAATTCATCTAGTTTAACCCTAACAGCTTGAAATTTTATAAGAAAGAGATTTCTTCCAAACATGCTTTAAAAATGGATATGCATGCTTGAACCATGTTAAAGATGCAAATCACCTATGGGTCCAAGCCTTTTAAAGAGAATACTAAACGCTCATTAAATTCTCCAGTGAACATGTGGTGGTATTTTTACTCGAGTCCAACAAGCCAATATTTTGCCCATTTACAAAAACCTGACCTAACAATGATAGATGATTGTAAAGTGATTTATTATGGGTAACGGGCTATATTACCCTAAGAAATGACTTATAGATTGGGAGTCAACACTCAGATAAAAATCCCCCGCCTCCCCCATTTCCCCACGATTACAAAACCTGATATATAAAAACTAAAAAGAGCTTACAATCCCTAAAAATTACCAATACTCTTTGGAATTATCTCTCTCTACATTTGTGCATTGTGGATTTCCATTTTAGATCTACTCTTTTTTCTTAAATCAAAACTTTGAGTTTTCGCTCTCCCTTATCGCGTAAACCAAAGAGGCAAATAGATCACAACAAAATGTAAATTTTGGAGTTTATGTATGGAAAATTTTTTAAACAATAACAAATGTTAGTAAATAAAATTTATTCACACACCACAAATGAACACATAATTTTTTTTGTCGAAGTTTGGGAAATTTCACTAGCTACACCCTAACATCTTTGAATTTTATAAGAAAGAGATTTCTTCTACACATGCGTTAAAAATGGATATGCACACTTGAACCATGTTAAAGATGAAAATCACCTATTGACCCACACCTTTTAAAGAGAATAACAAACACTCATTAAATTATCAAGTGAACGTATGGTGGGATATTTACTAGAGTCAAACAAGCCATTATTTTGCCCATTTACAAAAAGCTAACCTAACAATCATAGATGATTGTAAAGTGATTTATCATGCGTAATGGGCTATATTACCCTAAGAAATGACTTATGGATTTTGAGTCAACACCCAATTAAAATTCCCCCACCTCCCCTATTTCTTGACGATTGCAAAACCTGATATATAAAAACTAAAAAGAGCTTATAATCCCTAAAAATTACAGGCACTCTTTGGAATTATCTCTCTCTACATTTGTGTATTGTGCATTTCCATTTTAGATGTACTATTTTTTATTAAATCAAAACTTTCAGTTTTCGCTCTCCCTTCATCCCGTAAACCAAAAAGGCATATAGATCACAAAAAAATGAAAATTTTAGAGTTTATGTAAGGAAAAAATTTAAAACAAAAACAAATGTTAGGTAAGAAAATTTATTCACGCCCCACAATTGAACACAAAAGTTTTGTTGTCCAAGTTTTGGAAATTCCACTAGTTCGACCGTAAAAGCTTGGAATTTTATAAAAATGAGATTTCTTCCACACTTGCTTTAAAAATGGATATGCATGCACGAATTATTTTAAAGATGCAAATCACCTATGGATCCAAGCCATTTAAAGAGAAGAACAAACGCTCCTTAAATTCTCAAGTGAACGTGCAGTGGGATATTTACTCGAGTCACAAATTACATTATTTTGCCCATTTAAAAAAAGCTGACCTAACAATCACAGATGATTGTAAAGTGATTTATCATGCGTAACAGGCTATATTACCCTAAGAAATGACTTATGGATTGGGAGACAACCCTCTGTTAAAAAACCCCCACCTCCCCCTTTTCCCGACGATTGCAAAACCTGATATATAAAAACTAAAAAGTGGTTACAATCCCTAAAAATTACCTACAATCTTTGGAATTATCTCTCTCTACATTTATGCATTGTACATTTCCATTTTAGATGTACTCTTTCTTCTTAAGTCAAAACTTTGAGTTTTCGCTCTCACTTCAACCCATAAACAAAAAAGGGAAATAGATCACAACAAAATGAAAATTTTAGAGTTTATGTATGGAAAAAATTTATAACAATCACAAATGGACACAAAATTCATGTTGTCCATGTTTGGGAAATTCCACTAGTTCAACCCTAACAGCTTGGAATTTTATAAGAAAGAGAATTCTTCCACACATTCTTTAAAATTGGATATGCATGCTTGAACCATGTTAAAGATGCAAATCACCTATGGATCCAAACCTTTTAAAGAGAATAACAAACGCTCATTAAATCCTCAAGTGAACGTGCGGTGGCCTTTTTACTCGAATCCAACAAGCCATTATTTTACCCATTTACAAAAAGCTGACCTAACAATAATAGATGACTGTATAGTGATTTATCATGCGTAACAAGCTATATTACCCTAAGAAATGACATATGGATTGGGAGTCAACAATTAGACAAAAATCCCCCGCCTCCCCCTTTTCTCGTCGATTACAAAACCTGATATATAAAAACTAAAAAGAGCTTACAATCCCGAAAAATTACCGTCACTCTTTGGAATTATCTCTCTTTACATTTGTGAATAGTGCATTTCCATTTTAGATGTACTCTTTTTTCTTAAATCAAAAATTTCAGTTTTCGCTCTCCCTTCACAACAAAATGTAAATTTCAGAGTTGATGTATGGAAAAAAATTTATAACAATAACAAATGTAAGTAAAGGAAATTTATTCACAGACTATAAATGACAAGAAATGTTTTTTGTCTAAGTTTGGGAAATTCCACTAGTTCATCCCCAACAGCTTGGAATTTTATAAGAAACTGCTTTCTTCCACACATGCCTTAAAAATGAATATGCATGCTTGAACCATGTTAAAGATGCAAATCACCTATGGATCCACACCATTTAAAGAGAATAACAAATGCTCAGTAAATCTCAAGTGAACGTGTGGTGGGATATTTACCCAAGTCATACAAGCCATTATTTTGCCCATTTAAAAAAAGCTGACCTAACGATCATAGATGATTGTAAAGTGATTTATCATGCGTAACGGGCTATATAACCCAAAGATATGACTTATAGATTGGAGCCAACACTCAGTTAAAAATCTCCCGTCTCCCCCAATTCCCGACGATTGCAAAACCTGATATATAAAAACTAAAAGGTGCTTACAATCCATAAAAATTACAAACAATCTTTGGAATTATCTCTCTCTACATTTGGGCATTGTCCATTTCCATTTTAGATGTACTTTTGTTTCTTAAAACAAAACTTTGAGTTTTCTCTCTCCCTTCATCCCGTAAACCAAAAAGGCAAATAGATCACAACAAAATGAAAATTTAAGAGTTTATGTATGGAAAAAATATAAAACAATAACAAATGTAAGTAAAGAAAATTTATTCACACACCACAAATGAACACAAAAGTTTTGTTGTCCAAGTTTGGGAAATTTCACTTGTTCAACCCTAACGGCTTGGAATTTTATAAGAAAGAGATTTCTTCCACACATGCTTTAAAATTGGATATGCATTCATGAAGTATGTTAAAGATGGAAATCACCTTTGGATCCAAACCTTTTAAAGAGAATAAAAAATGCTCAATAAATTCTCAAATGAACTTGTTGTGGATCATTACCAGAGTCAAACAAGCCATTATTTTGCCCATTTAATAAAATCTGACCTAACGATCATAGATGATTTTAAAGTGATTTATCATGCGTAACGGGATATATTACCCTAAGAAATGACTTATGAATTGCAGTCAACACTCAGTTAAAAATCCCTCGCCTCCCCCTTTTCCCGACGATTGTAAAACCTGATATATAAAAACTAAAAAGAGCTTACAATCCCTAAAAATTATAGACACTCTTTGGAATTATTTCTCTCTACATTTGTGCATTGTGCATTTCCTTTTTAGATGTACACTTTTTTCTTAAATCAAAACATTGACTTTTCGCTCTCCCTTCATCACGTAAACCAAAAAGGCAAATAGATCACAACAAAATGAAAATTTTAGAGTTTATATATGGAAAAAATTTAAAACAATAACAAATTTAAGTATAGAAAATTTATTCACACACCACAAATGAACACAAAATTTTTGTTGTCCAAGTTTGGGAAATTCCATAAGTTCAACCCTAACAGCATGGAATTTTATAAAAAAGGGATTTCTTCCACACATGCTTTAAAAATGGATATGCATGCTTGAAACATGTTAAAGATGCAATTCCCCTATGGATCCAAATCTTTCAAAGAACAAAGGCTCATTAAATTCTCAAGAGAACGTGCGGTGAGATATTTACCCGAGACAAACAAGCCCTTATTTTGCCCATTTACAAAAAGCTTACCTAACAGTCATAGATGATTGTAAAGTAATTTATCATACGTAACGGGCTATAATACCCTAAGAAATGACTTATGGATTGGGAGTCAACACTTTGTTAAAAATCCCTTGCCTCCCCCTTTGTACAATCCCTAAAAATTAGAGACACTCTTTGGAATTTTCTCTATCTAAATTTGTACATTGTGCATTTCCATTTTAGATGTACTCTGTTTTCTTAAATCAAAACTTTGAGTTTCCGCTCTCCCTTCTTCCTGTAAACCTAAAAGGCAAATAGATCACAACAAAATGAAAATTTAAGAGTGTATGTATTAAAAAAAATTAAAACAACAACAAATGTAAGTAAAGAAAATTTATTCACACACCACAAATGAACACAAAATTTGTTTTGTCCAAGTGTACGAAATTCCACTAGTTCAACCCTAACGGCTTGGAATTTTATAAGAAAGAGATTTCTCCAACACATGCCTTAAAATGGATATGCATGCTTGAAACATGTTAAAGATGAAAATCACCTATGGATCCAAAACTTTTAAAGAGAATAACAAACGCTCATTAAATTCTCAAGTGAATGTGCAGTGGGATATTTACCCGAGTCAAACAAGCCATTATTTTGCCCATTTACAAAAAGCTGACCTAACAATCGTAGATGATTGTAAAGGGATTTATCATGTAATGGGCTATATTACCCTCAGATTAAAATCCCTCGACTCCCCCTTTTTCCTAACGATTGCAAAACCTGATATATAAAAACTAAAAAGAGCTTACACTCCCTAAAAATTACCGACACTCTTTGGAATTATCTCTTTCTACATTTGTGCATTGTGCATTTCCATTTTAGATGTACGCTTTTTTCTTAAATAAAAACTTTGAGTTTTCACTCTCCCTTCATCCCGTAAACCGAAGAGGCAAATAGATTACAACAAAATGTAAATTTAAGAGTTTATGTATGGAAAAAATTTAAAAAAATAGCAAATGTAAGTAAAGAAAATTTATTCACACACAAATGAATACAAATATTTTTTTTGTCCAAGTTTGGGAAATTCCACTAGTTCAACCCTAACAACTTGGAATTTTATATGAAAGAGATTTCTTCAACACATTCCTTAAAAATGGATATGCATGCTTGAACCATGTTAAAGATGAAAATCACCTATGGATCCACACCTTTTAAAGAGAATAACAAACGCTCATTAAATTCTCAAGTGAACGTGTGGTGGGATATTTACCAGAGTTAACCAAGCCATTATTTTGCCCATTTTCAAAAAGCTGACCTAACAATCATAAATGATTGTAAAGTGATTTATCATGCGTCACGGGCTATATTACCCTAAGAAATGACTTGTGGATTTTGAATCAACACTCAATTAAAATTCCCCCGCCTCCCCCGTTTCCCGTCGATTGCAAAACCTAATATATAAAAACTAAAAAGTGCTTATAATCCCTAAAAATTACAGCCACTCTTCTGAATTATCTCTCTCTCCATTTGTGCATTGTGCATTTCCATTTTAGATGTACTCTTTTTTATTAAATCAAAATTTTCAGTTTTCGCTCTCCCCTCATCCCGCAAACCAAAAAGGCAAATAGATCACAACAAAATGAAAATTTTAGAGTTTATGTAAGGAAAAAATTTAAAACAATAACAAATGTATGTAAAGGAAGTTTATTCACGCACCACAAATGAACACAAAAGTTTTGTTGTCCAAGTTTTCTAAATTCCACTAGTTCAACCGTAAAAGCTTGGAATTTTCTAAAAATGAGATTTCTTCCATACATGCTTTAAAAAAGGATATGCATGCATGAAACATGTTAAAGATGCAAATCACCTAGGGATCCAAGCCTTTTAAAGAGAAGAACAAACGCTCATTAAATTCTCAAGTGAATGTGCAGTGGGATATTTACCCGAGTCAAACAAGCCATTATTTTGCCCATTTACAAAAAGCTGACCTAACTATCGTAGATGATTGTAAAGGGATTTATCATGTAATGGGCTATATTACCCTCAGATAAAAATCCCTCGACTCCCCCTTTTTCCTAACGATTGCAAAACCTGATATATAAAAACTAAAAAGAGCTTACACTCCCTAAAAATTACCGACACTCTTTGGAATTATCTCTTTCTACATTTGTGCATTGTGCATTTCCATTTTAGATGTACGCTTTTTTCTTAAATAAAAACTTTGAGTTTTCACTCTCCCTTCATCCCGTAAACCGAAGAGGCAAATAGATTACAACAAAATGTAAATTTAAGAGTTTATGTATGGAAAAAATTTAAAAAAATAGCAAATGTAAGTAAAGAAAATTTATTCACACACAAATGAATACAAATATTTTTTTTGTCCAAGTTTGGGAAATTCCACTAGTTCAACCCTAACAACTTGGAATTTTATATGAAAGAGATTTCTTCAACACATTCCTTAAAAATGGATATGCATGCTTGAACCATGTTAAAGATGAAAATCACCTATGGATCCACACCTTTTAAAGAGAATAACAAACGCTCATTAAATTCTCAAGTGAACGTGTGGTGGGATATTTACCAGAGTTAACCAAGCCATTATTTTGCCCATTTTCAAAAAGCTGACCTAACAATCATAAATGATTGTAAAGTGATTTATCATGCGTCACGGGCTATATTACCCTAAGAAATGACTTGTGGATTTTGAATCAACACTCAATTAAAATTCCCCCGCCTCCCCCGTTTCCCGTCGATTGCAAAACCTAATATATAAAAACTAAAAAGTGCTTATAATCCCTAAAAATTACAGCCACTCTTCTGAATTATCTCTCTCTCCATTTGTGCATTGTGCATTTCCATTTTAGATGTACTCTTTTTTATTAAATCAAAATTTTCAGTTTTCGCTCTCCCCTCATCCCGCAAACCAAAAAGGCAAATAGATCACAACAAAATGAAAATTTTAGAGTTTATGTAAGGAAAAAATTTAAAACAATAACAAATGTATGTAAAGGAAGTTTATTCACGCACCACAAATGAACACAAAAGTTTTGTTGTCCAAGTTTTCTAAATTCCACTAGTTCAACCGTAAAAGCTTGGAATTTTCTAAAAATGAGATTTCTTCCATACATGCTTTAAAAAAGGATATGCATGCATGAAACATGTTAAAGATGCAAATCACCTAGGGATCCAAGCCTTTTAAAGAGAAGAACAAACGCTCATTAAATTCTCAAGTGAATGTGCAGTGGGATATTTACCCGAGTCAAACAAGCCATTATTTTGCCCATTTACAAAAAGCTGACCTAACTATCGTAGATGATTGTAAAGGGATTTATCATGTAATGGGCTATATTACCCTCAGATAAAAATCCCTCGACTCCCCCTTTTTCCTAACGATTGCAAAACCTGATATATAAAAACTAAAAAGAGCTTACACTCCCTAAAAATTACCGACACTCTTTGGAATTATCTCTTTCTACATTTGTGCATTGTGCATTTCCATTTTAGATGTACGCTTTTTTCTTAAATAAAAACTTTGAGTTTTCACTCTCCCTTCATCCCGTAAACCGAAGAGGCAAATAGATTACAACAAAATGTAAATTTAAGAGTTTATGTATGGAAAAAATTTAAAAAAATAGCAAATGTAAGTAAAGAAAATTTATTCACACACAAATGAATACAAATATTTTTTTTGTCCAAGTTTGGGAAATTCCACTAGTTCAACCCTAACAACTTGGAATTTTATATGAAAGAGATTTCTTCAACACATTCCTTAAAAATGGATATGCATGCTTGAACCATGTTAAAGATGAAAATCACCTATGGATCCACACCTTTTAAAGAGAATAACAAACGCTCATTAAATTCTCAAGTGAACGTGTGGTGGGATATTTACCAGAGTTAACCAAGCCATTATTTTGCCCATTTTCAAAAAGCTGACCTAACAATCATAAATGATTGTAAAGTGATTTATCATGCGTCACGGGCTATATTACCCTAAGAAATGACTTGTGGATTTTGAATCAACACTCAATTAAAATTCCCCCGCCTCCCCCGTTTCCCGTCGATTGCAAAACCTAATATATAAAAACTAAAAAGTGCTTATAATCCCTAAAAATTACAGCCACTCTTCTGAATTATCTCTCTCTCCATTTGTGCATTGTGCATTTCCATTTTAGATGTACTCTTTTTTATTAAATCAAAATTTTCAGTTTTCGCTCTCCCCTCATCCCGCAAACCAAAAAGGCAAATAGATCACAACAAAATGAAAATTTTAGAGTTTATGTAAGGAAAAAATTTAAAACAATAACAAATGTATGTAAAGGAAGTTTATTCACGCACCACAAATGAACACAAAAGTTTTGTTGTCCAAGTTTTCTAAATTCCACTAGTTCAACCGTAAAAGCTTGGAATTTTCTAAAAATGAGATTTCTTCCATACATGCTTTAAAAAAGGATATGCATGCATGAAACATGTTAAAGATGCAAATCACCTAGGGATCCAAGCCTTTTAAAGAGAAGAACAAACGCTCATTAAATTCTCAAGTGAACGTGCGGTGGGATATTTACTCGAGTCAAAAATTACATTATTTTTCCCATTTACAAAATGCTAACCTAACGATCATAGATGATTATAAAGTGATTTATCATGCAGAACAAGCTATATCACCCAAAGAAATGACTTATGGATTGGAGTCAACACTCTGTTAAAAATCCCACGCCTTCCCCTTTTCTCGATGATTGCAAAACCTGATATATAAAAACTAAAAAGAGCTTACAATTCCTAAAAATTACAGAAACACTTTGAAATTATCTCTCTCTATATTTCTGCATTGTGCATTTCCATCTTAGATATATTTTTTTTCTTAAATCAAAACATTGACTTTTCGCTCTCTCTTCATCGCATAAACCAAAAAGGCAAAAACATCACAACAAAATGAAAATTTTATAGTTTATGTATGGAAAAAATTGAAAACAATAACAAATGTAAGTAAAGAAAATTTATTCACACACCACAAATGAACACAAAAATTTTGTTGTCCACGTTTTGGAAATTCCACTAGTTCAATCCTAACAGCTTGGAATTTTATAAGAAAGAGATGTCTTCCACATATACTTTAAAAATGGATATGCATGCTTGAAACATGTTAATGATGAAAATCATCTATGGATCCAAACCTTTTATAGAGAATAACAAACGTTCATTAAATTCTCAAGTGAACATGCAGTGGGATATTTACCCGAGTCAAACAAGCCATTATTTTGCCCATTTACAAAAAGCTAGCCTAACGATCATAGATGATTGTAAAGTGATTTATTATGCATAACGGGCTATATTACCCTAAGAAATGACTTATGGATTGGAGTCAACACTCAGTTAAAAATCCCCCGCATACCCCTTTTCCCGACGATTGTAAAACCTTGTATATAAAAACAAAAAAGAGCTTACAATCACCTAAAATTATAGACATTGTTTGGAATTATCTCTCTCTACATTTGTGCATTGTGCATTTCCATTTTAGATGTACACTTTTTTCTTAAATAAAAACATTGACTTTTTGCTCTCCCTTCATCACGTAAACCAAAAAGCCAAATAGATCACAACAAAATGAAAATTTTAGAGTTTTTCGTATAGAAAACATTTAAAACAATAACAAATTTAAGTATAGAAAATTTATTCACTCACCACAAATGAACACAAAAGTTTTGTTGTCCTAGTTTGGGAAATTCCACAAATTGAACCCTAACAGCTTGGAATTTTATAAAAAAAGAGAGTTTTTCCACACATGCTTTAAAAATGGATATGCATTCTTGAAACATGTTAAAGATGCAAATCACCTATGCATCAAAACCTTTCAAAAATAATTACAAATGCTCATTAAATTCTCAAGTGAACGTGCGGTGAGATATTTACCTGAGTCAAACAAGCCATTATTTTGCCCATTTACAAAAAGTTGACCTAACAATCATAGATGGTCTATATTACCCTATGAAATGACTTATGGATTGGGAGTCAACACTCAGTTAAAAATCCCCCGCCTCCCCCTTTACCCACAATTGCAAAACGTGATATATAAAAACTAAAAAGAGATTACAATCCCTAAAAATTAGAGACACTCTTTGGAATTTTCTCTCTCTACATTTGTGCATTGTGCATTTCCATTTTAGATGTACACTTTTTTCTTAAATCAAAACTTTGAGTTTTCGCTTTCCCTTCATCTTGTAAACCAAAAAGGCAAATAGATGACAACAAAATGAAATTTTAAGAGCTGATGTATGGAAAAAATTTAAAACAATAACAAATCTAAGTAAAGAAAATTCATTCACATACCACAAATGAAAACAAAAGTTTTGTTGTCCAAGTTTGGGAAATTCCACTAGTTCAGTCCTAACAGCTTGGAATTTAATAAGAAAGAGATTTCTTCAACACATGCTTAAAAAACGGATATGCATGCCTGAAACATGTTAAAGATGCAAATCTCCTGTGGATCTAAACCTTTTAAAGAGAATAACAAATGCTCATTAAATTCTCAAGTGAAAGTGTGGTGGAATATTTACCCAAGTCGAACAAGCCATTATTTTGCCCATTTAAACAAGCTGACTTATCGATCGTAGATGATTGTAAAGTGATTTATCATGCATAACGGGCTATATTACCCTAACAAATGACTTATGGATTTGGAGTCAACACTAAGTTAAAAATCCCCCGCCTCGTCCCCTTTCCCGACGATTTGAAAACCTGATATATAAAAACAAAAAAGAGCTTACAATCGCTAAAAATTACAGACACCCTTTGGAATTATCTCTCTCTACATTCATGCGTTGTGCATTTCCATTTTAGTTGTACTCTTTTTTCTTAAATCAAAACTTTGAATTTTCGCTCTCCCTACATCTCGTTAAACCAAAAAGGCAAATAAATCACAACAAAATGAAAATTTTAGAGTTTATGTATGTAAAAAATTTAAAACAAAAACAAATTTAAGTAAAGAAAATTTATTCACACACCACAAATGAACACAAAAGTTTTGATGTCCAAGTTTTGGAAATTCCACAAGTTCAACCCTTACAGCTTGGAATTTTATAATAAAGAGATTTCTTCCACACATGCTTTAAAAATGGATATGCATGCTTGAAAAATGTTAAAGATGCAAATCACCAATGGATCCAAACCTTTTAAAGAGAATTACAATCGCTCATTAAATTTTCAATTGAAGGTGTGGTGAGATATTTACTTGAGTCAAATAAGCCATTATTTTGCCCATTTACAAATAGTTGACCTAATAATCATAGATGATTGTAAAGTGATTTATCATGCGTATCGGACTATATTACCCTAAGAAAAGACTTATGTATTGGGAGTTAACACTTATTTAAAAATCCCCTGCCTGCCCCTTTTCCCGACGATTGCAAAACCTAATATATAAAAACTAAAAAGGGCTTAAAATCCCTAAAAATTACAGACACCCTTTGGAATTATATCTCTCTATATTTGTGCATTGTGCATTTCCATTTTAAATGTACTCCTTTTTTTTAAATCAAAACATTGAGTTTTCGCTCTCCCTTCATCCCGTAAACCAAAAAGTCTAATAGACCACAACAAAATGAAAATTTTAGAGTTTATGTATGGAATAAATTTAAAACAATAACAAATGTAAGAAAAGAAAATTTATTCACACACCACAACGGAACACAAAATTTTTGTTGTCCAAGTTTAGGAAATTCTAGTTGTTCAACCCTAACTGCTTGGAATTTTATAAGAAAGAGACTTCTTCCACACATGCTTTAAAAATGGATATGCATGCTTGAAACATGTTAAAGATGAAAATCACCTATCGATCCAAACCTTTTAAAGAGAATAAAAAACGCTCTTTAAATTCTCAAGTTAACGTGCGGTGGGATACTTACCCGACTCAAACAAGCCATTATTTTACCCATTTACAAAAAGCTGACCTAACAATCATAGATGATTGTAAAGTGATTTGTCATGTGTAACAGGCTATATTCCCCTAAGAACTAACTTATGGATTTTGAGTCAACAATCAGTTAAAAATCCCCTGCCTCGCCCTTTTCCCGACGATTGCTAAACCTGATATATAAAAATTAAAAGGAGCTTACAATCCCTAAAAGTTACAGACACTCTTTGGAATTATCTCTCTGTACGTTTTTGCATTGTGCATTTCCATTTTAGATGTACTCTTTTTCCTTAAATCAAAACTTTGAGTTTTCTCTCTCCCTTCATCCCATAAACCAAAATGCCAAATAGATCACAACAAAATAAAAATTTTAGAGTTTATGTATGGAAAAAATTTTAAACAATAACAAATATAAGTAAAGAAAACTTATTCCCACACCAAAAATGAACACAAAAGTTTTGTTAGCCAAGTTTGGGAATTTCCACAAGTTCAACCCTAACAGCTTGGAATTTTGTAAGAAAGAGATTTCGTCCACATGCTTTAAAAATGGATATGCATGCATGAAACATGTTAAACATGCAAATCACCTACGGATCCAAACCTTTTAAAGAGAATAACAAACGCTCATTAAATTGACAAGTGAACGTGCGGTGGGATATTTATCCGAGTAAAACAAGCTATTATTTGGCCAATTTACAAAAAGCTGACCTAACGATCATAGATGATTGTCAAGTGATTTATCTTGCATAACGGGTTATATTACACTAGGAAATCACTTATGGATTGGGAGTCTACACTCAGTTAAAAATCCCCCGCCTCCCCCTTTTCTCGACAATAGCAAAACCGGATATATAAATACAAAATAGAGGTTTCAATCCCTAAAAATTACAAACACTCTTTGAAATTATCTCTGTACATTTGTGCATTGTGCATTTCCATTTTAGATGTACTCTTTTTGCTTGAATGAAAACTTTGAGTTTTCGCTCTCCCTTCGTCCCATAAACCAAAAAGACAAAAAGATCACAACAAAATGAAAATTATAGAGTTTATGTATGGTAAAAATTTAAAACAATAACAAATGTAGGTAAAGAAAATTTATTCACACACCACAAGTGAACACAAAAGTTTTCTTGTCCAAGTTTGAGAAATTCGACAAGTACAACCCTAACATCTTGGAATTTTATAAGAAAAAGATTTCTTCCACACATGCTTTAAATATGGATATGCATGCTTGAAACATGTTAAAGACGCAAATCACCTTTGGATCCAAACCTTTTAAAGATAATAACAAACGCTCTTTAAATTCTCTAGTGAACGAGCGGTGGGATATTTACCCGAGTTAAACAAGCCATTAATTTGCCCATTTACAAACCGCTGACCTAACAATCATAGATGATTGTAATGTGATTTATCATGCGTAACGGGCTATATTAGCCTAAGAAATGACTTATGGATTGGGAGTCCACACTCATTTAAAAATCTCTCGCCTCCCCCTTTTCATGACGATTGCGAAACCTAATATATAAAAACTAAAAAGGGCTTACAATCCCTCAAAATTACAGACACAATTTGGAATGATCTCTCTCTACATTTGTGCATTGTGCATTTCCATTTTAGATGTACTCTTTTTTCTTCAATCAAAACTTTGAGTTTTCGTTCTTTCTTCATCCCGTCAACCAAAAAGGCAAATTGATCACAACAAAATGAAAATTTAATAGTTTATGTATGGAAACAAATTAAAATAATAAAAAATGTAAGTAAAGAAAATTTACTCACACACCACAAATGAACACAAAAGTTTTGTTGTCCAAGTTTGGAAATTCGACGAGTTCAACCCTAATAGTCTCAAATTTTATAAGGAAGAGATTTCTTTCACACATGCTTTAAAAATGGATATGCATGCTTGAAACATGTTAAAGATGCAAATCACCTATGGATCCAAGCCTTTTAAAGAGAATAACAAACGCTCATTAAATTCTCAATTAAACGAGCAGTTGGATATTTTACCTGAGTCAAACAAGCCATTATTTTGCCATTTTAAAAATAGTTGACCTAACAATCATAGATGATTGTAAAGTGATTTATCATGTGTAACGGGCTATATTACCCTTAGAAATGACTTATGGATTGGGGGTCAACACTCAGTTAAAAATCCCCCGCATTACCCTTTTCCCAACGATTGCAAAACTGATAAATAAAAACTAAAAAGGGCTTACAATCCCTAAAAATTACAGACACTCTTTGGAATTATCGCTCCCAAGATATTCTCATTGTGAATTTCCATTTTACTTTTACTTTTTTTTGCTTTGTCTTCATCACATAATCCAAAAAGGCAAATAGATCACAAAAAAATTAAAAATTTAGAGTTTATGTATGGAAAAAATTTATAAAAATAAGAAATATAAGTAAAGAAATTTTACTCACCACAAATGAAAACAAAAGTTTTGTTGTCCATGTTTCGGAAATTCAACGAGTTCAACCCTAACAGCTAGGAATTTTATAGGAAAGAGATTTCTTCCACACATGCCTTAAAAATGGATATGTATGCTTGAAACTTGTTAAAGATGCAAATCACCTATGGTTCCAAACCTTTTAAAGAGTATGACAAACATTCATTAAATTCTCAAGTGAACGTGCGGTGGGATATTTACCCGAGTCAAACAACCCATTATTTTGCCCATTTACAAAAATGCTGAGCTAACAATCAAAGATTATGGTAAAGTGATTTATCATGCGTAACGGGTTATATTACCCTAAGAAATGACTTTTGGATTGGGAGTCAAGAATCAGTTAAAAATCTCCCGCCTCCCCATCGCAAAACCTGGTATTTAAAAACTAGAAAGAGCTTACAATCCCAAAAAATTACAGCCACTCTTTGGAATTATCTCTCTCTACATTTGTGCATTGTGCATTTCAAATTTAGATGTACACTTTTTTCTTAAACAAAATCTTCGAGTTTTCATTCTCCCTTCATCTCGTAAACCAAAAAGATAATGTGATCACAACAAAATGAAAATTTTCGAGTTTATGTGTGGAAAAAATTTAAAACAATAACAAATGTAAGTAAAGAAAATTTATTCACACACCACAAATGAACACAAAAGTTTTGTTGTCCATGTTTGGGAACTTCCACTACCTCAACCCAAACAACTTGGAGTTTTATAAGAAAGAGATTTCTTCCAGACATGCTTTAAAAATGGTTATGCATGTTTGAAACTTGTTAAAGATGCAAATGCCCTATGGATCCAAGCCTTTTTAAGAGAATAACAAACACTCATTAAATTCTCAAGTGAAGATGCGGTGGGATATTTACCCGAGTAAAACAAGCCATTATTTTGCCCATTTACAAAAAGCTGACCTAACAATCATAGATGATTGTAATGTGATTTTTCATGCATAATGGGCTATATTACCCTAAGAAATGACTTATGGATTGGGAGTCAACACTCAGTCCCTAAAAGTTACAGACACTCTTTGTAATTCTCTTTCTCTACTTTTGTGTATTGTAAATTTCCATTCTAGATGTACACTTTTTTCTTAAATCAAAACTTTGAGTTTTCTCTCTCCCTTCATCCTGTAAACCAAAAAGGCAAATAGATCACAACAAAATGAAAATTTTATAGTTTATGTACGGAAAAAAATTGACACAATAATAAATTTAAGTAAAGAAAATTTCCTCACACACCACAAATGAACACAAAAGTTTTTTTGTCCAAGTTTTGGAAATTCCACTAGTTCAACACTAACAGCTTGGAATTTTATAATAAAGAGATTTCTTCCACACATGCTTTAAAAATGGATATGCATGCTTGAAACATGTTGAAAATGCAAATCACCTGTGGATACAATTCTTTTAAAGAGAATAACAAATGCTCATTAAATTCTCAAGTGAACGTATTGTGGGATATTTACCCGAGTCAAACAAGCCTTGAGTTTTCATTCTCCCTTCATCCCGTAAACCAAAAAGGCAAATAGATCACAACAGAATGAAAACTTGGATACAAACCACCTATGGATACAAATCACCTATGGATACAAACCGTTTAAAGAGAATAACAAACGCTCATTAAATTCTTAAGTGAACGTGTGGTGGGATATTTACCCGAGTCAAATAAGCCATTAGTTTTGCCCATTTACAAAAAGAGCAACCTAACAATCATAGATGGTTGTAATGTAAAGTGATTTATTATACGTAACGGGTCATATTACCCTAAGAAATGACTTATGGATTGGGAGTCAACACTCAGTTCAAAATCCCCTGCCTCCACCTTTTCCCGATGATTGCAAAACCTGATATATAAAAACTAAAAAGAGTTTACAATCCCTAAAAATTACAAAAACTCTTTGAAATTATCTCTGTCTACATTTATGCATTGGGCATTGCCATTTTAGTTGTAATCTTCTTTCTTAAATCAAAACTTTGAGTTTTCGCTCTCCCTTCATCCCGTAAACCAAAAAGACAAATAGATAACAACAAAATGAAAATTTCAGGGTTTATGTATGGAAAAAATTTATAACAATAACAAATGTAAGTAAAGAAAATTTATTCACACACCACAAATGAACAAAAAAGTTTTCTTGTCCAAGTTTACGAAATTCCACTAGTTCAACCCTACAGCTTGGAATTTTATAAGAAAGAGATTTCTTCCACACATGCTTTAAAAAATGGACATGCATGCTTGAAACATTATAAAGATGCAAATCACCTATGGATCCAAGCCTTTTAAAGAGAATAGAAAACACTCATTAAATTCTCTAGTGAATGTGTGGTGGGAATATTTACCCAAGTCAAACAAGCCATTATTTTGCCCTTTTAAAAAAAGCTGACCTAACGATCATAGATGATTTTAAAGTAATTTATCAGGCATAAGGGGCTATATTACCCTAAGAAATGACTTATGGATTGGGAGTCTACACTAAGTTAAAAATCCACCGCCTCCCCCTTTTCATGACGATTGGAAAACCTGATATATAAAAACTAAAAAGAGCTTACAATCCCTAAAAATTACATACACTCTTTGGAGTTATCTCTCTCTACATTTGTGCATTGTGCATTTCCATTTTAGACGTACTCTTTTTTCTTAAATAAAAATTTTGAGATTTCACTCTCCCTTCATCCCATTAACCAATAAGCCAAATAGATCACGACAAAATGAAAATTTTAGAGTTTATCTATGGAAAAAATTTTAAACAATAACAAATGTAAGTGAATAATATTTATTCACACACCAAAAATGAACACAAAAGTTTTGTTATCCAAGTTAGGGAAATTCGACTAGTTCAACACTAATAGCTTGGAATTTTTAAGAAAGAGATTTCTTCAACACATGCTTTAAAAATAGATATGCATGCTTGAAACATGTTAAAGATGCAAATCACCTATGGATCCAAACCTTTTAAAGAGAATAAAAAACGCTCAAAAAATTCTCAAGTGAACGTGAGGTGGGATATTTACTCGAGTCAAACAAGCCATTATTTTGCCCATTTACAAAATGCTGACCTAACAATTATAGATGATTGTAAAGTGATTTATCATGCATAATGGGCTATATTACACTAAGAAATGACTTATGGATTGGGAGTCAACACTCAGTTAAAAATCCGCCGCCTCTCCCTTTTCTCGACGATTCCAAAACCTGATAAATAGAAAAACTAAAAAGAGCTTACAATCCCTAAAAATTACAGACACTCTTTGGAATTATCTCTCTCTACATTTTTTCATCGTGCATTTCCATTTTAGATGTACTCTTTTTTCATAAATCAAAACTTTGAGTATTCACTCTCCATTCATCCAGTATACCAAAAATGCAAATAGATCACAACAAAATGAAAATTTTAGAGTTTATGTATGGAAAAAATTTAAAACAATCACAAATGTATGTAAAGAAAATTCATTCACACACCACAAATGAACACAAAAGTTTTGTTGTCCAAGTCTGGGAAATTTCACTAGTTCAACCCTAACTGCTTGGAATTTTATAAGGAAGATTTTTCTTCCACAAATGCTCCAAAAATGGATAAGCATACTTGAAACATATTAAAGATGCAAATCACCAATGGATCCAAACCTGTTGAAGAGAATATCAAATGCTCATTAAATTCTCAAGTGAACGTGCGGTGGGATATTTACCCGAGTCAAACAAGCCATTATTTTGCCCATGTACAAAAAGCTAACCTAATGATCATAAATGATTGTAAAGTGATTTATCATCTGTAACGGGCTATATTACCCTAAGAAATGACTTACAGATTGAGAGTCAACGCTCAATTAAAAATCCCCCGCCTCGCCCTTTTCCCAACGATTGAAAAACCTTATATATAAAAATTAAAAAGAGCTTACAATCCTTAAAAATTACAGACACTCTTTGGAATTATCTCTCTCTAAATTTGTGCATTGTGCATTTCCACTTTAAATGTTCTCGTTTTTCTTAAATCAAAACTTTGAGTTTTCGCTCTCCCTTGATCCCGTAAACCAAAAAGGCAAATAGATCACAACAAAATGAAAATTTTAGAGTTGATGTAAATGGAAATTTTTTTAAAAAAATAAAAAATATGAGTAAATAAAATTCATTCACACACCACAAATGAACACGAAAGTTTTGTTGTCCAAGTTTGGGAAATTCCACTAGTTCAACCCTAAAAGCTTGAAATTTTATAAGAAAGAGGTTTTTTCCACACGTGCTTTAAAAATGGATATGCAAGCTTGAAACATGTTAAAAATGCAAACCACCAATGGATCCAAACCTTTTAAAGAGAATAAAAAACGCTCATAAAATTCTCAAGTGAACGTGCGGTGGGATATTTAGCCGAGTCAACCAAGCCATTATTTTGCCCATTTACAAAAAGTTGACCTAATGATCATAGATGATTCTAATGTGATTTACCAAGCATAACGGGATATATTACCCCAAGAAATGACTTATGGATTGGTAGTCAACACTCATTTAAAAATCCCCGCCTCCCCCTTTTCCCGACAATTGCCAAACCTGATATATACAAACTAAAAAGAGCTTACAATCCCTAAAAATTATAGACACTCTTTGGAATTATCTCTCTCTACATTTTTGCATTGTGCATTTCTATTTTAGATAAACTCTTTTTTCTTAAATCAAATTTTGAGTATTCGTTCTTCCTTCATCCCGTAAACCAAAAAGGCAAATAGATCACAACAAAATGAAAATTTTAGAGTTTATGTATGGAAAAAGTTTAATACAATCTCAAAGGTAAGTAAATAAAATTCATTCACACACCCCACAAATGAATAGAAAAGTTTTGTTGTCCAAGTTTGGGTAATTCCACTAGTTTACCCATAACAGCTTGGAATTTTATAAGAAAGATATTTCTTCCACACATGCTTCAAAAATGGATATGCATGCTTGAAACATGTTAAAGATGCAAATCACCTATGGATCCAAACCTTTTACAGAGAATAACAAACGCTCATTAAATTCTCATGTGAACGGGGTGGGATATTTACCCGAGTCAAACAAGGCATTATTTTGCCCATTTATAAAAAGCTGACCTTACATCATAGATGATTGTAAAGTTATTTACCATGCGTAACACGCAATATTACCCTAAGAAATGACTTATGGATTGAGAGTCAACACTCAGTTAAAAATCCCTCACCTCCCCCTTTTCCCAAAGATTCAAAAACCTAAAATATAAAAACTAAAAATAGCATACAATCCTCAAAAATTACAGACACTCTATGGAATTATCTCTCTCTATATTTTTACATTATACATTTCCATTTTAGATGTGCTCTTTTTTCTGGAATCAAAACATTGACTTTTCGCTCTCCCTTTATCCCGTAAACCAAAAAGCCAAATAGATCACAAAAATATTAAAATTTTAGAGTTTATGTATGGAAAAAATTTAAAAAAATAACAAATTTAAGTAAAGAAAATTTATTCACACACCACAAATGAACACAAAAGTTTTGTAATCCAAGTTTGGGAAATTCCACAAGTTCAACCGTAAGAGCTTTGAATTTTCTATGAAAGAGATTTCTTCCACACATGCTTTAAAAATTCATATGCATGCTTGAAACATGGTAAAGATGCAAATCACCTATGGATGCAAACCTTTTAAAGAGAGAATAAAAAACGCTCATTAAATTCTCAAGTGAACGTGCGGTGGAATATTTACCCGAGTCAAACATGCCATTATTTTGCTCATTTACAAAAAGCTGACCTGACCATCATAGATGATTGTAAAGTGATTTATCATGCGTAACGGGCTATATTACCCTAAGAAATGACTTATGGATTGGGAGTCAACACTCAGTTAAAAATCCCCCGCCTCCCCATTTTCCTGACGATTGCAATACCTGATATATAAAAACTAAAAAGAGCTTACAATCCCTAAAAATTACAGACACACTTTGACTTATGTCTCTCTACATTTATGCATTGAGCATTTCCATTTTAGATGTAGTTTTTTTTCTTAAATCAAAACTTTGAATTTTCGCTCTCCCTTCATCCCATAAACCAAAAAGCCATATAGATCACAACAAAATGAAAATTTTAGTATTTATGTTTGGAAAAAATTTAAAACAATAACAAATGTAAGTAAAGAAAATTTATTCCCACACCACAAATGAACACAAAAGTTTTGTTCTCCAAGTTTGGGAACTTCCACTAGTTCATCCTTAACAGCTTGAATTTTTATAAGAAAGAGATTTATTCCACACATGCTTTAAAAATGGATATGCATGATTGAAACATGTTAAAGATGCAAATCACCTATGGATCCAAACCATTTAAAGAGAACAACAAACGCTCATTAAATTCTAAAGTGAACGTGTGGTGGGATAAATACTCGAGTCAAACAAGCCATTATTTTGCCCATTTACAAAAAGCTGACCTAACAATCATAGATGATTGTAAAGTGAATTATCATGCGTAACGGGCTATATTACCCTAAGAAAGGACGTATGGATTGGGAGTCAACACTCAGTTAAAAATCCCCCGCCTCCCCCTTTACTCGATGATTGCAAAACCTGATAAATAAAAATTAAAATGGGCTTACAATCCCTAAAAATTACAGACACTTTTCGGAATTAACTCTCTCAACATTTGTGCATTGTGCATTTCCATTTTAGATGTACTTTTTTTTTCTTAAATCAAAACTCTGAGTTTTTCGATCTCCCTTCATCACGAAAACCAAAAATGCATATAGATCACAACAAAATGAAAATTTTAGAGTTTATGTATGGAAAAATTTTTAAAAAATAACAAATGTAAGTAAAGAAAATTTATTCATACACCACAAATGAACACAAAAGTTTTGTTGTCCATGTTTGGGAAATTCCCCTAGTTCAACCCTCACAGCTTGGAATTTTAAAAGAAAGAGATTTCTTCCACACATGCTTTAAAAATGGATATGCATGCTTGAAACATGTAAAAAATTCAAATCACCTATGGATCCAAACCTTTTAAAGAGAATAACAAACGCTCTTTAAATTCTCAAGTGAACTTGAGGTGGGATATTTAACCGAGTCAATCAAGCCATAATTCTGCCCACTTACAAAAAGCTGATCTAATAATCATAGATGATTGTAAAGTGATTTAGCATGTGAAACGGGCTATATTACCCTAACAAATGAGTTATGGATTTGGATTCAACACTCAACTAAAAATCCCCCACCTTCCCTTTTCCTGATGATTGCAAAACCTGAAATATAAAAACTAAAAAGAGCGTACAATCCCTAAAAACTATAGACACTCTTTGGAATTATCTCTCTCTGCATTTGTGTATTTTGCATTTCCATTTTAGATGTAATCTTTTTTCTTAAATCAAAACTTTGAGTTTTTGCTCTCCCTTCATCCTGTAGACAAAAAAGGCAAAAAGATAAAAAACAAATTAAAATTTAGAGTTTATGTATGGAAAAAAAATTAAAAAAATAAAAAATGTAAGTAAAGAAAATTTATTCACACACCACAAATGAACAGAAAAGTTTTGTAGTCCAAGTTTGGAAATTCCACATGTTCAACCCTAACTGCTTGGAATTTTATAAGAAAGAGATTTCTTCTAGACATGCTTTAAAAATGGATATGCAAGCTTGAAACATGTTAAATATGCAAATCACCTATGCATCCAAACCATTTAAAGAGAATAACAAACGCTCATTAAATTCTCAAGCGAACGGGCAGTGGGATATTTACTAGAGTCAAACAAGCCATAATTTTGCACATTTATAAAACGTTGACCTAACTATCATAGATGATTGTAAAGTGATTTATCATGTGTAACGGGCTATATTACCCTAAGAAATGACTTATGGATTGGGAGTCAACACTCAGTTAAAAATCCCCCACCTCCCCTTTTCCCGAATATTGCAAAACCCGAAATATAAAAACTAAAAAGAGCGTACAATTCTTAAAAATTATAGACACTCTTTGGAATTATCTCTCTCTACATTTGTGCATTGTGCTATTCCATTTTAGATGTAGTTTTTTTTCTTAAATCAAAACTATGAGTTTTCGCTCTCCCTTCATCCCGTAAACAAAAAAGGTAAAAAGATCACAAAAAAATTAAAATTTTAGAGTTTATGTATGAAAATAATTTAAAACAATAACAAATTTAAATAAATAAATTTATTCACACACCACAAATGAACACAAAAGTTTTGTAGCCAAAGTTTTGGAAATTCCACAAGTTCAACCCTAACACCTTGGAATTTTATAAGAAAGAGATTTCTTCCAGACATGCTTTAAAAATGGATATGCAAGCTTGAAATGTTAAATATGCAAATCACCTATGGATCCAAACCTTTTAAAGAGAGTAAAAAACTCTCATTAAATTCTCAAGTGAACGTGCAGTGGGATATTTACCAGAGTCAAACAAGCCATTATTTTGCCAACTAACAAAAAGTTGACCTAACGATCATAGATGATTGTAAAGTGATTTATCATGCGTAAAGGGCTATATTACCCTAAGAAATGACTTATGGATTGGGAGTCAACACTCAGTAAAAAATCCCCCGCCTCCCCTTTTCCCGAAGATTGCAAAACCTGAAATATAAAAAGTAAAAAGAGCATACAATCCTTGAAAATTACAGACACTCTTTGGAATTATCTCTCTCTACATTTGTGCATTGTGCTACTCCATTTTAGATGTACTCTTTTTTCTTAAATTAAAACTTTGAGTATTCGCTCTCCCTTCATCCCGTAAACCAAAAGGGCAAATAGATCACAAAAGAATTAAAATTTTAGAGTTTATTTATGTAAAAAATTTAAAACAATAACAAATTTAAGTAAAAAAAATTTGTTCACGCACCACAAATGAACCCAAAATTTTTCTATTCCAAGTTTGGGAAAATCCACAAGTTCATCCCTAACAGCTTGGAATTTTATAAGAAAGAGATTGCTTCCACACATGCTTTAAAAATGGATATCCATGCTTGAAACATGTTAAATATGTAAATAACCTATGGATCCAAACCTTTTAAAGAGAATAACAAACGCTCATTAAATTCTCAAGTGAACGTGTGGTGGGATATTTACCCGAGTCAAACAAGCCATTATTTTGCCCATTTCCAAAAAGCTGACCTAACGATTTTAGATGATTGTAAAGTGATTTATCATGCAGCACGGGCTATATTACCCTAAGAAATGACTTATGGATTGGGAGTCAACACTCAGTTAAAAATCCTCCGCCTCCCCATTTTCCTGACAATTGGAAAACCTGATATATAAAAACTAAAAAGAATTTGCAATCCTTAAAAACTATAGACACTCTTTGGAATTATTTCTCTCTACATTTTTTCATTTTGCATTTCTATTTTTGATGTATACTTTTTTTCTTAAATCAAAACATTGAGTTTTCGCTCTACCTTCATCACGTAAACCAAAAAGGCAAATAGATCACAACAAAATGAAATTTTTAGAGTTTATGTGTGGAAAAAAATTTAAACAATAACAAATGCAAGTAACTAAAATTCATTCACAAACCAAAAATGAACACTAAAGTTTTGTTGTTTGAGTTTGGGAAATTCTACTAGTTCAACCCTAATAGCTTGAAATTTTATAAGAAAAAGATTTCTTCCACAGATGCTTTAAAAATGGATATGCATGCTTGAAAGATGTTAAATATGCAAATCACCTAAGGATCCAAACCTTTTAAAGAGAATAACAAACGCTCATTAAATTCTCAAGTGAACATGTGGTGCGATATATAACCGAGTCAAACAAGCCATTACTTTGCCCATTTACAAAAGCTGACCTAACGATTATAGATGATTGTAAAGTGATTTATCATGCTTAACGGGCTATATTACCCTAAGAAATGACTTATGGATTGAGAGTCAACACTCAGTTAAAAATCCCCTACCTCCCCCTTTTCCCGACGATAGCAAAAACAAATACATAAAAACTAAAAAGAGCTTACAATCCATAAAACTTACAGACACTCTTTGGAATTATTTCTCTCTACATTTTTTAATTGTGCATTTCTATTTTAGATGTACTCTTTTTTCTTAAATCAAAACATTGAGTTTTCACTCTCCCTTCATCCCGTAAACCAAAAAGGCAAACAGATCACAAAAAAATTAAAATTTAAGAGTTTATGTATGGAAAATTTTAAAAATAATAACAAATATAAGTAAAGAAAATTTATTCACACACGACAAATGAACACAAAAGTTTTTTAATTCAAGTTTGGGAAATTCCACAAGTTCAACCCTAACTTCTTGGAAATTTATAAGAAAGAGATTTCTTCCACACATGCTTTAAAAATGGATATGCATGCTTGAAACTTGTTAACTATGCAAATCACCTATGGATCCAAACCTTTTAAAGAGAATAACAAACGCTCATTAAATTATCAAGTGAACGTGTGGTGCGATATTTACCCGAGTCAAACAAGCCATTAGTTTGCCCATTTACAAAAAGCTGACCTAACGATCATAGTTGAATGTAAAGTGATTTATCATGCGGCACGGGCTATATTACCTTAAGATATGACTTATGGATTGGGAGTCAACACTCTGTTAAAAATCCCCCGCCTCCCCCTTTTCCCGACGATTGCAAAACCTCATATATAAAAACTAAAAAGAGTTGACAATCCCTAAAAATTATAGACACTCTTTGGAATTATCTCTCTCTACATTTGTTCATTGTGCATTTCCATTGTAGATGTACTCTTTTTTCTTAAATCAAAATGTTGAGTTTTCGCTCTCCCTTCATCCCGTAAACCAAAAAGGCAAATAGATCACAACAAAATGAAAATTTTAGAGTATATGTGTGGAAAAAATTTTAAACAATAACAAATGTAAGTAAATAAAATTCATTGACATACCACAAATGAACACATAGGTTTTGTTGTCCGAGTTTGAGAAATTCTACTAGTTCAAACCTAACAGCTTGAAATTTTATAAGAAAGAGATTTCTTCCACACATGGTTTAAAAAGGGATATGCATGCTTGAAACATGTTAAATATGTAAATCACCTATGGATCCAAACCTTTTAAAGAGAATAACAAACTATCATTAAATTCTCAAGTGAACGTGTGAAGGGATACTCACCCGAGTTAAAAAAGCATTACTTTGCCTATTTACAAAAGCTGACCTAACGATTATAGATGATTGTAAAGTGATTTATCACGCGTAACTGGCTATATTACCCTAAGAAATGACTTATTGATTGGGAGTCGACACTCAGTTAAAAATCCCATGCCTCCCCCTTTTCTTGACGATTGTAAAACCTAATATATGAAAACTAAAAAGAGCTTACAATCAATAAAAATTTCCGACACTCTTTGGAATTACCTCTCTCTACATTTGTACATTGTGCATTTCCATTTTAGATGTACTCTTTTTTTTTAAATTAAAACTTTGAGTTTTCACTCTGCCTTCATCTCGTAAACCAAAAAGGCAAATAGATCACAACAAAATGAAAATTTTAGAGGTTATGTATGGAAAAAATTGAAGACAATAACAAATGAAAGTAAAGAAAATTTATACACACACCAAAAATGAACACAAAAGTTTTGTTGTCCAAGTTTGGGAAATTCCACTAGTTCAACCCTAACAGGTTGAAATTTTATAAGAAAGAGATTTCTTGCACACATGCTTTAAAAATGGATATGCATGCTTGAAACATGTTAAATATGCAAATCACCTACGGATACAAACCTTTTAAACAGAATAACAAATGCTCTTAAAATTCTCAAGTAAACGTGCGGTGGGATATTTACCCGAGTCAAACAAGCCATTATTTTGCCCATGTACAAATAAAACTGACCTAACAATCATAGATGATTGTAAAGTGATTTATCATGCGTAACGGGCTATATTACCCAAATAAATGATTTATGCATTGGGAGTTTACACTCAGTTAAAAATCCCCCGCCTCCCCCTTTTTTCGACGATTGGAAAACCTGATATATAAAAACTAAAAAGAGTTTACAATCCCTAAAAATTATAGACACTCTTTGGAATTATCTCTCTCTACATTTTTTCATTGTGCATTTCATTTTTTGATGTACTCTTTTTTCTTAAATCAAAACTTTGAGTTTTCGCTCTCCCTTCATCCCATAAACCAAAAACGCAAATAGATCACAACAAAATGAAAATTTTATAGTTTATGTGTGGAAAAAATTTTAAACAATAACAAATGTAAGTAAATAAAATTCATTCACATACCACAAATGAAAACATAAGTTTTGTTGTTCAAGTTTGAGAAATTCTACTAGCTCAACCCTAAGAGCTTGGAATTTTATAAGAAAGAGATTTCTTCCACACATGCTTTAAAAATTGATATGCATGCTTGAAATATGTTAAATATGTAAATCACCTATGGATCCAAACCTTTTAAAGAGAACAACAAACTATCATAAATTCTCAAGTGAACGTGCGGTGGGATATTTACCTGAATCAAACAAGCCATTACTTTGTCTATTTACAAAAGCTGACCTAACGATTATAGATGATTGTAAAGTGATTTATCATGTGTAACGGCCTATATTACCCTAAGAAATGACTTATGGATTGGGAATCAACACTCAGTTAAAAATCCCTCACCTCCCCCTTTTCCCGATGATTGCAAAATCTTATATATAAAAACTAAAAAGAGCTTACAATCCTTAAAAATGAAGGACACTCTTTGGAATTATCTCTCTACATTTGTGCGTTGTGAATTTCCATATTAGATGTACACTTTTTTCTTAAATCAAAACTTTGAGTTTTTGCTCTTCCTTCATAGCGTAAACCAAAAAGGAAAATAGATCACAACAAAATGAAAATTTTAAAGTTGATGTATGTAAAAAATTTAAAACAATAACAAATGTAAGTAATGAAAATTTATTCACACCTAAAATTAACAAAAAAGTTTTTTTGTCCAAGTTTGGGAAATTCCACTAGTTCAACCCTAACTGCTTGGAATTTTATAAGAAAGAGATTTCTCCCACACATGCTAGAAACATGTTAAAGTTTCAAATCACCTATGGATCAAAACCTTTTAAAGCAAAGAACAAACACTCATTAAATTCTCAAGTGAACGTGTAGTGGGATATATACCGGAGTCAAACAAGCCTTTAGTTTTCGCTCTCCCTTCATCTCGTGAACCAAAAAGGCAAATAGATCACAACAAAATGAAACTTTTAGAGTCTATGTAAGGAAAATTTTATAAAAACTAACAAATGTAAGTAAAGAAAATTCATTCACACACCACAAATGAACACAAAAGTTTTGTTGTCCAAGTTTGGGAAATTCCACTAGTTCAACCATAACAGCTTGGAATTTTATCAGAAAGAGATTTCTTCCACACATGCTTTAAAAATTGATATGCATGCTTGAAACATGTTAAAAATGAAAATCACCTATGGATCCAAACCATTTAAAGATAACAACAAACGCTCATTAAATTCTCAAGTGAACGTGCGGTGGGATATATACCGAGTCAAACAAGACATTATTTTTCCTATTAACAAAACGCTAACCTAACAATCATAGATGATTGTAAAGTGATTTATCATGCGTAACGGACTATATTACCCTAAGAAACAACTTATGGATTTGGGTGTCAACACTCAGGTAAAAATCCCCCACCTCCCCTTTTCCCGAAGATTGCAAAACCTGAAATATAAAAACTAAAAAGGGCGTACAATTCTTACAAATTACAGACACTCCTTGGAATTATCTCTCTCTACATTTGTGCATTGGGCATTTCCATTTTAGGTGTACTCTTTTTTATTAAATCAAAACTTTGAGTTTTCCCTCTCCCTTCATCCTGTAAACAAAAAAGGCAAATAGATTACAACAAAACGAAAATTTTAGAGTTTATGTATGAAAAAAAATTAAAACAATAAAAAATTTTAGTAAAGAAAATTTATTCACACACCACAAATGAACACAAAATTTTTTTTGTCCTAGTTTTGGAAATTCCACAAGTTCAACCCTAACAGCTTGGAATTTTATAAGAATGAGATTTCTTCCACACATGCTTTAAAAATGGATATGCATGCTTGAAACATGTTCAAGATGCAAATATCCTATGGATCCAAGCCTTTTAAAGTGAATAACAAACGCCCATTAAATTCTCAAGTGAACGTGCAGTGGGATAGTTAACCGGGTCAAGCAAGCCATTATTTTGCCCATTTACAAAAAGCTGACCTAACAATCGTAGATGATTGTAAAGTGATTTATCATGCGTATTGGGCTATATTACCCTAAGAAGTGACTTATGGATTGGGAGTCAACACTCAGTTAAAAATCCCCCGCCTTCCCCTTTTCCCGACGATTGCAAAACCTGATATATAAAAATTAAAAAGAACTTACGTTCCCTAAAAATTATTGACACACTTTCGAATTATTTCACTATATTTGTGCACATCTCGTAAACCAAAAAGGCAAATAGATGACAAGAAAATGAAAATTTTAGAGGTTATGTATGGAAAAAATTGAAGACAATAACAAATGAATGTAAAGAAAATTTATACACACACCACATATGAACACAAAAGTTTTGTTGTCCAAGTTTTCGAAATTCCACTAGTTCAACCCTAATAGGTTGGAATTTTATAAGAGAGAGATTTCTTCCACACATGCTTTAAAAATGGATATGCATGATTGAAACATGTTAAATATGCAAATCACCTATGGATCCAAACCTTTTAAACAGAATTACAAATTGTCTTAAAATTCTCAAGTGAACGTGCGGTGGGATATTTACCTGAGTCAAACAAGCCATTATTTTGCCGATTTACAAAAATTGACTTAACAATCATAGATGATTGTAATGTTATTTATCATGCGTAACGGGCTATATTACCCAAACACATGACTTATGCATTGGGAGTCAACACTCAGTTAAAAATCCCCCGCCTCCCCCTTTTCCCAACGATTGGAAAATCTGATATATTAAAACTAAAAAGAGTTTACAATCCATAAAAATTACAGACACTCTTTGGAATTATCTCTCTCTACATTTAATCATTGTGCATTTCCATTTTAGATGTACACTTTTTTTTAAATCAAAACTTTGAGTTTTCGTTCTCCCTTCATCCCATAAACCTAAAAGGCAAATAGATCACAACAAAATGGAAATTTTAGAGTTTATGTGTTGAAAATTTTTTAAACAATAACAACTGTAAGTAAATAAAATTCATTCACATACCACAAATAAACACATAAGTTTTGTTGTCAAAGTTTGAGAAATTCTACTAGTTCAACCCTAACAGCTTGGAATTTTATAAAAAAGAGATTTCTTCCACACACGCTTTAAAAATGGATATGCATGCTTGAAAAATGTTCAAGATGGAAGTCTCCTATGGATGCGAGCCTTTTAAAGTGAATATTAAACACCCATTAAATTATCAAGTGAACGTGCGGTGTGATATTTACCCGGGTCAAACAAGCCATTATTTTGCCCATTTACAAAAATCTGACCTAACAATCATAGATGATTGTAAAGTGATTTATCATGCGTAATGGGCTATATTACCCTAAGAAGTGACTTATGGTTTGGGAGTCAACACTCAGTTAAAAATCTCCCGCCTCCCCCTTTTCCTGACGATTGCAAAACCTGATATATAAAAACTAAAAAAAACTTACAATCCCAAAAAATTATAGACACACTTTGAAATTATCTCACTCAACATTTGTGCATTGTGCTTTTCTATTTTAGATGTACTCTTTTTTCTTAAATAAAAACTTTGAGTTTTTGCACTCCCTTCATCCCGTAAACCAAAAAGGAAAATAGATCACACCAAAATGAAAATATTAGAATTTAAGTAACGAAAAAATTTAGAACAATAACAAATGTAAGTAAAGAAAATTTATTCACACATAACAAATGAACAATATAGTTTTTTTGTCCAAGTTTCGGAAATTCCACTAGTTCAACCCTAACAGCTTGGAATTTTATAAGAATGATATTTCTTCCACACATGCTTTAAAAATGGAAATGCATGCTTGAAACATTTTAAAGAAGAAAATCACCTTTGGATCCAAACCTTTTAAAGAGAATAACAAACGCTGATTAAATTCTCGATGGGATATTTACCCGAGTCAAAGAAGCCATTATTTTGCCCATTTAAAAAAAACTGACCTAACATTCATAGAAGAATGTAAAGTGATTTATCATGCATAAAGGGCTATATTACCCTAAGAAATGACTTAAGGATTTGGAGTCAACCCTCAGTCATAAATCCCCTGCCTCCCCCTTTTCCCGACGATTGCAAAATCTGATATGTAAAAATAAAAAGAACTTACAATCCTTAAAAATTATAGACACTCTTTGGAATTATCTTACTCTACATTTGTGCATTGTGCTTTTCTATTTTAGATGTACTCTTTTTTCTTAAATCAAAACTTTGAGTTTTCGCTCTCCCTTCATCCCGTAAACCCAAAAGCCAAACAGATCACAACAAAATGAAAATTTTAGAGTTTATGTATGGAAAAAATTTAAAACAACAACAAATGTAAGTAAAGAAAATTTATTCATACACACAAATAAACTCAAAAGTTTTGTTGTCCCAATTTGGGAAATTCCACTAGTTCAACCCTAACGGCTTGGAATTTTATAAGAAAGTGATTTCTTCCACACATGCTTTAAAAATGGATATGCATGCATAAAACATGTTAAAGATATCAATCACTTTTGGATCCAAACCTTTTAAAGTGAACGTGCGGTGGGATATTTACTCGAGTCAAACAAGCCATTATTTTGCCCATTTAAAAAAAAGTTGGCCTAACAATCTTAGATGATTGTAAAGTATTTATCATGCGTAACGGGCTATATTACCCTAGGAAATGACTTATGGATAGGGAGTCAATACTCAATTAAAAATCCCCTGCCTCCCCCATTTCTTGACGATTGGAAAACCTGATATATAAAAACTAAAAAGTGCTTACAATCTTTAAAAATTGCAGACACTCTTTGGAATTATTTCTCTCTACGTTTCTGCATTGTACATTTCCATTTTAGATGTACTCTTTTTTCTTAAGTCAAAATTTTGAGTTTTCGCTCTCACTTCATCCTGTAAACGAAAAAGGAAAATAGATCAGAACAAAATGAAAATTATAGAGTTGATTTATGGAAAAAATTTATAGCAATAACAAATTTAAGTAAAGAAATTTTTTTCACAAACCACAATTGAAGACAATTTTAGTTGTTCAAATTTAGGAAATTCCACTAGTTCAACTTTGCAATTTTATAAGAAAGAGATTTCTTCCACGCATGCTTTAAAAATGGATATGCATGCTTGAACCATATTAACGATGCAAATCACCTATGGATCCAAGACTTTGAAAGAGAATAACAAACGCTCATTAAATACTCAAGTGAACGTGTGGTGGGATATTTACTCGAGTCAAACAAGCCATTATTTTGCCCTTTTAAAAAAAGCTGACCTAACAATCATAGATGATTTTAAAGTGATTTATCATGCGTAATGGGCTATATTACCCTAAGAAATGACTTAAGGATTCGGAGTCAACCCATAGTCAAAAATCCTTTGCCTCCCCCTTTTCCCGATGATTACAAAACCTGATATATGAAAACTAAAAAGAACTTACAATCCCTAAAAAATATAGACACTCTTTGGATTTATCCCATTCTACATTTGTGCATTGTGCTTTTCAATTTTAGAAGTACTTTTTTTCTTAAATCAAAACTTTGAGTTTTCGCTCTCCCTTCATCCCGTAAACACAAAAGGCAAATAAATCACAACAAAATGAAAATTTTAGAGTTTATGTATGGAAAAAATTTAAAACAACAACAAATGTAAGGAAAGAAAATTTATTCACACACCACAAATGAACACAAAAGTTTTTTTGTTTAGGTTTGGGAAATTCCACTCGTTCAACCCTAACAGCTTAGTATTTTATAAGAAAGAGATTTCATCCACACATGCTTTAAAAATGGATATGCATGCATAAAACATGTTAAAGATGCAAATAACCTATGGATCCAAACCTTTTAAAGAGAATAACAAACGCTCATTAAATTCTGAAGTGAACGTGCGGTGGGATATTTACCCGACTCAAACAAGCCATTATTTTGCCCATTTACAAAAGCTGACCTAACAATCATAGATGATTGTAAAGTGATTTATCATACGTAATAGGATATATTACTGTAAGAAATGACTTAAAGATAGGGAGTCAACACTCAATTAAAAATCCCCCGTTTCCCTCGTTCCCCGAAGATTGGAAAACCTTATATATAAAAACTAAAAAGTGCTTACAAACCCTAAAAATTATAGATACTCTTTGGAATTATCTCTCTCTACATTTCAGCAAAGTGCATTTCCTCTTTAGATGTACTCTTTTTTCTTAAATCAAAATTTGAGATTTCACTCTCACTTCATCCCGTAAACCAAAAAGGCAAATAGATCACAACAAAATGAAAATTTTAGATTTTATGTATGGAAAAAATTTAAAACAATAACAAATGTAAGTAAAGAAAATTTATACACACAACACAAATGAACACAAAATTTTTTTTGTCCAAGTTTGGGATATTCCACAAGTTCAACCCTAACAGCTTGGAATTTTATAAGAAAGAGATTTCTCCAACACATGCCTTAAAAATGGATTTGCATGCTTGAACCATGTTAAAGATGCAAATCACCTATGGATCCACCCCTTTTAAAGAGAATAAGAAACGCTCATTAAATTCTCAAGTGAACGTGCGGTGGGATATTTACCCGAGTCAAACAAGCCATTATTTTGCCCATTTACAAAAAGCTGACCTAACAATCATAGATGATTGTAAAGTGATTTATCATACGTAACGGTTTATATTACCCTAAGAAATGACTTATGGATTTGGAGTCAACACTCAGTTAAAATTCCCCCGCCTTCCCCTTTTCCCGACGATTGCAAAACATGATATAAAAACCAAAAAAAGCTTATAATTCCAAAAAATTAGAGGCACTCTTTGGAATTATCTCTCTCTTCATTTGTGCATTGGGCATTTCCATTTTAGATGTACTTTTTTTTCTTAAATCAAAACTTTCAGTTTTCGCACTCCCTTCATCCCGCAAACCAAAAAGGCAAATAGATCACAACGAAATGAAAATTTTAGGATTTATGTATGGAAAAATTTTAAAACAATAACAAATTTAAGTCAAGAAAATTTATTCACACACCAAAAATGAACACAAAAGTTTTGCTATCCAAGTTTGGGAAATTCCACTAGTTCAACCTTAATAGCTTGGAATTTTATTAGAAAGAGATTTCTTCCACTCATGCTTGAAAAAATGGATATGCATGCTTGAAACATGTTAAAGGTGCAAATCATCTATGGATCCAAACCTTTTAAAGAGAATAACAAACGCTCATTAAATTCTCAAGTAAACGTGCGATAGGATATTTTCCCGAGTCATACAAGCCATTATTTTGCCCATTTAATAAAAGCTGACCTAACGTTCATAGAAGATTGTAAAGTGTTTTATCATGCGTAATGGGCTATATTACCCATATAAATGACTTATGGATTAGAGTCAACACTTAGTTAAAAATCTCCCGCCTCCCCATTTCCCCGATGATTGCAAAACATGGTATATAAAAACTAAAAAGAGCTTACAGTCCCTCAAAATTATGGACACTCATTGGAATTATCTCTCTCTAAATTTGAGCATTGTGCATTTCCATTTTAGATGTACTTTTTTTCTTAAATCAAAACTTTGAGTTATCGGTCGCCCTTCATCCCGTAAACCAAAAAGGCAAATAGCTCACAACAAAATGAAAATTTTAGAGTTTATGTATGGAATAAATTTAAAACAATAACAAATTTAAGTAAAAAAATTTATTCACAAACCACAAATGAACACAAATGTTTTTTTGTCCAAGTTCTTGAAATTCCACTAGTTCAACCCTAATTGCTTGGAATTTTATAAGAAAGAGATTTCTTCAACGCGTGCTTTAAAAATGGATATGCATGCTTGAAACATATTAAAGATGAAAATCACCCATGGATCCAAACCTTTTAAAGAGAATAACAAACGCTCATTAAATTCTCAAGTGAACGTGCGGTGAATTATTTATCCGAGTCAAACAAGCCATTATTTTGCCCATTTAGAAAAAGCTGACCTAACAATCATAGATGATTGTAAAGTGATTTATCATGTCTAATAGGCTATATTACCCTAAGAAATGACTTATGGATTGGGAGTCAACACGCAGTTAAAAATCCCCTGCCTCCCCCTTTTCCCCACGATTGGAAAACCTGACATTTAAAAACTAAAAAGAGCTTACAATCCCCAAAAATTTGAGACACTCTTTGGAATTTTCTCTCTCTACAATTGTGCATTGTGCATTTTGATTTTAGATTTACTCAGTTTTCTTAAATTAAAACTTTGTGTTTTCTCTCTCCCTTCATCCCGTAAACCAAAAAGACAAATAGATCACAACAAAATGAAAATTTAAGAGTTTTTTTATGGAAAAAATTTAAAACAAAAACAAATGTAAGTAAAGAAAATTTATTCACACACCATAAATGAACACAAAAATTTTTTTGTCCAAATTTTGGAAATTCCACTAGTTCAACCCTAACAGCTTGGAATTTTATAAGAAAGAGATTTCTTCCACACATGCCTTAAAAAGGGATATTCATGCTTGAAACATATTAAAGATGAAATTCACCTATGGATCCAAACCTTTTAAAGAGAATAACAAACGCTCATTAAATTCTCAAGTTAACGTGAGGTGCGATATTTACCTGAGTCAAACAAACCATTATTTTGCCCATTTATAAAAAACTAACCTAACAATCATAGATGATTGTAAAGTGATTGATCATACGTAACGGGCTATATTACCCTAAGAAAGGACTTTTGGTTTGGGAGTAAATACTCAGATAAAACTCCCTCTCCTCCCCCTTATTCCGACGAGTGCAAAACCTAATATATAAAAACTAAAAAGAGCTTACAATCCCTAAAAATCACCGACACTCTTTGGAATTATCTATTTTTACATTTGTGCATTGTGCATTTCCATTTTAGATGTACTCTTTTTTCTTAACTAAAAACTTCGAGTTTTAGCTCTCCCTTCATCCCATAAACCCAAGTGGTGAAAGGATCACAACAAAATGGAAATTTTAGATTTTATGTATGGAAAAAATTAAAAACAAAAAAAAATGTAAGTAAAGAAAATTTGTTCACACACCACAAATGAACACAAAATATTTTTTGTCCAATTTTGGGATATTCCACAAGTTCAACCCTAACAGCTTGGAATTTTATAAGAAAGAGATTTCTTCCACACATGCCTTAAAAATGGATATGCATGCTTGAACCACGTTAAAGATGCAAATCACCTTTGGATCCACACCTTTTAAAGAGAATAACAAACGCTCATTAAATTCTCAAGTGAACGTGCGGTGGAATATTTACCCGAGTCAAACAAGCCATTATTTTGCCCATTGACAAAAAGCTGACCTAACAATCATAGATGATTGTAAAGTGATTTATCATACGTAACGGGGTATATTACCCTAAGAATTGACTTATGGATTTGGAGTCACCACTCAATTAAAATTCCCCCGCCTTCCCCTTTTCCCGACGATTGCAAAACATGATATAAAAACTAAAAACAGCTTATAATCCCTAAACATTACAGGCACTGTTTGGAATTATCTCTCTCTACATTTGTGCTTTGTGTATTTCCATTTTAGATGTACACTTTTTTATTAAATCAAAACTTTCAGTTTTCGCACTCCCTTCATTACATAAACCAAAAAGGCAAATATATCACAACAAAATTAAAATTTTAGAATTTATGTATGGAAAAAATTTAAAACAATAACAAATTTAAGTCAAGAAACCTTTTTCACACACCACAAATGGACACAAAATTTTTGTTGTCTAAGTTTGGGAAATTCCACTAGTTCAACACTAATAGCTTGAAATTTTATAAGAAAGAGATTTCTTCCACTTAAGCTTTAAAAATGGATATGCATGCTTGAAACATGTTAAAGTTATAAATCATCTATGGATCCAAACCTTTTAAAGAGAATAACAAACGCTCATTAAATTCTCAAGTAAACGTGCGGTAGGATATTTTCCCGAGTCATACAAACCATTATTTTGCCCAATTAAAAAAAACTGACCTAACGTTCAAAGATGATTGTAAAGTGATTTATCATGCGTAATGGGCTACATTACCCATAGAAATGACTTATGGATTAGAGTCAACACTCAGTTAAAAATCTCCCGGCTCACCCTTTTCCCGACAATTACAAAACCTGTTATATAAAAACTAAAAAGACCTTACAATCCCTCAAAATTACGAACACTCTTTGGAATTATATCTCTCTAAATTTGAGCATTGTGCATTTCCATTTTTAGATGTACTTCTTTTTCTAAAATCGAAACTTTGAGTTTTCGATCGCCCATCATCCCGTAAACCAAAAAGGCAAATAGATCACAAAAAAATGAAAATTTTAGAGTTAATGTATGGTAGAAATTTAAAACAATAACAAATGTAAGTAAAAAAAATTTATTCACACACCACAAATGAACACAAATGTTTTGTTGTCCAAGTTCTGGAAATTCCACTACTTCAACCCTAACAGCTGGGAATTTTATAAGAAAGATATTTATTCCACACATGCTTTAAAAATGGATATGCAAGCTTGAAACATATTAAAGATGCAAATCACCTATGGATCCAAACCTTTTAAAGAGAATAACAAACGCTCATTAAATTATCAAGTGAACGTGCGGTGAAATATTTATCCAAGACAAACAAGCCATTATTTTGCCCATTTACAAAAATCTGACCTAACATTCATAGATGATCGTAAAGTGATTTATCATGTGTAACGGGCTATATTACCCTAATAAATGACTTATGGTTTGGGAGTCAATACTCAGATAAAAATCCCTCGCCTCCCCCGTTTCCCGACGAGTGCAAAACCTGATATATAAAAACTAAAAAGAGCTTACAATCCCTAAAAATTACCGACACTCTTTGGAATTATCTCTTTCTACATTTGTGCATTGTGCATTTCCATTTAAGATGTACTCTTTTTTCTTAAATCAAAACTTTGTGTTTTAGCTCTCCCTTCATCCCGTAAACCGAAGAGGCAAATAGATCATAACAAAATGAAAATTTTAGATTTTATTTATGGAAAAAAATTAAAAAAATAACAAATGTAAGTAAAGAAAATTTATTCACACACCACAAATGAACACAAAATGTTTTTCATCCAAGTTTTGGAAATTCCACTAGTTCAACCCAAACACTTTGGAATTTTATAAGAAAGTGATTTCTTCCACACATGCCTTAAAAATATTTGTGCATGCTTGAACCATGTTAAAGATGGAAATCACCTTTGGATCCACACCTTTTAAAGAGAATAACAAACGATCGTTAAATTCTTAAGTGAATGTGCGGTGGGATATTTATTCGAGTCAAACAAGTCATTATTTTGCCCATTTACAAAAAGCTGACCTAACAATCATTGATGATTGTAAAGTGATTTACCATACGTAACGGGTTATATTACCCAAAGAAATGACTTATGGGTTTGGAGTCAATACTTAGTTAAAATTCCCCCTCATCCCCCTTTTCCCGACGATTGCCAAACCTGATATATAAAAACTAAAAAGAGCTTATAATCCCTAAAATTTACAGGCACTCTTTGGAATTATCTCTCTACAGTGTTGCATTGTGCATTTCCATTTTAGATGTACTCTTTTTTCTTAAATCAAAACATTTAGTTTTCGCTCTCCCTTCATCCCGAAAACCAAAAAGGCAAATAGATCACAACAAAATGAAAATTTTAGAGTTTATGTATGGAAAAAAATTTAAAACAAAAAAATATGTAAGTCAAGAAAATTTATTATCACTCCTCCAATGAACACCAAAGTTTTGTTGTCTAAGTTTGGGAAATTCCACTAGTTCAACCCTAATAGCTTGGAATTTTATAAGAAAGAGATTTCTTCCACTCAAGCTTTAAAAATGGATATGCATGCTTGAAACATGTTAAAGGTGCAAATCATCTATGGTTCCAAACCTTTTAAAGAGAATAACAAACGCTCATTAAATTCTCAAGTAAACATGCGGTAGGATATTTACCCGAGTCAAACAAGCCATTATTTTGCCCATTTACAAAAAGCTGATCTAACGATCATAGATGACTGTAAAGTGATTTAACTTGTAGAATGGGCTATATTACCCAAAGAAATGACTTATGGATCGGAGTCAACACTCAATTAAAAATCCCCCGCCTCCCCCTTTTCCCGACGATTGATAAACCTGATATATAAAACCTAAAAAGAGGTTAAAATCCCTAAAAATTTCTGACATTCTTTGGAATTATCTCTCTCTACATTCGTGCACAGTGCATTTCCATTTTAGATTTAATTTTTTTCTAAAGTCAAAACTTTGAGTTTTCGCTCTCCCTTCATCCCTAAACCAAAAAGGCAAATAGATCACAACAAAATGAAAATTTTAGAGTTGATGTATGGAAAAAAATTGAAACAATAAAAAATGTAAGCAAAGAAAATTTATTCACACACCACCAATGAACACAAAAGTTTTGTTGTCCTAGTTTGGGAAATTCCACTAGTTCAACCCTTACAGCTTGAAATTTTATAAGAAAGAGATTTCTTCCACACATGCTTTAAAAATGGATATGCATGCTTGAAACATGATAAAGATGCAAATCACCTATGGATCGAAACCTTTTAAAGAGAATAACAAGCACTCATTAAATTCTCAAGTGAACGTGCGGTGCGATATTTACCCGAATCAAACAAACAATTATTTTTCCCATTAAAAACAAGTTGACCTAACGATCATAGATGATTGTAAAGTGATTTATCATGCGTAACGAGCTATATTACCCAAAGAAATGACTTATGGATAGGAGTCAACACTCAGTTAAAAATCCCACACCTCCTCCTTTTCCCGACGATTGTACAACCATGTATATAAAAACAAAAAAGAGCTTACAATTCCTTAAAATTACAAACACTCTTTGGAATTACCTCTCTCTACTTTTTTTCATTGCACATTTCCATTTTAGATGTTCACTTTTTTCTTAAATCAAAACTTTGAGTTTTAGCTCTCCCTTCATCCCTTAAACTGAAAAGGCAAATAGATCACAACAAAATGAAAATTTAAAAGTTTATGTATGGAAAAAATTTAAAACAATAACAAATGTAAGTAAATAAAATTTATTCACACACTACAAATGAGCACAAAATGTTTTCTGTCCAACTTTTGGAAATTCCACTAGTTAAACCCTAACACTTTGGAATTTTATAAGAAAGAGATTTCTCCCACACATGCCTTAAAAATATTTATGCATGCTTGAACCATGTTAAAGATGCAAATCACCTTTGGATCAGCACCTTTTAAAGAGAATAACAAACGCTCATTAAATTCTCAAGTGAACGTGCGGTGGGATATTTACCCGAGTCAACAAGCCAATATTTTGCCCATTTACAAAAAGCTGACCTAACGATCATAGATGATTGTAAAGTGATTTATCATGCGTAAAAAGCTATATTCCCCTAAGAAATGACTTATGGATTAGGAGTCAACACTCAGCTAAAAATCCTCCGCCTCCCCCTTTTCCCCACGATTGCAAAACCTGATATATAAAAACTAAAAAGAGCTTAAAATTCCTTAAAATTACAAAAACTCTTTGGAATTATCACTCTCTACTTTTTTGCATTGTGCATTTCCATTTTAGATGTACACTTTTTTCTTACATAAAAACTTTGAGTTTTCTCTCTCCCTTCATCCCGTAAACCAAAAAGGCAAATAGATCACAACAAAATGAAAATTTAAGAGTTTATGTATGGAAAAAAATTGAAAAGAATAACAAATGTAAGTAATGAAAATTTATTCACACACCACAAATGAACACAAAATTTTTGTTGTCCAACTTTGGGAAATTCCACTAGTTCAATCCTAACTGCTTGAAATTTTATCAGAAAGAGATTTCTTCCGCACATGCTTTAAAAATGGATATGCATGCCTGAAACACATTAAAGATGCAAATCTCTTATGGATCCAAACCTTTTAAAGAGAATAACAAACGCTCATTAAATTCTCAAGTGAAACTGTGGTGAAATATTTACCCAAGTCGAACAAGCCATTATTTTGCTCATTTAAAACAAGCTGACATAAGGATCGTAGATGATTGTAAAGTGATTTATCATGCATAACGGGCTATATTTCCCAAAGAAATGATTTATGGATTTGGAGTCAACACTCAGTTAAAAATCCCCCTCTTCGCCCCTTTTCCCGACGATTGCAAAACCTGATATATAAAAACTAAAAAGAGCTTACAATCCCTAAACATTACAGACACCCATTGGAATTATCTCTCTCTACATTGCTGTGTTCTACATTTCCATTTTAGATGTACGCTTTTTTCTTAAATCAAAACTTTAAGTTTTCGATTTCCCTATATCCCGTTAAACCAAAAAGGCAAATAAATCACAACAAAATGAAAATTTTAGAGTTTATGTAAGAAAAAAATTTAAAACAATAAAAAATTTAAGTAAAGAAAATTTTTTCACACACCACAAATGAACACAAAAGTTTTAATGTCCAAGTTTTGGAAATTCAACAAGTTCAACCCTAACAGCTTGGAATTATATAATAAATAGATTTCTTCCCCAAATGCTTTAAAAATGGATATGCATGCTTGAAACTTGTTAAAGATTCAAATCACCTATGGATCCAAACCTTTTAAAGAGAATTACAAACACTCATTGTCCATTCTGAGATTTGCTGATGCAGTTCCTGCAGTGCAGGGTTAGTAGAATGTGCTTCTCGCACCAAGTCCATAATGAGAAATCTCGGCTGGCTGATAGAATAGACCGACTGCTGATCTTCAAAACACTGTGACAAGGCATCTACCGCCTTTTTTAATCTCCCCGCACGATACTCCACCGAAAAGTCAAACCCCAACAACTTACTGATCCAGTGCTGTTGTGGCGACGTCGTCAAACGCTGTTCTAGTAAGAATTTAAGGCTGTAGTGATCCGTGCGTATGAGAAAAGCCCGGCCCCAGAGATAAGGCCTCCAATGTTGGACCGCTTTGGCCAACCCAATCAATTCGCGCTCATAGGCTGCCAGTTTGTGATGGTGGACTGCCAACTGTCTGCTAAAATAAGCAATAGGATGGCCCAGCTGCTGTAAAATGGCCCCCATGCCCACTCCTGAAGCGTCGCACTCTACCACGAACAATTCGTCGAAGTTGGGAAGTTGTAATACTGACGCGGATGCGAGGGCAGCTTTGAGTGCCACAAACGATGTGGTGGCCCCCTCATTCCAAATAAAGGAATTTTTCTTGAGTAAACTCATCAAAGGTGCTGCCACTGGTCCATAGTTCTGAATAAATTTACGGTAGTAGCCCGCAAGACCCAGAAAACCCCGTAATGCAGAACACAACTGTGGTTGCGGCCACTCGTGAATAGGTCGGATCTTCTCGGGATCCACCGTAACCCCCTCATGTGAGATAATGTGTCCCAGATATCCCACGTATGAAGCCGCAAAAGAACACTTGGAGTGTTTCAAATAGAGCTGATGTGCTCTTAACAAGTTGAAAACAATCCTCAAGTGTGCCAAGTGCTCCTCAACCGACTTGCTATATATCAAAATATCATCGAAAAATACAAGAACAAATTTTCGAAGATAGGGGCTAAATACCTCGTTCATCAAAGCTTGAAAAGTGGAGGGTGCATTGGATAACCCGAACGGCATGACGACGAACTCAAAGTGGCCATGGTGCGTGCGGAATGCCGTCTTCTCGATATTAGAGGGGTGCATCTGGACCTGATGGTATCCCGAACGGAGGTCGAGTTTAGTGAATAACCACGACCCATGTAACTCATCCAGAAGCTCATCCACTACCGGAATCGGGAACTTGTCTTTTACTATCTGCACATTCAACTCCCGATAATCCACACAGAACCTCCATATCCCATCATGTTTCTTCACCAGTAAGACGGATGAAGAGAACGGGGAGTGGCTGGGACGAATAAGACCTTGTTTCAACATCTCATGGCACTCACGCTCTATCTCGTCCTTCTGAAGGTGTGGGTAACGGTATGGTCGCACGACCACTACCTCAGAACCTGGTTTCAGACAGATCCTATGGTCACAGTGCCTCATGGGAGGCAACCCCGAAGGCTCCTGGAAGAGGTCATAGAACTCCTCAACCAGACCATCACTAGTACTGTCAGGCTGATCTTGTGTCTACAAAGTGTGTATGCGGTGGGCCCTGTCCACCTGACAGCCCTGTAAGAGCACCCGACTTCCGGCCAAATCAAAGCTCATGGTTAAAGCCGAAAAGTCCCACAGAATGGGCCCCAATGTTTGTAACCATTTAATGCCTAAAACCATATCAAATCCCGCTAGGGGAATAACAAAAAATTCTGCATTAAATGAAATAAATCCAATGGAAAAATTTACCGCCTTACTAATCCCATAGCTAGGGACCTTCTCGCCATTGGCCACTGAGACGGTGGCTGTCGGATGAGTGTGTATCTGGTGCTGGAGATACTGTGCGGCTGTCAAACTCCGAAAATTGTGTGTACTCCCCGAGTCGACTAGTCCCACCAGTTCTCGGTCGATGACATGAGCTCGGACTTGCATTGTAGTAGGCGATTTCTGCCCAGTAATAGCATGCAAGGATATCTCTGGTGGTTCCTCCTCGATAATATCCTCTGGTTCCTCTGGATCCTCTGAATCCTCCATCTCGAGCCAAAATAATTGTTTACATTGGTGTCCGACCAGATACTGCTCATCGCAGTTATAACAGAGATTTTTGGACCGCCTTTCTGCCATCTCCACACTCGTCAATTTTTTTATAAAGCTTGGTAGGGAATTACCAGGGCGGGGATCAGCTACCCAAGTCGTAGTCGAAGGGTGTCTGGATGGTGCTGCTGTAGATGTTCCCTGAGATGAATTATAGCGGCGCCCTTGCCATGTGGAGGAAGTGTTCCTCTCACTCGACCAACCCGGCTTACATTGCTGCAACTGTTGTCGTTGTTCCATTGCTCGGGCCATATTCATGGCATGAGCTAGATCCGTGGGCATAAGGAGTTCTACCTCTAGCCGTAAATACTCATTGAGACCTGCTGTGAATAAGGAGACCTGCTGGTCAACCAATACCCTCTCTCCAACACGAGCCAACTTTTCCTGGAAGAGTTTTTGATAGTGTTCCACCGAACCCGTTTGTCTCAATAGGACTAACTCTCCCAAGGGGTTGCTGTTGGCGGGAGGCCCAAATCTAACTGTGCATAGATTTTTAAATTCTCCCCAAGTCATTCCCGGTCTCTCTTTCTCTACTTGAGTCACCCATAACATGGCTTCATCTGTCATATGGAAAGAGGCTAGTTGCACCTTATCCCATTCATTAGTCCCTTGGTTGAAAAAAAAAATTTCACATCTATGCAACCAAATTACGGGATCCACAGAACCATTGAAAGAGGGAAACTCTAACTTGGTGTACCTTGGGATTGTGCCTCCATGCTGAGGTGGTTGGACAGCAGTGCGCCCTGGCCACTGCTCCCCTCTTCTATGATATGGTTGAGCAACCTCTCTCACCTCTGGACTCTGATGTCTCTCTGTCCTCAACTCCTGTAGCATGCTAATGATTCGGCTCATCTCTTCTTCCAAACCACAAACCTTTCCCAACACTGGTTGTGCTGTTTCAAGGCTATCTTCTATCTTTTGTATCCTGATTTGGATTTCTTCATTGCTGATATTATCCCCCATGTTACCCTGCTCTGATACCAAGTTGTTACGGTCCCGGGTCATGGATCGAGTAACACGGCGTGGGATTTGTGAATCCAGCACTCAGAATTTACTCACTTCACGTCAAGGGTCTGTGTATGAGTATTTCTCCTTAACCAATGCTTGGCCAGGAGGAAAGATCCTCTTTTGAGGGTCCTACCGAGTTGTTGTGCTAGGTAGAAGACCCCACAGCAATGCTGACCTTGGTAGAGCAAGGTGCTCTCTTTTCTTGGTCACGGCAAAGAGGGTTTGGCCCTCTTTGTTGCTGCTCTAGCTAAGAATGCAATCCTTCTTTCTTAAATAACTTGAAACACGAGTTTGGGATTGATTAATACCTCTTCTTTGATGTTATGACAAGCTCCCACGTTGCACCAGGAATTGCTCAAGATTTGAGGATAAAAATCCTCACTTTGCTGCTTGGTAAAGGAGGAATTGGGCCTCTCTTGCTGCTGCTGCCAAGAAGGAGGATAGACCTCCTCTTTGGGCTCGGAAAAGGGGCAGGAAGCTCCTTTTCTTAGTAGGGATGATGGTGGATGAATTTGGGTGAAGATGGATGGCAATGGAGGGTGAATGATAGGTTGGATTTTTGGAGTAAACCCTAAACTCGGGATCAAGAGGTGATCCCAACCTATTTAGACTAGGTTATTCTAAAATCTCAAAGCTTACCTATTTCATTCATACCTATCCCTTAAATAGGGAGTTTTAGGGTTAGGGTTACAATAATTCCCCATAATGCCCTTACATAAAAAGTAATAAGAAATAACTCCTACTTAAAATAATATAAGAAATAAATCCTACTTAAAACAATATTAGAAATAAATCCTACTCAAAGAAATATAAGAATTAAATCCTATTGAGTGAGTTGTTGTTGTCTTCTTCGTTGTGTGACTCGGTGTGCTATTGAGTCCACAACAAAATCCCCCACCTCCCCCTTTTCCCGACCATTGCAGAACCTGATATATAAAAACTAAAAAGAGTTTACAATCCCTAAAAATTACTGTCACTTTTTGGAATAATCACTCTCGTCATTTGTGCATTGTGCATTTCCATTTTAGATGTATACTTTTTTCTTAAATCAAAACTTGAGTTTTGATTTTCCCTTTATCTCGTATACAAAAAAAAGAGATAAAAGGTAAATAGATCACAACAAAATGAAAATTTTATAGTTGACGTTTGGAAAGAATTTAAAGCAATAACAAATTTAAGTAAATAAAATTTAATCACACTCCACAAATGAACACAAAAGTTTTGTTATCTAAGTTTGGGAAACCCCACTAGTTGAACCCCAATTGCTAGGAATTTTATAAGAAAGAGATTTTTCTACACATGTTTCAAAAAATGGATTTGCATGCTTGAAACATGTTAAATATGCAAATGACATATGGATCCAAACCTTTTAAAGAGAATAACATTAAATTCCCAAGTGAACGTGCAGTGGGATATTTACCCGAGTCAAACATGCCATTATTTTGCCCATTTAAAAAAATTTGACCTAATGATCATAGATGATTGTACAGTGAATTATCATGCGTAACAGACCATATTTTTGAAAGAAATGACTTATGGATTGGGAATCAAGACACAATTAAAAATCCCCTCCCTCCCCTTTTTCCCGACGATAGCTGAACCTGATCTGTAAAAACTAATAAGAGTTTACAATCTCTAAAAATTACAGAAACATTTTGGAATTATCTCTCTCTACATTTGTACATTGTGCATTTCAATTTTGGATGTATACTTTTTTCTTAAATCAAAACTTGTGTTTTCATTTTTCTTTCATCTCCTAAACAAAAAAAGTAATAAAAGCAAATAGATCACAACAAAATAAATATTTTAGAGTTGATATGTGGAAAGAATTTAAAGAAATAACAAATGAAAGTAAAGAAAATTTATTCACATACCACAAATGAACACAAAAGTTTTGTTATCTAAGTTTGGGAAATTCCACTTGTTCAAACCTAATAGCTCAAAATTTTATAAGAAATAGATTTTTCTACACATGTTTTAAAAAATGGTTATGCATGCTTGAAACATGTTAAATATGCAAATGACCTATGGATCCAAACCTTTTAAAGAGAATAACAATAAATTCCCAAGTGAACGTGCAGTGCGATATTTACCCGAGTCAAACAAGCCATTATTTTGCCCATTGACAAAAACCTGACCTAACGATTATAGATGATTTTAAAGTGATTTATGATGCATAACGGGCTATATTTTTGTAAGGAATGACTTATGGATTGGGAGTCAACACTCAGTTAAAAATCCCCCGCCACCCCCTTTTCCCAACGATTGTAGAACCTGATATATAAAAACTAAAAAGAGTTTACAATCCCTAAAAATTACAGAAACTTTTGGGAATTATATCTCTCTACATTTGTGCATTGTGCATTTCCATTTTAGATTTATACTTTTTTCTTCAATTAAAAATGGAGTTTTCACTTTCCCTTCATCTCGTATACAAAAAAAGAGATAAAAGGGAAATAGATCATAACAAAATGAAAATTGTAGAGTTGACGTATGGAAAGAATTTAAAGCAATACCAAATTTAAGTAAAGAAAATTTATTCGCACACCACAAATGAACACAAAAGTTTTGTTATCCAAGTTTGGGAAACTCCACTAGTTTGACCGCAATTTCACGAAATTTTATAAGAAAGAGATTTTTCTACACATGTTTCAAAAAATGGATATGCATTCTTGAAACATGTTAAAGATGCAAATGACCTATGGATCCAAGCCTTTTAATGAGAATAAGATTAAATTTTCAAGTGAACGTGCGGTGGGATATTTACCCGTGTCAAACAAGCCATTATTTTGCCTATTTAAAAAAAGTTGACCTAACGATCATAGATGATTCTAAACTGATTTATCATGCATAACAGGCTATATTTTCGTGAGGAATGACTTGTGGATTAAGATTCAACACTCAGTTAAAAATCCCCTGCCACCCCCTTTTGCCGACGATAGCAGAACCTGATATATAAAAACTAAAAAGAGTGTATAATCCCTAAAAATTACACGCACTTTTTGGAATTATCACTCTCTACATTTGTGCATTGTGCATTTCCATTTGAGATGTATACTTTTTTCTTAAATCAAAACTTGAGCTTTCACTTTCCCTTCGTCATGTTAAAAAAAAAAGATAAAAGGCAAGTAGATCACAACAAAATGAAAATTTCAGAGTTTTTGTATAGAAATAATTTAAAGCAATAAACAAATGTAAGTAACGGAAATTTATTCACAAACCACAAATGAACACAAAAGTTTTGTTATCCAAGTTTGGAAATTTCACTAGTTCAGCCCTATTAGCTCAGAATTTTATAAGAACGATATTTTTCTACACATGTTTTAAAAAATGGATGTGCATGATTGGAAAGTCTTAAAGATGCAAATGACCTATGGATCAAAACCTTTTAAAGAGAATAACATTAAATTCTCAAGTGAACGTGCGGTGGGATTTTTACCCGAGTTAAACATCCCTTTATTTTGCCCATTTACAAAAATCTGACCTAACAATCTTAGATGATTGTAAAATGATTTATCATGTGTAACGGGCTATATTTTTGTAAGGAATGACTTAAGGATTGGGAGTCAACACTCGATTAAAAATCCCCCTTTTCCCCTTTTCCCGATGATTGCAGAACCAGATATATTAAAACTAAAAAGAGTTTACAATCCCTAAAAATTACAGATGGAATTATCTCTCTCCATTTGTGCATTGTACATTTATATTTTAGATGCATAGTTTTTTGTTAAATCAAAACTTGAACTTTCACTTTCCCTTCATTTCTTAAACAAAAAAAGAGAGAAAAGGCAAATAGATCACAACAAAATGAAAATTTTAGAGTTTATGTCTGGAAAGAATTTAAAGAAATAACAAATGTAAGTAAAGAAAATTTAGTCACACACCACAAATGAAGACAAAAGTTTTGTTATCCAAGTTTAGGAAATTTCACTAGTTCAACCCTAATAGCTCGGAATTTGATAAGAAAGAGATTTTTCTACACATGTTTTAAAAACTGGATATGCATTCTTGAAATGTGTTAAAGATGCAAATGACCTATGGATCCAAACCTTTTAAAGAGAATAACATTCAGTCAAACAACCCATTATTTTGCCCATTTACAAACAGCTGACCTAACGATCTTAGATGATTGTAAAGTGATTTATCAAGCGTAACGGGCTACATTTTTGCATGGAATGACTTATGGATTGAAAGTCAACACTCAATTAAAAATCCCCCGTCTCTCCCTTTTCCCAACGATTGCGGAACAGGATATATAAAAACAAAAAAGAGTTTACAATCCCTAAAAATTACTGACACGTTTTGAAATTATCTCTCTCTACATTTGTGCATTGTGCATTTTCATTTTAAATGTATACTTTTTTCTTAAATCAAAACTTTAGTGTTCAATTTCCCTTCATCTCGTGACCAAAAAAAGAGATAAAAGGCAAATAGATCACAACAAAATAAAAATTTTAGAGTTTATGTATGGAAAGAATTTAAAGCAATAACAAATGTAAGTAAATAAAATTTATTCACATACCACAAATGAAACCAAAAGTTTTTTTATCCAAGTTTTGGAAATACCACTAGTTCAACCATAATAGCTCGTAATTTAATAAGAAATCGATTTTTCTACACATGTTTTTTAAAAATGGATAATCGTGCTTGAAACATGTTAAAGATGCAAATGACCTATGGATCCAAACCTTTTTAAGAGAATAACATTAAATTCCCAAGTGAACATGCAGTGGGATATTTACCCGAGTCAAACAAGCCGTTATTTTGCCCATTTACAAAATGCTGACCTAACGATCATAGATGAATGTAAAGTAATTTATCATGCATAACGGGTTATATTTTTGTATAGAATGACTTATGGATTGGGAGTCAACACTCAGTTAAAAATCCCCCGCCTCCCCCTTTTCCCGACGATTTGCAGAACCTTATATATAAAAACTAAAAAGAGTTTACAAACCCTAAAAATTATAGACACTTTTGGAATTATCCCTCTATACATTTGTGCATTGTGCATTTCCATTTTAGATGTACACTTTTTTTGTTAAATCAAGACTTTAGTTTTCACTTTCCCTTCATCTCGTAAACAAAAAAAGCGATAAAGGCAAATAGATCACAACAAAATGAAAATTTTAGAGTTTATATATGGAAAGAATTTAAAGCTATAACAAATGTTAGTAAAGAAAATTTATTTACACACCACAAATGAACACAAAAGTTTTGTTATCCACTAGTTCAACCCAAAGAGCTCGGAATTTTATAAGAAATAGATTTTTCTACACATGTTTTAAAAAATGGATCAACCTTTTAAAGAGAATGACAATAAATTCCCAAGTGAACGTATGGTGGGATATTTACCCGAGTCAAACAAGCCATTATTTTGCCCATTTACTAAAAGCTGACCTAACGATCACAGATGATTGTAAAGTGATTTATCATGCGTAACGGGCTATATTTTGGTAACGAATGACTTATGGATTGGGAGTCAACACTCAGTTAAAAATCCCCTGCCTCCCCCTTTTTCCGATATCAAAAGTTGAGTTTTCACTTTCCCTTCATCTTGTCAACAAAAAAAGAGACAAAAGGCGAATAGATCACAACAAAATGAAAATTTTAGAGTTTATGTATGGAAAGAATTTAAAGCAATAAATAATGTAAGTAAATAAAATTTATTCACACACCACAAATGAACACAAAAGTTTTGTTATCCAAGTTTGGGAAATTCCACTAGTTCAACCCAAATAGCTCGAAATTTTATAAGAAAGAGATTTTTCCAAACATGTTTTAAAAAGTGGATATGCATTATTGAAATAATGTAAAGATACTAATGACCTATGGATCCAAAAAATTTAAAGAGAATAACATTAAATTCCCAAGTGAACGTGCGGTGGGATATTTACCCGAGTCGAACTAGTCATTATTTTGCCCTTTTACAAAAAGCTGACCTAATGATCATAGATGATTATAAAGTGATTTATCATGTCTAACTGGCTATATTTTTGTAAGGAATGACTTATGGATTGTGAGTCAACACTCAGTTAAAAATTCCCCGACTCCCCCTTTTTCCTGACGATTGCAGAACCTGATAATTAAAAACAAAAAAGAGTTTATAATCCCTAAAAATTATAAAAACTTTTTGGAATTATCACTCTCGACATTTTTGCATTGTGAATTTCCGTTTTAGATGTATACTTTTTTCTTAAATCAAAACTTGAGTTTTCCCTTTCCCTTCATTTCCTAAACAAAAAAAGAGATAAAAGGCAAGAAGATCACAACAAAATAAAAATTTTAGAGATTAATTAATGGAAAGAGTTTAAAGCAATAACAAATGTAACTAAAGAAAATTTATTCACACACCACAAATGAACAAAAAAGTTTTGTTATCCAAGTTTGGGAAATTCCTCTAGTTCCACCCTAATAGCTCGGAATTTTATAAGAAAGAGATATTTCTACGCATGTTTTAAAAAATGGATATGCATGCTTGAAACATGTTAAAGACTCAAATGACCTATGGATGCAAACCTTTTAAAGAGAATAACATCAAATTCCCAAGTGAACGTGCGGTGGGATATTTACCTGAGTCAAACAAGCCATTACTTTACAAATTTATAAAAAGCTGACCTAACGATCATAGATGATGGCAAAGTGATTTACCTTGTGTAATGGGCTATATTTTTGTAAGGAATGACTGATGGATTGGGAGCCAACATTCAGATAAAAGTCCCCCACCTCCCCCTTTTCCCTACGATTCCAGAACATGATATATAAAAACTAAAAAGACTTTACAATCTCTAAAAGTTACAGACACTTTTTGGAATTATCTCTCTCTAAATTTGTTGCATTGTGCATTTCCATTCTAGATTGATACTTTTTTATTCAATCAAAACTTGAGTTTTCACTTTCCCTTCATCTCGTAAACAAAAAAAGATATAAAAGGCAAATAGATTAAACAAAATGAAAATTTTAGAGTTTATGTGTGGGAAGAATTTAAAGCAAAAACAAGTGTAAGTAAAGAAAATTTATTGACACACCACAAATGAACACAAAATATTTGTTATCCAAGTTTTGGAAATTCGACTAGCTGACCTCTAATAGCTCAGAATTTTATAAGAAGGAGATTATTCTACACATGTTTTAAAAAATGGAAATGCATGCTTGAAATATGTTAAAGATGCAAATGACCTTTGGATCGAAAGCTTTTAAATAGAATAACATTAAATTCCCAAGTGAACGTGCGGTGGGATATTTACCCAAGTCAAACAAGTCATTATTTTGCCCTTTTACAAAAAGCTGACCTAACGATCATAGATGATTGTAAAGTGATTTATCATGCATAATGGGTTATATTTTTGTATGGAATGACTTATGGCTTGGGAGTCAATGGCTAGTTAAAAATCCCTCGCCTCCCCCTTTTCCCGACGATTTGCAGAACCTTATATATAAAAACTAAAAAAAGTTTACAATCCCTAAAAATTACAGACACTTTTGGAATTATCCCTCTATACATTTGTGCATTGTGCATTTTCATTTTAGATGTATACTTTTTTGTTAAATCGAAATTTGAGTTTTCTCTTTCCCTTCGTCTTGTAAACAAAAAAATGATAAAGGCAAATAGATCACTACAAAATGAAAATTTTAGAGTTTATATATGGAAAGAATTTAAAGTAATAACAAATGTTAGTAAAGAAAATTTATTCACACACTACAAATGAATACAAAAGTCTTGTTATTCAAGTTTTGGAATTTCCACTTATTCACCCCAAAGTGCTTGAAATTTTATAAGAAATAGATTTTTCTACACATGTTTTAAAAAATGGATCAACCTTTTAAAGAGAATAACATTAAATTCCCAAGTGAACGTGCGGTGGGATATTTACCCGAGTCAAACAAGCCATTATTTTGCCCATTTACTAAAAGCTGACCCAACGATCACAGATGATTGTAAAGTGATTTATCATGCGTAACGGGCTATATTTTGGTAACGAATGACTTATGGATTGGGAGTCAACACTCAGTTAAAAATCCCCCGCCTCCCCCTTTTTCCGATGATTGTAGAACAAGATATTTAAAAAATAAAAGAGTTTACATTGTCTAAAAGTTACAGTCACTTTTTGGAATTATCTCTCTCTAAATTTGTGCATTGTGCATTTCCATTTTAGATGTATATTTTTTTCTTATATCAAAAGTTGAGTTTTCACTTTCCCTTCATCTTGTCAACAAAAAAAGAGACAAAAGGCGAATAGATCACAACAAAATGAAAATTTTAGAGTTTATGTATGGAAAGAATTTAAAGCAATAACTAATGTAAGTAAATAAAATTTATTCGCACACCACAAATGAACACAAAAGTTTTGTTATCCAAGTTTGGGAAATTCCACTAGTTCAACCCAAATAGCTCGAAATTTTATTAGAAAGTGATTTTTCCAAACATGTTTTAAAAAGTGGATATGCATTATTGAAACAATGTAAAGATACTAATGACCTATGGATCCAAAAATTTTAAAGAGAATAACATTAAATTCCCAAGTGAACGTGCGGTGGGATATTTACCCGAGTCAAACTAGTCATTATTTTGCCCTTTTACAAAAAGCTGACCTAATGATCATAGATGATTATAAAGTGATTTATCATGTCTAACTGGCTATATTTTTGTAAGGAATGACTTATGGATTGTGAGTCAACACTCAGTTAAAAATCCCCCGTCTCCACCTTTTCCTGACGATTGCAGAACCTGATAATTAAAAACTAAAAAGAGTTGACAATCCCTAAATATTATGAACACTTTTTGGAATTATCTCTCTCTAAATTTTCGCATTGTGAATTTCCGTTTTAGATGTATACTTTTTTCTTAAATCAAAACTTGAGTTTTCACTTTCCCTTCATATTCTAAACAAAAAAAGAGATAAAAGGCAATAAGATCACAACAAAATAAAAATTTTAGAGTTTATGTATGGAAATAATTTAAAGTAATAACAAATGTAACTAAAAAAATTATTCAAACACCACAAATGAACAAAAAAGTTATGTTATCCAAGTTTGGGTAATTCCTCTAGTTCCACCCTAATAGCTCGGAATTTTATAAGAAAAAGATATTTTTACGCATGTTTTAAAAAATGGATATGCATGCTTGAAACATGTTAAAGACACAAATGACCTACGGATCCAAACCTTTTAAAGAGAATAACATCAAATTCCCAAGTGAACGTGCGGTGGGATATTTACCCCAGTCAAACAAGCCATTATTTTACACATTTACAAAAAGCTGACCTAACGATCATAGATGATTGCAAAGTGATTTACCATGCGTAATGGGCTTTATTTTTTAAGGAATGACTGATGGATTGGGAGTCAACATTCAGTTAAACACCCCCCCCCCCCCCCCCCCCCCCCCCCCCCCCTTTTCCTGACGATTGCAGAACATGATATATAAAAACTAAAAAGAGTTTACAATCTCTAAAATTTACAGACACGTTTTGTAATTATCTCTCTCTACATTTGTGCATTGTGAATTTCCCTTTTAGATGTATACTTTTTTCTTAAATAAAAACTTGAGATTTCAATTTCCCTTCAGATCTTAAAACAAAAAAGAGAGAAAAGGTAAATAAATCACAACCAAATAAAAATATTGGAGTTTATATATCGAAAGAATTTAAAGCAAGAAGAAATGAAACTAAAGAAAATTAATTCACACACCACAAATGAGCACAAAAGTTTTGTTATCCAAGTTGGGAAATTCCACTAGTTCCACCCTAATTGCTCAGAATTTTATAAGAAAGAGTTTTTTCTACACATGTTTTAAAAAATGGATATCCATGCTTGAAACATGTTAAAGACTCAAATGACCTATGGATCCAAACATTTTAAAGAGAATAACATTAAATTCCCAAGTGAACAGGCGATGGGATATTTACCTTAGCCAAACTAGCCATTATTTTGCCCATTTACAAAAAGCTGACCTAACGATGATAGATGATTGTAAAGTGATTTATCAAGTGTGACGGGCTATATTTTTGTAAGGAATGACTTATGTATTAAGAGTCAACACTTAGTTAAAAATCCCTCGCCTCCCCCTTTTCCCGATGATTGCATAACCTGATATATGAAAACTAAAAACAGTTTACAATCCCAAAAAATTATAGAAAACTTTTGGAATTATCTTTCTCTACATTTATGCATTGTACATTTCCATTTTAGATGTTTACTTTTTTCTTAAATCAAAACTTGAGTTTTCACTTTCCCTTCATCTTGTAAACAAAAAAAGAGATAAAAGGCAAATAGATCACAACAAAATCAAAATTTAGAGTATATGTATGGAAAGAATTTAAAGCAATAACAAATGTAAGTAAAGAAAATTTATTCACACACCACAAATGAATACAAAATTTTTGTTATCCAAGTTTGGCAAGTTCCACTAGTTAAACCCTAATAGCTCGGAATTTTATAAGAAAGAGATTTTTCTACGCTTGTTTTAAAAAATGGATAGTGCATGCTTGAAACATGTTAAAGACTCAAATGACCTATGGATCCAAACCTTTTAAAGGAAATAACATTAAATTCCCAAGTGAACAGGCGGTGGCATATTTACCCGAGTCAAACAAGCCATTACAATGCCCATTTACTAAAGAACTGACCTAACAAGGATAAATGATTGCAAAGTGATTTATCATGCGTAACGGGCTATATTTTAGTAAGGATTGACTTATGGATTGCGAGTCAACACTCAGTTAAAAATCCCCCACCTTCCCCTTTTCTTTACGATTGTAAAACCTCATATATAAAAACTAAAAAGAGTTTACATTCCCTAAATATTACAGACAATTTTTGGAATTATCTCTCTCTACATTTATGCATTGTGCATTTCCTTTTTAGATGTTTACTTTTTTCTTAAATCAAAACTTGAGTTTTCACTTTCCCTTCATCTCGTAAAAAAAAAAGAGATAAAAGGCAAATAGATCACAACGAAACGAAAATTTTAGTGTATATGTATGGAAAGAATTTAAAGCAATAACAAATGTAAGTAAAGAAAATTTATTCACACACCACAAATGAACACAAAAGTTTTGTTATCCAAGTTTGGGAAATTCCACCAGTTCAACGCAAATAGCTCGGAATTTATAAGAAAGAGATTTTTCTACACATGTTTTAAAAAATGGATATGCATTTTTGAAACATGTTCAAGATGCAAATGACCTATGGATCCAAACCTTTTACATAGAATAACATTAAATTCCCAAATGAACGTGCGGTGTGATATTTAAACGAACCAAACAAGCCAAAATTTTGCCCATTTACAAAAAGCTGACCAAACGGTCATAGATGATTGTAAAGTGATTTATCAAGCATAGCGGGCTATATTTTTGTAAGGAATGAATTATGGATTGGGAGTCAACACTCAGTTAAAAATCCCCCGCCTCCCCCTTTTCCCGACTATAGTAGAATCTGATATATAAAAACTAAAAAGAGTTTACAATCCCTAAAAATTGCAAAAACTTTTTCGAATTATCTCTCTCTAATTTTGTGCATTGTGCATATCAATTTTAGATCTATACTTTTTTCTTAAATCAAACTTGAGTTTTCACTTTCCCTTCACCTCGTAAACAAAAAAAGAGATAAAAGGCAAATAGATCACAAAAAAATGAAAATTTTAGAGTTTATGTATGGAAGGAATTTAAAGCAATGACAAATGTAAGTAAAGAAAATTTATTCACACACCACAAATGACCACAAACGTTTTGCTATCCAAGTTTGGGAAATTCACCCTAATATCTCGGAATTTTATAAGAAAGAGATTTTTCTACACATGTTTTGAAAAATGGATATGCATCTTTGAAAAATGTTAAAGATGCAAATGACCTATGGATCCAAACCTTTTTCAGAGAATAACATTAAATTCTCAAGAGAACGTGCGGTGGGATATTTAACCGAGTTAAACAAGCCATTATTTTGCCCATTTACAAAAAGCTGAACTAATGATTATACATGATTGGAAAGTGATTTATCATGCCTAACGGGCTATACTTTTGTAAGGATTAACTTATGGATTGGGAGTCAACACAAAGTTAAAAATCCCCCGCCTCCCCCTCGTCCAAATGATTGCAGAACCTGATATATAAAAACTAAAAAGAGTTTACATTCCCTAAAAATTACAGACACTTTTTGGAATTATCCTTCTCTACATTTGTGCATTATGCATTTCCATTTTAGAAGTATACTTTTTTCTTAAATCAAAACTTGAGATTTCACTTTCCCTTCATCTCGTAAACTAAAAAAGCGATAAAAGGCAAATAGATCGCAAAAACATTAGAGTTTATGAATGGAAATAATTTAAAGCAATAACAAATGTAATTAAAGAAAATTTATTCACACACCACAAATGAACACAAAAGTTTTGTTATCCAAGTTAGGGATATTCCACTAGTTCAACCCTAATAGCTCAAAATTTTATAAAAAAGAGATTTTTCTACACATGTTTTAAAAAATGGATATGCATGCTTGAAACATGTTAAAGATGCAAATGACCTATGGATCCAAAAATTTTAAAGTGAATAACATTAAATTCCCAAGTGAACGTGTGGTGGTATAGTTACCCGAGTCGAACAAGCCATTATTTTTCCCATTTACAAAAAGCTGACTATCGATCATATATGATTGTAAAGTGATTGATCATGTGTAACGGGCTATATTTTTGTAAGGACATACTAATGGATTGGGAGTCAACACTCAGTTAAAAATCCCCCGCCTCCCCCTTTTTCCAACGATTGCAGAACCAGATATATAAAAAATAAAAATAGTTTACAATCCCTAAAAATTACAGACACTTTTTTGAATTATCACTCTCTACATTTTTGCATTGTGCATTTCCATTTTAGATCTATACTTTTTGCTTAAATAAAAACTCGATTTTTCACTTTCCCTTCATCTCGTAAACAAAAAAAGAGGTAAAAGGCAAAAGGATCACAACAAAATGAAAATTTTAGAGTTTATGTATGGAAAGAATTTAAACCAATAACAAATGTAAGTAAAGAAAATTTATTTGGACACCACAAATGAACTCAAAAGTTTTGTTATCCATGTTTGGGAAATTCCACTAGTTCCACCCTAATTGCTCGAAATTTTATAAGAAAGTGATTTTCTTCACATGCTTTAAAAAATGGATATGCATGCATGAAACATGTTAAAGATGCAAATAACCTATGGATCCAAACCTTTTAAACCAAATAAAATTAAGTTCCCAAGTGAACGTGTGGTGGGATATTTACCCGAGTCAAACACGCCATTATTTTCGCCATTTCCAAAAAGCTGACCTAACGATCATAGATAATTGTAAATTGATTTATCATGCGTAATGGGCTATATTTTTGTAAGGAATGACTTATGGTTTGGGAGTCAATACTCAGTTAAAAATCCCCCGCCTACCCCTTTCCCCAACGATTGTAGAACCGTATATATAAAAACTAAAAAAATTTTACAATCCCTAAAAATTACAGACACTTTTTGGAATTATCCCTCTCCATATTTGTGCATTGTTCAATTCCATTTTTTATGTATACTTTTACTTAAATCAAAACTTGAGTTTTCACTTTCCCTTCTTCTCGTAAACAAAAAAATGACATAAAAGGCAAATAGATTGCAACAAAATGAAAATTTTAGAGTTTATGTATGGAAAGAATTTAGAGCAATAACAAATGTACGTAAAAAAAATTTATTTACTCACCACAAATGAACACAAATTTTTTGTATCCAAGTTTGGTATATTCCCCTTGTTCAACCCTAATAGCTCAAAATTTTAAAACAAAGAGATTTTTCTACACATGTTTTAAAAAATGGATATGCAGGCTTGAAACATGTTAAAGAAGCAAATGACCTATGGATCAAAACCTTTTAAAGAAAGTAACATTAAACTCCCAAGTGAACATGCGGTGGGATATTTACCCGAGTCAAACAAGCCATTATTTTGCCCATTTACAAAAAGTTGACCTAACGATCATAGATGATTGTAAAGTGATTTATCTTGCATAATGTGCTACATTTTTTTAAAGAATGATTTATGGATTGGGAGTCAATAGTCATTTAAAAATCCCATGGCTCCCCCTTTTACCGACTATCGCAGAACTTGATATAGAAAAGCTAAGAACAGTTTACAATGCCTAAAAATTGTTGTCACTTTTGTGAATTATCTCTCTCTACATTTGTGCATTGTGCACTTCCATTTTATATCTATACTTTTTTCTTAAATCAAAATATGAGTTTTAACTTTGCCTTCATCTCGTTAACAAAAAAAAAGGATAAAATGCAAACAGATCATAACCCAATGAAAATTTAAGATTTTATGTATGGAAAGAATTTAAAGAAACAACAAATCTAAGTAAAGAAAACTTATTAACACACCGCAAATGAACACAATAGTTTTGTTAACCAAGTTTGGCAAATTTGATTAGTTCAACCCTAATAGCTCGAAATTTATAAGAAATTTTTTTTCTATACATGTTTTAAAAAATGGATTTGCATGCTTGGAACATGTTTAAAATTCAAATGACTTATGGATCTAAACCTTTTAAATAAAATAACATTAAATTCCCAAGTGAACGTGGTTTGGGTTATTTACTTGAGTCAAACAAGCCATTATTTTGCTTATTTACAAAAAGCTGACCTAACGATCATAATGAGCTATATTTTTGTAAGGAACGACTTAAGGATTGGGAGTCAACACTTAGTTAAAAATTCCCCGCCTCCCTCTTTTATTTGGCTATTGGAGAACCTGATATATACAAACTAAAAAGAGTTAACAATCCCTAAAAATTACAGACACTTTTTTTAATTATCCCCATCTACATTTGTGCATTGTGCAATTCCATTTTAGTTGGATACTTTTTTCTTAAATCAAAACTTGAGTTGTCACTTTCCCTTCATCTCGTAAACAAAAAAAGGGATAAAAGGCCAATAGATCGAACAAAATGAAAATTTTAGAGTTCATGTATGGAAAGAATTTAAAGCAACAACAAATGTAAGTAAAGAAAATTTATTCACACACCACAAATGAACACAAAATTTTTGTTATCCAACTTTGGGAAATTCCACTAGTTCAAACCTAATAGCTTGGAATTTTATAAGAAAGAGATTTTTCTACACATGTTTTGAAAAATGGATATGCATGCTTGAAACATGTTAAAGATGCAAATGACCTATGGATCCAAATCTTTTAAAGAGAATAACATTAAATTCCCAAGCGAACGTGCGGTGGGATATTTACCCGAATCAAACAAGCCATTATTGCTCCCATTTACAAAAAGCTGACCTAATGATCATAGATGATTTTAAAGTGATTATCATGCGTAACGGGCTATATTTTTGTAAGGAATGACTTATTGATTGGGAGTCAATACTCAGTTAAAAATCCCCCGCCTCCCCCTTTTCCTGACTATAGCAGAACCTGATATATAAAAACTAAAAAGAGATTAAAAACCCTAAAAATTACAAACACTTTTTGGAATTTTCTCTCTCTACATTTGTGCATTGTGCATTTCCATTTTAGATGTATACTTTTTTCTTAAATCAAAACTTGAGTTTTAACTTTCCCTTCATCTCTTAAACAAAAAAAGAGATAAAAGGAAAATAGATCACAACAAAATGAAAATTTTAGAGTTTAAGTATGGAAAGAATTTAAAGAAATAACAAATGTAAGTAAAGAAAATTTATTTACACAACACAAATGAACACAAAAGTTTTGTTATCCAAGTTTGGCAAATTCCACTAGTACAACTGTAATAGCTCGGAATTTTGTATGAAATAGATTTTTCTACACATGTTTGAAAAAGTGGATATGCATGCTTGAAACATGTTAAAGATGCAAATGACCTATGGATCCAAACCTTTTATAGAGAATAACATTAAATTCCCAAGTGAACGTGCGGTGGGATATTTACCCGAGTCAAACAAGCCATTATTTTTTCCATTTACCAAAAGCAAACCTCATGATCATAGATGATTGTAAAGAAATTTATCATGTGTAATGGCCTATATTTTTGTAAGGAATGACTTATGGATTGGGAGTGAACATTCTGTTAAAAATCCCCGGCCTCGCCCTTATCCCTACTATTGCAGAACCTGATATATAAAAACTAAAAATTGTTTAAAATCCCTAAATATTACAGACACTTTTTGGAATTATCTCTCTGTACATTTGTTCATTGTGCATTTCTGTTTTAGATGTATAGTTTGTTTCTTAAATCAAAACTTGAGTTTTCACTTTCTTTTTATCTTGTAAACAAAAAAAGAGATAAAAGGCAAATAGATCAAACCAAAATGAAAATTTTAGAGTTGATGTCAGGAAAGAATTTAAAGCCATAAAAAATGTAAGTAAGGAAAATTTATTCACACACCACATATGAACGTAAAATTTTTGTTATCCAATTTGGGAAATTCCACTAGTTCAACCTTAATTGCTCTAAATTTTATAAGAAATAGATTTTTCTACACATGTTTTAAAAAATTGGATATGCATGCTTGAAACATGTTAAAGATGCAAATAACATATGGATCCAAACCTTTTAAAGAGAGTAACATTAAATTCCCATGTGAACTTACTGTGGGATATTTATACGAGTCAAACAAGCCATTATTTTTCCCATTTACAAAAAGTTGTCCTAACGATCATGGATGATTATAAAGTGATTTATCATGCGTAACGGGCTATATTTTTTTAAGGAATGACTTATGGATTGGGAGTCAACACTCAGTTAAAAATCCCCTGCCTCCCCCTTTTCTCGACGATTGCAGAACCTAATATCTAAAGACTAAAAAGAGTTTACAATCCCTAAAAATTACAAACAATTTTTGTAATTATCTCTTTCTAAATTTGTGCATTGTGTATCTCCATTTTATATATATAATTTTTTCTTAAATCAAAACTTGAGTTTTCACTTTCCCTTCTTCTCGCAAAAAAAAAAAGAGATAAAAGGCAAATAGATCACAACAAAATGAAAATTTTAAAGTTTAAGTATGGAAATAATTTAAAGCAATAACAAATGTTAGTAAAGAAAATTTATTCACATACCACAAATGAAAACAAAAGTTTTGTGATCCAAGTTTTGGAAATTCCACTAGTTGAACTCTAATAGCTCGGAATTTTATACGAAAGAGATTTTTCTACACATGTTTTAAAAAATGGATATGCATCCTTGAAAAATGTTAAAGATGCAAATGAATTATGGATCCAAACATTTTAAAGAGAATAACATTAAATTTTCAAGTGATTGTGCGGTGGGATATTTACCTGAGTCAAACAATCTATTATTTTGCCCATTTACAGAAAGCTGACCTAACGATCATAGATGATTGCAATGTGATTTATCTTTTGTAACTTGATATATTTTTGTATGGAATGACTTAAGGATTGGGAGTCAACACTCAGTTAAAAACCCCCGCCTCCCCCTATTCTCCACGATTGCAAAACCTGATATATATAAACTACAAAGTATTTACAATCCCTTAAAATTACATACACTTTTTGGAATCATCTCTCTTTACTTTTGTGCATTGAGCATTTCCATTTTAGATGTATACTTATTATTAAATCGAAACTTGTGTTTTCACTTTCCCTTCATCTCGTAAACAAAAAAGAGAGATAAAAGGCAAATTGATCACAACAAAATAAAAATTTTAGTGTTTATGTATGGAAATAGTTTGAAGCATTAAAAAATGTAAGTAAATAAAATTTATTCACAGACAAAAAATGATCACAAAAGTTTTGTTATCCAAGTTTGCGAAATTCCACTAGTTTAACCCTAATTGCTTGGAATTTTGACCTTTGGATCCAAACCTTTTAAAGAGAATAACAATAAATTCTCAAGTGAACGTGCAGTGGGATATTTACCTAAGTCAAACAAGCCATTATTTTTTCCTTTTAAAAATTGCTGACCTAACGATCATATATGATTGTAAATTGATTTATCATGCATAACGGGCTATATTTTTGTAAGGAATGACTTATGGATTGGGAACCAACACTCAGTTAAAATCCCCCGCCTCCCCCTTTTCCCGATGATTGCAAAACCTCATATATAAAAACTAAAAAGATTTTATAATCCCTAAAAATTATAGATATGTTTTGGAATTATCTGTCTCTACATTTGTGCATTGTGTATTTTCATTTTAGAAGTATACTTTTTTCTAAAATCAAAATTTGATTTTTCACTTTCCCAACATCTCGTAAACAAAAAAAAGAGACAAAAGGCAAATAGATATAAAAAAATAAAATTTTTAGAGTGTATGTTTGGAAAGAATTTAAAGCAATAACAAATGTAAGTAAAGAAAATTTATTCACACACCACAATTGAACACAAAAGTTTTGTTATCCAAGTTTGGGAAATTCCACTTTTTCAACCCTAATAGCTCTGGATTTTATAAAAAAGAGATTTTTCTACACATGTTTTAAAAAATGTATATGCATGCTTGAAACATTTTAAATATGCAAATGACCTATGGATCCAAACCTTTTAAAGTGAGTAACCTTAAATTCTCAAGTGAACATGTGGTGGGATATTAATCGAAGTCAAACAAACCATTATTTTGCCTATTTGCAAAAAGTTGACCTAACGATCATAGATGATTGTAAAGTGATTTATCATGTGTAACGGGCTACATTTTTCTAAGGAATGACTTATGGATAGGGAGTCAAGACTCAGTTAAAAATCCCCGCCTCCCCCCTTTTTCGATGATTGCAGATTCTAATATATAAAAACTAAAAAGAGTTTACAATCCCTAATAATTACAGACCTTTTTGGAATTATTTCTCTCTACATTTTTGCATTGTGCACTTCAATTTTAGATGTATAGTTTTTTCTTAAATCAAAACTTGAGTTTTCACTTTCCTTCCATCTCGTTAACAAATAAAGTTAACGTGCGTTGGGATTTTGACCTGAGTCAAACTATCCATTATATAGCCCATTTAGAAAAAGCTGACCTATCAATCATAGATGATTGTAAAGTTATTTATCATGTGTAACGGGCTATATTTGTTTTAGGAATGACTCATGGATTGGGAGTCAACACTTAGTTAAAAATTCCCCGCCTACCCCTTTTCCCGACGATTACAGAACCTGATATATAAAAACTCAAAAGAGTTTAAAATGTCTAAAAATTACAGACACCTTTTGGAATTATTCCTCTCTAAATTTTTGCATTATGCATTTTCATTTTTTATGTATAATTTTTTATTAAATCAAAAGTTCAATTTTCACTTTCCCTTCTTCTCGTAAACAGAAAAAAGAGATAAAAGGCAAATAGATCGCAACAAAATGAAAATTTTAGAGTTTGTGTATGGAAAGAATTTAAAGCAATAATAAATTTAAGTAATGAAAATTTATTCACACACCACAAATGAACACAAAAGTTTTGTTATCCAAGTTTGGGAAAATCCCCTAGTTCATCCCCAATAGCTTGGAATTTTATAAGAAAGAGATTTTTCCACACATGTTTTAAAAAATGGATACGCATGCTTGAAACATGTTAAAGAGTCAAATGACTTATGGATCCAAACCTTTTAAAGAGACTAACATTAAATTCCCAAGTGAACGTGCGTTGGGATATTTACTCGAGTTCAACAAGCCATTATTTCGCTTATATACCAAAAACTGACATAACGATCGTAGATGAATGCAAAGTGATTTATCTTGCTTAACCAGCTATATTTTTTTAAGGAATAGTTTATGGATTGGAGTTAACACTCAGTTAAAAATCCCCCAGCTCCCCCTTTTTTCCAATGATTGCAAAACATGATATATAAAAACTAAAAAGAGTTTACAATCCTTAAAAATTATAGAAACTTTTGAGAATTATCCCTATCTACATGTGTGCATTGTGCATTTCAATTTTAGTTGTATACTTTTTTCTTAAATCAAAACTTGAGTTTTCACTTTCCCCTCATCTCGTAAACAAAAAAAGCAATAAAAGGAAAATATATCGAACAAAATGAAAATTTTAGAGTTTATGTATGGAAAGAATTTAAAGGAACAACAAATGTCAGTAAAGAAAATATATTCACACACACACCACAAATGAACACAAAAGTTTTGTTATCCAAGTTTCGGAAATTTCACTAGTTCAACCCTAATAGCTTGGAATTTTATTAGAAAGAGATTTTTCTACACATGTTTTAAAATAGAGATATCCATGCTTGAAACATTTTAAAGATGAAAATGAACTATGTATTCAAACCTTTTAAAGAGAATAACATTAAATTCCAAGTGAACGTGCGGTTGGATATTTACCCGAATCAAACAAGCCATTATTTTACCCATTTACAAAAAGCAGACCTAATAGTCATAGGTGATTGTAAAGTGATTTATTATGCGTAACGGACTATATTTTTGTTAGGAATGACTTATTGATTGGGAGTCAACACTCAATTAAAAATCCCCCACCTCCCCCATTTCCCGACGACAGCAAAACCTGATATATAAAACTAAAAAGAGTTTACAATCCCTAAAAATTACAGACACCTTTTGGAATTATCTCTCTCTACATTTGTGCATTGTGCGTTTCAATTTTAGATGTATACTTTTTTCTTAAATCAAAACTTGAGTTTTAACTTTGCCTTCATCTCATAAACAAAAAAAGAGATAAAAGGCAAATAGATCTCAAAAAAATAAAAATTTTAGATTTTATGTATAGAAAGAATTTAAATAAATAAAAATTTTAAGTAAAGAAAATTTATTCACACACCACAAATTAACCCAAAAGTTTTGTTATCCAAGTTTGGGCAATTGCACTAGTTGAACCCTAATATCTTGGAATTTTGTTAGAAAGAGATTTTTCTACACATGTTTTAAAAAAATAGATATGCATGCTTGAAACATGTTAAAGATGCAAATGACCTATTGATTCAAAACTTATAAAGAGAATAACATTAAATTCCCAAGTGAACGTGCGGTGGGATATTTAGCTGAGTCAAACAAGTCATTATTTTGCCCTTTTACAAAAAGTTGACATGACAAACATAGATGATTGTAAAGTGATTTATCATGCGTAATGGGCTATATTTTTGTAAGGAATGACGTATGGATTGGGAGTCAACACTATGTTAAAAATCCCCCGCCTCCCCCTTTTCCCTACGATTGCAAAACCTGATAAACAAAAACTAAAAAGAGTTTACAAAGCTTAAAAACTATAGACAATTTTTGGAATTATCCCTTTCTACATTTGTGCATTATACATTTCCATTTTAGATGTATACTTGTTTCTTTAATCAAAACTTGAGTTTTCAGTTTCCCTTCATCTCGTATACTAAAAACACTACAAAAGGCAAATAGAACACAACAAAATGAAAATTTTAGAGTTTATGTATGGAAAGAATTTAAAGCAATAACAAAAGTAAGTAAAGAAAATTTATTCACACACCACAAATGAACACAAATGTTTTGTTATCCAAGTTTGGGAAATTCCACTAGTTCAACCCTAACAGATCGGAATTTTATAAGAAAGAGATTTTTCTACACTTGTTTTAAAAAATGGATATACATGCTTGAAACGGGTTAAAGATGCCAATGACATATGGATCCAAACCTTTTCAAGAGAATCACATTAAATTCCCAAGTGAACGTGCGGTGGGATATTTACCCGAGTCAAAGAAGTCATTATTTTGCCCATTGATAGAAAGCTGATCTAACGATCATAGATGATTCTAAAGTTATTTATCATGCGTATCGGGCTATATTTTTGTAAGGAATGACTTATGGATTTGGAGTCAACACTCAGTTAAAAATCCCCCGCTTCCCCCTTTTTACGATTGGAGAACCTGATATATAAAAACTAAAAAGAGTTTACAATCCCTAAAAATTACAGACTCTTTTTGGAATTATCTCTCTCTACTTTTGTGCATTGTGTATTTCCATTTTAGATGCACACTTTTTTCTTAAATCAAAACTTGAGTTTTCACTTTCCCTTCATCTCGTAAACGAAAAAAAGGGTAAAAGGCAAATAGATCACAACAAAATGAAAATTTTAAGAGTTTATGTATGGAAAGAATTTAAAGCAATAAAAAATATAAGTACAGAAAATTTATTCACACACCAAAAAAATTATTTTGTTTTCCAAGTTTGGGAAATTCCACAAGTTCAACCCTAACAGTTTGGAATTTTATAAGAATTTTTTTTTTCTACACATGTTTTAAAAAATGGCAATGCATGCTTGAAACATGTTAAAGATGCAAATGACATATGGATGCAAACCTTTTAAATCGAATAACATTAAATTCCCAAGTGAACGTGTGATAGATGCCATATTCTGACATGAGAACTAAGTTAATTATAATAGAATAACCTTTATAATTGTTTTATAGGTGGTTATTTATCGGTTTTCAAATGAAATGAGCATTTATTGAATTTGGCATTAATCACTGTCGATATTGCATATTTTCTCTCTTGAATTATATTTCATTGTTTTTAAGGTTTATTTCTTCCTGAAATGTTTTTTATAGATTTAATTATGGAATTTCAGGAGAATTTTGGTGGAGAAGGAGATATTTACCAAAATGCCCTTAGTGAAATGGAGGTGATTTTTAGGTCAAATCGTTTTAAAATAAATACGATGGTATTAAAGGAAAGATGGGGAGAACGAGGAGGGCGAGACCCGGGAGGGGAGACCCGAGAGGTCGAACCACGAGGGGGCAGCGTGAAGAGAAAACAGAAACGGAGACCAAAATAGAGGACTTTGACCAAAAACAGGGGAGGACCCGAGAGGAGTTCCCCACCGTCGTTCGCCGGGCCAATACCTTTCGCCGTGCCACCGTCGTCCACTGCCGTCCACCACATTCCAGCAACCGAGAACAAACCCGAGGAGAGCTCGAGAGAGTCTCTGTCGAGGTGAGTTCGACGATCGTCGCTCGCCAGGCCGAGAAGTGATCCGATAGGGCTTCTCCGGTGCCACTTCCGCTTTCCGACCATCCTCTGGCGTCGGTTACGTATTTCCGATCATTCTCGGAGTGACTCCGACTCCGACCGAGACTCAAGAGAGCCGGTTAGAGAACTTCATCTCTATTTCGTTCTTCATCGGACGTTACCTCCGTCCGTCGGCTTCCAACCTTCGTCGTCGGCATCGTCTTCACTTCCGACCACTCACTCTTGTTACCCGAAGCCATTAATTTCGGGAAATTGCAGCACCCGTGCGAACGAGTTGCTGCCCGAGCGAGAGGAAGAAGAAGGGGTGTAATTCATCATTATTGAATTTAATTTTTTATATAGTTTGAACTTAGGTTTTGAATGTTAATTGAATCTGATTTGATAATTAATGTTTATTTAAGATTTGTTTTCTAGATATTTGATTAAATTAGCTAATTAGGGTAGGATTATAATTGAGGTTGGATTTTGGTATTTTAATCCGATTTCTGTCTTTCACTCTATGAGCTTGAGAGGGGCTAGACGCATGGATTGAGAAATCGGATTCGTGATTACATGGCGCTCGAGAGAGGCACGAATCACGGTAAAATCCAGAGTTGATGATTTTAGCATCATGACAATAGGAAATTGATACTCTGCATTCTATTGTAATCCGCTCTTTGTCATTAACTCTAGGCGCCCGAGAGGGGCTAGACGCAAGGATTGAGAATCTGGATTCGTGGTTTCGTGGTGCTTGAGAGAGGCACGAATCACGGTAAAATCCAGAGTTGACGTTTCCTGTTGTGCAAGTAGTTAATTAGATTATTGCTTGATAATGTAGGATATAATTAGTGTTTAGTTCAGATTAATTCATCATATTTGGTTAGGCTAGTTGACTAAAGAATACACAAAATTCAATCCTCCTTGTGGATATGACCCTCGCTTACTACTAGATTACATGAACGATTCGTACGCTTGCGAGGTATTAAAGCCGATGTAACTAAATTTTACATTAACGTGCAGTGTGAAATTTACCCAAGTCAAACTTGCCATTATTTTGCCCATTTAAAAAAACTTGTCCTAACGATCATAGACGTTTCTAAAGTGATTTATCATGCGTAACGGGCTATATTTTAGTAAGGAATGACTTATGGATTGGGAGTCAACACTCTCTAAAAAATTGCCCGCCACCCTCTTTTCCTGACGATTGCCAAACCCCATATATAAATATTAAAATGAGTTTACAATCCCTAAAAATTACAGACACTTTTTGGAATTATCTCACAATACATTTGTGCATTGTACACTTCCATTTTAGATGTATACTTTTTTCTTAAATCGAAACTTGAGTTTTAACTTTCCCTTCATCTCGTAAACAAAAAAAAGAGATAAAAGGCAAATAGATAACAATAAAATGAAAATTTTAGAGTTTATGTATGGAAACAATTTAAAGCAAGCCATTATTTTTCCCATTTACAAAAAGCTAACCTAACCATCATAGATGATTCTAAAGTGATTTATCATGCGTAATGACCTATATTTTTATATGGAATAACTTATGGATTGGGAGTCAACACTCACCTAAAAATCGCCCGCCACCCCCTTTTCCCGACGATTGCAAAACCATATATATAAAAATTAAAAAGAGCTTTCAATTCCTAAAAATTACAGACATTTTTTGGAATTATCTCTCTCTACATTTGTTCATTGTGCACAACCATTTAAGATGTATACTTTTTTTCTTAAATCACAACTTGATTTTTAACTTTCCTTTCATCTCGTAAACAAAAAAAGAGATAAAAGGCAAATAGATCACAACAAAATGAAAATTTTAGAGTTTATGTATGGAAGGAATTTAAAGCAATAACAAATGTAAGTAAATAAAATTAATTCACACATAAAAATTGAACACAAATGTTTAGTTATCCAAGTTTGGGAAATTCCACTAGTTCAACCCTAATAGCTAGGAATTTTATAAGAAAGAGATTTTTCTACACATGTTTTAAAAAATGGATATGCATGCTTGAAACATGTTAAAGATGCAAATGACCTATGGATCCATACCTTTTAAACAAAATAACATTAAATTCGCAAGTGAACGTGCGGTGGGATATTTGCTCGGGTTAAACAAGCCATTATTTTTCCCATTTACAAAAAGCTAACTTAACTATTATAATTGATTGTAAAGTGATTTATCATGAGTAATGTCCTATATTTTTGTAAGGAATGACTTATGGATTGGGAGTCAACACTCAGTTAAAAATCCATAGCCTCCCCCATTTCCTGACGATTGCAGAACCTGATATATAAAAACTGCAAAGTGTTTACAATCCCTAAAAGTTGCAGACACTTTTTGGAATTATCTCTCTCTACATTTGTGCATTATGCATTTCAATTTTAGATGTATACTTTTTTATTAAATAGAAACTTGAGTTTTCACTTTCCCTTCATCTCGTAAAAATAAAAGAGAAAAAGCAAATAGATCACAACAAAATGAAAGTTTTAGAGTTTATGTAAGGAAAGAATTTAAACCCATAACCAATTTAAGTAAGGAAAATTCAGTCACACACCACAAATGAACACAAAAGTTTTGTTATCCAAGTTTCGGAAATTCCCCTAGTTCAACCCTAATAGCTCAAAATTTTATAAGAAAGAGATTTTTCTACACATGTTTTAAAAAAAATAGATATGCAGGCTTGAAAGATGTTAAAGATGCAAATGACCAAGGGATCCAAACCTCTTAAAGAGAGTAACATTAAATTCCCAAGTGGATGTGCGCTGGGTTATTTACCTGAGTCAAAAAAGCCATTATTTTTCCCGTTTACAAAAATATTGACCTAATGATCATAGATAGTAAAGTGATTTATCATGCGTAATGGGTCATATTTTTGTAGGGAACGACTTATGGATTGGGAGTCAACACTCAGTTAAAAATCCCCCACCTCCCCCTTTTCCCGTCGATTGTAGAACCTGATATATAAAGACTAAAAAGAGTTTACAATCCCTAAAAATTACAGAAACTTTTAGGAATTATCTCTCTCTACAGTTGTGCATTTTGCATTTCTATTTTAGATGTATACTTATTTATTAAATAAAAACTTGTTTTTTCACTTTCCCTTCATCTCGTAAACAAAAAAAGAGATAAAAGGCTAATAAATTGCAAAAAAATGAAAATTTTAGAGTTTAAGTATGGAAAAAATTTAAAGCAATAACAAATGTAAGTAAAGAAAATTTATTCACACACCACAAATGAACACAAAAGTTTTGTTATCCAAGTTTGGGAAATTCCACTAGTTCAACCCTAATAGCTCGGAATTTTATAAGAAAGAGATTTTTCAACACATGTTTTAAAAAATGGATATGCATCGTTGGAACATGTTAAAGATGCAAATGACTTATAGATCCAAACCTTTTAAAGAGAATAACATTAAATTCCCAAATGATGGTGCGGTGGCATATTGACCTGAGTCAAACAAGCGATTATTTTGCCCATTTACAAAAAGCTTACCTAACGATCATAGATTATTGTAATATGATATATCTTGCGTAACTTGCTATATTTTTTTAAGGAATGACTTAAGGATTAGGAGTCAACACTCGGTTAAAAATCACGCCTCCCCCTTTTCCCGACGATTGCAGGACCTGATTAATAAAACCTAGAAAGTGTTTACAATCCTGTAAAATTAGAGACACTTTTTGGAATTATCTCTCTTTACTTTTATGCATTGAGCATTTCAATTTTAGATGTATACTTTTTTCTTAAATCAAAACTTGTGTTTTCACTTTCCCTTCATCTCGTAAACAAAAAAAGAGATAAAAGGCAAATAGATCACAAAAAAATAAAAAATTTAGAGTTTCTGTATCAAAAGAATTTAAAGCATTAACAAATGTAAGTAAAGAAAATTTATTCACACACCAAAAATGAACACAATTTTTGTTATCCAAGTAGGGGAAATTCCACTAGTTCAACCCTAATAGCTTGAAATTTTATAAGAAAGAGATTTTTCAACATATGTTTTAAAAAATGGATATTCATGCTTGAAACAAGTTAAAGATGCATATGACCTTTGGATCCAAACCTTTTAAAGAGAATAACAATAAATTCTCAAGTGAACGTGCGGAGGGATATTTACCCGAGTCAAACAAGCCATTATATTTCCCATTTACAAAGAACTGACCTAATGATCATAGATGATTGTAAAGTGATTTATCATGTCTAACGGGCTATATTTTTGTACGGAATAACTAATGGATTGGGAGTCAACACACAATTAAAAATCCCCTGCCTCCCCCTTTTCCCGATGATTGCAAAACCTCATATATAAAAACTAAAAAGAGGTTATAATCCCCAAAAATTATAGATACTTTTTGCAATTATTTCTCTCTACATTTGTGCATTGTGCATTTTCATTTTAGATGTTTACTTTTTTCATAAATCAAAACTTGAGTTTTCACTTTCCCAACATCTCGTAAACCAAAAAAGAGACAAAACACAAATAGATAACAGCAAAATAAAATTTTAGAATTTATGTATGGAAAGAATTTAAAGCAATAACAAATGCAAGTAAAGAAAATTTATTCACACAAACAAATGACAACAAAATTTTTGTTATCCAAGTTTGGGAAATTTCAATAGTTTAACCTTCATAGGTCAGAATTTTCTACACATGTTTTAAACAATGGATATGCATGCTTGAAACATGCTAAAGATGCAAATGACCTATGGATCCAAACCATTTAAAGAGAGTAATTTTAAATTCTCAAGTGAACGTGTGGTAGGATATTTACCCGAGTCAAACAAGCCATTCTTTTGCCCATTTACAATAAGCTGACTTAACCATCATAGATGATTGTAAAGTGATTTATCAAGCGTAATGGCTTATATTTTTGTAAGGAATGGCTTATGATTTGGAAGACCACAATGTGAAAAATCCCCCGCCTCCCCCTTTTCCCGACGATTGCAGAACCTGATATATAACGACTAAAAAGAGTTTACAATCCCTAAAAATTGCAGACACCTTTAGGAATTATCTCTCAATACAGTTGTTCATTGTGCTTTTTCATTTTAGATGTATATTTTTTTCTTAAATCAAAACTTGATTTTTCACTTTCCCTTCATCTCGTAAACAAAAAAAAAAAGATAAAAGGCAATTAGATCGCAACAAAATGAAAATTTTAGATTTTAAGTATGGAAAGAATTTAAAGCAATAACAAATGTAAGTAAAGAAAATTTATTCACACACCACAAATGAACAGAAAAGTTTTTGAAATTCCACTAGTTCAACCCTAATAGCTCGGAATTTTATAAGAAAGAGATTTTTCAACACATGTTTTAAAAAATGGATATGCATCCTTGAAACATGTTAAAGATGCAAATGACTTATGGATCCAAATCTTTTAAAGTGAATAACATTAAATTCCCAAATAATGGTGCAGTGGGATATTTACCTGAGTTAAACAAGCCATTATTTAGCCCATTTACAGAAAGTTGACCTAACAATCATAGATGATTGTAATGTGATATATCTTGCGTAAGTCGCTATATTTTTTTAAGGAATGACTTAAGGATTGGGAGTCAATACTCAGTTAAAAATCACCCACCTCCCCCTTTTCCTGACGATTGTAGGACCTGATATCTAAAAACTAGAAAGTGTTTACAATCCCTTAAAATTAGAGACACTTTTTGGAATTATCTCTCTTTACTTTTTTACATTGAGCATTTCCATTTTTAATGTATACTTTTTTCTTAGATCGAAACTTGTGTTTTCACTTTCCCTTCATCTCGTGATAAAAAAAGAAATAAAAGGCAAATAGATCACAAAAAAATTAAAATTTTAGAGTTTTTGTATGGAAAGAATTTAAAGCATTAAAAAATGTAAGTAAAGAAATTTTATTCACACACCAAAAATGAACACAAAAGTTTTGTTATCCAAGTTGGGGAAATTCCACTAGTTCAACCCTAATAGCTTGAAATTTTATAAGAAAGAGATTTTTCAACATATGTTTTAAAAAATGGATATTCATGCTTGAAACATGTTAAAGAAGCATATGACCTTTGGATCCAAACCTTTTAAAGAGAATAACATTAAATTCTCAAGTGAACGGGCGGAGGGATATTTACCCGAGTCAAACAAGCCATTATTTTCCCATTTACAAATAGCTAACCTAACGATCATAGATGATTGTAAAGTGATTTATCATGCCTAACAGGCTATATTTTTGTATGGAATGACTTATGGATTGGAAGTCAACACACAGTTAAAAAATCCCCGCCTCCCACTTTTCCTAACGATTGCAAAACCTCATATATAAAAACCGAAAAGAGTTTATAATCCCTAAAAATAGTAGATACTTTTTGGAATTATTTCTCTCTACATTTGTACATTGTGCATTTTCATTTTAGATGTTTACTTTTTTCTTAAATCAAAACTTGAGTTTTCACTTTCCCAACATCACGTAAACCAAAAAAGAGATAAAACACATAGATAACAACAAAATGAAAATTTTAGAATTTATGTATGGATAGAATATAAAGCAATAACAAATGCAAGAAAGAAAATTTATTCATACACCACAAATGAACACAAAAGTTTTGTTATCCAAGTTTGGGAAATTCCAATAGTTCAATCCTCATAGCTCGGAATTTTCTACACATGTTTTAAACAATGGATATGCATGCTTGAAACATGTTAAAGATGCAAATGGCCTATGGATCCAAACCTTTTAAAGAGAGTAACTTTAAATTCTCAAGTGAACGTGTGGTGGGATATTTACCCGAGTCAAACAAGCTCTTGTTTTGCCCATTAACAAAAAGCTGACCTAACGATCATAGATGATTGCAAAGTGATTTAACATGCGTAATGTGCTATATTTTGTAAGGAATGGCTCATGGATTGGGAGTCGACACTCAGCTAAAAAGCCCCTACCTCCCCCTTTTCCTGATGATTGCAGTACCTGATAAATAAAAACTAAAAAGAGTTTACAACCTTAAAAATTACAAACACCTTTTGGAATTATCTCTCTACATTTGTGCATTGTGCACTTCGATTTAAGATGTATGTTTTTTTTCTTAAATCACAACTTTAGTTTTCACTTTCCTTTGATCTTGTAAACAAAAAAAGAGATAAAAGGCAAATAGATCACAAGAAAATGATAATTTTAGATTTTATGTATGGAAATAATTTAAAGCAATAAAAAATGTAAGTAAAGAAAATTAATTCACACATCAAAATTGAACACAAAAGTTTTGTTATCCAAGTTTGGGAAATTCCACTTATTCAACCCTAATAGCTAGGAATTTTATAAGAACGGGATATTTCTACACATGTTTTAAAAAATTGATATGCATGCTTGAAACATGTTAAAGATGCAAATGACCTATGGATCCATACCTTTTAAAGATAATAACATTTAATTCCCAAGTGAACGTGCGGTGGGATTTTTAATCGTGTCAAAGAAGCCATTATTTTTCCCATTTACAGAAAGCTAACCTAACGATCATAGATGATTGTAGAGTGATTGATCATGCATAATGGCCAATATTGATTTAAGGAATGACTTATGGATTGGGAGTCAACACTCACTTATAAATCGCCCACCACCCCCTTTTCCAGACTATTGCAAAACCTCATATATATAAATTAAAAAGAGCTTACAATTCCTAAAAATTACAGGTACATTTTGGAATTATCTCTCTCAACATTGTGCATTGTGCACTTCCATTTTAGATGTATACTTTTTTTTAAAATCGAAACTTGAGTTTTTACTTTCACTTCATCTCATAATAAAAAGATGTGATAAAAGCCAAATAGATCATAAAGAAAAAAAAAATTTAGAGTTTATGTATGGAAAGAATTTAAAGAAATAACAAATTAAAGTAAATAAAATTTATTCAAACACCACAAATGAACACAAAAATTTTGTTATCCAAGTTTGGGAAAATTCCACTACTTCAACCCTAATAGCTCAAAATTTTATAAGAAAGAGATTTTTCTACACATGTTTTAAAAAATGGATATGCATGCTTGAAACATGTTAAAGATGCAAATGACCTATGGATCCAAACCTTTTAAAGATAATAACATTAAATTCCCAAGTGAACGTGCGGTGGGACATTTACGCGAGTGAAACAAGCCATTATTTTTCCCATTTAAAAAAATCTAACCTAATGATCATAGATGATTGTAAAGTGATTTATCATGCATAAATGCCTTTATTTTAGTAAGGAATGGATTATGGATTGGGAGTCAACACTTAGTTAAAAATCCACCGCCTCCCCCTTTTCCCGACGATTGCAGAACGTGATATTTAAAAACTTCAAAGTGTTTACAATCCCTAAAAATTACAGACACTTTTGGATTTATATCTCTCTACATTTGTGCATTTTGCATTTCCATTTTTTATGTATACTTTTTCTTAAATTAAAACTTGAGTTTTCACTTTCCCTTCATCTCGTAAACAAAAAAAAAGAGATAAAAGACAAATAGATTGCAACAAAATAAAAAATTTAGAGTTTAAGTATGGAAATAATTTAAAGAAATAACAAATTTAAGTAAAGAATATTTATTCACACACCACAAATGAACACAAAAGTTTGGTTATCCAAGTTTGGGAAATGCCACTAGTTCAACCCTAATAGCTCGAAATTTTGTAAGAAATAGAATTTTCTACACATGTTTTAAAAAATTGATATGCATCCTTGAAACATGTTAAAGATACAAATGACTTATGGGTTCAAACCATTTAAAGAGAATAACATTAAATTCCCAAGTGATTGTGCGGTGGGATATTTACCTAAGTCAAACCAACCATTATTTTACCCATTTACAAAAAGCAGACCTAACGATCATAGATGATTGTAAAGTGATTTATTTTGCGTAACTTGCTATATTTATGTATGGAATGACTTAAGTATTTGGGGTCAACACTCTATTAAAAATCTCCCCCCACTCCCCCCACCCCCCCCCCCCCCCCCCCCCCCCCCCCGCCCTTTCTCGACATTTGCAGAACTTGATATATAAAAACTACAAAGTGTCTACAATCCCTTAAAATTACATACACTTTTTGGAATTATCTCTCTGTAATTTTTTGCATTGGGCATTTCCTTTTTAGATATATATTTTTTTATTAAATCGAAACTTTTATTTTCACCTTCCCTTCATCTCGTAAACAAAAAAAGAGATAAAAGGCAAATAGATCACAAAAAATAAAACAATTAGAGTTTATGTATGCAAAAATTTTAAAGCATTAACAAATGTAAGTAAATAAAATTTATTCACAAACCAAAAATGAACACAAAAGTTTTTTGTCCAAGTGTGGGAAATTCCACTAGTTCAACCCTAATTGCTTGGAATTTTATAAGAAAGAGATTTTTCTACACATGTTTTAAAAAATGGTTATGCATGCTTGAAACATGTTAAAGATGCATATGACCTTTGGATCCAAACCTTTTAAAGGGAATAGCATTAAATCCTCAAGTGAACGTGCGATGGGATAGTTACCCGAGTCAATCAAGCCCTTATTTTTCCCATTTACAAACAACTGACCTAACGATCATTGATGATTTTAAAGTTATTTATCATGCGTAACGGGCTACATTATTATAAGGAATGACTTATGGACTGGGAGTCAACATTCAGTTAAAAATCCCCCGCCTCCCCCTTTTCCCGACGATTGCAAAACCTCGTTTATAAAAAATAAAAAGAGTTTAAAATCCCAAAAAATTACAGTTACTTTTTGGAATTATCTCTCTCTACATTTGTGTATTGTGCATTTTCATTTTAGATGTATACTTTTTTCTACATAAAAACTAAAGTTTTCATTTTCCCTACATCTCGTAAACAAAAAAAAAAACAAAAGGCAAATAGGTAACAAAAAAATAAAAATTTCATAGTTTATGTATGGAAAGAATTTAAAGCAATAAAAAATGTAAGTAATGAAAATTTATTCACACACCACAAATGAACACAAAAATTTTGTTATCCAAGTTTGGGAAATTTCACTAGTTCAACCCTAATAGCTAGGAATTTTATAAGAAATAGATTTTTCTACACATGTTTTAAAAAATGGATATGCATGCTTGAAACATGTTAGAGATGCAAATGAACTATGGATCCAAACTTTTTAAAGATAATAACAATAAATTCCCAAGTGAACGTGTGGTGGGATATTTACTCGAGTTAAACATGCCATTATTTTTCCCATTTACAAAAAGCTAACCTAACGATCATAGATGATTGTAAAGTGATTTATCATGTGTAATGGCCTATATTTTTGTAAGGAATGACTTATGGATAGGGAGTCAACACTCAGTTAAAAATCCACCGCCTCCCCCTTTTTCACGACGATTGCAGAACCTGATATATAAAAACTACAAAGTGTTTACAATCCCTAAAAATTACAGGCTATTTTTGGAATTATCTCTCTCTACATTTTTGCATTGTGCATTTCCATTTTAGATGTATACTTTTTACTTATATCGAAACTTGAGATTTCACTTTTCCTTCATCTCGTAAACAAAAAAATAGATAAAAGGCAAAAAGATTACAACAAAATAAAAATTTTAGAGTTTATGTAAGGAAAGAATTTCAAGCCATAAAAAATTTAAGTAAGGAAAATTTATTCACACACCACAAATGAACACAAAAGTTTTGTTATCCAAGTTTGGGAAATTCCACTAGTTCAACCCTAATTGCTCGGAATTTTATAAGAAAGATTTTTCTACACATGTTTTAAAAAATGGATATGCAGGCTTGAAACATGTTAAAGATGCAAATGACCTATGGATCCAAACCTTTTAAAGGGCTTAACATTAAACTCCCAAGTGAACGTGTGGTGGGATATTTACCCGAGTCAAACGAGCCATTATTTTCCCATTTACAAAAAGCTGACCTAAGGATCATAAATGATTGTAAAGTGATTTATCATGCGTAACGGGCTATATTTTTGTAAGGAATGACATAAGGATTGGGAATCAACACTCAGTTAAAAATTCCCCACCTCCCCCTTTTGCCGTTGATTGCAGAACCTGATATTTAAAGACTAAAAAGAGTTTACAATCCCTAAAAATTACAGACACTTTTTGGAATTATCTCTCTCTACAATTGTGCATTTTGCATTTACATTTTAGATGTATAATTTTTTCTTAAATCAAAACTTGAGTTTTCACTTTCCCTTCATCTCGTTAACAAAAAAACAGATAAAAGGCAAATAGATCGCAACAAAATGAAAATTTTAGAGTTTAAGTATGGAAAGAATTTAAAGCAATAAGAAATTTAAGTAAAGAAAATTTATTCACACACCACAATTGAACACAAAAGTTTTGTTATCCAAGTTTGGGAAATTCCACTAGTTCAACCCTAATAGCTCGGAATTTTATAAGAAAGAGATTTTTCTACACATGTTTTAAAAAATGGAGATGCATCCTTGAAACATGGTAAAGATGCAAATAACTTATGGATCCAAACCTTTTAAAGAGAATAACATTAAATTCCCGAGTGATTGTGCGGTGGGATATTTACCTGAGTCAAACAAGCCATTATTTTGCCCATTAACAAAAAGCTGACCTAACGATCAGAGATGATTGTACAATGATTTATCATGCATAACAGGCTGTATTTTTGTTAGGAATGACTTATGGATTGGGAGTCAACACTCAGTTAAAAATCCCCTGCCTCCTCCATTTGCTGACGATTGCAAAACCTCATATATAAAAACTAAAAAGAGTTTATCATCCCTAAAAATTATAGATACTTTTTGGAATTATCTCTCTCTACATTAGTGCATTGTGCATTTTATTTTAGATGTATATTTTTTTCTTAAATCAAAACTTGAGTTTTCAATTTCCCTACATCTCGTAAACAAAGAAAGAGACAAAAGGAATATAGATAACAACAAAATGAAAATTTAAGAGTTTATGTATGGAAAGAATTTAAAGCAAAAAAAATGTAAGTAAAAAAAATTTATTCACAAACCACAAATGAACACAAAAGTTTTGTTAACCAAGATTCGGAAATTCCACTAGTTCAACCTTCATAGCTCAGAATTTTATAAGAAAGAGATTTTTCTACACATGTTTTAAAAAATGGATATACAAGCTTGAAACATGTTAAATATGCAAATGACCTTGGATCTAAACCTTTTAAAGAGAGTAACATTAAATTCTTATGTGAACGTGTGGTGGGATATTTACCCGAGTCAAATTAGCAAAAATTTTTCCTATTTACAAAAGCTGACCTAACGATCATAGATGATTTTAAAGTGATTTATCATGCATAACGGGCTATATTTTTGTAAGCAATGACTTATGGATTGAGAGTCAACACTCAGTTAAAAATCCCCCGCCTCCCCCTTTTCCAGATGATTGTAGAACCTGATATATAAAAACTAAAAAGAGTTTACAATCCCTAAAAATTACAGACACTTTTTAGAATTATCTCTCTCTACATTTGTGCATTAGGCACTTCCATTTAAGATGCATACTTTTTTCTTAAATCAAAACTTGAGTTTTCATTTTCCTTTCATCTCGTCAACAAAAAAAAGAGATAAAAGGCAAATAGATCACAACAAAAAGAAAATTTTAGAGTTTATGTATGGAAAGAATTTAAAGCAGTAACAATTGTAAGTAAAGAAAATTTATTCACACATCACAAATGAACACAAAAGTTTTGTTATCCAAGTTTGGGAAATTCCACTTGTTCAGCCCTAATAGCTAGGAATTTTATAAGAAAGAGATTTTTTGACACTTGTTCTAAAAAATGGATATGCATGCTTGAAACATGTTAAAGATGTAAATTACCAATGGATCCAAACCTTTTAAAGAGAGTAACATTCAATTCCCAAGTGAACGAGCGGTGGGATATTTACCTGAGTCAAACAAGCCATTATTTTGCCCATTTACAAAAAGTTGACCTAACGATCATAGATGATTGTAAAGTGATTTGTCATGCATAACGGGCTATATTTTTGTAAGGAATGACTTATGGATTGGGAGTCAACACTCAGTTAAAAATCCCCTGCCTCCCCCTTTTCCCGACGATTGCAGAACCGTATATATCAAAACAAAATAGAGTTTACAATCCCTAAAAATTACAGACATTTTTTGGAATTATCCCTCTCTAAATTTGTGCATTGTGCATTTCTATTTTTGATGTATACTTCTTTCTTAAATCAAAACTTGAGTTTTCACTTTCCGTTCTTCTCGTAAATAGAAAAAAGAGATAAAAGGCAAATATATCGCAAAAAAATGAAAATTTTAGAGTTTATGTAAGGCAAGAATATAAAGCAATAAAAAATTTACGAAAAAAAATTTATTAATACACCACAAATGAACACAATAGTTTTGGTATCCAAGTTTGGGAAATTCCACTTGTTCAACCCTAATAGCTCAAAATTTTATAAGAAAGAGATTTTTCAACACAAGTTTTAAAAAAAGGATCTGCAGGCTTGAAACATGTTAAAGATGCAAATGACCTATAGATCCAAAATTTTAAAGAGATTAACATTAAACTCCCAAGAGAACGTGCAGTGGGATATTTACCCGAATCAAACAAGCCATTATTTTTCCTATTTACAAAAAGTTGACCTAACAATCATAGATGATTGTAAAGTGATTTATCTTGCATAACGGGCAATATTTTTTTAAAGAATGATTTATGGATTGGGAGTCAATAGTGACTTAAAAATCCCATGGCTCCCCCTTTTACCGAAAACAGCAGAACCTGATATAGAAAAGCTAAGAACAGTTTAAAATCCCTTAAAATTACAGACACTTTTCTGAATTATCTCTCTCTACATTTGTGCATTTTTCACTTCCATTTTATATGTATACCTTTTTCTTAAATCAAAACTTGAGTTTTAACTTTCCCTTCATCTTGTAAACAAAAAAAAAGATAAAAGGCAAATAGATCATATGAAAATGAAAATTTTAGAGTTTATGTATGGAAAGAATTTAAAGCAATAACAAATGTCAGTAAACAAAATTTATTCACACACCACAAATGAACACAAAAGTTTTGTTATCCAAGTTTGGGAAATTCCACTAGTTCAACCCAAATAGCTCGGAAGTTTATGAGACAGAGATTTTTCTACACATGTTTTAAAAAATGGATATGCATGCTTGAAACATGTTAAAGATTCAAATGACTTATGGATCTAAACCTTTTAAAGAGAATAACATTAAATTCCCAAGTGAACGTGCGTTAGAATATTTACCTGAGTCAAACAAGCCATTATTTTGCTTATTTACAAAAAGTTGACCTAACGATCATAGATGATTGCAAAGTGATATATCTTGTGTAACGGGCTATATTTTTGTAAGGAATGACTTATGGATTGGGAGTAAACACTCAGTTAAAAATCCCCCACCTCCTCCTTTCCTGACAGTAGCTAAACCTGATATATAAAAACTGGAAAGAGATTACAATCCCTAAAAATTAAAGAAACTTTTTGGAATTATCTCTCTCTAAATTTGTACATTGTGCATTTCCATTTTAATGTACACTTTTTTCTTAAATCGAAACTTGAGTTTTCACTTTCCCTTCATTTCGTAAACAAAAAATGAGATAAAAGGCAAATAGATCACAACAAAATAAAAATTTTAGAGTTTATGTATGGAAAGAATTTAAATCTGTAAAAATGTAAGTAAAGAAAATTTATTCACATCCCACAATTTAACATAAAAGTTTTGTAATCCAAGTTTGGGAAATCCAACTAGTTCAACCCTAATAGCTTGGAATTTTATAAGAAGGAGATTTTTCTAGACATGCTTTAACAAATGGATTCGCGTGCTTGAAACACATTAAAGATGCAAATGACCTATGGATCCAAACCTTTTAAAGAGAATAACATTAAATTCTCAAGTGAACGTGCAGTGGGATATTTACCCGAGTCAAACAAGAAATTATTTTGCTCATTTACAAAAACCTGACCTAGAGATCATAGATGATTGTAAAGTGATTTAACATGCATAACGGGCTATGTTTTTTGTAAGGAATGACTTATGGATTGGGAGTCAACACTGAGTTAATAATCCCCCGCCTCCACCTTATCCCCACGATTGCAAAACCTGATATACAAAAAATAAAAAGAGTTTTCAATCCCTAAAAATTAAAAAAACTTTTTGGAATTATCTCTCTGAACATTTATGCATTGTGCATTTCCATTTTAGATTTATAGTTTTTTCTTAAATCAAAACTTGAGTTTTCACTTTCCCTTCATCTCACAATGAAAAATAGAGATAGAAGACAAAAGGATCACAACAAAATGAAAATTTTAGAGTTTAAGTACGTAAATAAATTAAAGAAATAACAAATGTAAGTAAAGAAAATTTATTCACACACCACAAATGAACACAAAAGTTTTGTTATCAGATTTTGGGAGTTTTCAACCCTAATAGCTTGGAATTTTATAAGAAAGAGATATTTCTAGACATGTTTTAAAAAATGGATATGCATGCTTGAAACATATTAAAGACGAAATGACCTATGGATCCAAACCTTGTAAATAGAATAACATAAAATTCTCAAGTGAACGTGCGTTGGGATAATTACCCGAGTCAAGCAAACCATTATTTTTCCCATTTAAAAAAAGCTGACCTAACAATCATAGATGATTGTAAAGTGATTTATCATGCGTTACAGGCTATAATTTTGTAAGGAATGACTTATGAATTGGGAGTCAACATTGAGTAAAAAATCCCCCGCCTCCCCCTTTTCACGACGATTGCAAAACCTCATATCTAAAAGCTAAAAAGATTTTACAATCCCAAAAAATTAAAGATACTTTTTGGAATAATCTCTCTCTACATTTGTGCATTGTGCATTTCCATTTTAGATGTATACTTTTTTCTTAAATCAAAATTTGAGTTTTCACTTTCCCTACATCTCGTAAACAAAAAATGAGATAAAAGGCAAATAGATCACAAAACAATAAAAAATTTAGAGTTTATGTATGGAAAGAATTTAAATCAGTAAAAATGTAAGTAAAAAATTTTATTCACACGCCACTATTGAACACAAAAGTTTTGTTATCCAAGTTTGGGAAATTCCACTAGTTCAACCCTAATAGCTTGGAATTTTATAAGAAGGAGATTTTTCTACACATGCTTTAACAAATGGATACGCATGCTTGAAACACATTAAAGATGCATATGACCTATGGATCCAAACCTTTTAAAGAGAATAACATTAAATTCTCAAGTGAACGTGCGGTGGGATATTTACCCGAGTCAAACAAGAAATTATTTTGCTCATTTACAAAAATATGACCTAGCGATCATAGATGATTATAAAGTGATTTAACATGCGTAACGGGCTATATTTTTGTAAGGAATGACTTATGGATTGGTAGTCAACACTGAGTTAAAAATCCACCGCCTCCCCCTTTTCACGACAATTGCAAAACTTCATATTTAGAAACTAAAAAGATTTTACAATCCCTAAAAATTAAAGATACTTTTTGGAATAATCTCTCTCTACATTTGTGCATTGTGCATTTCCATTTTATATGTATACTTTTTTCTTAAATCAAAATTTCAGTTTTCACTTTCCCTACATCTCATAAACAAGAAAAAAAGGCAAAAGGCAAATAAAATGAAAATTTTGGAGTTTATGTATGGAAAGAATTTAAAGCAATAAACAAATGTAAGTAAAGAAAATTTACTCACACACCACAAATGAACACAAAAGTTTTGTTATCTACATTTGGGAAATTCCACTAGTTCAACCCCAACAGTTCGGAATTTTATCAGAAAGAGATTTTTCTACACATGTTTTAAAAAATGGATATGCATGCTTGAAACGTGTTAAAGATCCAAATGACCTATGGATCCAAACCTTTTAAAGAGAGTAACATTAAATTCTAAAGTGAACATGCGGTTGGATATTTACCTGAGTCAAACAAGAAATTATTCTTACCCACTCACTTAAAAATCCCCCGCCTCGCCCTTTTCCCAACGTCTGCAGAACCTGATATATAAAAACTAAAAAGAGTTTAAAATCCCTAAAAATTACAGACATTTTTTGGAATGACCTCTCTCTACATTTGTGCATTGTAAATTTCTATTTTAGATGGATACTTTTTTCTTAAATCATAACTTGAGTTTCCACTTTCCCTTTATCACGTAAACAAAAATAGGGATAAAAGACAAAATGATCGCAACAAAATGAAAATTTCAGAGTTTATGTATGGAAATAATTTATAGCAATAAAAAATGTAAGTAAAGAAAATTTGTTCACACACGACAAATGAACACAAAAGATTTGTTATCCAAGTTTGGGAAATTCCACTAGTTCAACCCTAATTGCTTGGAATTTTATAAGAAAGTGATTTTTCTACACATGTTTTAAAAACATGATATGCATGCTTGGAACATGTTAAAGATGCAAATGACATATGGATCAAAATTTTTTAAAGAGAATAACATCAAATTCTCAAGTGACAATGCGGTGGGATATTTACCCGAGTCAAACAAGCCATTATTTTGCCCATTTACAAAACGCTGACCTAACTTTCATAGATGATTGTAAACTTATTTATCATGCGTAACGGGCTATATTTTTGTAAGGAATGACTTATGGATAGGGAGTCAATAATCAGTTAAAAATTCCCCGCCTCCCCCTTTTCCCGACGATTGTAAAACCTTTTATATAAAAACAAGAAAGAGTTTACAATCCCTAAAAATTATAGACACTTTTTGGAATGATCTCTCTCTACATTTATGCATTGTGAATTTCTATTTTACATGGATTCTTTTTTCTTAAATCATAACTTGAGTTTTCACTTTCCCTTCATTACGTAAACAAAAAAAGTGATAAAATGCAAATAGATCACAACTAACTGAAAGTTTTATAGTTTATGTATGCAAAGAATTTAAAGAAATAACAAATGAAAGTAAAGAAAATTTATTCACACACCACAAATAAACCCAAAATTTTTGTTATCGAAGTTTCTGAAATTCTACTAGTTCAACCCTAATAGCTTGGAATTTATAAGAAAGAGATTTTTCTACACATGTTTTAAAAAATGGAGATGCATGCTTGAAACATCTTAAAGATGCAAATGACCTATAAATCCAAACCTTTTAAAGAGAATAACAAACGCTCATTAAATTCTCAAGCGAACGTGCGGTGGGATATTTATCCGAGTCAAACAAGCCATTATTTTGCCCATTTACAAAAAGCTGACCTAACAATCATTGATGATTGTAAAGTGAGTAATCATGCATAATGGGCTATATTTTTGTAAGAAATGACTAATGGATTGGGAGTCAAAACTCAGTTAAAAATCCCCCGGCTTCCCCTTTTCTTGATGATTGCAAAACCTGAGATATAAAAACTTAAAAGAGCTTACAATCCCAAAAATGTACAGACACTCTTTAGAATTATCTCTCTCTACATTTGTGCATTGTTCATTTCCATTTTGGATGTACACTTTTTTCTTAAATCAAAACTTTGAGTTTTCGCTTTCCCTTCATCCCGTAAACAAAAAAGGAAAAAAGATCAAAAAAAATAAAAATTTTAGAGTTTATGTATGGAAAAAATTTAAAACAATAAAAAATGTAAGCAAAGAAAATTTATTCACACACCTGAAATGAACACAAAATTTTTGTTATCCCAATTTGGGAAATTCCAGTAGTACAACACTAATAGCTTCGAATTTTATCACAAAGAGATTTCTTCTACACATGTTTAAAAAATGGATATGCATGCTTGAAACATGTTAAATATGCAAATGACCTATGGATCCAAAGCTTTTAAAGAGAAAAACAAACGCTCATTAAATTCTCAAGCGAACGAGCGGTGGGATATTTATCCGAGTCAATCAAGCTATTATTTTGCCCATTTACAAAAAGCTGACCTAACAATCAAAGATTATTGTAATGTGATTTATCATGCGGAACGGGCTATATTTTTGTAGGATATGACTTGTTGATTAGGAGTCAACACTCAGTTAAAAATCCCCCGCCTCTCCCTTTTCCCGACGATTGCAAAACCTTAGGTATAAAAACTAAAAAGGGCTTACAATCCCTAAAAGTTACACACACACACCTTGGAATTATCTCTCTATATATTTGTGCATTGTGCATTTCCATTTTTGATGTACATTTTTTGTTAAATCCAAACTTTCAGTTTTAGCTTCCCTTCATCCCGTAAATAAAAAAGGAGAATAGATCACAACAAAATGAAAATTTTAGAGTTTATGTATGGAAAAAATTTAAAAGAATAAATAATTTAATTAAATAAAATTTATTCACATACCAAAAATGTACACAAAAGTTTTGTTATCCAAGTTTGGGAAATTCCCCTAGTTCAACCCTAATAGCTTGGAATTTTATACGAAAGAGATTTCTTCTTCACTTGTTTTAAAAATGGATATGTATGCTTGAAACATGTTAAAGATTCAAATGACCTATGGATCAAAAGCTTTTAAAGAGAATAACATACGCTCATTAAATTCTGAAGTGAATGTGCGGTGGGATATTTACCGGAGTCAAACAAACCTTTATTTCGCCCACATACAAAAATCTGGCCTTCCAATCAGAGATGAGTGTAAAGTGATTTATCATGCGTAAACGGGCTATATTTTTTGTAAGAAATGACTTTTGGATTGGGAGTCAACACTCAGTTAAAACTCCGCCATCTCGCCCTTTTCCCACGATTGCAAAACCTGAAATATAAATGTTGTGGACTCAATAAGACTGAGTCATCTACTTTACTTTTATTATTTATGTTGCTTTTAATTTCGAATTTTATTGATTTGTAATAAGACTTAAAGGTAGGGGTAGAATTGGGTTTTAATAACCCTAACCTATGTTGATGTTAATTACCCTATTTAAGGGGTAAGGATAGAGAAATAAAGCAAGTTCAGAATTAGGATAAACTAGGGTAATTTAGGTTCTTTCCAGGCTCCCTATTCTAGGGTTCTTGGATTGAACTTTCTTGGGGTTTGCTGCATCCATTGGGGAGTCTTTGAGGAGATCTTGGAAGGAAAAGGAAGAGGAATTATCTTTCTCTTCTGAGCTGCAAGAGAAGATCATCTCTTTCACAAAAATTCCAGAAAAGGAGAGGTCCTTACGTGAGTCTACCCAGGAAGGAGGACGGGTCCTTGTTGCTGGTTGGGTGTTGATGTCCAGAGGTATTTGCTAATCTTATTCCAAGAATTGAGATTAGATTTATGTTTCTCTTTTACGTAAGGAACCAGTGCTGCATGAAATTGGAAACCCTACCTTGACATGAGCCATAAGAAAGGGGATTCCACATTGGGGCCTCAAGGAGCTTCCTTGACTAGCTAGGTTCGTTCATAATTAAGAAAAGGAAACTCCTTTTCAAGGGGAATGAATCTAGTAAAGGGAAAGGGGTTGTCTTGATTCATTAAAACTAGTAAAACCCTCTTGTCATGAATCATAAAAGAGGGGTTTCATATCTGAGTGCTTAAATAGTCCTTTAACTTGTTGGTTGCATCTATAATTGAGCAAAGCAAAATCCTTTTCAATCTTAACGTGAAAGGAGAAGTATGAGAGAGTTCTTTTCATAAAAATGTGATAAGAAACCCTCAAATAGTGCTGGATTCATAATCAACTCGCCGAGTTACTAGATCCATGGCTAGGGACCATAACAATAAAAACTAAAAAGAGTTTACAATCCCTAAAAATTTCAGGCACTCTTTGGAATTATCTCTCTCTGCATTTGTGCATTGTGCATTTTCATTTTAGATGTACACTTTTTTCTTAAATCAAAACTTTGAGTTTTCGCTCTCCCATCTTCACGTGAACAAAAAATAAAAAATAGATCACAATAAAAAGAAAATTTTAGAGTTTATGTATAAAAAATATTTAAAACAATAACAAATGAAAGTAAAGAAAATTTATACACACATCACAAATGAACACAAAAGTTTTGTTATCCAAGTTTGGGAAATTCCACTAGTTCACCCCTTATAGCACGGAGTTTTATAAGAAAGATTTTTCTACACATGTTTTAAAAAATAGATATGTATGCTTGATACATGTTAAAGATGAAATGACCTATGGATCCAAACCTTTTAAAGAATAACATTAAATTATCAAGTGAACGTGCGTTGGGATATTTACCCGAGTCCAATAAGCCATTATTTTTCCCATTTACAAAACTTTGAGTTTTCGCTCTCCCTTCATCCCATAAAACAGAAAGGCAAATAGATCAGAAAAAAATAAAAATTTTAGAGTTTATGTAAGGAAAAAATTCAAAAAAATAACAAATGTAAGAAAAGAAAATTTATTCACACACCACAAATGAACAAAAAAGTTGTGTTATCCAAGTTGGGAAATTCCACTAGTTCAACCCTAATAGCTTGGAATTTTATAAGAAAGAGATTTCTTCTACACATATTTTAAAAATGGATATGCATGCTTGAAACATGTTCATGATGAAAATGACTTATGGATCCAAAACTTTTAAAGAGAACAAAAAACGCTCATTAAATTCTCAAGCGAACATGCGGTGGGATAATTACCCGAGTCAAACATGCCATTATTTTGCCCATTTACAAAAAGCAGACCTAACAATCATAGATGATTGTAAAGTGAATAATCATACGTAACAGAGTATATTTTTGAAAGAAATGACTTATGGATTGGGAGTCAACACAAAGTAAAAAATCCCCAGCCTCCCCCTTTTCTCAACGATTGCAAAACTTGAGATATAAAAACTAAAAAAGTGCTTCCAATCCCTAAAAGGCACAGACACTCTTTGGAATTATCTCTCTCTATATTTGTGCATTGTTCACTTCCATTTTAGATGTACACTGTTTTCCTAAATCAAAATGTTCAGTTTTCGCTCTCCCTTCTTACCGTAAAAAAAAAGGCAAATAGATCACAACAAAATGAAAATTTTAGAGTTCATGTATGGAAAAAATTTTAAACAATAATAAATGTAAGCAAAGAAAATTTATTCACAATCCAGAAATAAACATAAAAGTTTTGTTATCCAAGTTTGAGAAATTCCACTAGTTCAACACTAATATCTTGGAATTTTAAAACAAAGAGATTTCTTCTACACATGTTTAAAAATTGATATGCATGCTTGAAACATGTTAAAGATGGAAAAGACCTATGGATCCAAAGCTTTTAAAGAGAATAACAAACGTTCATTAAATTCTCAAGCGAACGTGCGGTGGGATATTTATCCTAGTCAATCAATCCATTATTTTGCCCATTTACAAAAAGCTGACCTAACAATCATAGATTATTGTAAAGTGATTTATCATGCGTATCAGGCTATATTTTTTTAGGAAATGACTTATGGATTGGGAGTCAACACTCTGTTAAATATCCCCCGCCTCCCCCTTTTCCTCACGATTGCAAAACCTGAGATATAAAAACTAAAAAGAACTTACAATCCCTAAAAATTAAAGTCACTCTTTGGAATTATCTCTCTCTACATTTGTGCATTGTGCATTTCCATTTTACATGTAAATTTTTTCCTAAATCAAAACTTTAAGTTTTCGCTCTCCCTTCATCCTGTAAACAAAAAAGGCAAATAGATCACAAAAAAATGAAAATTTTAGAGTATTTGTATGGAAAAATTTAAAACAATGACAAATGTAAGTGAAGAGAATTTATTCACACACCACAAGTGAACACAAAAGTTTTGTTGTCCAAGTTTTGGAAATTCCACTAGTTCAACCCTAATAGCTTGGAATTTTATAAGAAAGTGATTTCTTCTCCACATGTTGTTAAAATTGATATGCATGCTTGAAACATGTTAAAGATGCAAATGACCTATGGATCAAAAGCTTTTAAAGAGAATAACATACGCTCATTAAATTTTGAAGTGAACGTGCGGTGGGATATTTACCCGAGTCAAACAAACCTTTATTTTGCCCATTTACAAAAATCTGGCCTTACAATCCGAGATGAGTGTAAAGTGATTTATCATGCATAAATAGGCTATATTTTTTTTAAGAAATGACTTATGGATTGGGAGTCAACACTCAGTTAAAACTTCGCTGTCTCCCCCTTTTCCCACGATTGCAAAAGCTGAGATATAAAAACTAAAAAGTGCTTACAATCCCTAAAAATTTCAGACACTCAGTTAAAACTCCGCCATCTCCCCCTTCTCTCTCTACATTTGTGGGTTGTGCATTTCCATTTTAGATGTACACTTTTTGCTTAAATCAAAACTTTGAGTTTTCGCTCTCTCTTCATCCCGTAAACAAAAACGACAAATAGATCACAATAAAAAGAAAATTTTAGAGTTTATGTATAAAATTTTTTAAAAACAGTAACAAATGAAAGTAAAGAAAATTTATACACAACCCACAAATGAACACAAAATTTTTGTTATCCAAGTTTGGGAAATTCCACTAGTTCAACCCCAATAGCTTGGAATTTTATAAGAAAGAGATTTCTTCTACACATGTTTTAAAAATGGATATGCATACTTGAAACATGTTAAAGATGCAAATGACCTATGGATTCAAAGCTTTTAATGAGAATAACAAAAGCTCATTAAATTCTCAAGTGAACGTGCGGTGGGATATTTCCCTGAGTCAAACAATGCCTTATTTTGCCCATTTACAAAAAGCTGGCCTAACAATCATAGATGACTGTAAAGTGACTTATCATGCGTAATGAGGGTAATTTTTTCTAAGAAATGACTTATTGATTGGGAGTCAACACTCAGTTAAAAATCAGTCGCCTCCCCCCTTTTCTCAACGATTGCAAAACCTGAGAACTAAAAACTTAAAAGAGCTTACAATCCCGAAAAATTACAAACACTATTTGGAATTATCATTCTCTACTGTTGTGCATTGTGCATTTCCATTTTAGATGTACACTTTTTTCTTCTATCAAAACTTTGAGTTCTCTCTCTCCCTTCATCCCGTAAAACAAAAAGGCAAATAGATCAGAACAAAATGAAAATTTTAGAGTTTATGTAAGGAAAAAATTCCAAACAATAACAAATGTAAGTAAAGAAAATTTATTCACGCACCACAAATGAACAAAAAAGTTGTGTTATCCAAGTTGGGAAATTCCACTAGTTCAACCCTAATAGCTTGAAATTTTATAAGAAACAGATTTCTTGTACACATATTTTAAAAATGGATATGCATGCTTGAAACATGTTAAAGATGAAAATGACCTATGGATCCAAAGCTTTTAAAGAGAATAACAAACACTCATTAAATTATCAAGCGAACGTGCGGTGAATAATTACCCGAGTCAAACATGCCATTATTTTACCCATTTACAAAAAGCAGACCTAACAATCATAGATGATTGTAAAGTGAGTAATCATACATATTAGGGTATATTTTTTAAAGAAATGACTTATGGATTGTGAGTCAACACAGTAAAAAATCCCCAGCCTCCCCCTTTTCTCGATGATTGCAAAATGTAATATATAAAAACTAAAAAGTGCTTACAATCCCTAAAAGGCACAGAGACTCTTTGGAATTATCTCTCTCTATATTTGTGCATTATTCATTTCCATTTTGGATGTACATTGTTTTCCTAAATCAAAACGTTCAGTTTTCCCTCTCCCTTCATACTGTAAACAAAAATGACAAATAGATCACAACAAAATGAAAATTTTAGAGTTTATGTATGGAACATTTTTTAAACAATAACAAATGTAAGCAAAGAAAATTTATTCACTATCCAAAAATATACATAAAAGTTTTGTAATACAAGTTTGAGAAATTCCACTAGTTCAACACTAATATCTTGGAATTTTATAACAAAGAGATTTCTTCTACACATGTTTAAAAATGGATATGCATGCTTGAAACATGTTAAAGATGGAAAAGACCTATGGATCCAAAGCTTTTAAAGAGAATAACAAATGCTCATTAAATTCTCAAGCGAACGTGCGGTGGGATATTTATCCAAGTCAATCATTCCATTATTTTGCCCATTTACAAAAAGCTGACCTAACAATCATAGATTATTGTAAAGTAATTTATCATGCATAACCGGCTATATTTTTGTAGGAAATGACTTGTGAATTGGGAGTAAACACTCTGTTAAACATCCCCCGCCTCCCCCTTTTCCCAACGATTACAAAACCTGAGATATAAAAACTAAAAAACGCTTACAATCCCTAAAAATTACAGACACTCTTTGGAATTATCTCTTTCTACATATGTGCATTGTGCATTTCCATTTTAGATGTACATATTTTCTTAAATCAAAACTTTGATTTTTCGCTCTCCCTTCATCCTATAAACCAAAAAGGCAAATAGATCACAACAAAATGAAAATTTTAGAGTTTTGAATGGAAAAAATTTAAAAAAATGACAAATGTAAGTAAAGAGAATTTATTCTCACACCACAAATTAACACAAAAGTTTTGTTGTCCAAGTTTGGGAAATTCCACTAGTTCAACCCTAATAGTTTGGAATTTTATAAGAAAGAGATTTCTTCTACACATGTTTTAAAAACTAATATGCATGCTTGAAACATGTTAAAGATGCAAATGACCTATGAATCCAAAGCTTTTAAAGAGTATAACAAACACTCATTAAATTCTCAAGCAAATGTGTGGTGGGATATTTTCCCGAGTCAATCAAGCCTTTATTTGACCATTTACAAAACGCTGACCTAACAATCACAGATGATTGTAAAGTGATCTATGAAGCATTATGAGCTATATTTTTGTAAGAAATGACTTATCGATATGGAGTCAACACTCAGTTTAAAATCCCCTACCCCCCTATTTTCTCGACGATTGCAAAACCTTAGATATAAAAACTAAAAAGTGCTTACAATCACTAAAAATTATAGTCACTATTTGGAATTATCTCTCTCTACATTTGTGCATTGTGCATTTCCATTTAGATGTATATTTTTTCTTAAATCAAAATTTTGAGTTTTCACTCTCCCTTCATCCCGTAAACAAAAATGGCATTGAGTTTATGTATGGAAAAAAATTAAAACAATAAAATATGTAAGTAAAGAAAATTTATTCACAGTCCACATATGAACACATAAGTTTTGTTATCCAAGTTTTTAAAATTCCACTAGTTCAACCCTAATAGCTGTCAATTTTATAAGAAAGAGATTTCTTCTACAAATGTTTCAAAAACAGATATGCAAGTTTGAATCATGTTAAAGATTCAAATGACCTATGGATCGAAAGCTTTTAAAGAGAATAAGAAATGCTCATTAAATTCTCAAGCGAACGTGTGGTGGGATATTTACTCGAGTCGAACAAGCCATTATTTTGTCCATTTACAAAAACTGACCTAACAATCATAGATGATTGTAAAGTTATTTATCATGCATAACACTCAGATAAAAATCCCCCGCCTCCCCCTTTCCCAACTTTTGCAAAACCTGAGATATAAAAACTTAATAGTGCTTATAATCCTTAAAAATTACAAACACTATTTGGAATTATCTCTCTCTACATTTGTGCATTGTGAATTTCCATTTTAGATGTACATTTTTTCTTAAATCAAAACTTTGAGTTTTCGCTCTCCCTTCATCACATAAACAAAAATGTCAAATACAAACTGAATATTTTATAGTCAATGTATGGAAAAAATTTAAAAAAAAAGAAATGTAAGTAAAGAAAATTTATTCACACACCACAAATGAACACAAAAGATTTGTTATCTAAGTTTGGGAAATTCCACTAGTTCAACCCTAATAGCTTGGAATTTTATAATAAATAGATTTCTTTTACACATGATTTAAAAAAGGATATGCATGCTTCAAACATGTTAAAGATGCAAATGACCTATGGATATAAAGCTTTTAAAGAGAATAACAACGCTCATTAAATTCTCTAGCGAACGTGCTGTGGGATATTTACCCAAGTCGAACAAGCCATTATTTTGCCCATTTACAAAAAGCAGACCTAACAATCATAGATGATTGTAAAGTGATTTATCATTCGTAACGGGCTATATTTTTTTAAGAAACGACTTATGCATTGGGAGTCAACACTTAGTTAAAAATCCCTTTCCAGCCCCTTTTCTCGACGATTGCAAAACCTGAGATATAAGAAATAAAAGAGCTTACAATCCCTAAAAGGTACAGACACTCTTTGGAATTATCTTTCTCTACATTTGTGCATTGTTTATTTCCATTTTGGATGTACACTTTTTTCTTAAATCAAAACTTTGAGTTTCCCCTCTCCCTTCATCCCGTAAATAAAAAAAGCAAATAGATCACAACAAAATGAAAAGTTTAGAGTTTATGTATGGAAAAAATTTAAAACAATAACAAATTTATGCAAAGACAATTTATTAACCCTCCTAAAATGAACACAATTTTTGTTATCCAAGTTTGGGAAATTCCAGTAGTTCAACACTAATAGCTTGGAATTTTATAACAAAGAGATTTCTTCTACACATGTTTTAAAAATGGATATGCATGCTTGAAACATGTTAAAGATTCAAATGACCTATGGATCCAATGCTTTTAAAGAGAATAACAAATGCTCATTAAATTCTCAAGTGAACGTGAGGTGGCATATTTACCCGAGTAAAACAAGTCATTATTTTTCCCATTTACAAAAATTTGACCTAACAATCATAGATGATTTTAAATTGATTTATCAAAAGTAATGGGCTATATTTTTTTAGGAAATGACTTGACGATTAGGAGTCAACACTCTGTTAAAAATCCCCCGCCTCCCCCTTTTCCCGATGATTGAAAAACCAGAGATATAAAAACTAAAAAGAGCTTAGAATCCCTAAAAATTACAGACACTCTTTGGAATTATCTCTGTCTACATTTATACATTGTGCATTTCCATTTTAGATTTACATTTTTTCTTAAATCAAAACTTTGAGTTTTCGCTCTCCCTTTATCCCATAAACAAAAACGGCAAACAGATCACAACAAAATGAAAATTTTAGAGTTTATGTATGGAAAATTTTAAAACAATAAAAAATGTAAGTAAAGAAAATTTATTAACAGTCCACACATGAACACATCAGTTTTGTTATCCAAGTTTGGGAAACTTCACTAGTTCAACCCTGATCACTCGGAACTTTATTAGAAAGAGATTTCTTCTACACATGTTTCGAAAATGGATATGCACGCTTGAAACTTGTTAAAGATGCAAATGACCTATGGATCCAAAGCTTTTAAAGAGAATAACAAACACTCAGTAAATTCTAGAGTGAACATGCGGTGGGATATTTACTACAGTCGAACAAGCCATTATTTGTCCTTTATACAAAAAGCTGACCTAAGAATCATAGATGAATGTAAAGTGATTTATAATGCGTTACGAGCTATATTTAAGTATGAAATAACTTATGGATTGGGAGTTAATACTCAGTTAAAAATCCCCCGCCTACGCCTTTTCCCTACGATTCCAAAATAAGAGATAAAAAAACTAAAAAGAGCTTACAATCCCTAAAAATTAACGACACTCTTTGGAATTATCTCTCTCTACATTTGTGCATTGTTCATTTCTATTTTAGATGTACAATTTTTTCTTAAATCCAAACTTTGACCTTTCGCTCTTCCTTGATCCCGTAAACAAAAAAGGCATCACAACAAAATGAAAATTTTAGAGTTTATTATGGAAAAAAATTTAAAAAAAAAAAATTTAAGTAAAGAAAATTTATTCAAAAACCATAAATGAGCACAAAAGTTTTGTTTTCCAAGTTTGGGAAATTCCACTAGCTCAACCCGGATCGCTTGGAATTTTATAACAAAGAGATTTCTTCAACAAATGTTTTAAAAATGGATATGTTTGCTTGAAACATGTTAAAGATGCAAATGACCAATGGATCCAAAGCTTTTAAAGATAATAACAAACGCTCATTAAACTCGAAAGTGAACGAGAGGTGGTATAATTACCAGAATCGAACAAGCCATTATTTTGCCCATGTACAAAAAGTTGACCTAACAATCATAGATGATTGTGAAGTGATTTATCATGCGTAATGGGCTATATTTTTTTTGGAAAAAAGGACTTATGGATGGGGACTCAACACTCGGTTATAAATCCCCCGCCTACCCCTTTTCCCGACGATTGCAAAACCAAGGATATAAAAACTAAAATGAGCTTACAATCCGTAAAAATTGCAAACACTCTTCGGAATTATCTCTCTCTATATTTGTCCATTGTGCATTTCCATTTTAGATGTACTCTTTTTTCTTAAATCAAAACTTAGAGTATTCGCTCTGGCTTCATCCCGTAAGAAAAAAAAGGCAAATAGATCACAACAAAATGAACATTTTAGCGTTTATGTAAGGAAAAAATTTAAAATAGTAACAAATGTAAGTAAAGAAAATTTATCCACACACCACAAATGAACTCAAAAGTTTTGTTATCCAAGTTTGGGAAATTCCACTAGTTCAACCCTAATAACTTGGAATTTTATAAGAAAGAGATTTCTTCTACACATGTTTTAAAAATGGATATGCATGCTTGAAACATGTTAAAGATTCATATGACCTATGGATTTAATGCTTTTAAAGAGAATAACAAACACTCATTAAATTCTCAAGTGAACGTGCAGTGGGATATTTACTCGAGTCAAACAAGCCATTAATTAGCCCATTTACAAAAATTTGGCCTAACTATCTTAGATGATTGTAAATTGATTTATCAAGTGTAACGGGCTATATTTTGTAAGAAATAACTTGTGGATTAGGAGTCAACACTCAGTTAAAAATCCCCCGCCTCCCCCTTTTCCTGATGATTGCATAACTAGAGATATAAAAACTAAAAAGAGCTTTCAATCGCTAAAAACTACAGACACTCTTTGGAATTATCTCTCTCTACATTTTTCCATTGTGCATTTCCATTTTAGATGTACACTTTTTTCTGAAATCAAAACTTAGAGTTTGCACTGTCCCATCATCTCGTAAACAAAAAAGGCAAATAGATCACAACAAAATGAACATTTTAGAGTTTATGTATGGGAAAATTTTAAAATAATAACTAATGTAAGTAAAGAAAATTTATTCACACACCACAAATGAACACAAAAGTTTTGTTATCCAGGTTTGGGAAATTCCACTAGTTTAACCCTAATAGCTTGGAATTTTATAAGAAAGAGATTTCTTCTACACATTAAAGAGAATAACAAAGCTTTTAAAGAGAATAACAAACGCTCATTAAATTCTCAAGCGAACGTGCAGTGGGATATTTACCCGAGTCAAACAACGATTATTATGCCCATTTACAAAAAGCTTACCCAACAATCATAGATGATGGTAAATTTATTTATCATGCGTAACGGGCTACATTATTTTAAGAAATGATTTATGGATTGGGAGTCAACACTAAGTAAAAAATCCCCTGCCTCCCCCTTTTCCCAACTAATGCAAAACCTGAGATATAAAAACTAAAAAGAGCTTAGAATCCCTAAAAATTACAGACACTCTTTGGAATTATCTCTCTCTACTTTTGTGCATTGTGCATTTCCTTTTTTAGATGTACACTTTTTTCTTAAATCAAAACTTTGAGTTTTCGCTCTCGCTTCATCCCGTAAACAAAAAAGGCAAGTAGATCACAACAAAATGAATATTTTAGACTTTATGTATGGAACAAATTTAAAATAATAACAAATGTAAGTAAAGAAAATTTCTTCATACACCACAAATGAGTACAAAAGTTTTGTTATCCAAGTTTTGGAAATTCCACTAATTCAACCCTAATAGCTTGGAATTTTACTAAAACGAGATTTCTTCTACACAAGTTTTAAAAATGGATATGCATGCTTGAAACATGTTAAAAATGCAAATGACCTATGGATCAAAAGCTTTAAAGAGAATAACAAATGCTCATTAAATTCTCAAGTGAACGTGCGGTAGGATATTTATTCGAGTCAAAGAAACCATTATTTTGCCCATTTACAAAAAGCAAACCTAACAATCATAGTTGATTATAAAGTGAGTTATCATGGGTAATGGGCTATATTTTTTTAAGAAATGACTTATGGATTGGGAGTCAACACTCAGTTAAAAATCCCCCGCCTCCTCCTTTTCCCGTCGATTACAAAACCCTAGATATAAAAACTAAAAAGAGCTTACAATCCCTAAAAGTTACAAACACTCTTTGGAATTATCTCTCTACATTTGTGCATTGTGCATTTCCATTTTGGAGGTCCACTTTTTTCTTAAATCAAAACATTGTGTTTTCGCTGTCCTTTCATCCCGTAAACAAAAAGGCAAATAGATGAGAACAAAATGAAATATTTTAGAGTTTATGTATGGAAAAAATTTAAATCAATAAAAAATATATGTAAAGAAAATTTATTCACAGACCACACATGAACACAAAAGTTTTGTTAACCAAGTTTGGGAAATTCCACTAGTTAAACCCAATTAACTTGGAATTTTATAAGAAAGAGATTTCTTCTACACATGTTTTAATATCGGATATGCATGCTTGAAACAAGTTAAAAATGAAAATGACCTATGGATCCAAAGCTTTTAAAGAGAATAACAAAAGCTCATTAAATTCTCAAGTGAACGTATGGTGGGATATTTACCCAAGTCGAACAAACTATTATTTTGCCCATTTACAAAAAGTTGACCTAACAATCATAGATGACTATAAAGTGATTTATTATGCCTAACGGGGTATAATTTTGTAAGAAATGACTTATGGATTGGGAGTCAACACTCACTTAAAAATCCCCCGCGTCCCCCTTTTCCCAACTATTGCAAAACCTCAGATATAAAAACTAAAAAGACCTTACCATCCCTAAAAATTATAGACACTCGTTGGAATTATCTCTCTCAACATTTGTGCATTGTGCATTTCCATTTTTTATGTACATTTTTTCTTCAATCAAAACTTTGAGTTTTCGCTATCCCTTCATCCCGCAAACAAAAAAGGCAAATAGCTCACAACAAAATGAAAATTTTAGAGTTTATGTATGGAAAAAAAATTAAACAATAAAAAATTTTAGTAAAAGAAATTTTATTCACACACCACAAATGAGCACAAAAGTTTTGTTACCCAAGTTTGGGAAATCCCACTAGTTCAACCCTGATCGCTTGGAATTTTATAAGAAAGAGATTTCTTCTACACATGTTTTAAAAATGGATATGCAAGCTTGAAACATGTTAAGGATGCAAATGACCTATGGATCCAAAGCTTTTAAACATAATAACAATAGCTCATTAAATTCTCAAGTGAACGTGTGGTGGGATATTTAACAGACTTGAACAAGCCAATAATTTACCCATATACAAAAAGCTGACCCAACAATCATAGATGACTATAAATAGATTTATCTTGCGTAAAGGACTATATTTTTTTAAGAAATAACTCATGGATTTGGAGTCAACAATCAGTTAACAATCCCCCACCTCCTCCTTTTCCTGTCGATTGCAGAACTTGTTATATAAAAACTAAAAAGAGCTTACAATCCCTAAAAATTACAGACACTCTTTGGAATTATCTCTCTCTACATTTGTGCATTGTGCATTTCCATTTTAGATGTACACTTTTTTCTTAAATCCAAACTTTGAGATTTCGCTCTCCCATCATCCCGTAAAAGAAAAAGGTAAATTCATCACAATAAAATGAAAATTTTAGAGTTTATGTATGGGAAAAATTTTAAAAAATAGCAAATGTAAGTAAAGCAAATTTATTCACACACCACAAATGACCAAAAAAGTTTTTTTATCCTAGTTTGGGAAATTCCTCTAGTTCAACCCTAATAGCTTAGAATTTTATCAGAAAATGATTTCTTCTACACATGTTTTAATAATGGATATGCATGTTTGAAACATGTTAAAGATGCAAATGACCTATGGATCCAATGGTTTTAAACAGAATAGAAAACACTCATAAATTCTCAAGTGAACTTGCGGTGGGATATTTACCCGAGTCAAACAGCTGTTATTTTGCCCATTTATAAAATGCTGACCTAACTATCATAGATGATTATAAATTGATTTATCATGTGTAACGGGCAATATTTTTTATAGAAATGACTTATGGATTGGGAGCAACACTAAGTTAAAAATCCCCAGCCTCCCCCTTTTGCTGACTATTGCAGAACATGAGATATAAAAATTAAAAAGGGCTTACAATCCTTAAAAAATTACAGACACTCTTTGGAATTTTCGCTCTCTACATTTGTGCATTATGCATTTCCATTTTAGATGTACACTTTCTTCTTAAATCAAAACTTTGCGTTTTCGTTCTCTCTTCATCCAGTAAAAAAAAAAAAAGGTAAATAGATCACAAAAAAATGAAAATTTTAGAGTTTATGTATGGAAAAAATTTAAAACAATAACAAATGTAAGTAAAGAAAATTTATTCACACACCACAAATGAACAACAAAGTTTTGTTATCCAAGTTTTGGAAAATCCACTAGTTCAACCCTAATAGCTTGGAGTTATATAAGAAAGAGATTTCTTCTACACATGTTTTAAAATTGCATTTGCATGCTTGAAACATGTTAAAGATGCAAATGACCTATGGATCCAAAGCTTTTAAAGATAATAACAAACGCTCATTAAATCCTCAAGTGAACGTATGGTAGGATATTTACCCGAGTCGAACAAGCCATTATTTTGCCAATAAACAAAAACCTCAGCTAACAATCATCGATGATTGTAAAGTGATTTATCATGTGTAACAGGCTATATTTTTGTAAAAAATGACTTATGGATTGGGAGTCAACACTCAGTTAACCATCCCTCGCCTACCCCTTTTTCCCGACGATTGCAAAACCAGAGATATAAAAACTAAAAATAACTTACAATCCCTAAAAATTACAGACACTCTTTGGAATTACCTCTCTACATTTGTGCATTGTGCATTTCCATTTTAGATGTACACTTTTTTCTTAAATCAAAACTTTGATTTTTCGCTCACCCTTCATCCCGTAAAAAAAAAAAAGGCTAATAGTTCACATCAAAATGAAAATTTAAGAGTTTATGTATGGAAAAAATTTAAAAGAATAAAAACCTTAAGTAAAAAAAATTTATTCAGACACCACAAATGAACACAAAAGGTTTGTTATCCAAGTATCAGAAATTCCTCTAGTACAACCCTAATAGCTTGAAATTTAATAAGAAAGAGATTTCTTCTACAGAAGTTTTAAAAATGGATATGCATGCTTGAAACATGTTAAAGATGCAAATGACCTATGGATCCAAAGATTTTAAAGAGAATAAAAAACCATCATTAAATTCTCAAGTGAACGTGCGGTGGGATATTTTCCCGAGTCAAACAAGCCATTATTTTGCCCATTTACAAAAAGTTGACCTAACAATCAAAGATGATTGTAAAGTGATTTATCATGCATAACGGGCTATATTTTTGTAAGAAATGACTTATGGATTGGGAGTCAATACTCAGTTAAAAATCCCCCACCTCCCCCTTTTCCCGATGATTACAATACTTGAGACATAAAAACTAAAAAGAACTTACAATCCCTAAAAATTAAAGACACTCTTTGGAAGTATGTCTCCCTTCATTTTTGCATGGTGCATTTCCATTTTAGATCTACACTTTTTTCTTTAATCAACACTTTGAGTTTTCGCTCTCCCTTCATCCCGTAAATAAAAAAAAGAAAAAAGATAACATCAAAATAAAATTTTTAGAGTTTATGTAAGGAAAATTTTTAAAACAAAAACAAATGTAAGTAAAGAAAATATGCAAATGACCACAAATGACCACAAATATGCAAATGACCACAAATGAACACAAAATTTTTGTTATCCAAGTTTGGGAAATTCCACTAGTTCAACATTAATTGCTTGAACTTTTATAAGAAAGAGATTTCTTCTACACATGTTTTAAAAATGGATATGCATGCTTGAAACATTTTAAAGATGCAAATGACCTATGGATCCAAAGCTTTTAAAGAGAATATCAAACGCCCAATAAATTCTCAAGTGAACGTGCGGTGGGATATTTAGAGAAGTCAAAGAAGCCATTATTTTGCCCATTTACAAAAAAATTTAATACAATAAAAAATGTAAAGAAAGTAAAGTTATTCACACACCACAAATGAACACAAAAGTTTTTGTTATCCAAGTTTGAGTAATTTCACTTGTTCAACCCTAATAGCTTTGAATTTTATAAGAAAGAGATTTCTTATACACATGTTTTAAAAATGGATATGCATGCTTGAAACATGTTCAAGATGCAAATGACCTATGGATTAAAGCTTTTAAAGAGAATAAGAAACACTAACTAAATTCTCAACTGAACGTGCGGTGGGATATTTACCCGAGTCAAACAAGCCATTATTTTGCCCACTTACAAAAATCTGACCTAACAAACATTGATGATTGTAAAGTGATTTTTCGTGCGTAACGGGCTATTTTTGAAAGATATGACTTATGGATTGGGAGTAAACACTCAGTTAAAAATCCCTCGCGCCCCCCATTTCCCGACGATAGCAAAACATGAGATATAAAAACTAAAAAATATTACAATCCCTAAAAATTACTGGCACTCTTTGGAATTATCTCTCACTACATTTCTGCATTGTGCATTTCCATTTTAGATGTACTCTTTTTTCTTAAATGAAAACTTTGAGTTTTCGCTCCCCCTTCATCTCGTCAACAAAAAAGGCAAATAGATCACAAAAAAATAAAAAAATTAGAGTTTATGTGTGGAAAAAATTTAAAACAATAAAAAATATAAGTAAAGAAAATTTATTCACACACCACAAATGAGCACAAAATTTTGTTATCCAAGTTTTGGAAATTCCACTAGTTCAACCCTAATAGCTTGGAATTTTATAAGCAAGAGATTTCTTCTACACATGTTTTAAAAATTGATCTAAATGCTTGAAACATGTTAAATATGCAAATGACCTATGGATACAAACCATTTAAAGAGAATAAGAAACGCTCATGAAATACTCAAATGAACGTGCGGTGGGATATTTACACGAGTCAAACAAGCTTTTATTTTGCCCATTTACAAAAAGTTGACCTAACTATCATAAATGATTGTAAAGTGTTTTATCATACATAACGGGCTATATTTTTGTAAGAAATGACTTAAGGAATGGGAGTCAACACTCAGTTAAAATTCCCCTGCCTACCCCTTTTCCCGATGATTGCAAAACCTGAGATATAAAAACTAAAACGAGCTTACAATCTGTTAAAATCACAGACACTCTTCGGAATTATCTCTCTCTACATTTATGCATTGTGCAATTCCATTTTAGATATACACTTTTTTCTTAAATCAAAACTTTGAGTTTTTGCTCTCCCTTAATCTTGAAAACAAAAAAAGGCAAATAGATCACAACAAAATGATAATTTTAGAGTTTATGTATGAAAAAGTTTTAAAAAATAAGAAAGAGATTTCTTCTACACATGTTTTAAAAATGGATATGCAAGCTTGAAACATGTTAAAGATGCAAATATCCAATGGATCCAAAGATTTTAAAGAGAATTACAAACGCTCATTAAATTCTCAAGTGAATGTGCGGTGGGATATTTATCCCGAGTCAAACAAGCCATTATTTTGCCCATTTGCAAAAAGCTAACCTAACAATCATAAATAATTGTAAATTGATTTATCATGCGTAACGTGCTATATTTTTGTAAGAAATGACTTATGGATTAGGAGTCAACACTTAGTTAAAATTCCCCCACCTCCCCCTTTTCTAGACGATTGCAAAACTTGAGATATAAAAACTAAAAAGAGCTTACAATTCGTAAAAATCACAGACACTCTTTGGAATTATCTCTCTCTAAATTTGTCCATTGTGCATTTCCATTTTAGATGTACACTTTTTAGTTAAAACAAAATGTAGAGTTTTCACTCTCCCTTCATCATGTAAAACACAAAAGCAAATAGATCACAACGAAATTAAAATTTTAGAGTTTTTGTATGGAAAAAATTTAAAACAATAAAAAATGAAAGTAAAGAAAATTTATTCAGATACCACAAATGAACACATAAGTTTTGTTTTCCATGTTTGGGAAATTTCACTAGTTCAACCTTAATCGCTTGGAATTTTATAAGAAATAGATACTTTCTACTCATATTTTAAAAATAGATATGCATGCTTGAAACATGTCTTGAAACATGTTACAGATGCAAATGACCTATGGATCCAAAGCTTTTAAAGAGAATAACAAACGCGCATTAAATTCTACAAGAAACGTGCGGTGGGATATTTACCCTAGTCAAACAAGTCATTATTTTGCCCATTTACAAAATGCTGACCTAACAATCACAGATGATTGTAAAGTGATTTATAATGCGTATCGGGCTATATTATTGTAAGAAATCACTTATGGATTGGGCATCAACACACAAATAAAAATCCCCCGCCTCCCCCTTTTCACGATGATACCAAAACCTGAGATATAAAAACTAAAAAGAGCTTACAATCCCTAAAAATTACAGACACACTTTGGAATTATCACTTTCTAAATTTGTGTATTGTACATTTCCATTTTAGATGTACACTTTTTTCCTAAATCAAAACTTTGTGTTTTCGCTCTGCCTTTCATCTCGTAACCAAAAATGGCAAATAGATCACAAAAAAATGAAAATTTTAGAGTTTATGTATGAAAAAAATTTCAAACTTTAACAAATGTAAGTAAAGAAAATTTATTCACACACCAGAAATGAACACAAAAGTTTTGTTATCCAAGTTTGGGAAATTCCACTAGTTCAACCCTAATTGCTAGGAATTTTATAAGAAAGAGATTTCATCTACACATGTTTTAAAAATGGATATGCATGCTTGAAACATTTTAAAGATGCAAATGACCTATGGATTCCAAGCTTTTAAAGAGAATAACAAACGCTCATTAAATTCTCAAGCAAACGTGCGGTGGGATATTTACCCCAGTCAAACAAGTCATTATTTTGCCCATTTACAATAAGCTGACCTAACAATCATAGATGATTGTAAAGTGATTTATCATGCGTAACGGGCTATATTTTTATAAGAAATGACTTATGGTTTGGGAGTCAACATTTAGTTAATAATCCCCCACCTCCCACTTTTTCTTGACGATTGCAAAACCTGAGATATAAAAACTAAAAAGAGCTTACAATCCCTTAAAATTATAGACACTCTTTGGAATTATCACTCTACATTTGTGCACTGTGCATTTCCATTTTAGATGTACATTTTTTTCTTTAATCAAAACTTTGAGTTTTCGCTCTCCATTCATCCAGTAAACAAAAAAGGCAAATAGGTCACAACAAAATGAACATTTAAGTGTTTATGTACAAACAAAAATTTACACAAATAAAAATTTAAGTAAAGAAAATTTATTCACACGCACAAATGAACACAAAAGTTTTTTTATCCAAGTTTGGGAAATTCCACTAGTTCAACCCTAATAGCTTGGAATTTTATAAGAAATAGGTTTCTTCTACACATGTTTTAAAAATGGATATGCATGCTTGAAACATGTTAAAGATGCAAACGACCTATTCAAAGATTTTAAAGAGAATAACAAACGCTCATTAATTTCTCAAGTGAATGTACAGTGGGATATTTTCCCGAGTCAAACAAGCCATTATTTTGCCCTTTTAAATAAAGTTGATCTAATAATCATAGATGATTGATAAGTGATTTATCATGCATTACGGGCTATATTTTTTTAAGGAATGACTTATGGATTGGGAGGTAACACTTAGTTAAAAATCCCCCGCCTCACCCTTTTCCCGACGATTGCAAAACCTGAGATATAAAAAGTAAAAAGAGCTTACAATCCTTTAAAATTACAAAAACTTTTTGGAATTATCTCTCTTGACATTTGTGCATTGTGCATTTCCTTTTTAGATTTACACTTTTTTCTTAAATCAAAACTTTGAGTTTGGACTCTCCCTTCATCCTGTATACAACCAAGGCGAATAGATCACAACAAAATTAAAATTTTAAAGTTTATGTATAGAAATAATTTAAAACAAAAAAAAATGTAAGTAAAGAAAATTTATTCACACACCACAAATGAACAAAAAAAAATTTTTATCCAAGTTTTGGAAATTCCACTAGTTTGGAATTTTATAAGAAAGAGATTTCTTCTACACATGTTTTAAAAATGCATATGCATGCTTGAAGCATGTTAAAGATGCAAATGACCTATGGATCCAAAGCTTTTAAAGAGAATAACAAACGCTTGTTAAATTCTCAAGCACACGTGTGGTGGGATATTTACCCGAGTCAAACAAGCCATTATTTTGTCCAATTACAAAAACCCGACCTAACAATCATAGATGATTGTAAAGTGATTTATCATGTGTAATGGGATATATTTTTGTAAGAAATGACATATGCATTGAGATTCAACACTCAGTTAAAAATCCCTGCCTCCGCCTTTTCCCGACGAGTGCAAAACTAGGGATATAAAAACTAAAAAAAGCTTGCAATCCCTAAAAATTACATACACTCTTTTCAATTATCTCTCTCTATATTGGACCATTGTGCATTTCCATTTTAGATGTACACTTTTTTCTTCAATCAAAACTTTGAGTTTTCACTCTCCCTTCATCCCGTAAACAAAAAAGGCAAATCGATCACAACAAAAAATAAATTTTAGAGTTTGTGTATGGAAAAAATTTTAAAAAATAACAAATGTAAGTAAAGAAAATTTATTCACACTCTACATATGAACACAAAAGTTTTGTGATCCAAGTTTGGGAAATTCCACTAGTTCAACCCTAATTGCTCGGAATTTTATAAGAAAGAGATTTCTTCTTCACAAGTTTTAAAAATGGATATGCATGCTTGAAACATGTTAAAGATTCAAATGACCTATGGATCCAAAGATTTTAAAGAGAATAACAAACACCCATTAAATTCTCAAGTGAACGTGCGGTGGGATATTTACCTGAGTCAAACAAGCCATTATTTTGCCCATTTAAAAAAAGCTGACCTAACAATCATAGTTGATTGTAAAGTAATTTACCATACATAACTGGCTATATTTTTGTAAGAAATGACTTATGGATTAGGAGTCAACACTCAGTTAAAAATCCCCCACCTCCCACTTTTCCCCACGATTGCAAAACTAGAGATATAAAAACTAAACAGAGGTTACAATCCCAAAAAATTAAAGACACTCTTTGGAATTATCTCTCTCAACATTTGTGCATTGTGCATTGTGCATTTCCATTTTAGATGTACACTTTTTCCTTAAATTAAAACTTTGAGTTTTCGCTCTCCCATCATACCGTAAACAAAAAAGGCAAATAGATCACCACAATATGAAAATTTTAGAGTTTATATTTGGAAAAAATTTAAAACAATAACAAATTTAACTAAAGAAAATTTATTCACACACCACAAATGAACACAAAAGTTTTGTTATCCAAGTTTGGGAAATTCCACTAGTTCAACCCTAATAGCTTGGAATTTAATAAGAAAGAGATTTCTTCTACACATGTTTTAAAAATGCATATGCATGCTTGAAACATGTTAAAGATTCAAATGACCTATGGATCTAAAGCTTTTAAAGAGAATAAAAAACGATCATTAAAGTCTCAAGTGAACGTGCGGTGGGATATTTACCCGAGTCAAACAACCCATTATTTTGCCAAAAAAGTTCACCAAAGAATCATAGATGATTGTAAAGTGATTTATAATGCGTAACTGGCTATACTTTTGTAAGAAATGACTTATGGAATGGGAGTCAAAACTCAGTTAAAAATCCCTCGCCTCCCCCTTTTCCTGACGATTGCAAAACCTGAGATATAAAAACTAAAAATAGCTTACAATCCCTAAAAGTTATAGACATCTCTGGAATTATCTCTCTCTACATTTTTGCATTGTGCAATTCCATTTTGGATGTAAAATTTTTTATTAAATAAAAATTTTGAGTTTTCTCTCTCCGTTAATCCCGTAAACAACAAATGAAAAATAGATCACAAAAAAATGAAAATTTTAGAGTTTATGTGTGAAAAAAATATAAAACAACAAAAAATATAAGTAAAGAAAATTTATTCACAGACCACAAATGAACAAAAAAGTTTTGTTATCCAGATTCTTGAAATTCCACTAGTTCAACCCTAATAGGTTGGAATTTTAAAAGAAAGAGATTTCTTCTACTCTTGTTTTAAAAATGGATATGCATGCTTAAACTTGTTAAAGATGAAAAAGACATATGGATACAAATATTTTAAAGTGAATAACAAAACGCTCATTAAATTATCAAGTGAACTGGCGGTGGCATATTTACCTGAGTGGAACAGGCCATTATTTTTCCAATTTAAACAAATCTGACGTAACAATCATAGAGAATTGTAAAGTGATTTACCTTGCGTAATGAGCTATATTTTTGTAAGAAATAACTTATGGATTGGGAGTCAACACTCAATTAAAAATCCCCTGCCTCCCTCTTTTCCCGACGAACCTGAGATATAAAATTAAAAAGAGCTTATCATCCTTATATATTACAGACACTCTTTGGAATTATCTCTCTCTACATTTTTGCATTGTGCATTTCCATTTGAGATGTACATTTTTTACGTAAATAAAAACTTTGAGTTTTCGCTCGCCCTTCATCCCGTAAAAAAAAGGGCAAATTGATCTCAACAAAATGAAAATTTTAGAGCTTAAGTATGGAAAAAAATTTAAAACAATAATAAATGTATGTAAAGAAAAATTTTTCACACACCACAAATGAGCATAAAATTTTTGTTATCCAAGCTTTTGAAATTCCACTAGTTCAACCCTAATACCTTTGAATTTTATAAGAAAGAGATTTCTTCTACACATGTTTAAAAATGGATTTGCATGCTTGAAACATGTTAAAGATGCAAATGACCTATGGATCCAAAGATTTTTAAAAGAATAAGAAATGCTCATAAAATTCTCAAGTGAACGTGCGATGGGATATTTACCCGAGTTGAACAAACCATTATTTTGCCCCATTACAAAAAATTGACCAACCAACCATAGATGATTGTAAAGTGATTTATCATGCCTAACGGGCTATATTTTCATAAGAAATGACTTATGTATTGGGAGTCAACACTATTAAAAATCCCCCGCCTCCCCCTTTTCCCCACGATTGCGAAACCTGATATATAAAAACTAAAAAGAGCTTACAATCCCTAAAAATTACAGACACTCTTTGAAATTATTTCTCTCTACATTTATGCATTGTGCATTTTCATTTTAGAAGTAAAATTTTTTCTTAAATCAAAACTTTGAGTTTTCTCTCTCCCTTCATCCCGTAAAAAAAAAGGCAAATAGATCACGACAAAATGAAAATTTTAGAGTTTATGCAGGGAAAAAATTTAAAACAATAACAAATGTAAGTAAAAAAAATTTATTCACACACCACAAATGAACACAAAATTTTTGTTACCAGAGTTTGGGAAATTCCACTAGTTCAACCCTACTTGCTTGGAATTTTATAAGAAAGAGATTTCTTCTACACATATTTGAAAAATCGATATGCATGCTTGAAACATGTTCAATATTTAAATGATCTATGGATCCAAGGCTTTTCAAGAGGATAAAAACCGTTCATTAAATTCTCAAGCGAACAAAGTGTGGGATTTTTACCCGAGTCGAACAAGCCATTATTTTGCATATTTACAAAAAGCTGACCTAACAATCATAGATAATTGTAAAGTGACTTATCTTGCGTAACGGGCTATAATTTTGTAAGAAATGATTTTTGGATTGCGAGTCAACACAGTTAAAAATCCCCTGCCTTTGCCTTTTCCCCACGATTGCAAAAATAGAGATATAAATACTAAAAATAGCTTACAAGTCAAAAAAATTATAGACATTCTTTGGAATTATCTCTCTCAACATTGGGGCATTGTGAATTTCAATTTTAGATGTACACTTTTTTCTTAAATCAAAACTTTGAGTTTTCGCTCCACCTTCATCCCATGAACAAAAAAGGCAAATAGATCTCAACAAAATTAAAATTTTAGAGTTTACGTATGGAAATTTTTTTAAAAAATAACAAATATAAGTAAAGAAACTTTATTCACACACCACAAATGGACCCAAAAGTTTTGTTATCCATGTTTGGGAAATTCCACTAGTTCAATCCTAATAGCATGGAATTTTATAAGAAAGAGATTTCTTCTACACATGTTTTAAAAATGGATATACATGCTTGAAACATGTTCAAGATGCAAACGACCTATGGATCCAAAACGTATGTAGAGAATAATAAACGCTCATTAAATTCTCAAGTAAATGTGCAGTGGGATATTGACTTGAATCGAACAAGCCATTATTTTGCCCATTTACAAAAAGCTGACCTAACTATCATAGATGATTGTAAAGTGATTTATCTTGCGTAATGGCCTATATTTTTTTAAGAAATTACGTATGGATTGGGAGTCAACGCTCAGTTAAAAATCCTCCACCTCCCCCTTTTCCCCACAATTGTAAAACCTGAGAAATAGAAACTAAAAAGAGCTTACAATCCCTAAAAAGTACAAACACTCTTTGGAATTATCTCACGCTACATTTTTACATTGTGCATTTCAATTTTAGATCTACACTTTTTTCTTTATTCAAAACTTTGAGTTTTCGCTCTCCCTTCATCCTGTAAACAAAAAAGGCAAATAGATCACAACAAAATGAAAATTTTAGAGTATACGTATGGAAAAAATTTAAAACAATAACAAATTTAAGTAAAGAAAATTTATTCACACATCACAAATGAACACAAAAGTTTTTTTATCCAAGAGTGGGAAATTTCACTAGTTGAACACTAATAGCTTGGAATTTTATAAGAAAGAGATTTCTTCTACACATGTTTTAAAAATAGATTTGCATGCTTGAAACTTGTTCAAGATGCAAATTACCTTTGGATCCAAAGCTTATCAAGAGAATAATAACCGCTCATTAAATTCTCAAGCAAACGTGCAGTGGGATATTTACATGAGTCAAACAAGCCATTATTTTGCCCATTTAGAAAACCTGATGTAACAATCATAGATGATAGTCAAGTTATTTATCATGTGTAACGGGAAATATTTTTGTAAGAAATGACTTACAGATTGGGAGTCAACACTCAGTTAAAAATCCCTAGCCTCCCCCTTTTTTCGACGATTGCAAAATCTGAGATAAAAAAACTAAAAAGAGCTTAAAATCCCTAAAACTTACAGACACTCTTTGGAATTATCTCTCTCTACATTTCTTCATTGTGAAATTCCATTTTAGTAGTACACTTTTTTCTTAAATCAAAACTTTGAGTTTTTGCTCTCCCTTCATCCTGTAAACAACAAAGGTAAATAGATCACAACAAAATAAAAATTTTAGAGTTTATTTTTGGAAAAAAAAATTAAACTTTAAAAAATGTCAGTAAAGAAAATTTATTCACACACCACAAATGAACACAAAAGTTTTGCTATCAAAGTGTGGGAAATTCCACTAGTTCAACCTTAATTGCTTGGAATTTTATAAGAAAAAGATTTCTTCTACAGATGATTTAAAAATGGATATGCATGCTTGAAACATGTTAAAGATTTAAATAATTTATGGATCAAAAGCTTTTCAAGAGAATAACAAACGCTCATTCAATTCTCAAGTGAACGTATGGGGGGATATTTACCCGAGTCGAACAAGCCATTATTTTGCCCATTTACAAAAAGCTGACCTAACAATCACAGATTATTGTAAAGTGATTTATCATGCTTAACGGGCTATATTTTTGTAAGAAATGACTTTTGGATTGGGTGTCAACACTCAGTTAAAAATCCCCACCTCCCCCTTTTGCCAGTGATTGCAAAACCTGAGATATAAAAACTAAAAGCAGCTTACAATCCCTAAAAATTACAGACACTCTTTGGACATATCTCTCTCTAAATTTTTGCATTGTGCATTTCCATTTTAGATGTAAACTTTTTTTTTAATTCAAAACTTTGAGTTTTCTCTCTCCCTTCATACCGTAAACAAAAAAAAGGCAAATAGATCACAACAAAAAGAAAATTTTAGAGTTTATGTATGGAAAATTTTTTAAACAATAACAAATGTAAGTAATGAAAAGTTTTTAACACACCCCTAATAAACACAAAAGTTTTGTAATCCTCGTTTGGGAAATTGCACTTGTTCAACCCTAATAGCTTCGAATTTTATAAGAAAGAAATTTCTTCATCACAAGTTTTAAAAATGGATATGCATGCTTGAAACATTGTAAAGATGCAAAAGATCTATGGATCTAAAGCTTTGAAATGGAATAACAAATGGCTCACTAAATTCTCAAGAGAATGTGCGGTGAGATATTTACCCTAATAGAACAAGCCATTATTTTGCCCATTTACAACAAGCTTACCTAACAATCATAGATTATTGTAAAGTGATTTATCAAGCGTAATGGGCTATATTTTTGTAAGAAAAGACTTATGGATTTGGAGTCAACACTCAATTAAAAATCCCCCTCCTCCCCCTTTTCCCGACAATTGCAAAACCTGAGAAATAAAAACTAAAAAGAGCTTAAAATCCCTAAAAAAACAGACACTCTTTGGAATTATCTCTCTCTACATTTTTGCATTGGGCATTTCCATTTTAGATGTACACTTTTTTCTTAATTCAATACTTTGAGTTTTCGCTCTCCCTTCATCCCATAAACAAAAATGGCAAATAGATCACAACAAATTGAAAATTTTAGAGGTTATGTATGGAAAAAATTTAAAACAATAACTAATGTAAGTAAAGAAAATTTATTCACACACAACAAATGCACACAAAAGTTTTGTTATCGATCTTTGGGAAATTCCACTAGTTCAACCCTAATAGCTTGGATTTTTAAAAGAAAGGGATTTCATCTACACTTGCTTTAAAAATGGATATGCATACTTGAAACATGTTAAAGATGAAAATTACCTATGGATCCAAGGCTTTTAAAGAGAATAGCAAAAGCTCATTAAATTCTCAAGCAAACATGTGGATATATATTTACCTGAGTTAAACAACCCATTATTTTTCCCATTTAAAAAACATGACCTATAAATCATAGATGATTGTAAAGTGATTTATCACTCGTAACGGGCTACAATTTTTTAAGAAATGACAAATAGATTTTGAGTCAACACTCAGTTAAAAATCCCCCGCCTCCCCCTTTTCCCGACGATTGCAAAACCTGAGAAAAAAAACCTAAAAAGAGCTTACAATACCTAAATAATACTGACACTCTTTGGAATTCTCTCTCTCCATTTCTCCATTGTGCATTTCCATTTTAGATGTACACTTTTTTCTTAAATCATAACTTTGAGTTTTTGCTCTCTCTTAATCCCGTAAACAAAATAGGCAAGAAGAACACAAGAAAATGAAAATTTTAGAGTTTTGTATGAAAAAAATTTAAAAAAATTAAAAATGTTAGTAAAGAAAATTATTTCACACACCACCAATCAACACAAAAGTTTTGTTATCCAAGTTTGAGAAATTCCACTAGTTCAACCCTAATAGCTTGGAATTTTATAAGGGAGAGATTACTTCTACACATGTTTTAAAAAAGGATATGCATGATTGAAACATGTTAAATATGCAAATGACCTATAGATTCAAAGCTTCTAAAGAGAATAACAAACGCTCATTAAATTCTCAAGCGAACGTGCGGTGGGATTTTTACCCGAGTCGAACAGGCCATTACTTTGCCCATTTAAAAAAAGTTGACCTAACAATCATAGATGATTGTAAAGTGATTTATCATGACAAACGGGCTATATTTTTGTAAGAAATGACTTATAGATTGGGAGTCAACACTCAGTTAAAAATCCCCCACTCCCCCTTTTCCCAGTGATTGCAAAACTGAGATATAAAAACTAAAAAGAGCTTAAAATCCCTAAAAATTACAAACACTCTTTGGACATATCACTCTCTACATTTGTGCATTCTGCATTTCCATTTTAGATGTTCACTTTTTTTTAATTCAAAACTTTGAGTTTTCACTCTCCCTTCATCCTATAAACAAAAAAAGGCAAATATATCACAACAAAATGAAAATTTTTGAGTTTAAGCATGGAAAAATTTTTAAAACAATAACAAATGTAAGTAAAGAAAAGCTATTCGCACACCACAAATGAACACAAAAGTTTTGTTATACAAGTTTTGGAAATTGCACTTGTTCAACCCTAATAGCTTGGAATTTTACAAGAAAGAGATTTCTTCTACACATGTTTTAAAAATGGGTATAAATGCTTGAAACATGTCAAATATGCAAATGCCCTATGGATCCAAAGATTTTAATGGGATTAACAAGCGCTCTTTAAATTCTCAAGAGAATGAGAGGTGGGATATTTACCCGAGTCAAACAAGCTATTATTTTGCCGATTTACAAAAAAACTGACCTAACAATCATAGATGATTGTAAAGTGATTTGTCATGCATAACGGGCTATATTTTTGTAAGAAATGACTTATGGTTTGGGAGTCAACACTCAGTTAAAAATCCCCCGCCTCCCCATTTTCCCGTCTATTGCAAAACCTGAGATCCAAAAACTAATAAAAGCTTCAATTCCAAAAAATTACGAACACTCTTTGGAATTATCACTCTCTATATTTTGTGCATTGTGCATTTCCATTTTAGACTAACACTTTTTTCATAAGTCAAAATTTCGAATTTTGACTCTCCCTTCTTCTTGTCAACAACGAAGGCAAATAGATCACAACTAAATGAAATTTAAGCGCTTATGTATGGAAAAAATTATAAAACAATAACAAATGTATGTAAAGAAAAGTTATTCACACACCACAAACTAACAGAAAAGTTTTGTTATCCGAGTTTAGGAAATTCCACTTGTTCAACCCTAATAACTTGAAATTTTATAAGAAAGTATTTCTTCTACATATGTTTTAGAAATGGATATGCATGACTGAAACATGTTAAAGATGCAAATGACCTATGGATGGAAAGCTTTTAAAGAGAATAACAAACGCATATTAAATTCTCAAGTGAAGTGCCGTGAGATATTTACCCGAGTCAAACAAGCCATTATATTGTCCTTTTAAAAAAAGTTGACCTAAAAATCATAGATGATTGTAAAGTGATTTATCATGCATAACATGCTATATTTTTGTAAGAAATTACTGATGGATTGGGAGTCAACACTCAGTTAAAAATCCCCCACCTCCCCCTTTTTTCCGTCATTGCAAAACCTGAGATATGAAAACTAAAAAGAGCTTACAATCCCTAAAAATTACAGACACTCTATGGAATTATCTCTCTACATTTTTGGATTGTGCATTTCCATTTTAGATGTATACTTTTTTCTTAAATAAAAACTTTGAGTTTTCGCTCTCCTTTGATCCCATAAACAAAAAAAGGCAAATAGATAAGAAAAAAATAAAAAATTTAGAGTTTATATATGGAATATTTTTCAAACACTAAAAAATGTAAGTAAAGTAAAGTTATTCACACACCACAAATGAACACAAAAGTTTTGTTATCCGAGTTTAGGAAATTCCACTTGTTCAACCCCAATAGCTTGGAATTTTATAAGAAAGATATTTCTTCTACACTTGTTTTAAAAAAGGATATGCATGCTTGAAACATGTTAAAGATTCAAATGACCTATGGATCCAAAGCCTATAATGAGAATAACAAGCGCTCACTAAATTCTCAAGCGAACGTGCGGTGGGATATTTACACGAGTCAAACAAGCCATTATTTTTCCCATTTACAAAAAGTTGGCTTAATAATCATAGACGATTGTAAAGTGATTTATCATGCGTAACGGGCTATATTTTTGTAAGAAATGACTTATGTATTGGGTATCAACACTCAGTTAAAATTCCCCCGCCTCCCCCTTTTCTCGTCGGTTGCAAAACATGAAATATAAAAACCAAAAATATCTTACAATCTATAAAACGACTTAAAATATTTGGAATTATTTATCTCTACATTTGTGCATTGTGCATTTCCATTTTAGATGGACACTTTTTCTTAAATAAAAACTTTGAGTTTTTGCTCTCCCTTCATCTCGTAAACAAAAAAGGCAAATAGATCACAACAAAATGAAACTTTTAGACTTCATGTATGGAAAAAATTTAAAAAAATAACAAATGAAGGAAAGTATAGTTATTGACACACCAAAAATGAACACAAAAGTTTTTTTTTATCCAATTTATAGAAATTCCACTTGTTCAACCCTAATAGCTTGGAATTTTATAAGAAAGAGATTTCTTCTACACATGTTTTAAAAATGGATATGCATGCTTGAAACATTTTAAAGATGCAAATGACCTATGGATTCAAAGCTTTTAAAGAGAATAACAAACACTCACTAAATTCTCAAGTGAACGTGCGTTGGGATATTTATCCGAGTCGAACAAGCCATTATTTTACCCATTTACAAAAAGCTGACCTAACAATCATAGATGATTGTAAAGTGATTTATCATGCATAACAGGCTATATTTTTGTAAGAAAAGTCTTATGGATTGGGAGTCAACACTCAGTTAAAAATCCCTTGCCTCCCCCTTTTCCCGACGATTGCAAAACCTGAGAAATAAAAACTAAAAAGAGCTTACAATCCTTAAAAATTACAGACACACTTCTGAATTATCTCTCTCCACATTTCTGCATTGTGCATTTCCATTTTAGATGTACTCTTTTTTATTAAATGAAAAGTTTGAGTTTTCGCTCTCCCTTCATCCCGTAAACAAAAAAGGGCAAAAGGATCACAACAAAATGAAAATTATAGGTTTATGTATGGAATAAATTTAAAAAAATAATTAATGTAAGTAAAGAAAATTTATAAACACATTACAAAAGAACACAAAAATTTTGTTATCCAAGTTTGGGAAATTCCACTAGTTCAAACCTAATAGCTTGGAATTTGATAAGAAAGAGATTTCTTCTACACATGTTTTAAAAATGGATATGCATGCTTGAAACATGTTAAAGATGCAAATGACCTATGGATCCAAAGCTTTTAAAAAGAATAACAAACGCTCGTTAAATTCTCTAGTGAATGTTTGGAGGGATATTTACCTGAGTCAAACAAGCAATTATTTTGCCAATTATCTAAAAGCTAACCGAACAATCATAGATGATTGTAAACTGATTTATCATGCGTAATGAGTTAATTTTTTTGTAAGAACAGGCTTATGGATTGGAAGTCAACACTCAGTTAAAAATCCCTCGCCTCCCCCTTTTCCCGACGATTGAAAAACCAGAGATATAAAAACTAAAAAGATCTTACAATCCATAAAAATTACAAACACTCTTTGGAATTATCTCTCTCTACGTTTGTGCATTGTGCATTTCCATTTTTTATTTACTCTTTTTTCTAAAATGAAAACTTTGAGTTTTCGCTCTCCCTTCATCCCGTAAACAAAAAAGGCAAATAGACCACAAAAAAATGAAAATTTTAGAGTTTATGAATGGAAATATTTTAAAACAATAACAAATGCAAGTAAATAAAAGTTATTCACACACCACCAAATGAACACAAAAGTTTTGTTATCCAAGTTTGGGAAATTCAACTTGTTCAACCCTAATAGTTTGGAATTTTATAGGAAAGAGATTTCTTCTACACATGTTTTAAAAATGGATATGCATGATTGAAACATGTTAAAGATGCAAATGACCTATGGATCCAAATATTTTAAAGAGAATAACAAACGCTCACTAAATTCTGAAGCGAATGTGTGGAGGGATATTTACACGTGTCAGACAAGCCATTAATTTGGCCTTTTACAAAAACTTGACCTAACAATCATATATGATTGTATAGTGATTTATCATGCGTAACTGACTTTATTTTTGAAAGAAATGACTTATGGATTGGGTGTCAACACTTAGTTAAAATTCCCCCGCCTCCCCCTTTTTCCGACAATTGCAAAACATGAGATATAAAAACCAAAAAGATCTTACAATCTGTCAAAATCACAGACACTCTTTGGAATTATCTCTCTCTATGTTTGTGCATTATGCATTTCCATTTTTGATCTGCACTTTTTCCTTAAATCAAAACTTAGAGTTTTTGCACTCCCTTCATCTCTTAAACTAAAAAGGCAAAAAGATCACAACAAAATGAAAATTTTAGAGTTTATGTATGGAAAAAATTTAAAACAATAACAAATATAAGGAAAGTAAATTTATTCACACACCACAAATGAACACAAAAGTTTTTGTTATCCAAGTTTGGGAAATTCTACTTGTTCAACCATAATAGTTGAAATTTTATAAGAAAGAGATATCTTCTACACATGCTGTAAAAATGGATATGCATGCTCGAAACATGTTAAAGATACAAATGACCTCTGGATCCAAAGCTTTTCAAGGGAATAACAAACACTCACTAAATTCTCAAGTGAACATGCGGTGGGATATCTACCCGAGTCAAATAGGCCATTATTTTGCTCATTTACAAAAAGCTGACCTAACAATTATTGATGATTGTAAAGTGATTTATCATACGTAACGGGCTATATTTGTGTAAGAAAACACTTATGGATTGGGATTCAACACTCAGTTAAAAATCCCTCACCTCCCCCTTTTTCCGACGATTGCAAAACCTGAGATAAAAATAAAAAAATAGAGCTTACAATCCCTAAAAATTACAGACACACTTTGGAATTATCTCTCTCTACATTTCTGCATTGTAATTTTAGATGTACTCTTTTTTTTTAAATGAAAACTTTGACTTTTCGCTCTCCCTTCATCCCGTAAACAAAGAAAGGCAAAAAGATCACAACAAAATGAAAATTTAAGAGTTTACGTTTGGAAAAATTTAAAAACAATAAAAAATGTAAGTAAATAAAATTTATTCACACATTACCAATGAACAAAAAAATTTTGTTATCCAAGTTTGGGAAATTCCGCAAGTTCAACCCTAATAGCTTGGAATTTTATAAGAAAGAGATTTCTTATATGCATGTTTTAAAAATGGATATGTATGCTTTAAACATGTTAAAGATGCAAATGACCTATGGATCCAAAGCTTTTAAAGAGAATAACAAGCGCTCTTTAAATTCTCAAGTGAACGTGCGGTGGGATATTTACACGAGTCAAACAAGCCATTTTTTGCCCTTTTACAAAAAGTTGACCTAACAATCATAGATGATTGTAAAGTGATTTATCATGCGTAACGTGCTATATTTTTGTAAGAAATGACTTATGGATTGGGAGTCAACACTCAATTAAAATTCCCCCACCTCCCCCTTTTCCCGACGATTGCAAAACCTGAGATATAAAAACTAAAAAGAGCATACAATCCGTAAAAATCACAATCACTCTTTGGAGTTATCTCTCTCTACATTTTTCCATTGTGCATTTCCATTTTAGGTATACACTTTTTTCTTAAATCTAAACTTTGAGTTTTCGCTCACCCTTCATCCTGTAAACAAAAAAGGCAAATAGATCACAACAAAATGATAATTTTAGAGTTTATGTATGAAAAAAATTTAATACAATAACAAATGTAAGTAAAGAAAAGTTATTCACAGATCACAAATGAACACAAAAGTTTTGTTATCCAAGTTTGGGAAATTCGACTAGTTCAATCCTAATTGCTTGCAATTTTATAAGAAAGAGATTTCTTCCAAACATGTTTTAAAAATGGATATGCAAGCTTGAAACATGTTAAAGATGCAAATGACCAATGGATCCAAAGATTTTAAAGAGAATAACAACCGCTCAATTAAATTCTCAAGTGAACGTGCGGTGGGATATTTACCTGAGTGAAACAAGCCATTATGTTGCCCATTTGCAAAAAGTTTACCTAACAATCATAGATGATAGTAAAGTGATTTATCTTGCGTAATGAGCTTTATTTTTGTAAGAAATGACTTATGGATTGGGAGTCAACACTAAGTTAAAATTCCCCTGTCTCCTCCTTTGGTAGACAATTGCAAAACCTGAGATATAAAAACTAAAAAGAGCTTACAATTCGTAAAAATCACTGACACTCTTTGGAATTATCTTTCTCTAAATTTGTGCATTGTGCATTTCAATTTTAGATGAAAACTTTTTCCTTAAATCAAAACTTAGATTTTTCGCTCTCCCTTCATCTCGTAAACGAAAAAGGCAAATAGATCACAACAAAATGAAAATTTTAGAGTTCATGTATGGAAAAACTTTAAAAAATAACAAATGTAAGTAAAGTAAAGCTGTTCACACACCACAAATGAACACAAAAGTCTTTTTATCCAATTTTTGGAAATTCTAATAGTTCAACCTAATAGCTTGAAATCTTAAAAGAAAGAAATTTCTTCTACACATGTTTTAAAAATGGATATGCACGCTTGAAACATGTTAAAGATGCAAATGACCTAAGCATCCAAAGATTTTAAAGAGAATAACAAACTCTCTTTAAATTCTCAAGTGAATTTGTGGTAGGATATTTACCCGAGTAAAACAAGCCATTATTTTTTCCCATTTGCAAATAGTTGACCTAACAATCATAGATGATTGAAAAGGGATTTATCATGCATGATGGGCTATATTTTTGTAAGAAATGACTTATGGATTAGGTGTCAACACTCAGTTAAAAATCCCACGCCTCCCCCTTTTCCTGATGATTGCAAAACTTGAGATATAATAACTAAAAATTACAGACACTTTTTGGAATTATCTCTCTCTAACATTGTACATTGTGCCTTTCCATACACTTTTTTCTTAATTCAAAACTTTGAGCTTTCGCTCTCCCTTCATCCCATAAACAAAAAGGGCAAATTCACACACCACAAATGAACACAAAAGTTTGTTATCCAAGTTTTGGAAATTCCACTAGTTCAACCCTAATAGAGTGGAATTTTATAAGAAAGAGATTTCTTCTACACATGTTTTAAAAAATGTGTATGCATGCTTGAAACATGTTAAAGATGTAAATGAGCTACGGATCCAAAGCTTTTAATAGAAAACAAACGCTCTTTAAATTCTCAAGTGAACCTTGTGGTGGGATATTTACCCGAGTCAAACAAGCCATTATTTTTCCCATTTGCAAAAAGTTGACCTAACAATCATGGATGATTGTAAAGTGATTTACCATGCGTCACGGGCTATATTTTTGTAAGAAATCACTTATGGATTGGGAGTCAACACTTAGTTAAAAATCCCTCACCTCCCCCTGTTCACCACGATTGCACAAGTTGAGATATAAAAACTGAAAGGAGCTTACAATCCCTAAAAATTAATGACACTCTTTAGAATGATCTCTCTCTACATTTGTGCATTGTGCATTTCCATTTTAGATGTACACTTTTTTCTTAAATAGAATAATTGAGTTTTTACTCTCCCTTCATCCCGTAAACAAAAAAGGCAAATAGATCAAAACAAAATGAAAATTTTAGATTTTATGTATGGAAAAAATTTTAAACAATAACAAATGTAAGTAAAGAAAAGTTATTCACACACCACAAATAAACACAAAAGTTTTGTTGTCCAAGTTTGGGAAATTCCACTAGTTCAACCCTAATAGTTTGGAATTTTATAAGAAAGAGATTTCTTCTACACATGTTTTAAAAATGGATATGCATGCTTGAAACATGTTAAAGATGCAAATGACCTTTGGATCCAAAGCTTTTAAAGAGAATAACAAACGCTCATTAAATAGTCAAGTGAACGTGTGGTGGGATATTTACCCATGTCAAGCAAGTAATTATTTTGCCCATTTACTAAAGGCTGACGGAACAATCGTAGATGATTGTAAATTTATTTATCATGCATGATGGGCTATATTTTTGTAAGAAATGACTTATGGTTTGGGAGTAAACACCAAGTAAAAAAAAATTAAGAGTATATGTATGGAAAAAATATAAAACAATAACAAAAGTACTTAAATAAATTTTTTTCACACACCACAAATGAACAAAAAAGTTTTGTTTTCCAAGTTTGGGAAATTCCACGAGTTCAACCCTATCAGCTTGGAAATTTATAAGAAAGAGATTTCTCCTACACGTGTTTTAAAATAGATATGCATGCTTGAAATATGTTAAAGATGCAAATGACCTATGGATCCAAAGCTTTTAAAGAGAATAACAAACGCTCATTAAATTCTCAAGTGAACGTGCGGTGGGAAATTTATCTGAGTCAAACAAGCCTTTATTTTGCCCATTTACAAAAAGTTGACCTGACAATCATTGATGATTACAAAGTGATATATAATGTGTAATGGGCTATATTTTTGTAACAAATGACTTATGGATCGGGAGTCAACACTCAGTTAAAAATTTCCCGTATCCCCCTTTTCCCGACGATTGCAAAACCTACGATTTAAAAACCTAAAAGAGCTTACAATCCCTAAAAATTGCAGACACTCTTTGGAATTATCTCTCTCTACATTTTACATTGTCCATTTCAATTTTAGATGTACGCTTTTTTTTTAAATTAAAACTTTGAGTTTTTGGTCAGCCTTCATCCTGTAAACAAAAAAGGCAAATAGATCACAACAAAATAAAAATTTTAGTGCTTTCGTAAGGAAAAAATTTTAAACAATAAAAAATGTAAGTATAGAAAATTTATTCACACACTATAAATGAACTCAAAAGTTTTGTTATCCAAGTTTAGGAAATTCCACTAGTCCAACCCTAATACGTTGGAATTTTTTAAGAAAGAGATGTCTTCTACACATGTTTTAAAAATGGATATGCGTGCTTGAAACATGTTAAAGATGCAAATGACCTATGGATCCAAAGCTTTTAAAGAGAATAACAAACGCTCATTAAATTCTCAAGTGAATGTGCGGTGGGATATTTACCCGAGTCAAACAAGCCATTATTTTGCCCATTTACAAAAAGATGACCTACCAATCATAGATGGTTGTAAAGTGATTTATCATGCGTAATGGGCTATATTTTTTTAAGAAATGACTTATGTATTGGGAGTCAACACTCAATTAAAAATCCCCCACCTCCCTTTTCTTGACGATTGCAAAACCTGAGATATAAAAACTAAAAAAAACTTAAAATCCAAAAAAATTACAGTCACTTTTTTGAATTATCTTTCTCTACATTTATGCATTCTGCATTTCCATTTTAGATGTCCACTTTTTTCTTAAATCATAACTTTTAGTCTTTGCTCTCCCTTCATCCCGTAAAAAAAAAATGCAAATAGATCACAACAAAATGAAAAATTTAGAGTTTATGTATGGAAAAAATTTAAAACAATAATAAATGTAAGTCAAGAAAATTTATTCACATACTACAAATGAACAGAAAATTTTGGTTATCCAAGTTTGGGAAATTCAACTAATTGATCCCTAATAGGTTGGAATTTTATAAGAAAGAGATTCTTCTACACATGTTTTAAAAATGGATATGCTTGCTTGAAACAAGTTAAAGATTCAAATGAACTATGGATCCAAAGCTTTTAATGAGAATAACAAAAGCTCATTAAATTCTCAAGTGAACGTTCGGTGGGATATTTACCCGAGTCAAACAATCCTTTATTTAGTCCATTAACAAAAAGCTGACCGTACAATCACAGATGATTGTAAAGTGATTTATCATGTGTAATGGGTTATATTTTTTTAAGAAATGACTGATGGATTGAAGTCAAACTCAGTTAAAAATCCTCCCCCACCTCCTTTTCCTGATGGCTGGAAAACCTGAGATATAAAAACTAAAAAGAGCTTACAATCCCTTAAAATTACAGACACTCTTCGGAATTATCTCTTTCTACATTTGTGCATTGTGCATTTCAATTTTAGATGTAAACTTTTTTCTCAAATAAAAACTTTGAGTTTTCACTCCCCCTTCTTCCCGTAAACAAAAAAGGCAAAAAGATCTCAAAAAAGGAAAATTTTAGAGTTCATGTATGGAAAAAATTTAAAAAAATAAAAAATTTAAGTAAAGAAAAGAAAAGGTTTTCACACACCACAAATGAACACAAAATTTTTGTTATCCAAGTTTGGGAAATTCCACTGGTTCAATCGTAATTGATTGGAATTTAATAAGAAAGAGATTTGTTCTTCACATATTTTAAAAATGGGTATGCATGCTTGAAACATTTTAAAGATGCAAATCCAAATCTTTTAAAGAGAATAAGAAACACTCATATAAATTCTCAAGTGAACGTGCGGTGGGATATTTACCCGCATCAAACAAACCATTATTTTGCCCATTTACAAAAAGTTGACCTAACAATCATAGATGATTTTGAAGTGATTTATCATGTGTAATAGGCTATATTTTTGTTAGAAATGACTTATGGATTGGGAGTCAACACTCAGTTAAAAATACCCCGCCTCCCCCTTTTCACAACGATTGCAAAACCTGAGATATAAAAACTAAACAGAGCTTACAATCCTAAAAAATCAGAGAAACTCTTTGGAATTATCTCTCTCTACATTTGGGAATTGTGCATTTCCAATTTAGATGTAAATTCTTTTCATAAATCAAACCTTTGAGTTATTCACACACCAGAAATGAACACAATATTTTTTCTTTCCCAGTTTGGGAAATTCCACTAGTTCAACCCTAATATTTTTGAATTATATATGAAAGAGATTTATTCTACACATGTTTTAAAAATGGATATGCATGCTTGAAACATCTTAAAGATGCAAAAGACCTATGGATCCAAAGCTTTTAAAGACAATAACAAACGCTCATTAAATTCTCAAGTGAACGTGCGGTGGGATATTTACACGTGTCAAACAAGCCATTATTTTTCCCATTTAAAAAAACCTGCTCTTACAATCATAGATGATTGAAAAACTGATTTATCATGAGTAACGGACCATATTTTTGTAATAAAGGACTTATGGATTGGGAGTGAACACTCAGTTAAAACTCACCCACCTCCCCCTTTTCCCGACGATTGCAAAACCAGAGATGTAAAAAATAAAAATATCTTACAATCCCTAAAAATTAAAGACACTCTTTGGAATTATCTCTCTCTACATTTGTGCCTTGTGCATTTTCTTTTTAGATGTACACGTTTTTCTTAAATCAAAACTTTGAGTTTTAGCTCTTCCTTCATCCCGTAAACACAAAAGGGAAATAGATCGCATCAAAATTAAAATTTTAGAGTTTATGTATGGAAAAAATTTAAAACAATAACAAATGTAAGTAACGAAAAGTGATTCAAACACCACAAATGAACACAAATGTTTAGTTATCCAAGTTTTCAAAATTCCACTAGTTCAACCCTAATAGCTTGGAATTTTATAAGAAAGAGATTTCTTCTACACATGTTTTAAAAATTGTTATGCATGCATGAAACATGTTAAAGAGGCAAATGACCTATGGATCCAAAGCTTTTAAAGAGAATAACAGACGCTCAATAAATTCTCAAATGAACGTACGGTGGGATATTTATCCGATTCAAACAAACCATTATTATGCCCATTTACAAAAAGTTGGCATAACCATCATAGATGATTTTAAAATGACTTACCATGCATAACGGGCTATATTTTTTTAAGAAATGACTTATGGATTGGGAGTCATCACTCAGTTAAAAATCCCCCATCTCCTCCTTTTCCCAACGATTGCAAAAACTAAGATATAATAACTAAAAAGCGCTTACAATCCATAAAAATTATAGACACTCTTTCGTATTATCTCTCTCTACATTTGGGCATTTTGCATTTCATTTTTAGATGTACTATTTTTTATTAAATTAAAACTTTGAGTTTTCGCTCTCCCTTCATCCTGTAAAAAGGCAAATTGATCACAACAAAATGTAAATTTTTAAGTTTATGTAAAGAAAAATTTTTAAAAAATGAAAAATTTAAGTAAATAAAATTTATTCACCCACCACTAATGCACATAAAAGTTTTGTTATCCATGTTTTGGAAATTGCACTAGTTCAACCCTACTCGCTTGGAATTTTATAAGAAAGAAATTTCTTCTACTCATGTTTTCAAAATTGATATGCGTACTTGAAACATGTGAAAGATGCAAATGAGCTATGGACCAAAAGCTTTTATATAGAATAACTAACGCTCATTAAATTCTAAAGTGAACGTACGGTCGAACAAGCCATTATTTTGCCCATTTACAAAAAGTTGACCTAACAATCATAGATGATTGTAAAGTGATTTATCATGCGTAACGGGCTATATTTTTGTAAGAAATGACTTATGGATTGGGATTCAACACTCAGTTAAAAATCCCCCGCCTCCCCCTTCTCCCGATGATTGCAAAACGTGAGATATAAAAACTAAAAAGAGCTTACAATCCCTAAAAATTATAGTCACTCTTTTGAATTATCTTTCTCTACATTTGTGCATTCTGCATTTCCATTTTAGATGTCCACTTTTTTCTTAAATCATAACTTTTAGTTTTTGCTCTCCCTTCATCCCGTAAAAAAAAAATGCAAATAGATCACAACAAAATGAAAAATTTAGAGTTTATGTATGGAAAAAATTTAAAACAATAACAAATGTAAGTCAAGAAAATTTATTCACATACGACAAATGAACAGAAAATTTTGGTTATCCAAGTTTGGGAAATTCAACTAATTGATCCCTAATAGGTTGGAATTTTATAAGAAAGAGATTCTTCTACACATGTTTTAAAAATGGATATGCTTGCTTCAAACAAGTTAAAGATTCAAATGAACTATGGATCCAAAGCTTTTAATGAGAATAACAAAAGCTCATTAAATTCTCAAGTGAACGTTCTGTGGGATATTTACCCGAGTCAAACAATCCTTTATTTAGACCATTAATAAAAAGCTGACCGTACAATCACAAATGATTGTAAAGTGATTTATCATGTGTAACGGGTTATATTTTTTTAAGAAATGACTTATGGATTGGAGTCAAACTCAGTTAAAAATCCTCCTCCACCTCCTTCTCCCTACTATTGCAAGACCTAAGATATAAAAACTAGAAAGAGCTTACAATCCCTAAAAATTACAGACACTTTGTGGAATTATCTCTCTCTACATTTGTGCATTGTGCATTTCCTTTTTAGATCTACACTTTTTTCCTAAATCAAATCATTGAGTTTTTGCTATCCCTTCATCCCATAAAAAAAGGCAAATCGATCACAACAAAATGAAAATTTTAGAGTTTATGAATGGAAAAATTTTAAAACAATAAAAATGTAAGTAAAGAAAATTTATTCATTCACCAAAAATGAACACAAAATTATTTTTATCCAAGTTTATGAAATTCTACTAGTTCAACCCTAATAGCTTGGAATTTTATAAGAAAGAGATTTCTTCTAAACAAGTTTTAAAAATGGATATGCATGCCTTAAACATGTTAAAGATGCAAATGACCTATGGATCCAAAGCTTTTAAAGAGAATAACAAGCGCTCTTTAAATTCTCAAGTGAACGTGCGGTGGGATATTTACACGAGTCAAACAAGCCATTATTTTGCCCATTTACTAAAAGTTGACCTAACAATCATAGATGATTGTAAAGTGATTTATCATGCATAACGGGCTATATTTTTGTAAGAAATGACTTATGGATTGGGAGTCAACACTCAGTTAAAATTCCCCCGCCTCCCCCTTTTCCCGACGATTGCAAAACCTGAGATATAAAAAAAAAAGAGATTACAATCCATAAAAATCACAATCACGCTTTGGAGTTATCTCTCTCCACATTTTTCCATTGTGCATTTCCATTTTAGGTATACACTTTTTTCTTAAATCAAAACTTTGAGTTTTCGCTCACCCTTCATCCTGTAAACAAAAAAGGCAAATAGATCACAACAAAATGATAATTTTAGAGTTTATGTATGGAAAAAATTTAATACAATAACAAATGTAAGTAAAGAAAAGTTATTCACATATCACAAATGAACGCAAAAGTTTTTTTATCCAAGTTTGGGAAATTCCACTTGTTCAACCCTAACTACTTGCAATTTTATAAGAAAGAGATTTCTTCCAAACATGTTTTAAAAATGGATATGCAAGCTTGAAACATGTTAAAGATGCAAATGACCAATGGATCCAAAGCTTTAAAAGAGAATAACAACCGCTCAATTAAATTCTCAAGTGAACATGCGGGGGGATATTTACCCGAGTGAAACAAGCCATTATGTTGCCCATTTGCAAAAAGGTTACCTAACAATCATAGGTGATAGTAAAGTGATTTATCATGCATAATGGGCTATATTTTTTTAAGAAATGACTTATGGATTGGGAGTCAAAACTCAGTTAAAAATCCCCGCCTCCCACTTTTCCAGACGATTGCAAAACCTGAGATATAAAAACTAAAAAGAGCTTACAATCCCTAAAAATTACAGACACCGTGGAATTATATCTCTCTACAATTATGCATTGTGCATTTCCTTTTTCGCTGTACACTTTTTTCTTAAATCAAAACTTTGAGTTTTCGCTCACCCTTTATCCCGTAAAAAAAAAAGGCAAATAGATCACAACAAAATGAAAATTTTAGAGTTCATGTATGGAAAATATTTAAAACAATAACAAATGTAAGTAAAGAAAAGTTATTCACACACAACAAATGAACAAAAACTTTTTGTTATCCAAGTTTACGACATTCCACTAGTTCAATCCTAATAGCTTGGAATTTTATAAGAAAGAGATTTCTTCTACACATGTTTTAAAAATGGATATGCATGCTTGAAACATGTTAAAGATTCAAATGACCTATGGATCAAAAGTTTTTAAAGAGAATAACAAATGCTCATTAAATTCTCAAGTGAAGGTGCGATGGGAAGTGATTTATCATGCGTAATGGGCAATATTTTTGTAAGAAATGACTTATGGATTTGGAGTCAACACTCAGTTAAAAATCCCCCGCCTCCCCCTTTTCTTGACGATTGCAGAACCTGAGGTATAAAAAATAAAAAGAGCTTACAATACCTAAAAATTAGAGACTCTCTTTGGAATTATCTCTCTCTACATTTGTGCTTTGTGCATTTCCATATTAGATGTACACTTTTTTCTTAAATTAAAACTTTGATTTTTTTAACTCTTCCATCATCCCGTAAAATAAAAGGCAAATAGGTCACAACAAAATAAAAATTTTTGAGTTTATGCATGGAAAAAATTTAAAACAATAACAAATGTAAGTAAATAAAATTTATTCACACACCACAAATGTACACAAAAGTTTTGTTATCCAAGTTTTGAAAATTCCACTAGTTCAACCCTTATTGCTTGGAATTTTATAAGAAAGAGATTTCTTCTACACATGTTTTAAAAATGGATATGCATGCTTGAAACATGTTCAAGATGCAAATTACCTTTGGATCCAAATATTTTAAAGAGAATAACAAAACCTTATTAAATTCTCAAGTGAACGTGTGGTGGGATATTTACCCGAGTCAAACAAGCCATTATTTTGCCCATTAGTAAAAAGCTGACCAAACAATCATAGATGATTGTAACGTTTTTTGTCATGCGTAACGGGCTATATTTTTCTAATAAATGACTTATGGATTGGTAGTCAACACTTAGTTAAAAATACCCCGCCTCCCTCTTTTTCCTGACGATTGCAAAACCTAAGATATAAAAACTATAAAGCACTTACAATCCCTAAAATTTATGGACACTCTTTGGAATTATCTCTCTCTACATTTGTGCATTATGCATTTCGATTTTAGATGTACACTTTTTTCTTAAATCAATACTTGGAGTTTTCGCTCTCCCTTGATCCCGTAAAAAAAAAAAGGAAGATAGATCACAACAAAATGAAAATTTTAGAGTTTAAGTATGGAAAAAAATTAAAAAAAAATAAATGTAGGTAAAGAAAAGTTATTCACACACTCCGAATGAACACAGATGTTTTGTTAACAGAGTTTGGGAAATTCCACTAGTTCAACCCTAATAGCTTGGAATTTTATAAGAAAGAGATTTCTTCTACACACGTTTTAAAAATGGACAAGCATCCTTGAAACATTTTTAAGATACAAATGACCTATACATCCAAACCTTTTAATGAGAATAACTAACACTCATTAAATTCTCAAGTGAACGTGCAGTGGGATATTTACCATAGTCAACCAAGCCATTATTTTGTCCAATTTAAAAAAGTTGACCTAACAATCATAGATGATTGTAAAGTGATTTATCATTTGTAACAGGCTATATTTTTTAAAGAAATGACTTATGGATTGGGAGTCAACACTCAGTTAAAAATCCCCCGCCTCCCCCTTTTCCCGACTATTGCAAAACCTGAGATATCAAAACAAAAAATATCTTACAATCCCTAAATATTATAGACACTCTTTGGAATTATCACTCTCTACATTTGTGCATTGTCCATTCCCATTTTAAACGTACACTTTTTTCTTAAATAAAAACTTTAAGTTTTTGCTCTCTCTTCATCCCGTAAAACAAAAACGGCAAATAGAACACAACAAAATGAAAATTTTAGAGTTTATGTACGGAAAAAATATTAAACAATAACAAATGTAATTAAATAAAATTTATTCACTCACCACAAATGAACACAAAAGTTTTGTTATCCAAGTGTGGGAAATTCCATTAGTTCAACCCTAATTGCTGGGAATTTTTTCAGAAAGGGATTTCTTCTACACTTGTTTTAAAAATGGATATGCATGCTTGAAAAATGTTAAAGATGCAAATGACCTATGATCCAAAGCTTTTAATGAGAATAACAAACGCTCATTAAATTCTCAAGTGAAGTGCGGTGGGATATTTACCCGAGTCAAACAAGCTATTATTTTGCCCATTTGCAAAAAGTTGACCTAACAATCATAGATGATTGTAAAGTGATTTATCATGGGTAACGGGCTAAATTTTTCTAATAAATTATTTAAGGATTGGGAGTGAAAAATTAGTAAAAAATTCCCCGCTTCCCAATTTTACCGACGATTGCAAAACCTGTGATATAAAAACTAAAAAGACCTTACATTTCCCAAAAATTACAGACACTCTTTGGAATTATCTCTCTCTACATTTGTGCAATGTGCATTCCCATTTTAGATGTACACATTTTTTAAATCAAAACTTTGAGATTTTGCTCTCCCTTCATCTAGTAAAAAAAAAAGGCAAAAAGATCACACTAAAATAAAAAATTTAGAGTTTATGTATGGAAAAAATTTAAAACAATAACAATCGTAAGTAAAGAAAATTTATTCACACACAAAATAATGAACACAAAAGTTTTGTTATCCAAGATTGGGAAATTCCACTAGTTCAACCCAAGTAGCTAGTAATTTTATAAGACAGAGATTTCTTCTACACATGTTTTGAAAATGGATATACATGATTGAAACATGTTAAAGTTGCAAATGACCTTTGGATCCAAAGCGTTTAAAGAGAATAACACATGCTCATTAAATTCTCAAGTGAATGTGCGGTGGGATATTTACCAAACTCGAACAAGCCATTATTTTGTATGTATAGTGATTTATCACGCATAACGGGTTTTATTTTTGTAAGAAATGAATTATGGATTGGGAGTCAACACTCAGTTAAAAATCCCCCGCGTCCTCCTTTTCCCGACGATTGTAAAATTGAGATATAAAAACTAAAAAGAGCTTACAATCCCTAAAAATTACAGACACTCTTTGTAATTATCTCTCTCTAGATTTTTGCATTGTGCATTTTCTTTTTAGATATACATTTTTTCTTAAATCAAAACTTTGAGTTTTCGCTCTCCTTTCATCCCGCAAACAAAAAAGGCAAATAGATCACAACAAAATGAAAATTTTTAAGTTTATGTATGGAAAAAATTTGAAACAATAACAAATGTAAGTAATGAAAATATTTTCACACAACACAAATGAACACAAAAGTTTTGTTGTCCAAGTTTGGGAAATTCCACTAGTTCAACAATTTTATAACAAAGAGATGTCTTCTGCACATGTTTTAAAAATGGATATGCATGTTTGAAACATGTTGAAGATGCAAATGACAAAATGGATCCAAAGCTTTTAAAGAGAGTAACAAACGCTCATTAAATTCTCAAGTGAATGTGCGGTGGGATATTTACTGGAGTCAAAGAAGCCATTATTTTTCCCATTTACAAAAACCATACCTAACAATCATAGATGATTGTAAAGTTATTTATAATGAATAACGGGCTATATTTTTGTATGAAATGACTTATGGATTGGGAGTCAATACTCAGATAAAAATCCCCCACCTCCCCCTTTTCCCGACAATTGCCAAACATGAGATATAAAAACTAAAAAGAGCTTACAATCCCTAAAAATTACAGACACTCTTTGGTATTATCTCTCTCTACATTTGTGCATTGTCCATTTCCTTTTTAGATGTACACTTACTTCCTAAATAGAAACTTTGAGTTTTCGCTATTCTTTCATCCCTTACAAAAAAAGGGAAAAAGATCACAACAAAATGAAAATTTTAGAGTTTATGTATGGAAACAATTTAAAACAATAACAAATGTAAGTAAAGAAAAGTTACTCACAAACCACAAATGAACACAATAGTTTTTCTATCCAAGTTTGGGAAATTCCACTAGTTCAACCGTAATAGCTTTGAATTTGGTAAGAAAGAGATTTCTTCTACACATGTTATAAAAATGGATGTGCCTGACTGAAACATTTTAAAGATGCAAAGGACCTATCAATCAAAAGGTTTTAAAGAGAATAACAAACGTACATTAATTTCTCAAGTGAACGTGCGGTGGGATATTTATCCGAGTCAAACTAGCCATTATTTTGCACATTGACAAAAAGCTGACCTAACAATCATAGATGATCGTAAAGTGATTTATCATGCATAACGGGAAATATTTTTGTAAGAAAATGACATATGGATTTGGAGCCAACACTCAGTTAAGAATCTCCCATCTCCCCCTTTTCCCGACGATTACAAAACCTAAGATATAGAAACTAAAAAGAGTTTACAATCCCTAAAAATTAGAGACACTCTTTGGAATTATCTCTCTCTAAATTTTTGCATTGTGCATTTCCATTTTAGATGTACTCTTTTCTCTTAAATGAAAACTTTGAGTTTATGTATGGAAAATTTTTTAAAAAATAACAAATGTAAGTAAATAAAATTTATTCACACACCACAAATGAACACAAAAGTTTTTCTATCAGAGTTTGGGAAATTCCACTAGTTCATCCCCAATAGCTTGGAATTTTATAAGAAAGATTTCTTCTACACATTTTTTTAAAATCGAAATACGTGCTTGAAACATGTTAAAGATGCAAATGACCTATGGATACAAATATTTTAAAGAGAATAACAAACACTCATCAAATTCTCTAGTGAACGTGCGGTGGGATATTTACCCGAGTCAAACAAGCCATTATTTTGTTCATTTACGAAAATTTGACCTACCAATCATAGATGATTGTAAAGTGATTTATCATGTGTAATGGGTAATATTTTTGAAAAAAATGACATAAGGATTGGGAGTCAAGACTCAGTCAAAAATCCGCCACCTCGCCCTTTTTCCCTACGATTTCAAAACCTGAGATTTAAAAACTAAAAAGAGCTTACAATCCCTAAAAATTACAAACACTCTTTGGAATTATCTCTCTCTACATTTGCGCCTAGTGAATTTCCTTTTTAGATGTACACTATTTTCTTAAATCAAAACTTTGAGTTTTCGCTCTCCCTTCATTCCGTAAAAAAAAAAAGGCAAATAGATCACTACAAAATGAAAATATTAGAGTTTATGTATGGAAAAAGTTTAAAACAAAAAAAAATGTAAGTAAAGAAAAGTTATTCACACACCACAAAAGAACACAAAAGTTTTGTTATCCAAGTGTGGGAAGTTCCACTAGTTCAACCCTAATAGCTTAGAATTTAATAAGAAAGTGATTTCTTCCACACATGTTTTATAAATGGATATGCATGCTTGAAACATGATAAATTTGCAAATGACCTTTGGATCCCAGGCTTTTAAAGAAAATAACAAATGCTTATTAATATACCAGGTGAACGAGCGGTGGGTTATTTACCTGAGTCAAACAAGCAATTATTTTGCCCATTTAATAAAAGCTGACTTAACAATCATAGATGATTGTAAAGTGATTTATCATGCGTAATGGGCTATATTTTTGTAAGAAATGACTTATGGATTGGGAGTCAACACTTAGTTGAAAATCACCCGTCTCCCCCTTTTCCCAATGATTGCAAAACCTGAGCTATAAAAACTAAAAAGAGCTTACAATCCCTAAAAAATACAGAGACTCTTCGAAATTATCTCTCTCTACATTTGTGCATGGTGCATTTCCATTTTAGATGTACACTATTTTCCAAAATAAAAACTTTGATTTTTCGGTCTCCCTTCCTCCCGTAAACAAAAAAGGTAAATAGATCGCAACAAAATGAAAATTTAAGAGTGTTTGTATGGAAAAAAAATTGCAACAATAACAAATGTAAGTAAAATAAATTTATTCACGCACCATAAATGACCACAAAAGTTTCATTATCCAAGTTTAGGAAATTCCACTAGTTCAACCCTAATAGCTTGGAATTTATAAGAAAGAGGTTTCTTCTACACATGTTTTAAAAATGGATATGCATGCTTGAAACATGTTAAAGATGCAAATGACCTATGGATCCAAATATTTTAAAGAGAATAACAAATGCTCATTAAATTTTCTAGTGAACGTGCGGTGGGATATTTAACCGAGTCAAACAAGCCATTATTTTGATCATTTACAAAAAGTTAACCTAACAATCATAGATGATTGTAAAGTGATTTATCATGCGTAACAGTCTATATTTTTGGAAGAAATGACTTATGGATTGGGAGTCAACACTCTGTTAAAAATTCCCCACCTCCCCCTTTTCCCCACGATTGGAAAACCTGAGATATAAAAACTAAAAAGAGCTTACAATCCCTAAAAATTATAGAAACTCTTTGGAATTATCTCTCTCTACATTTGTGCATAGTGCATTTCGTTTTTAGATGTACACTTTTTTCTTAAATCAAAAGTTTGAGTTTTCGCTCTCCATTCATCCCGTAAAACAAAAAGGTAAATAGATCACTACAAAATAAAAATATTAGAGTTTATGTATGGAAAAAATTTAAAACAATAAAAAATGTTAGAAATGAAAAGTTATTCACACACCAAAAAAGAACACAAAAGTTTTGTTATCGAAGTTTGGGAAATTCAACAAGTTCAACCCAAATTGCTTGGAATTTTATAAGAAAGAGATTTCTCCTACACATGTTTTAAAAATGGATATGCATGATCGAAACATGTTAAAGATAAAAATGTCCTATGGATCCAATGCTTTTAAAGCGAAGAACGAACACTCATTAAATTCTCAAGTGAACGTGCGATGGGAAATGTACTCGAGTCGAGCTTGCCATTATTTTGCCCATTTACAAAAAGTTGACATAACAATCATAAATGATTGTAAAGTGATTTATCATGTGTAATGGGCTAAATTTTTGTAAGAAATGACTTATGGATTGGGTGTCAACACTCAGTTAAAAATCCCCCGCCTCCCCCTTTTCTCGATGATTGGAAAACCTGAGATATAAAAACTAAAAAGCGCTTACAATCCCTAAAAATTACAAAAACTCTTGGGAGTTATCTATCTCTACATTTGTGCATTGTGCATTTCAAATTTAGATGTACACTTTTTTCTTAAATAGAAACATTGACTTTTCGCTCTCCGTTCATCCCGTAAACAAGAAAGGCAAATAGATCACAACAAAATGAAAACTTTAGAGTTTATGTATGGAAAAAATTTTAAATAATAACAAATGGAAGTAAAGAAAATTAATTGACACACCACAAATGAACACAAAAATTTGTTATCCAAGTTTGGGCAATTCCTCTAATTCATCCCTAATAGGTTGGAATTGTAAAAGAAAGAGATTTCTTCTACACATGTTTTAAAAATGGATATGCATGCATGAAACTTGTTAAAAATGCAATTGACCTATGGATCCAAAACTTTTAAATAGAATAACAAACGCTCATTAAATACTTTAGTGAAGGTGCGGTGGAATATTTACCCGAGTCAAGCAAGCCATTATTTTGCCCATTTACAAAAAGGTGACCTAATAATCATAGATGATTGTCAAGTGATTTATCATGCGTAATGGGCTTTATTTTTGTAAGAAATGACTTATGGATTTGGAGTCAACACTCAGTTAAAAATCCCCCACCTCCCCCTTCTCCCCACGATTGCAAAAACTAAAAAGAGCTTACAATCCCTAAAAAATTTAGACACCTTGTGGAATTATCTCTCTCTACATTTGTGCATTGTGCATTTCCTTTTTAGGTATACACTTTTTCTTAAATCAAACCATTGCGTTTTCCATCTCGTAAAAAAAAGGCAAATAGATCACAACAAAATGAAAATTTTATAGTTTATGTATGGAAAAAATTTTAAATAATAACAAATGGAAGTAAAGAAAATTAATTGACACACCACAAATGAACACAAAAGTTTGTTATCCAAGTTTATGAAATTCCACTAGTTCAACCCTAATAGCTTGGAATTTTATAAGAAAGAGATTTCTTCTAAACATGTTTTAAAAATGGATATGCATGCTTGAAACATGTTAAAGATGCAAATGACCTACAGATCCAAAGCTTTTAAAGAGAATAACAAACGCTCATTAAATTCTGAAGTGAACTTGCAGTGGGATATTTACCGGAGTCAAACAAGCCATTATTTTGCCCATTTAGAAAAAGCTGACCTAAAAATCATAGATGATTGTAAAGTGATTTATCATTCATAATGGGCTATATGGATTGGGAGTCAAAAATCAGTAAAAAATCTCCTGCCTCACCCTTTTCCCGACGATTGCCAAACCTTATATATAAAAACTAAAAAGAGCATACAATCCCTAAAAATTATGACACTAATTGGAATTATCTCTCTCTAAATTTGTGCATTGTGCATTTCCCTTTTAGATGTACACTTTTTTCTTCAATCAACACTTGGAGTTTTCGCTCACCCTTGATCCCCTAAAAAAAAGGCAAAAAGATCACAACAAAATGAAAATTTAAGAGTTTACGTATGGAGAAAATTTTAAAAAATAACAAACATAAGTAAAAAAAAGTTATTCACGCACCACAAATAAACACAAAAGTTTTGTTATCCAAGTTTGGGAAATTCCACTTTATCAACCCTTATAGCTGGGAATTTAATAAGAAAGTGATTTCTTCTACACATGTTTTAAAAATGGAAGTGCATGCTTGAAACATGTTAAAGGTGAAAATGACCTATCGATCCAAAGCTTGTAAAGAGAACAACAAACGCTCATTAAATTCTCAAGTGACCATGCAGTGGGATATTTACGCAAGTCAGGAAAGCCATTATTTTGCCCAATTTCAAAAAGCTTACCTAAAAATTATAAATGATTGTAAATAGATTTATCATGTATAACGGGCTATATTTTTGTAAGAAATGACTTATGAATTGGGAGTCAACACTTAGTTAAAATTCCCCCGCCTCCCCCTTTTTCCGACGATTGCAAAACCTGAGATAGAAAAACTAAAATGAGCTTAAAATCCCTAAAAGTTAGAGACACTTTTTGGAATTATCTCTCTCTAAATTTGTGAATTGTGCATTTCCATTTTAGATCTACACTTTTTTCTAAAATTAAAACTTTGAGTTTTCTCTCCACTTCATCTTGTAAAAAAACAAAGCAAATAGGTCACAACTAAATGAAATTTTTTGAGTTTATGTATGGAAAATTTTTTTAAAAATAACAAATGTAAGTAAATAAAATTTATTCACACACCACAAATGTACACAAAAGTTTTGTTATCCAAGTTTTGGAAATTCCACTAGTTCAAACCTAATGGCTTGGAATTTTATAAGAAAGAAATTTCTTCTACACATGTTTTAAAAATAGATATGGATGCCTGAAACATGTTCAAGATGCAAATGACCTCTGCATCCAAAGCTTTTAAAGAGAATAACAAAAGCTCATTAAATTCTCAAGTGAACGTGCGGTGGGATATTTACGCGAGTCAAACAAGTCATTATTTTGCCCATTTGTAAAAACTTGACCTAACAATCATAAATGATTGTAATGTTATTTGTCATGGGTAAGGGGCTATATTTTTATAATAAATGACTTATCGATTGGCAGTCAACACTTAGTTAAAAATCCCCCGCCTCTCCCTTTGCCCGACAATTGCAAAACCTGAGATATAAAAACTAAAAAGCGCTTACAATCCCTAAAATTTATGGACACTCTGTGGAATCATCTCTCTCTACATTTGTGCATTGTGCATTTAGAATTTAGATGCACACTTTTTTCTTAAATCAAAACCTGGAGTTTTCGCTCTTCCCTGATCCTGTAAAAAAAAGGAAAATAGATCACAACAAAATGAAAATTTTAGTTTTTATGTATGGAAAAAAATTAAAATAATAACAAAAGTAAATAAAGAAAATTTATTCACACATCACAAATGAACACAAATTTTTTGTTATCCAAGTTTGGGAAATTCCACTAGTTCAACCCTAATAGCTTGGAATTTTATAAGAAAGAGATTTCTTCTACACATGTTTTAGAAATGGATACGCATGCTTGAAACATTTTGAAGATGCAAATGACCTATGGATCCAAAATTTTTAATGAGAATAACTAACGCTCATTAAATTCTCAAGTGAACGTGCAGTGGGATATTACCCAAGTCAACCAAGCCATTATTTTGCCCAATTAAAAAAAGCTGACCTAACAATCATAGATGATTGTAAAGTGATTTATCATGTGTAACGGGCTATATTTTTCAAAGAAACGACTTATGGATTGGGAGTCAACACTTAGTTAAAAATCCCTGGCCTCCCCCTTTTCCCGACGATTGCAAAACCTGAGATATAAAAACTAAAAAGAGCTTACAATCCATAAATATTACAGACACTCATTGGAATTATCACTCTCTACATTTGTGCATTGTGAATTTCAATTTTAGCTGTACAATTTTTTCTTAAATCAAAACTTAGAGTTTTTCGCTCTCCCTTCATCCCGTAAAAAAAAAGGTAAATAGATCATGAAAAAATGAAAATTTTAGATTTTATGTATGGAAAAAATATAAAAAAATAACAAATGTAAGTAAAGAAAATTTATTTACACACCACAAATGAACACAAAAGTTTTGTTATCCAAATTTGGGAAATTCCACTAGTTCAACCCTAATTGCTTGGAATTTTAAAAGAAAGGGATTTCTTCTACTCATGTTTTAAAAATGGATATGCATGCTTGAAACATGTTAAAGATGCAAATGACCTATTATCCAAAGCTTTTAAAGAGAATAACAAATGCTCATTAAATTCTCAAGTGAATGTGCGGTGGGATATTTACCCAAGTCAAACAAGCCATTATTTTGCCCATTTGCAAAAAGCTGACCTAACAATCATAGATGATTGTAAACAGATTTATCGTGGGTAATGGGTTATATGTTTCTAATAAATGACTTATGCATTCCCATTTTAGATGTACACTTTTTTCTTAAATCAAAACTTTGAGATTTCGCTCTCCCTTCATCTCGTAAAACAAAAAGGCAAAAAGATCACAACAAAATGAAAATTTTTGAGTTTATGTATGGAAAAAATTTAAAACAATAACAATCGTAAGTTAAGAAAATTTATTCACACACCACATATGAACACAAAAGTTTTGTTATCCAAGTTTTGGAAATCCAATTAGCTTGGAATTTTATAAGAAAGAGATTTCTTCTACACATGTTTTAAAAATGGATATACATGCTTGAAACATGTTAAAGATGCAAATGACCTATGGATCAAAAGCTTTTAAAGAGAATAATAGACGCTCATTCAACTCTCAAGTGAAGGTGCGGTGGGATATTTACCCGAGTCAAACAAGACATTATTTTCCCATTTACAAAAAGCTGACCTAACAATCATAGATGATTGAAAAGTGATTTGTCATGCGTAACGGGCAATATTTTTGTAAGAAATGACTTATGGATTGGGAGTCAACACTCAGCTAAAAATCCCCCATCTCCCCATTTTCCCCACGATTGCAAAACCTGAGATATAAAAACTAAAAAGACCTTACAATCCCTAAAAATTACATACACTCTTTGAAATTATCTCTGTCTACATTTGTGCATTGTGCATTTCATTTTTAGATGTGCACTTTTTTCTTAAATCAAAACTTTGAGTTTTCGCTCTTCCTTCATCCCGTAAACAAAAAAGGCCAAAAGATCACAACAAAATGAATTTTTTTGAATTTATGTATGGAACCAATTGAAATCTATAAGAAATGTAAGTAAAGAAAATTTATTCACACATCACAAATGAACACAATAGTTTTGTTATCCAAGTTTGGGAAATTGCACTAGTACAACCCTAATAGTTTGGAATTTGATAAGAAAGAGATTTCTTCTACACATGTTTTAAAAATGGATATGCATGCTTCAAACATGTTAAAGATGCAAAAGGTCTACGGATCCAAAGCTTTTAAAGAGAATAATAAAAGTACATTAAATTCTCAAGTGAACGTGCTGTGGGATATTTATCAAAGTTGAACAAGCCATTATTTTACCCATTTACAAAATGCTGACCTAATAATCATAGATGATTGTAAAGTGTTTTATCATGCATAACGGGCTATATTTTGTTAAGAAATGACTTATGGATTGGGAGTGAACACTACGTTAAAAATCCTCCACTCCCACTTTTTTGGTCGATAACAAAACCTAAGATATAAAAACTAAAAAGAGCTTACAAACCATCAAAATTCTAGAAACTATTTGGAATTTTCTCTCTCTACACTTGTGCATTGTGCATTTCCATTTTATATGTAGTCTTTTTTCTTAAATTAAAACTTGGAGTTTTCGATCTCCCTTCATCCCGTAAAAAAAAAAAAGTCAGATAAATCACAACAAAATGAATATTTTAGAGTTTATGTATGGAGAAAAATTAAATTAATAACAGATGAAAGTAAAGAAAATTTATTCACACACCAGAAATGAACACAAAAATTTTATTATCCATGTTTTGGAAATTCCACTATTTCAACTCTAATAGCTAGGAATTTTATAACAAAGAGATTTCTTCTACACATGTTTTAAAATGGATATGCATGCTTGAAACATGTAAAAGATGCAAATGACCTATATATCCAAATCTTTTAAAGAGAATAAAAAATGCTCATTAAATTTGAAAGTCAACGTGCGGTGGGATTTTACCCGACTCAAACAAGCCATTATTTTGCCCATTTACAAAAAGCTGACCTAACAATCATAGATGATTGTAAAGTGATTTATGATGACTAACGGGCTATATTTTTTGTAAGAAATGACTTATGGATTGGGAGTCAACACTGAGTTTAAAATCCCCTGCCTCCCTCTTTTTTCGACGATTGCAAAACCTGAGATATAAAAACTAAAAATATCTTACAATCCCTAAAAATTACAGACACTCTTTGTAATTATCTCTCTCTAGATTTTTGCATTGTGCATTTCCTTTTTAGATGTACACTTTTTTCTTACATCAAAACTTTAAGTTTTCACTCTCCTTTCATCCTGCAAACAAAAAAGGCAAATAGATCACCACAAAATGAAAATTTAAGAGTTTATGTACGAAAAAAATTTCAAACAATAACAAATGTAAGTAACGAAATTTTTTTCACAAAACTGAAATGTACACAAAATTTTTGTTATCCAAGTTTGGGAAATTCCACTAGTTCAACCCTAATTGCTTTGAATTTTATAATAAAGAGATGTCTTCTACACATGTTTTAAAAATGGATATGCGTGCTAGAAACATGTTGAAGATGCAAATGACAAATGGATCCAAAACTTTTAAAAAGAGTAACAAACACTCATTAAATTCTCAAGTGAATGTGCGCTGGGATATTTACCGGTGTCAAAGAAGCCATTATTTTGCCTATTTACAAAAAGCAGACCTAACAATCATAGAAGATTGTAAAGTTATTTATCATGCATAACGGGCTATATTTTTGTATGAGATGACTTATGGATTGGGAGTCAATACTCAATTAAAAATCCCCCACTTTCCCCTTTTCCCGACAATTGCCAAACCTGAGATATAAAACTAAAAAGAGCATACAATCACTAAAAATTACAGACACTCTTTGGAATTATCACTCTCTACATTTGTGCATTGTGCATTTCTTTTTTAGATGTACACTTATTTCCTAAATAGAAACTTTGAGTTTTCGCTATCCTTTCATCATGTAAAAAATAAGGGAAAATAGATCACAACAAAATGAAAATTTTAGAGTTTATGTAAGGAAAAAATTTAAAACAATGAACCACAAATAAACACAAATGTTTTGTTAACCAAGTTTGGGAAATAGCTTCGAATTTTATTAGAAAGAGATTTCTTCTACACATGTTTTAAAAATGGATATGCATGCTTGAAACATGGTAAAGATGCAAATGACCTATGGATCCAAAGCTTTTAAAGAGATTAACAAACGCTCATAAAATTCTCAAGTGAACGTGCGGTGGGATATTTATCCGAGTCGAACAAGCTATTATTTTGCCCATTTACAAAAAGCTGACCTAACAATCATAGATGATTGTAAACTTATTTATCATGCCTAATGGGCTATATATTTTTATGAAATGACTTATGGATTGGGAGTCAACACTTAGTTAAAAATTCCCCGTCTCCCCCTTTTCCCAACGATTACAATCCCTTTTCCGACGATTGCAAAACCTGAGATATAAAACTAAAAAGAGCTTACAATGCCTAAAAATTACAGATACTCATTGGAATTATCTCTCTCTACATTTGTGCATTGCGTATTTCCATATTAGTTGTACACTTTTTTATTAAATCAAAACGAAGAGTTTTTGCTGTCCCTTCATCCCGTAAACATAAAAAGGCAAATAGATCACAACAAAACGAAAATTTTTGAGTTTATGTATGGAAAAAATTTAAAACAATAACAAGTGTAAGTAAAGAAAATTTATTCACACACCACAAATGAACATGAAAGTTTTGTTATCCAAGTTTTTGAAATTCCACTAGTTCGACCCTAATAGATTGGAATTTTATAAGAAAGAGATTTCTTCTACACATGTTTTAACAATGGATATGTTTGCTTGAAACATGTTAAATATGGAAATCACCTATGGATCCAAAGCTTTTAAAGAGAATAACAAACGCTCATTAAATTCTCAAGTGAACGTGTAGCGGGATATTTACCCGAGTCAAACAAGCCATTATTTTTCCCATTTGTAAAATGCTAACCTAACAATCATGAATGATTGTAAAGTGATTTCTCAAGCGTAACAGGCTATATTTTTCTAAGAAATGACTTATGGATTGGGAGTCAACACTCAGTTAAAAATCCGCCGCCTCCCCCTTTTCCCCACGATTGTAAAACCTAAGATTTAAAACTAAAAAGAGCTTAAAATCCCTAAAAATTACAGAGACTAATTGGAATTATCTCTGTCTACATTTGTGCATTGTGCCATTCCATTTTTTATGTAAAAATTTTTCTTAAATCAAGACTTTGAATCTTCGCTCTCCCTTCATCCCGTGAACTAAAAAAGGCAAATAGATCACAACAAAATGAAAATTTTATAGTTTATGTATGGAAAAAAAATTAAAAAAATAACAAATGTAAGTAAAGAAAATTTATTCACATACCTCAAATGAACACAAAAGCTTTGTTATCCAAGTTTGGGAAATTGCACTAGTTCAAAGTAGCTCGGAATTTTATAAGAAAGAGATTTCTTCTACACATGTTTTAAAAATGGATATGCCTACTTGAAACATGTTAAAGATGCAAATGACCTATGGATCCAAAGCTTTTAAAGAGAATAAGAAACGCTCATTAAATTCTCAAGTGAACGTACGGTGGGATATTTACCCGAGTCAAACAAGCCATTATGTTGCCCATTTACAAAAAAAACTGACCTAACAATCATGGATTATTGTAAAGTGATTTATCATGCATAACGGGCTATATTTTTGTAATAAATGACTTTTGGATTGGGTGTGAACACTCAATTAAAAATCCCGCGCTTTCCCCTTTCCTGACGATTGCAAAACCTGAGATATAAAAACTAAAAAGAGCTTACAATCCTGAAAAATTACAGATAATCTTTGGAATTATCTCTCTCTACTTTTGTGAATTGTGCATTTTAATTTTAGATCTACACTTGTTTTTTAAATAAAAACTTTGAGTTTTCACTCTCCCTTCATCCTGTAAACAAAAAAGGCAAATAGATCACTACAAAATGAAAATTTTAGAGTATATGTAAGGAAAAAATTTACAAAATTAATAAATGTAAGTAAATAAAATTTATTCACACACCACAAATGAACACAAAAGTTTCGTTAATCAAGTTTGGAAAATTCCACTAGTTCAACTTTAATAGCTTCGAATTTTATAAGAATGAGATTTCTTCTACACATGTTTTTCAAATGGATATGCATGCTAAAAACATGTTAAAGATGGAAATGGCCAAGGATCCAAAGCTTTTAAAGAAAATAACAAACGCTCATTAAATTCTCAAGTGAACGTGCGGTGGGATATTTACCCGAGTCAAAGAAATAATTATTTTTCCCATTTACAAAAAGCTAACCTAATAATCATAGATGTTTGTAAAGTGATTTTTCATGCGTAACAGACTATATTTTTGAAAGAAATGACTTATGGATTGGGTTTAAACACACAGTTAAAAATCCCCAGCCTCCCCCTTTTCCCGACAATTGCAAAACCTGAGATATAAAAACTAGAAAGAGCTTACAATCCCTAAAAATTAAAGAAACTCTTTGGAATTATCTCTCTCAACATTTGTGCATTGTGCATTTCCATTTTATATGTACACTTTTTGCTTAAATCAAAACTTTGAGTTTTCGCTCTCCCTTCATCCTGTAAACTAAAGAGGCAAAAAGATCACAACAAAATGAAAATTTTAGAGTTTATGTAGAGAAAAAACTTTAAAAAAAATTGTATGTAAAGAAAATTTATTCACACACCACAAATGAACACAAAAATTTTGTTACCCAAGTTTGGGAAATTCCGCTTGTTCAATCCTAATTGCTTGCAATTTTAAAAGAAAGAGATTTCTTCTACACATGTTTAAAAAATGGATATGCAGGCTTGAGACATGTTAAAGATGCAAATGACCTATGGGTCCAAAGCTTTTAAAGAGAATAACAAATGCAAATTAAATTCTCTAGTGAACGTACGGTGGGATATTTACCCGAGGTAAACAAGCCATTATTTTGCCCATTTACAAAAAGCGGACCTATCAATCATGGATGATTGTAATATGATTTACCATGCGTAATGGGCTATATTTTTGAACAAAATGACTTATGGATTGGGAGTCAAGACTCAGTTAAAAATCCCCCACCTCGCCCTTTTTTCCCACGATTGCAAAACCTGAGATATAAAAACTAAAAAGAGCTTAAAATCCCTAAAAATTACAGAAACTCTTTGGAATTATCTCTCTCTGCATTAGTTCATTTCCTTTTTAGATGTACACTTTTTTCTTAAATCAAAACTTTGAGTTTTCGCTCTCTCTTTATCCCTTAAAAAAAAGGCAAATAGACCACTACAAAATGAAAATAGTAGAGTTTATGTATGGAAAAAATTTAAAACAATAAAAAATGTAAGTAAAGAAAAGTTATTCACACACCACAGATGAACACATAAGTGTTGTTATCCAAGTTTGGGAAATTCCACTAGTTCAACCCTAATAGCTTGGAATTTAATTAAAAAAAGATTTCTTCTACATATGTTTTATAAATGGATATGCATGCTTTAAACATGTTAAAGATGCAAATGACCTTTGGATCCCAAGGTTTTAAAGAGAATAACAAACGCTCATTAAATTCTCAAGTGAACGAGCGGTGGGATATAGACCCAGAGTAAAACAAGCCATTATTTTGCCCATTTACAAAAGGCTTACCTAACAATCAAAGATGATTGTAAAGTGATTTATCATGCGTAACGGGCTATATTTTTGTAAGAAATGACGTATGGATTGGGAGTCAACACTCATTTGAAAATCACTTGTCTCCCCTTTTCCTGAAGATTGCAAAACCTGAGATATAAAAACTAAAAAGAGCTTAGAATCCCTAAAAATTACATACACTCTTTGGAATTATCTCTCTTTACATTTGTGCATGGTGCATTTCCTTTTTAGATGTACACTATTTTGAAAAATCAAAACTTTGATTTTTCACTCTCCCTTCATCCCATAAACAAAAAAGGCAAATAGATCACAGCAAAATGAAAATTTAAGAGTTTTTGTATGGAAAAAAAATTAAAACAATAATAAATGTAACTAAAAAAAATTTATTCACACACCATAAATGAACACAAAAATTTTGTTGTCCAAGTTTGGGAAATTCCACTAGTTCGACCCTAATAGCTTGAAATTTTATAAGAAAGAGATTTGCTCTACACATGTTTTAAAAATGGATATGCGTGCTTGAAACATGTTAAAGATGCAAATGACCTATAGATGCAAAGCTTTTAAAGAGAATAACAAATGCTCATTAAATTCTCTAGTGAACGTGCAGTGGGATATTTACCCGAGTCAAACAAGCCATTATTTTGCCCATTTACAAAATGCTGACCTAACAATCATAGATGATTGTAAACTGATTTATCATGCGTAATGGGCTATTTTTTTTGTAAGAAATGACTTATGGATTGGGAGTCAACCCTCAGTTAAAAATCTCCTACCTCCCCCTTTTCCCCATGATTGCAAAACCTGTGATATAAAAACTAAAAATAGCATACAATCCCTCAAAATTACAAACACACTTTGGAAATATCTCTCTCTAAATTTTTCCATTATGCATTTCCATTTTACATGTACACTTTCGTCTTCAATCAAAACTTTGAGGCTTCACTCTCCCTTCATTCCGTAAGCAAAAAGGCAAATAGATCACAAGAAAATGAAAATTTTAGAGTTTATGTGTGTAAAAAATATTAAACAATAACAAATGTTAGTAAATAAAATTTATTCACACACCACAAATGAACACAAAAGTTTTGTTATCCAAGTTTGGGAAATTCCACTAGTTAAACCCAAATAGCTTGGAATTTTATAAGAAAGAGATTTCTTCTACACTTGTTTTAAAAATGGATATGCATGCTTGAAACATGTTAAAGATGCAAATGACCTATGGATCCAAAGCTTTTAAAGAGAATAACAAACGCTCATTAAATTCTCAAGTAGAGGTCCGCTAGGATATTAATCCGAGTCAAATAAATAATTGTTTTTCCCATTTACAAAAAGCTGACATAACAATAATGGATGATTATAAAGTGATTTTTCATGCGTAACGGGCTATATTTTTGTAAGAAATGACTTATGGATGGGGTGTCAACACTCAGTTAAAAATCCCCAGCCTCCCCCTTTTTTGGATGATTGCAAAACCTGAGATATAAAAACTATAAAGAGCTTACAATCCCTAAAAATTACAGAAACTCTTTGGAATTATCTCTCTCTACATTTCTGCATTGTGCATTTTCATTTTAGATGTACAATCTTTTCTTAAATCAAAACTTTGAGTTTTCGTTCTCCCTTCATCCTGTAAACTAAAGAGGCAAATAGATCATAACAAAATGAATATTTTAGAGTTTATGTATGGAAAAAATTTAAAACAATAACAATTGTAAGTAAAGAAAATTGATTCACACACCACAAATGAACACAAAAGTTTTGTTATCCAAGTTTGGGAAATTCCTCAAGTTAAACCCAAATAGCTTGAAATTTTATAAGAAAGAGATTTCTTCTACACATGTTTTAAAAATGGATATGCATGCTTGAAACATGTAAAAGATGCAAATGTCCTATGGATCCAAAGCTTTTAAAGAGAATAACAAACGCTAATTAAATTCTCAAGTGAACGTGCTGTGGGATATTTACCTGAGTCAAACAAGCCATTATTTTGCCCATTAACAAAAAGCTGACCTAACAATCATGGATAATTGTAAAGTGATTTATGATGCATAACGGGCTATATTTTTGTAAGAAATGAATTATGGATTTGGAATCAACGCTCAGTAAAAAATCCCCCGCCTCCGCCTTTTCCCAACGATTGCAAAACATGATATATAAAAACTAAAAAGTGCTTACAATCCATAAAAATTACAGACAATCTTTGGAATTATCTCTCTCAAAATTTTTGCATTGTGCCTTTCTATTTTAGGTGTACACTTTTTTCTTATATCAAAACTTTGAGTTTTCACTCTCCCTTCATCCCAAAAACAAAAAAGGCAAATTGATCACAACAAAATGAAAAATTTAGAGTTTATGTATGGAAATTTTTTTAAAAAAAACAAATGTAAGTAAAAAAATTTATTCACACACCACAAATGAACACAAAAGTTTAGTTATCCAAGTTTGGGATTTTCCAATAGTTCAACCCTAAAAGCTTGGAATTTTATAAGAAAGAGATTTCTTCTACACATGTTTTAAAAATAAATATGCATGCTTGAAACATGTTAAAGATGCAAATAACCTTTGGATCCAAACGTTTTAAATAGAATAACAAACGCTCATTAAATTCTCAAGTGAACGAGCGGTGGGATATTTACCCGATTCAAACAAGCCTTTATTTTGCACATTTTAAAAAAAACTTACCTAACAATCATGTATGATTGTAAAGTGATTTATCATGTGTAACGGGCTACATTTTGTAAGAAATGATTTATGGATTGGGAGTAAAGACTCAGTTAAAAATCCCCCGCCTCCCCCTTTTCCCGACTTTTGCAAAACCTGAGATATAAAAACTAAAAAGAGCTTACTATGCCTAAAAATTACAGACACTCATTGGAATTATCTCTCGCTACATTTGTGCATTGTTCATTTCAATTTTAGATCTGCAATTTTTTCTTAAATCAATACTTTGAGTTTTCGCTCTCCCTTCATCCTGTAAACAAAAAAGGCAAATAGATCACAACAAAATGAAAATTTAAGAGTCTATGTATGGAATTTTTTTTTAAAAATAACAAATATAAGTAAAGAAAATTTATTCACACACCACAAATGAACAAAAAAGTTTCGTTATCCAAGTTTGGGAAATTCCACTAGTTCAACCTTAATAGCTTGGATTTTAATAAGAAAGAGATTTCTTCTACACTTGTTTTAAAAATGGATATGCATGCTAGAAACATGTTAAAGATGCAAATGACCTTTGAATCCAAAGATTTTAAAATGAATAACAAACTCACATGTAATTTTCAAGTGAACGTGCAGTGGGATATTTACCCGAGTCAAACAAGCCATTATTTTGCCAATTTACAAAAACCTGACCTAACAAACATGGATGATTTTAGAGTGATTTATCATGCATAACAGGCTATTGTTTTGTAAGAAATGACTTATGGATTGGTAGTCAACACTTACTTAAAAGTCCCCTGCCTCCCCCTTTTCCCCTCGATTGCTAAACCAGAGATATAAAAACTAAAAAGAACTAACTATCCCTAAAAATTATAGACAGTCTTTGGAATTATCTCTCTCTACATTTGTGCATTGTGCATTTTTATTTTAGACGTACACATTTTTCTTGAATCAAAACTTTGATTTTTCGCTCTCCCTTCAACACGTAAACAAAAAAGGCAAATAGATCACGAAACATCAAAATTTTAGAGTTTATGTATTGAAAAATTTAAAACAAAATTAAAAGCAAGTAAAGAAATTTTATTCACAGACTACAAATCAACACAAAAGTTTTGTTATCCAAGTTTTGGAAATTCCACAAGTTCATCCCTAATAACTTGGAATTTTATAAGAAAGAAATTTCTTCTACACTTGTTTTAAAAATGGATATGCATGCTTGAAACATCTTAATGATACAAATCACCTACGGATCCAAAGCTTTTAAAGAGAATAACAAACGCTGATTAAATTTTCAAGTGAACGTGCAGTGGGATATTTACTCGAGTCAAACAAGCCATTATTTTGCCCATTTACAAAAAGCTGACCAAACAATCATGGAAGATTGTAAAGTGATTTATGGGCTATATTTTTGTAAGAAATGACTTATGGATTGGGAGTCAACACTTAATTAAAAATCCCCCTCCTCCCCCATTTCCTAACGATTGAAAAACCTGAGAAATAAAAACCAAAAAGCACTTTCAATCCCTAAAAATTTAAGACATTCTCTGGAATTATATCTCTCTACATTTATGCATTGTGCATTTCCATTTTACATCTACACTTTTTTCTTAAATCAAAAGTTTGATTTTTCGCTCTCCCTTCATCCCGTAAAAAAAAAAAGGAAAAAACATCACAAAAAAATTAAAATTTTAGAATTTATGTATGGAAAAAACTTAAAACTATAAAAAATTTATGTAAAGAAAATTTATTCACACACCACAAATGATCAAAAAAAATTTGTTACCCAAGTTTGGGAAATTCCGCTTGTTCAATCCTAGTTGCTTGCAATTTTAAAAGAAAGAGATTTCTTCTACATAAGTTTTAAAAATGGATATGTAGGCTTGAGACATGTTAAAGATGCAAATGACCTATGGATCCAAAGCTTTTAAAGAGAATAACAAACGCACATTAAATTCTCTAGTGAACGTGCGGTGGGAAATTTACCTGAGGCAAACAAGCCATTATTTTGCCCATTTACAAAAAGCAGACCTAACAATCATGGATGATTGTAATATGATTTATCTTGCATAACGGGCTATATTTTTGTAAGAAATGACTTTTGGATTGTGAGTCAACACTCAGTTAAAAATCCCCCGCCTCCCCCTTTTCCCTACGATTGCAATACCTGATTTATAAAAACAAAAAAGAGCTGACAATCCCCAAAAATTACAAACACCCTTCTGAATTATCTCTCTCTACATTTGTGCAATGTGCATTTCATTTTATTTGTACACTTTTTTCTTAAATCAAAACTTTGAGTTTTCGCTATCCCTTCATCCCGTTAACAAAAACGGCAAAAAGATCACAACAAAATGAAAATTTTAGAGTTTATGAATGGAAAAAAATTAAAAAAATAACAAATGTAAGTAATGAAAATTTATTCACACAGCACAAATAAACACAAAAATTTTTTTATCCAAGTTTGGGAAATTCCACTAGTTAAACACTAATAGCTTGGAATTTTATAAGATCGAGATTTCTTCTACACTTGTTTTAAAAATGGATATGAATGTTTGAAACAAGTAAAAGATGCAAATGACCTATGGATCCCAAGCTTTTAAATAGAATAACAAACGGTCATTAAAGTCTCAACTCAACGTGCGGTGGGATATTTACCCGAGGCAAATAAGCCATTATTTTGCCCATGTACAAAAAGCTGACCTAACAATCATGGATGATTGTAATATGATATGTCATGTTTAATGGGATATATTTTTGTATGAAATGACTTATGGATTGGGAGTCAACACTTAGTTAAAAATTCCCCGCCTCCCCCTTTTCCCTACGATTGAAAAACCTGATTTATAAAAACAAAAAAGTGCTTACAATCCCTAAAAATTACAAACACACTTTTGAATTATCTCTGTCTACATTTGTGCAATGTGCATTTCCATTTTAGTTGTACACTTTTTTCTTAAATAAAAAATTTGAGTTTTAGCTCGCCCTTCATCCCGTTAAAAAAAAAGGCAAATAGATCACAACAAAATGAAAATTTTGAGAGTTTATGTATGGAAAAAAATTAAAACAATAACAAATGTAAGTAAAGAAAATTTATTCACACACAACAAATGAACACAAAAGTTTTGTTATCCAAGTTTGGGAAATTCCACTAGTTAAACACTAATAGCTTGGAATTTTATAAGAAAGAGATTTCTTCTACACTTGTTTTAAAAATGGATATGCATGCTTGAAACATGTTAAAGATGCAAATGACCTATGAATCCAAAGATTTTAAACAGAATAACAAACGCTAATTAAAGTCTCAAGTGAACGTGCGTTGGGATATGTTCCTGAGTCAAATAAGCCATTATTTTGCACATTTACAAAAATCTGACCTAACAATCATGGAGGATTGTAAAGTGATTTATCTTGCATAACGGGATATATTTTTGGTAAGAAATGACTTATGGATTGGGAGTCAAATCTCAGTTAAAAATCCCTGCCTCCCCCTTTTCCCTACTATTGCAAAACTTGAGATTTAAACACTAAAAAGAGCTTTCAATCCCTTAATATTACAGACAATCTCTAGAAGTATCTCTCTCTACATTTGTGCATTGTGCATTTCCATTTGAGATGTACATTTTTTTCTTAAAACAAATGATTGAGTTTTCACTCTCCCTTCATCCGGAAACAAAAAAGGAAAAAATATCACAACAAAATGAAAACTTAGAGTTTATGTTTTGAAAAAATTTAAAGCAATCAAAAAATTAAGTAAAGAAAATTTATTCACACACCACAAATGAACAAAAAAATTTTGTTATCCAAGTTTGGGAAATTCCGCTTGTTTAACCTAATTGCTTGGAATTTTATAAGAAAGTGATTTCCTCTACAAATGCTTTAAAAAAGGATAGGCTTTCTTGAAACATGTTAAAGATGCAAATGACCTATGGATCTAAAAATTTTAAAAGAGAAGAAAAAATTCTAATAAAATTCTCAAGTGAACGTGCGGTGGGATATTTACTTGAGTCAAACAAGCCATTATTTTGCCCATTTACAAAAAGTTGACCTAACAATCATAGATGATTGTAAAGTGTTTTGTTATACTTAACGGACTATTTGTTTTCCAAAGGAAAGACTTATGGATTGGGATTCAACAATTAGTTAAAAATCGTCCTCCACCCCCGTTTCCCGATGATAGCAAAACTTGAGACATAAAAAAGAAAGAGCTTACAATCGCTAAAAGTTATAGACACTCTTTGGAATTATCTTTCTCTACATTTGTGCATTGTGCATCTCCATATTACATGTGCACTTTTGTCTTCAATCAAAACTTTGAGTTTTTCTCTCTCCTTCATCCCACAAACCAGAAAGGAAAATAGATCACAACAAAATCAAAAGTATAGATTTTTTGTATGAAAAAAATTTTAAATTATAATAAATTTAAGTAAAGAAAATTTATTCACACACCACAAATGAACACAAAATTTTTGTTATCTAAGTTTGGGAAATACCTCTAGTTCAACCCTAATAGCTTGGAATTTAATAAGACAAAGATTTCTTCTACACATGTTCTAAAAATGGATTTGAAGGTTCAAACATGTTAATGATTAAAATGACCTATGGATCCAAAGCAATGAAAGAGAATAAAAAACGCTAATAAAGATCTCAAGTGAATGTACGGTGCAGTATTTACCACAGCCAAACATGACATTATTTTGCCCATTTACAAAAAACTGACCTAAGAATCGTGGATAATTGTAAAGTAATTTATCATGCATAACGGGCTATATTTTTGTTAGAAATGACTTATGGATTGGGAGTCAACACTCAGTTAAAAATCCCCCTCCTCCCCCTTTTTGCCGATGACTGCAAAACCACATATATAAAAACTAAAAAGAGCTTACAATCCCTAAAAATTACAAACACTCTTTGGAATTATCTCCCTCTACATTTGTGCATCGTGCATTTCCATTTTAGATGTACAATTTTTTCTTAAATCAAAACTTTGAGTTTTCGCTCTCCCTTCTTCCAGCAAACAAAAAAGGCAAATAGATCACAACAAAATGAAAATTTTTGGAGTCTATGTATGGAAAAAATTAAAACAATAAAAAATTTCAGTAAAGAAAATTCATTCACACACCACAAATGAACACAAAACTTTTGTTATCCATGTTTTGGAAATTCCAATAGTTCAACCCTAATAGCTTGAAATTTTATAAGAAAAAGATTTCTTCTACACATGTTTTAAAAATGGATATGCCTACTTGAAACATGTTAAAGATGCAAATGACCTATGGATCTAAAGCTTTTAAATAGATAACAAATGCTCATTAAATTCTCAAGTGAACGTGCGGTGGGATATTTTCCCGAGTCAAACAAGCCATTATTTTGCACATTTACAAAAAGCTGACCTAACAATCATGGAGGATAGTAAAGTGATTTATCTTGCATAACGGGCTATATTTTTGGTAAGAAATGACTTATGGATTGGGAGTTAACACTCAATTAAAAATCCTCGCCTCCCCCTTTTCCCCACTATTGCAAAACCTGATATTTAAACATTAAAAAGAGCTTTCAATCCCTTAAAATTACGGAGGCTCTCTGGAATTATCTCTCTCCACATTTGTGCATCGTGTATTTCATTTGAGATGTACATTTTTTTCTTAAATCAAATGATTGAGCTTTCGCTCTCCCTTCATGCAGTAAACAAAAAAGGAAAAAAGTCTTGAACAAAATGAAAATTTTAGAGTTTATGTATGGAAAAAATTTACAGCAATAAAAAAATTAAGTAAAGAAAATTTATTCACACATCACAAATGAACACAAAAATTTTGTTATCCAAGTTTGGGAAATTCCGCTAGTTCAACCTTATTGCTTCGAATTTTATAAGAAATAGATTTCCTCTAAAAATGTTTTAAAAATGGATATGCTTGCTTGAAACATGTTAAATATGCAAATGACCTATGGATCCAAAAATTTTATAAAGAATAAAAAATTCTAATTAAATTCTCAAGTGAACTTGCGGTGGGATATTTACCCGAGTCAAACAGGCCATTATTTTGCCCATTTACAAAAAGTTGACCTAACAATCATAGTTGATTGTAAAGTGATTTATTACACTTAACGGTTATTTTTTTGGAAAGGAATGACTTATGGATTGGGATTCAAGAATCAGTTAAAAATCCTCCGCCACCCCTGTTTCCCGACGATATCAAAACTTGAGATATAAAAACAAAAAAGAGCTTAAAATCGCAAAAACTTATAGAATCTCTTTGGAATTATCTTTCTCTATATTTAAGCATTGTGCATTTCCATATTACATGTGCACTTTTTTCTTAAATAAAAACTTTAAGTTTTCGCTCTCCTTCTTCCCATAAACCAAAAAGGAAAATAGATCACAACAAAATAAAAAGTTTAGAGTTTTTCTCAGGAAAAAATTTAAAAATATAATAAATTTAAGTAAAGAAAATTTATTCACACACCACAAATGAACACAAAAGTTTTGTTATCCAAGTTTGGGAAATTCCTCTAGTTCAACTCTAATAGCTTGGAATTTAATAAGAAAGAGATTTCTTCTACACATGTTCTAAAAATGGATATGAAGGCTTGAAACATGTTAAAGATTCAAATGACCTATGGATCCAAAGCTTTGAAAGAGAATAAAAAACGCTAATAAAATTCTCAAGTGAACGTACAGTGTGGTATTTACCCGAGTCAAACAAGCCATTATTTTGCCCATTTACAAAAAGCTAACCTAACAATCATGGATAATTGTAAAGTAATTTACCATGGACAACAGGTTATATTTTTGTTAGAAATGACTTATGGATTGGGAGTCAACACTCAGTTAAAAATCCCATGCCTCCCCCTTTTGCCGATGATTGCAAAACCTCGTAAATAAAAACAAAAAAGAGCTTACAATCCCTAAAAAATACAAACACTCTTTGGAATTATCTCTCTCTACATTTGTGCATTGTGCATTTCCATTTTAGATTTACACTTCCTTCTTAAATCAAAACTTTGATTTTTCTCTCTCCCTTCATCTCGTCAACAAAAAAGGCAAATGGATCACAACAAAATGAAAATTTTAGAGTTTATGTATGGAAAAAAATTAAAAAAATAACAAATGTCAGTAAAGAAAATTCATTCACACACCACAAATGAACACAAAAGTTTTGTTATCCAAGTTTTGAAGATTCCAATAGTTCAACCCTACTAGCTTGAAATTTTATAAGAAAAAGATTTCTTCTACACATGTTTTAAAAATGGATATGCATGCTTGAAACATGTTAAAGATGCAAATGACCTATGGATCCAAAGCTTCTAATTAGAATAACAAATACTCTTTAAATTCTCAGGTGAACGTGTAGTGGGATATTTATCTAAGACAAACAAGCCATTATTTTGCACTTACAAAAAGCTGACCTAACAATCGTGGAAGATTGTAAAGTGATTTATCTTGCATAACGGGCTATATTTTTGGTAAGAAAAGACTTATGGATTGGGAGTCAACTCCCAGTTAAAAATCCCCGCCTCCCCCTTTTACTCACTATTGCAAAACCCGAGATTTAAACATTAAAAATAGCTTTCAATCCCTTAAAATTACAGAGACTCTATGGAATTATCTCTCTCGAGATTTGTGCATCGTGTATTTCATTTGAGATGTACATTTTTTTCTTAAATCAAAAGATTGAGTTTTCGATCTCTCTTCATCTAGTAAACAAAAAAGGAAAAAAGACCAGAACAAAATGAAAATTTTAGAGTTTATGTATGGTAAAAATTTACAGCAATAAAAAAATTAAGTAAATAAAATTTATTCACACACCACAAATGAACACAAAAATTTTGTTGTCCAAGTTTGGGAAATTCCGCTAGTTCAACCTTATTGCTTGGAATTTTATAAGAAAGAGATTTTCTCTAAAAATGTTTTAAAAATGGATATGCTTGCTTGAAACATGTTAAAGATGCAAATGACGTATGGATCCAAAAATTTTAAAGAGAATAAAAAAACCTAATTAAATTCTCAAGTGAACGTGTGGTGGGATATTTACCCGAGTCAAACAAGTCATTATTTTGCCCATTTACAAAAAGTTGTCCTAACAATCATAGTTGATTTTAAAGTGATTTATTACACTTAACGGCTATTTTTTTTTTTTGAAAGGAATGACTTATGGATTGGGATTCAACAATCAGTTAAAATCCTCCGCCACCCCTGTTTTCCGACGATATCAAAACTTGAGATATAAAAACAAAAAAGAGCTTAAAATCGCTAAAAATTATAGACACTCTTTGGAATTATCTTTCTCTACATTTGTGCAATGTGAATTTCCATATTACATGTGCACTTTTTTCTTAAATAAAAACTTTGAGTTTTCACTCTCCTTCTTCCCATAAACCAAAAAGGAAAATAGATCACAACAAAATCAAAAGTTTAGAGTTTTTCTAAAGAAAATTTTTTAAAGTATAATAAATTTAAGTAAAGAATGTTTATTCACACACCACAAATGAACACAAAAGTTTTGTTATCCAAGTTTGGGAAATTCCTCTAGTTCAACCCTAATAGCTTGGAATTTAATAAGAAAGAGATTTCTTCTTCACATGTTCTAAAAATGGATATGGAGGCTTGAAACATGTTAAAGATTCAAATGACCTATGGATCCAAAGAATTGAAAGAGAATAAAAAACGCTAAAAAAATTCTCAAGTGAACGTACCGTACGGTATTTACTCAAGTCAAACAAGCCATTATTTTGCCCATTTACAAAAAGCTGACCTAACAATCATGGATAGCTGTAAAGTAATTTCTCATGGATAACGGGCTATATTTTTGTTAGAAATGACTTATGGATTGGGAGTCAACACTCATTTAAAAATCCCCACCTCCCTCTTTTTTTGATGATTGCAAAACCTCAGTTATAAAAACTAAAAAGAGCTTACAATCCCTAAAAATTACAAACACTCTTTGGAATTATCTCTCTCTACATTTGTGCATCGTGCATTTCCATTTTAGATGTACACTTTTTTCTTAAATCAAAACTTTGAGTTTTCACTCTCCCTTCATCCCGTAAACAAAAAAGGCAAATAGATCACAACAAAATGAAAACTTTAGAGTTTATGTATGGAAAAAATTTAAAATAATTACAAATGTCAGTAAAGAAAATTCATTCACACACCACAAATGAACACAAAAATTTTGTTATCCAAGTTTGGGAAATTCCAATAGTTCAGCCCTTATAGCTTGAAATTTTATAAGAAAAAGATTTCTTCTATACATGTTTTAAACATGTTAAAGATGCAAATGACCTATGCACCCAAAGCTTTTAATTAGAATCACAAATGCTCATTAAATTCTTAAGTGAACGTGAGGTGGGATATTTACCCGAGTCAAACAAACCATTATTTTGCACATTTACAAAAAGCGGACCTAACAATCATGGATGATTGTAAAGTGGCTTATCATGCATAACGGGCTATATTTTTGTAAGAAATGACTTTTGAATTGGGAGTCAACACTTAGTTTAAAATCCCCCATCTCCCCCAAAACCTGAGATATAAAAACTAAAAAAAGCTTACAATCCCTAAAAAGTACAGACACTCTTTGGAATTATCTTATGCTACACTTTTGCCTTGTGCATTTCAATTTTAGATCTACACTTTTTTCTTTAATCAAAACTTGAGTTTTTGCTCTCCCTTCATCCCATAAACAAAAAAGGCAAATAGATCACAAAAAAATGATAATTTTATAGTTTATGTATTGCAAAAATTTAAAAGAATAACAAATGGAAGTAAAGAAAATTTATTCCCACAGCAGAAATGAACACAAAAGTTTTGTTAACCAAGTTTGGGAAATTCAACTTGTTCAACCCAAATAGCTTGGAATTTTATAAGAAAGAGATTTCTTCTACACATGTTTTGAAAATGGATATGCATGCTTGAAGCATGTTAAAAATGCAAAATACCTATGGATCCAAAGCTTTTAAAAACAATAATAAATGCTCATTAAATTCTCAAGTGAATGTGCAGTGGCATATTTACCCGAGTCAAACAAGTCATTATTTTTTCGATTTATAAAAAGCAGACCTAACAATCTTGGAAGATTGTAAAGTGATTTATCATGTGTAACGAGCTATTTTCTTTTGTAAGAAATGACTTATGGATTGGGAGTCAACACTCGTATAAAAATCCCCACCTCCCATTTTCCAGATGATTTCAAAACTTGATATATAAAAACTAAAGAGAGCTTACAATCCCTAAAATTTATAGACACTCTTTAGAATTATCTCTCTCTACATTTGTGCAAAGTGAATTTCCTTTTTAGATGTACACTTTTTTCTTAAATAAAAAAACTTTGAGTTTCCGCTCTCCCTTCATCCCGTAACCAAAAAAGGCAAATAGATCACATCAAAATCAAAATGTTAGACAATATTAAATGTAAGTAAAGAAAATGTATTCACACAACCCAAATGAACACCAAAGTTTTGGTATCCAAGTTTGGGAAATTCAACTAGTTCAACCCAAATAGCTTGGAATTTTATAAGAAGGAAATTTCTTCTACACATGTTTTGAAAATGGATATGCATGCTTGAAGCATGTTAAAGATGCAAAATACCTATGGATCCAAAGCTTTGAAAAAAAATAACAAATGCTCCTTAAATTCTCAAGTGAATGTCCAGTGGGAGATTGACCCGAGTCAAACAATCCATTATTTTTCCAATTTAAAAAAAGCAGACCTAAAAATCTTGGAATATTGTAAAGTGATTTATCAAGCGTTACGGGCTATTTTTTTTGTAAGAAATGACTTATGGATTGGGAGTCAACACTCATATAAAAATCCCCACCTCCCCCTTTTCCCAACGATTTCAAAACCTGATATATAAAAACTAAAAAAAGCTTACAATTCCAAAAATTTATAGACACTCTTTGGAATTATATCTCTCTACATTTGTGCAATGTGAATTTCCATTTTAGATGTACACTTTTTTCTTAAATTAAAACTTTGAGTTTTCGTTCTCCCTTCATCCCGTAACCAAAAAAGGCAAATAGATCACAACAATATCCAATTTTAGACTTCATGTATGGAAAAAATTTAAGACAATATTAAATGTTATTAAAGAAAATTTATTCACACAAACCAAATGAACACAAAAGTTTTGTTATCCAAGTTTGGGAAATTCAACTAGTTCAACCCTAATAGCTTGGAATTTTATAAGAAAGAGATTTCTTCTACACATGTTTTGAAAATGGATATGCATGCTTGAAGCATGTTAAAGATGCAAAATACCTATGGATCCAAAGCTTTTAAAAACAATAACAAATGCTCATTAAATTCTCAAGTGAATGTGCAGTGGGATATTTACCCAAGTCAAACAAGCCATTATTTTTTCGATTTACGAAAGCAGACCTAACAATCTTGGAAGATTTTAAAGTGATTTATCATGCGTAACAGGCTATTTTTTTTGTAAGAAATGACTTATGGATTGGGAGTCAACACTCATATAAAAATCCCCACCTCCCCCTTTTCCCAAAGATTTCAAAACCTGATATATAAAAACTAAAAAGAGATTACAATCCCTAAAATATACAGACACTCTTTAGAATTATCTCTCTCTACATTTGTCCAATGTGAATTTCCATTTTAGATGTACACTTTTTTCTTAAATCAAAACTTTGAGTTTTCGCTCTCCTTTCATCCCGTAACCAAAAAAGGCAAATAAATCACAACAAAATCAAAATTTTAGAGTTCATGTATGGAAAAAAATTAAGACAATATTAAATGTAAGTAAAGAAAATGTATTCACACAACCCAAATGAACACAAAAGTTTTGTTATCCAAGTTTGGGAAATTCAACTAGTTCAACCCTAATAGCTTGGAATTTTATAAGAAAGAGATTTCTTCTACACATGTTTTGAAAATGGATATACCTCCTTGAAGCATGTTAAAGATGCAAAATACCTATGGATCCAAAGCTTTGAAAAACAATAACAAATGCTCATTAAATTATCAAGTGAATGTGCAGTGGGATATTTACCCGAGTCAAACAATCCATTATTTTTTCGATTTAAAAAAAGTAGATGTAACAGTCTTGGAATATTGTAAAGGTATTTATCAAGCGTAACTGGCTATTTTTTTTTTTTTTTGTAAGAAATGACTGATGGATTGGGAGTCAACACTCATATAAAAATCCCCATCTCCCCCATTTCCCAACGATTTCAAAACCTGATATATAAAAACTAAAAAGAGCTTACAATCCCTAAAATTTATAGACACTCTTTGGAATTATCTCTCTCTACATTTGTGCAATGTGAATTTCCATTTTAGATGTACACTTTTTTCTTAAATCAAAACTTTGAGTTTTCGTTCTCCCTTCATCCCGTAACAAAAAAAGGCAACCATATCACAACAAAATCAAAATTTAAGACTTCATGTATGGAAAAAATTTAAGACAATATTAAATGTAAGTAAAGAAAATTTATTCACACAAACCAAATGAACACAAAAGTTTTGATATCCAAGTTTGGGAAATTCAACTAGTTCAACCCTAATAGCTTGCAGCATGTTAAATATGCAAAATACCTATGGATCCAAAGCTTTTAGAAACAATAACAAATGCTCAATAAATTCTCAAGTGAATGTGCAGTGGGATATTTACTAGAGTCAAACAAGCCATTATTTTTCCGATTTACAAAAAGTAGACTTAACAATCTTGGAAGATTGTAAAGTGGTTTATCATGCGTAACGGGCTATTTTTTGTTAGAAATGACTTATGGATTGGGAGTCAACACTCAGTTAAAAATCCCCCGCCTCCCCCTTTTGCCGATGATTACAAAACCTCATATATAAAAACAAAAATGAGCTTACATTCCCTAAAAATTACAAACACTCTTTGGTATTATCTCTCTCTACATTTGTGCATAGAGCATTTCCATTTTAGATGAACACTTTTTTCTTAAATCAAAACATTGAGTTTTCGCTCTCCCTTCATCCCGTAAAACAAAAAAGGCAAATAGATCACAACAAAATGAAAATTTTAGAGTTTTTGTAGGGAAAAAATTTAAAACTATAGCAAATGTCAGTAAAAAAAATTCATTTACACACCAGAAATGAACACAAAAGTTTGTTATCCAAGTTTGGAAAATTCCAATAGTTCAACCCTAATAGATTGAAATTTTATAAGAAAAATATTTCTTCTACACATGTTTTAAAAATGGATATGCATGCTTGAAACATGTTGAAGATGCAAATGACCTACGGATCTAAAGCTTTTAATTAGAATAACAAATGCTTATTAAATTCTCAAGTGAACATGATGTGGGATATTTACACGAGTCAAACAAGCCATTATTTTGCACATTTACAAAAAGCTGACCTAACAATCATGGATGATTGTAAAGTGATTTATCACGCGTAACGGACTATAATTTTTTATGAAATGACTTATGGATTGGGAGTCAACACACAGTTTAAAATCCCCCACCTCCCCTTTTTCCCGACTATTTCAAAACCTGAGATATAAAAACTAAAAAGAGCTTAAAATCCCTAAAAAGTACAGACACTCTTTGGAATTATCTCACGCAACATTTTTGCATTGTGCATTTCAATTTTAGATCTACACTTTTTTCTTTAATCAAAACTTTGAATTTTCCCTCTCCCTTCATCTCGTAAACAAAAAAGGCAAATACATAAAAAAATGAAAATTTTAGAGTTTATGTGTTGCAAATATTTAAAAGAATAAAAAATGGAAGTATTGAAAATTTATTCACACACCAAAAATGAACACAAAAGCTTTGTTATCCAAGTTTGGGAAATTCAACTAGTTCAACCCTAATAGCTTGGAATTTTATATGAAAGAGATTTCATGTACACATGTTTTGAAAATAGATATGCATTCTTGAAGCATGTTAAAGATGCAAAATACCTATGGATCCAAAGCTTTTAAAAACATTAACAAACGCTGATTCAATTCTGAAGTGAATATGCAGTGGGATATTTACCCGAGTCAAACAAGCCATTATTTTTCCGACTTACAAAAAGCTGACCCACCAATCTTGGAAGATTGTAAAGTGATTTATCATGCATAAAGGGTTATTTAGTTTTAGTATGAAATGACTTATGGATTGGGAGTCAGCACTCATATAAAAATCCCCACCTCCCCCTTGTCCCGACGATTTCAAAACCAGATATATAAAAACTAAACAGAGATTACAATCCCTAAAAGTTACTGACACTCTTTGGAATTATTTCTCACTACATTTGTGCAATGTGAATTTCCATTTTAGATGTACACTTTTTCCTTAAATCAAAACTTTAAGTTTTCGCTCTCCCTTTATCCCGTAACAAAAAAAGGCAAATAGATCACAACAAAATCAAAATTTTAGAGTTCATGTATGGAAAAAATTTAAGACAATATTAAATGGAAGTAAAGATAATTTATTCACACACCACAAATGAACACAAAAGTTTTGTTATCCAAGTTTTGGAAATTCCACTGGTTCAACCCTAATAGCGTGGAATTTTATAAGAAAGAGATTTCTTCTACACATGTTTTGAAAATAGATATGCATGCTTGAAACATGTTAAAGATGCAAATGACCTATGAATCCAAAGCTTTTAAATAGAATAACAAATGCTCATTAAAGTCTCAAGTGGACGTGCGGTGGGATATTTACCTGAGTTAAACAAGCCACTATTTTACACATTTACAAAAAGCTGACCTAACAATCATGGAGGATTTTAAAGTGATTTATCTTGCATAACGGGCTATATTTTTTGAAAAAAATTCTTGTGGATTGGGAGTCAACTCTCAGTTAAAAATCCCCGCCTCCCCTTCTCCCCTCTTTTGCAAAACCTAAGATTTAAACACTAAAAAGAGCTTTCAATCCCTTTAAATTACAGACACTCTCTGGAAGTATCTCTCTCTACATTTGTGCATTATGCATTTCCATTTGAGATGTACATTCTTTTCTTAAATCAAATGATTGAGTTTTCGCTCCCCCTTCATCCAGTAAACAAAAAAGGAAAAAAGATCACAACAAAATGAAATTTAAGAGTTTATGTTTGGAAAAAATTTATTCACACACCACAAATGAACACAAAAATATTTTTATCCAAGTTTTGAAAATTCCGCTAGTTCAACCTAATTGCTTGAAATTTTATAAGAAAGAGATTTCAAGTACACATGTTTTGAAAATAGATATGCATGCTTGAAGCATGTTAAAGATGCAAAATACCTATGGATCCAAAGCTATTAAAAACATTAACAAACGCTGATTCAATTCTCAAGTGAATGTGCAGTGGGATATTTACCCGAGTCAAACAAGCCATTATTTTTCCGACTTACAAAAAGCTGACCCACCAATCTTGGAAGATTGTAAAGTGATTTATCATGTATAAAGGGCTATTTAGTTTTAGTAAGAAATGACTTATGGATTGGGAGTCAGCACTCATATAAAAATCCCCACCTCCCCCTTTTCCCGACGATTTCAAAACCAGATATATAAAAACTAAAAAGAGCTTACAATCCCTAAAAATTACAGACTCTCTTTGGAATTATTTCTCTCTACATTTGTGTAATGTGAATTTCCATTTTAGATGTACACTTTTTCCTTAAATCAAAACTTTAAGTTTTCGCTCTCCCTTCATCCTGTGACCAAAAAAGGCAAATAGATTACAACAAAATCAAAATTTTAGAGTTCATGTATGGAAAAAATTTAAGACAATATTAAATGGAAGTAAAGATAATTTATTCACACACCACAAATGAACACAAAAGTTTTGTTATCCAAGTTTTGGAAATTCCATTGGTTCAACCATAATAGCATGGAATTTTCTAAGAAAGAGATTTCTTCTACACATGTTTTAAAAATGGATATGCATGCTTGAAACATGTTAAAGATGCAAACGACCTATGAATCCAAAGCTTTTAAAGAGAATAACCAACGCTCATTAAATTTTCAAGTGAACATGCGGTGGGATATTTACCTGAGTCAAGCAAGCCACTATTTTGCACATTTACAAAAAGCTGACCTAACAATCATGGAGGATTGTAAAGTGATTTATCTTGCATAACGGACTATATTTTTTGAAAAAATTGACTTATGGATTGGGAGTCAACTCTCAGTTAAAAATCCCCGCCTCCCCCTTCTCCCCACTATAGCAAAACCTAAGATTTAAACACTAAAAAGAGCTTTTAATCCCTTAAAAAAAAGTAAGTAAAGAAAATTTATTCACACACCACAAATGAACACAAAATTATTTTTATCCAAGTTTGGGAAATTCTTCTAGTTCAACCAAATTGCTTGGAATTTTATAAGAAAGTGATTTCCTCTACAAATGTTTTAAAAATGGATATGCTTGCTTGAAACATTTTAAAGATGCAAATGACCCATGGATCCAAAATTTATAAAGAGAATAAAAAATTCTAATTAAATTCTGAAGTGAACGTGCGGTGGGATATTTACCCAAGTCAAACAAGCCATTATTTTGCCCATTTACAAAAAGTTGACCTACCAATCATAGGTGATTGTAAAATAATTTATTATACTTAACGGGCTATTTTTTTCAAAGGATTGACTTATGGATTGGGAGTCAACAATCAGTCAAACACCCTCCACCTCCCACATTTCCCGACAATTGCAAAACTTGAGATATAAAAACCAAAAAGAGCTTACAATCGCTAAAAATTATAGACACTCTTTGGAATTATATTTCTCTACACTTGTCCATTGTGCATTTCCATATTACATGTGAACTTTTTTCTTAAATCAAAATTTTGAGTTTTCGCTCTCCTTCATCCTATAAACCAAAAAGGCAAATAGATCACAACAAAATCAAAAGTTTAGAGTTTTTGTATGGAAAAAATTTAACATTATAACAAATTTAAAATTATAAAAAATTTAAGTAAAGATAATTTATTCCCACACCACAAATGAACACAAAAGTTTTGTTATCCAAGTTTGGGAAATTCCTCTTGTTCAACCCTCATAGCTTGGAATTTTATAAGAAAGTGATTTTTTCTACACATGTTTTAAAAAAAGATATGAAGACTTGAAACATGTTAAATATTCAAATGACCTATGGATCCGAAGCTTTGAAAAAGAATAAAAAACGCTAATAAAATTCTCAAATGAACGTGCCGTGGGGTATTTACCCGAGTCAAAAAAGCCATTATTTTGCCCATTTACAAAAAGCTGACCTAACAATCGTGGATAATTGTAAAGTAATTTATCATGCGTAATGGACTATATTTTTGTTAGAAATGACTTATGGATAGGGAGTCAATACTCAGTTTAAAATCCCCCGCCTCCCCCTTTTGCCGATGATTGTAAAACCTCATATATCAAAACTAAAAAGAGCTTACAATCCCTAAAAATTACAAACACTCTTTGGAATTATCTCTCTCTAAATTTGTGCATCGTGCATTTCCATTTTAGATGTACACTTTTTTCTTAAATCAAAACTTTGAGTTTTTGCTCTCCCTTCATCCCGTCAACAAAAAAGGCAAATAGATCACAACAAAATGAAAATTTTAGAGTTTATGTATGGAAAAAATTTTAAACAATAACAAATGTCAGTAAAAAAAATTCATTCACACACCACAAATCAACACAAAAGTTTTGTTATCCAACTTTGGGAAATTCCAATAGTTCAACCCTAATAGCTTGAAATTTTATAAGAAAAAGTTTTCTTCTACACATTATTTAAAAATTGATATGCATGCCTGAAACATGTTAAAGAGGCAAATGACCTATGGATCAAAAGCTTTTAATTAGAATAACAAATACTCATTAAATTCTCAAGTGAATGTGTGGTGGGATATTTACCCGAGTCAAACAAGCCATTATTTTGCACATTTACAAAAAGCTGACCTAACAATCATGGATGATTGTAAAGTGATTTATCATGCTTAACGGGCTATATTTAAGTAAGAAATTACTTATGGATTGGGAGTCAACACTCAGTTTAAAATCCCCCACCTCCCCCTTTTCCCGACTATTGAAAAACCTGAGATATAAAAACTAAAAAGAGCTTAATATCCCTAAAAAGTACAGATACTCTTTGGAATTATCTCACGCTGCATTTTTCATTGTGCATTTAAATTTTAGATCTACACTTTTTTCTTTAATCAAAACTTTGAGTTTTCCCTCTCCCTTCATCCCGTAAACAAAAAAGGCAAATAGATCACAAAAAAATGAAACTTTTAGAGTTTATTTATTGAAGAAAATTAAAAGAATAACAAATGGAAATAAAAAAAATTTATTCACACACCACAAATGAACACAAAAGCTTTGTTATCCAAGTTTGGGAAATTCAACTAGTTCAACCCTAATAGCTTGGAATTTTATAAGAAATAGATTTCTTCTACACATATTTTGAAAATGGATATACATGCTTGAAGCATGTTAAAGATGCAAAATACCTATGGATCCAAAGCTTTTAAAAACATTAACAAACACTGATTAAATTCTCAAGTGAATGTGATATGGGATATTTATCCGAGTCAAACAAGCCATTATTTTTCCTATTTACCAATAGCTGACCTAACAATCTTGGAAGATTGTAAAGTGATTTATCATGCATAACGGGCTATTTATTTTTGTAAGAAATGACTTATGGATTGGGTATCAACACTCATATAAAAATCCCCACCTCCCCCTTTTCCCAACGATTTCAAAACCAGATATATAAAAACTAAAAAGAGCTTACAATCCCTAAAAATTACAGACACTCTTTGGAATTATCTCTCTCTACATTTGTGCAATGTGAATTTCCATTTTAGATGTACACTTTTTTCCTAAATCAAAACTTTGAGTTCATCCCGTAACCAAAAAAGGCAAATAGATCACAACAAAATCAAAATTTTAGAGTTCATCTATGGAAAAAATTTAAGACAATATTAAATGTAAGTAAAAATAATTTATTCACACACCACAAATGAACACAAAAGTTTTGTTATCCAAGTTTGGGAAATTCCACTAGTTTAACCTGAATAGCTTGGAATTTTATAAGAAAGAGATTTCTTCTATACATGTTTTAAAAATGGATATGCATGCTTGAAACATGTTAAAGATGGAAATGACCTATGAATCCAAAGCTTTTAAATAGAATAACAAACGCTCATTAAAGTCTCAAGTGAACGTGCGGTGGGATATTTACCTAAGTCAAACAAGCCATTATTTTGCGCATTTACAAAAAGCTGACCTAACATTCATGGAGGATTTTAAAGTGATTTATCTTGCATAACGGGCTATATTTTTGGTAAGAAATGACTTATAGATTGGGAGTCAACTCTCAGTTAAAATTCCCGCCTCCCCCTTTTCCCTACTATTGCAAACCTGAGATTTAAACACTAAAAAGATCTTTCACTCCCTTAAAATTACAGACACTCTGGAAGTATCTCTCTCTACATTTTTGCATTGTGCATTTCCATTTGAGATGTACATTTTTTTCCTAAAACAAATGATTGAGTTTTCGCTCTCCCTCCATCCGGTAAACAAAAAAGGAAAAAAGATCACAAAAAAATGAAAATTTTAGAGTTTATGTATGAAAAAAAATTTAAAACAATAAAAAAAGTAATTAAAGAAAATTTATTCACACACCACAAATGAACACAAAAATTTAGTTATCCAAGTTTTGAAAATTCCGCTAGTTCAACCTAATTGCTTGGAATTTTATAAGAAAGAGATTTCCTGTACAAATGTTTTAAAAATGGATACGCTTGCTTGAAACAAGTTAAAGATGCAAATGACCTATGGATCCAAAAATTTTAAAGAGAATAAAAAATTCTAATTAAATTCTCAAGTAAACATGCGGTGGGATATTTACCCGAGTCAAACAAGCTATTATTTTGCCCATTTACAAAAAGTTGACCTAACAATCATAGATGATTGTAAAGTGATTTATTATACTTAACGGGCTATTTTTTTCAAAGGAATGACTTATGGACTGGGAGTTAACAATCTGTTAAAAATCCTCTGCCTCCCCCATTTCCCGACGATTGCAAAACTTGAGATATAAAAACAAAAAAGAGCTTACAATCGCTAAAAATTATAGACACTCTTTGGAATTATCTTTCTCTACATTTGTACATTGTGCATTTCCATATTACATATGCACTTTTTTATTAAATAAAAACTATAAGTTTTCGCTCTCCTTCATCCCATAAACCAAAAACGCAAATAGATCACTACAAAATCAAATTTTTGAGTTTTTGTATGGAAAAAATTTAAAATTATAACAAATGTAAGTAAATAAAATTTATTTACACACCACAAATGAACAAAAAAGTTTTGTTATCCAAGTTTGGGAAATTCATCTAGTTCAACCCTAATAGCTTGAAATTTTATAAGAAAGATATTTTTTCTACACATGTTCTTAAAATGGATATGAAGGCTTGAAACGTGTTAAAGATTCGAATGACCTATGGATCCAAAGCTTTGAAAGAGAATAAAAAACGCTAATAAAATTCTCAAGTGAACGTGCGGTGGGGTATTTACCCGAGTCAAACAAGCCGTTATTTTGCCCATTTACAAAAGCTGACCTAACAATCATGGATAAATGTGAAGTAATTTATCATGTGTAATGGACTATATTTTTGTTAGAAATGACTTATGGATTGGGAGTCAACACTCAATTAAAAATCCCCGCCCCCCCCCCCCCCCCCCCTCCCTTTCGCCGATGATTGCAAAACCTCATATATGAAAACTAAAAAGAGCTTACAACCCCAAAAAATTACAAACATTCTTTGGAATTATCTCCCTCTACATTTGTACATCGTGCATTTCCATTTTGGTTGTACACTTTTTTCTTAAATCAAAATTTTCAGTTTTCGCTCTCCTTTCATCCCGTAAACAAAAAGTCAAATAGATCACAACAAAATGATAATTTTAGAGTTTATGTATGGAAAACATTTAAAACAATAACAAATGTCAGTAAAGAAAATTCATTCACACACCAGAAATGAACACAAAAGTTTTGTTATCCAAGTTTGGGAAATTCCAATAGTTCAACCCTAATAGCTTGAAATTTTATATGAAAAAGATTTCTTCTACACATGTTTTAAAAATGCATTTGCATGCTTGAAACAAGTTAAAGATGCAAATGACCTATGGATCCAAAGCTTTTAATTAGATTAACAAATGCTAATTAAATTCTCAAGTTAACGTGCGGTGGGATATTTACCCGAGTCAAACAAGCCATTATTTTGCACATTCACAAAAAGTTGACCTAACAATGTTGGATGATTTTAAAGTGGTTTATCAAGCGTAACTGGCTATATTTTTTTAATAAATAACTTATGGATTGGTAGTCAACACTCAATTTAAAATCCCCTACCACCCCCTTTTCCTGACTATTGCAAAACTTGAGATATAAAAACTAAAAACAGCTTACCATCCCTAAAAAGTACGGACCCTCTTTGGAATTATCTCACGCTACATTTTTGCATCGTGCATTTCAATTTTAGATCTACACTTTTTTATTTAATCAAAACTTTGTGTTTTCGCTCTCCCTTCATCCCGCAAACAAAAAATGCAAAAATATCACAAAAAAATAAAAATTTTAGAGTTTATGTATTGCAAAAATTTAAAATAACAACAAATGGAAGTAAATAAAATTTATTCACACACCACAAATGAACACAAAAGTTTAGTTATCCAAGTTTGGGAAATTCAATTAGATCAACCCTAATATCTTGGAATTTTATAAGAAAGAGATTTCTTCTACACATGTTTTGAAAATGGATATGCATGCTTGAAGCATGTTAAAGATGAAAAATACCTATGGATCCAAAGCTCATAAAAAAATAACAAACGCTCATTAAATTTTCAACTGAATGTGCAGTGGGATATTTACCCGAGTCAAACAAGCCATTATTTTTTCGATCTACAAAATGCTGACATAAAAATCTTGGAAGATTGTAAAGTGATTTATCATGCGTAACGGGCTATTTATTTTTTTAATAAATGACTTATGGATTGGGAGTCAACACTGATATAAAAATCCCCACCTCCCCCTTTTCCCGACGATTTCAAAACTTGATATATAAAAACTAAAAAGAGCTTACAATCCCTAAAAAATACAGATACTCTTTGGAATTATCTCTCTCTACATTTATGGATCATACATTTCCATTTTAGATGTACACTTTTTCTTGAATAAAAACTTTGAGTTTTCGCTCTCCCTTCATCCCGTAAACAAGAAAGGCAAATAGATCACAAGAAAATAAAATTTTTACAGTTTATGTATGCAAAAAATTTAAAACAATAACAAATGTCAGTAAAGAAAATTCATTCACACCCCACAAATGAACACGAAACTTTTGTTATCCAAGTTTGGGAAATTCCAATAGTTCAACCCTAATAGCTTGAAATTTTATAAGAAAAAGATTTCTTCAACACATGTTTTAAAAATGGATATGCATGCTTGAAACATGTTAAAGATGCAATTGACCTATGGATCCAAAGCTTTTCACTAGATTAAAAAATGCTCATTAAATTCTCAAGTGAACGTGCGGTGGGATATTTACCCAAGTCAAACTGTTCATTATTTTGCACATTTAAAAAAAGCTGACCTAACAATCATGGATGATTGTAAAGTGATTTATCATGTGTAACGGGCTATATTTTTGTTAGAAATGACTTATGGATTGGGAGTCAACACTCAGTTTAAAATCCCCCACCTCCACCTTTTCTCGACTATTGCAAAACATGAGATATAAAAACTAAAAAGAGCTTACAATCCCTAAAAAGTACAGACACTCTTTGGAATTATCTCACACTACATTTTTTCATTGTGCATTTCAATTTTAGATCTACATTTTTTTCTTAATTCAAAAGTTTGAATTTTCCTTCTCCCTTCATCCCGTAAACAAAAAAGGCAAATAGATCACAAAAAAATGAAAATTTTAGAGTTTATGTATTGCAAAAATTTAAAAGAATAACAAATTGAAGTAAAGAAAATTTATTGACACACCACAAATGAACACAAAAGCTTTTTTATCCAAGTTTGGGAAATTCAACTAGTTCAACCCTAAAAGCTTGGAATTTTATAAGAAAGAGATTTCTTCTACACATGTTTTGAAAATGGATATGCATGCATGTAGCATGTTAAAGATGCAAAAGACATATAGATCCAATGCTTTTAAAAACATTAACAAACGTTGATCAAATTCTCAAGTGAATGTGCAGTGGGATATTTACCCGAGTCAAATGACTTATGGATTGGGAGTCAACACTCATATAAAAATCCCCACCTCCCCCTTTTCTCGACGATTTCAAAACCTGATATATAAAAACTAAAAAGAGCTTACAATCCCTAAAAATTACAGACACTCTTTGGAATTATCTTTCTCTACATTTGTGCAATGTGAATTTTCATTTTAGATGTAAACTTTTTTCTTAAATCAAAACTTTGAGTTTTCACTCTCCTTTCATCCCGTAACCAAAAGAGGCAAATCGATCACAACAAAATTAAAATTTTAGAGTTCATGTATGGAAAAAATTTAAGACTATATTAAATGTAAGTAAAGATAATTTATTCACACACGACAAATGAACACAAAAGTTTGTTATCCAAGTTTGGGTAATTCCACTAGTGCAACCCTAATAGCTTGGAATTTTATAACAAAGAGATTTCTTCTACACGTTTTTTAAAAATGGATATGCATGCTTGAAACATGTTAAAGATGCAAATGACCTATGGATCCAAATGTTTGAAAAAGTATAAAAAGCGCTCATTAAATTCTAAAATGAACGTGGGGTGGGACATTTGCCCGTGTAAAACAAGCCATTATTTTGCCCATTTACAAAAACTTGACCCAACAATCATGGATGATTGTAAAGTGATTTATCATGTGGAATGGGCTATATTTTTATAAGAAATGACTTATGGATTGAGAGTCAACACACAGTTAAAAATCCCCTACCTCCACCTTTTCCCCACGATTGCAAAACCTGTGATATAAAAACTAAAAAGAGCTTACAATCCCTAAAAATTACAGACACTTGTTTGAATTATCTCTCTCTATATTTGTTCATTATGTATTTCCATTTTAGATGTACATTTTTTTCTTAAATCAAAACTTTGAGGTTTCACTCTCCCTTCATTTTGTAAGGAAAAAAGCCATATAGATCACAAGAAAATGAAAATTTGAGAGTTTTCTATGTATAAAATATGAAACAATAACAAATGATAGTAAATAAAATTTATTCACACACCACAAATGAACACAAATTTTTTGTTAACCAAGTTTGGGAAATTCCACTAGTTAAACCCAAATAGCTTGGAATTTTATAAGAAAGTGATTTCTTCTACACTTGTTTTAAAAATGTGAGATGCATGCTTGAAACATGTTAAAGATGCAAATGACCTATGGATCCAAAGCTTTTAAAGAGAATAACAAACGCTCATTAAATTCTCAAGTGAACGTGTGGTGGGATATTTACCCGAGTCAAACAAATAATTATTTTTCCCATTTACAAAAAGCTGACCTAACAATCATGGATGATTGTAAAGTCATTTTTCATGCGTAACATGCTATATTTTTGTAAGAAATGACTTATGGATCGGGTGTCAACACTCAGTTCAAAATCCCCAGCCTCCCCCTTTTTCGGACGATTGCAAAACCTGAGATATAGAAACTAAAAAGAGGTTACAATCCTTAAAAATTATAGAAACTCTTTAGAATTATCTCTCTACATTTGTGCATTGTGCAATTCCATTTTAGATGTACAATTTTTTCTTAAATCGAAACTTTTGAGTTTTCGCTCTCCCTTCATCCTGCAAACTAAAGAGGCAAATAGATCACAACAAAATGAAAACTTTAGAGTTTATGTATGGAAAAAATTTAAAACAATAACCAATGTAAGTAAAGAAAATTGATTGACACAGCACAAATGAACACAAAAGTTTTGTTATCCAAGTTTGGGAAATTCCACTTGTTCAACCGAAATAGCTTGGAATTTTATAAAAAAGTGATTTCTTCTACACATGTTTTAAAAATAGATATGCATGCTTGAAACATGAAAAAGATGCAAATAACCTATGGATCCAAAGATTTTAAAGAGAATAACAAACGCTAATTAAATTCTAGAGTGAACGTGCGGTGGGATATTTGCCTGAGACAAACAAGCCATTATTTTGCCCATTTACAAAAAGCTGACCTAACAATCATGGATGATTGTAAAGTGATTTATGGGCTATATTTTTGTAAGAAATGACTTATGGATTGGGAGTCAACACTTAGTTAAAAATCCCCCACCTCCCCCTTTTCCCGACGATTGAAAAACCCGAGAAATAAAAACCAAAAAGCGCTTTCAATCCCTATAAATTACAGACATTCTCTAGAATTATCTCTCTCTACATTTGTGCATTGTGCATTTCCATTTTACATCTACACTTTTTTCTTAAATCAAAAGTTTGACTTTTCGCTCTCCCTTTATCCCGTAAACAAAGAAGAAAAATAGATCACAACAAAAAGAAAATTTTAGATTTTATGTATGGAAAAAATTTAAAACAATAACAAATGTAAGTAAAGAAAATTTATTCACACACCACAAATGAACACAAAAATATGGTTATCCAAATTTGGGAAATTTTGCTTGTTCAATCCTAATAGCTCGGAATTTTATAAGCAAGAGATTTCTTCTACACATGTTTTAAAAATGGATATGCATGCTTGAAACATGTAAAAAATGCAAATAACCTTTGGATCCAAAGCTTTTAAAGAGAATAACAAACGCTAATTAAACTCTCAAGTGAACATGCGGTGAGATATTTCCCTGAGTCAAACAAACCATTATTTTGCCCATTAACAAAAAGTTGACCTAACAAACATGGATTATTTTAAAGTGATTTATTATGCATAACGTACTATATTTTTGTAAGAAATGACTTATGCATTGGGAGTCAACACTCAGTTAAAAATCTCCTGCCTCCCCCTTTTCCCGACGATTGCAAAACCTGATATATGAAAACTAAAAAGTGCTTACAATCATTAAAAATTATTGACACTCTTTGGAATTATCTCTCTCTACATTTTTACATTGTGAATTTTCATTTTAGGTATACACTTTTTTCTTAATTCAAAACTTTGAGTTTTTGCTCTCCCTTCATCCCATAAACAAAAAAGGCAAATTGAACTCAACAATATGAAAATTTTAGAGTTTATGTATGGAAAAAATTTCAAAAAAAAACAAATGTAAGTCAAGAAAATTTATTCACACACCACAAATGAACACAAAAGTTTTGTTATCCAAGTTTGAGATTTTCCATTAGTTCAAACCTAATAGCTTGGAATTTTATAAGAAATAGATTTCTTCTACACATTTTTTAAAAATAAATATGCATGCTTGAAACATGTTAAAGGTGCAAATGACTTATGGATCCATAGCTTTTAAATAGAGTGACAAACGCTCATTAAATTCTCAAGTGAACGTGTTGGGGGATATTTACTCGAGTCAAACAAGCCATTATTTTGCACATTTGAAAAAAGCTTACCTAACAATCATGTATGATTGTAAGTGATTTATCATGTGTAATGCGCTATATTTTTGTAAGAAATGACTTATGGATTGGGAGTAAAGACTCAGTTAAAAATCCCCTGCCTCCCCCTTTTCCCGAGGATTACAAAACCAGTGATATAAAAACTAAAAAGTGCTTACAAATGTAAATAAAGAAAATTTATTCACACACAACAAATGAACACAAAATTTTTGTTACCCAAGTTTGGGAAATTCCTCTAGTTAAACCCTAATTGCTTGCAATTTTATAAGAAAGAGATTTCTTCTACACATGTTTCAAAAAAGGATATGTACGCTTGAGACATGTGAAAGATGAATATGACCAATGGATCGAAAGTTTGTAAAGAGAATAAGAAAAGGAAATTAAATTCTCTAGTGAATGTGCGGTGGGATATTTACCCGAGGCAAACAAGCCATTATTTTGCCCATTTACAAAAAGCTGACCTAACAATCATGGATGATTGTTAAGATTTTTTATGCGTAACGGGCTATATATTTGTAAGAAATGACTTATGGATTGGGAGTCAACACTTAGTTAAAAATCCCCCGCCTCACCCTTTTCCCTACGATTGCAAAACCAGATTTATAAAAAAGAAAAGAGCTTACAATCCCTAAAAATTACAAACACTCTTCTGAATTATCTCTCTCTACATTTGTGCAATGTGCATTTCACTTTTAGTTGTACACTTTTTTCTTAAATCAAAACTTTGAGCTTTCGCTATGCCTTCATCCCGTTAACACAAAAGGCATATAGATCACAACAAAATGAAAATTTTAGAGTTTATGTATGGAAAAAAATTAAAACAATAAAAAATGTAAGTAAAGAAAATTTATTCACACACCACAATTGAACACAAAATTTTTGTTATCCAAATTTTGGAAATTCCACTAGTTAAACCCTGATAGCTTGGAATTTTATAAGAAAGAGATTTCTTCTACACTTGTTTTAAAAATGGATATCCATGCTTGAAAGATGTTAAAGATGCAAATGACCTATGGATCCAAAGCTTTTAAATAGAATAACAAACGCTCATTAAAGTCTAAAGTCAACGTGCGATGGGATATGTACCCGAGTCAAACAAGCCATTATTTTGCCCATTTATAAAAATATGACCTAACAATCATGGAGGATTTTAAAGTGTTTTATCTTGCATAACGGGCTATATTTTTTGTAAGAAATGACTTATGGATTGGGAGTTAACTTTAAGTTAAAATCCCCCGCCGCCCCCTTTTCCTTACTATTGCAAAACCTGAGATTTAAAAACTAAAAAGAGCTTTCAATCGCTTAAAATTACAGACACTCTCTGGAAGTATCTCTCTCTACTTTTGTGCAATGTGCATTTCCATTTTAGATGTACCCTTTTTTCTTAAATCAAAACTTTGAGTTTTTCGCTCTCCCTTCATCCCGTAAACACAAAAGGAAAAAAGATCACAACAAAATGAAAATTTTAGAGTTTATGTATGGAAAAAATTTAAATCAATAAAAACAGTAAGTAAAGAAAATTTATTCACACACCACAAATGAACACAAAAATTTTGTTATCCAAGTTTGGGAAATTCCGCTAATTCAACTTAATTACTTGGAATTTTATAAGAAAGAGATTTCCTCTACAAATGTTATAAAAATGGATATGCTTGCTTGAAACAATGTAAAGATACAAATGACCTATGGATCCAAAACTTTTAAAAAGAATAAAAGAAGCTAATTAAATTTTCAAGTGAACGTGTCGTGGGATATTTACCCGAGTCAAACCAGCCATTATTTTTTCCATTTACAAAAAGTTGACCTAACAATCATAGGTGATTGTAAAGTGATTTATTATGCTTAATGGGCTATAATTTTTAAAGGAATGACTTATGGATTGGGAGTCAACAATCACTTAAAAATCCCCCGCCTCCCCCGTTTCCCGTTGATTGCAAAACTTGAGATATAAAAAAAAAAAAAAGCTTAAAATCGCTAAAAATTATAGACACTCTTTGGAATTATCTTTCTCTAAATTTGTGCATTGTGCATTTCTATATTACATGTGCACTTTTTTCTTCAATCAAAACTTTGAGTTTTCGCTCTCCTTCTTCCCGTAAACTAAAAAGGCAAATAGATCACAACAAAATCAAAGGTTTAGAGTTTATGGATGGAAAAAATTTTAAATTATAACAAATGTAAGTAAAAAAAATTATTCACACATCACAAATGAACTCAAAAGTTTTGTTATCCAAGTTTAGGAAATTCCTCTAGTTCAACCCTAATTGGTTGGAATTTTAGAAGAAAGAGATTTCTTCTACACATGTTTTAAAAATGGATATGAAGGCTTGAAAGATGTTAAAGATTCAAATGACCTATGGATCCAAAGAATTCAAAGAGAAAAACAAACGCTAATAAAATTCTCAAGGGAGCATGCCATGAGATATTTACCTGAGTCAAACAAGCATTTATTTTGCCCATTTACAAAAAGTTGTCGTAACAATCATGGATAATTGTAAAGTGATTTATCATGCGTAACAGGGCTATATTTTTGTAAGAAATGACTTATGGAAAAGGAGTCAACACTCAGTTAAAAATCCCCCGCCTCCCCCTTTTCCCGATGATTGGAAAACTTGAGATATAAAAAATAAAAAGAATTTACAATCACTAAAAAAAATAGACACTCTTTGGAAATATCTCTCTCTTCACTTGTGCATTGTGCATTTCCTTTCTTAAATCAAAACTTTGAGTTTTCACTATGCCTTCATCGTGTAAACAAAAAAAAAGCAAATAGATCACAACAAAAGGAAAATTTTAGGGTTTATGTATGTTGTGGACTCAATAGCACACCGAGTCACACAACGATGAAGACAACAACAACTCACTCAATAGGATTTAATTCTTATATTTCTTTGAGTAAGATTTATTTCTTATATTGTTTTAAGTAGGAGTTATTTCTTATATTGTTTTAAGTAAGAGTTATTTCTAATTACTTTATATGTAAGGGCATTATGGGGAATTACTGTAACCCTAACCCTAAAACTCCTTGACGTGACCTATTAAAGGGAAAGGTATGAATGAAATAGGTAAGCTTTGAGATTTTAGAATAACCTAGTCTAAACAGGTTGAGATCACCTCTTGATCTCGAGTTTAGGGTTTACTCCAAAAATCCAACCTATCCTTCACCCTCCATTGCCATCCATCTTCACCCAAATTCATCCCTCATCATCCATACTAAGAAAAGGAGCTTCCTACCCCTTTTTCGAGCCCAAAGAGAGGATCTTCTGTTATCACCAGCGTCAACAAGAAGTTGGGTTCAATCCCCTCTTGACGAGCAGCAAAAGAGGAGTAATTCTGGTTCTTTCACGTGAAGGGTTAGAGCAACTCTTCTTGCTGGGAATTCATCACGAAAATAGAGCAAGGACAGCCATCAACGTGAGCCAAGGCTGCCCCATCAAGCTAGATCTTCAAGTCCTAGAACGAGGTGCATCAAATCAGGGTTGAAACCCTGATTAACGTGAGCACAACAGGTATTTCTCCATTCTTTCTCCACCTGAATTACTTTCATTCTAGCTATAACTTTAGCACTAGAATGAGATCATAAAATGGGAGACTGATCACTGGTGGAAGAGTACCCAAAGAAGGGACCTTTAACCCTCCTTATCGAATCCAGAAACTCAGTACCAATGCTGGATTCACAACTCCCACGCCGTGTTACTCGATCCATGACCCGGGACCGTAACAACTTGGTATCAGACCAGGGTAACATGGGGGATAATATCAGCAATGAAGAAATCCAAATCAGGATACAAAAGATAGAAGATAGCCTTGAAACAGCACAACCAGTGTTGGGAAAGGTTTGTGGTTTGGAAGAAGAGATGAGCCGAATCATTAGCATGCTACAGGAGTTGAGGACAGAGAGACATCAGAGTCCAGAGGTGAGAGAGGTTGCTCAACCATATCACAGAAGAGGGGAGCAGTGGCCTGGGCGCACTGCTGTCCAAGCACCTCAGCATGGAGGCACAATCCCAAGGTACACCAAGTTAGAGTTTCCCTCTTTCAATGGTTCTTTGGATCCCGTAATTTGGTTGCATAGATGTGAATTTTTTTATTTTTTTGAACCAAGGGACTACTGAATGGGATAAGGTGCAACTAGCTTCTTTCCATATGACAGATGAATCCATGTTATGGGTGACTCAAGTAGAGAAAGAGAGACCGGGAATGACTTGGGGAGAATTTAAAAATCTATGCACAGTTAGATTTGGGCCTCCTGCCAACATCAACCCCCTGGGAGAGTTAGTCATATTGAGACAAACGGGTTCGGTGGAACAACATCAAAAACTATTCTAGGAAAAGTTGGCTCGTGCTGGGGAGAGGGTATTGGTTGACCAGCAGGTCTCCTTATTCACAACAGGTCTCAATGACTATTTATGGCTAGAGGTAGAACTCCTTATGCCCACAGATCTAGCTCATGCCATGAATATGGCCCGAGCAATGGAACAACGACAACAGCTGCAGCAACGTAAGCCGTGTTGGTCGAGTGAGAGGAACACTTCCTCCACGTGACAAGGGCGCCGCTATAATTCATCTCAGGGAGCATCTACAGCAGCACCGTCCAGACACACTCCGACTACGACTCGAGTAGCTGATCCCCGCCCTGGTACCTACCGAGCTTTATAAAAAAATTGACAAGTGCGGAGATGGCAGAAAGGCGGTCCAAAAATCTCTGTTATAACTGCGATGAGTAGTATCGGGTTGGACCCTATTGTAAATGATTGTTTTGGCTCGAGGTGGAGGATTCAGAGGATCCAGAGGAACCAGAGGATATTATCGAGGAGGAACCACCAGAGATATCCTTGCATGCTATTACTGGGCAGAAATCGCCTACTACAATGCAAGTTCGAGTTCATGTCATCGACCGCGAACTGGTGGGACTAGTCGACTCAGGGAGTACACGCAATTTTCTGAGTTTGACAGCCGCACAACATCTCCAGCTCCAGATACACACTCATCCGACAGCCACCGTCTCAGTGGCCAATGGCGAGAAGGTCCCTAGCTATGGGATTAGTAAGGCAGTAACTTTTTCCATTGGATTTACTTCATTTAATGCGGAATTTTTTGTTATTCCCCTGGCGGGATTTGATATGGTTTTAGGTATTAAATGGTTACAAACGTTGGGGCCCATTCTGTGGGACTTTTTCGCTTTAACCATGAGCTTTGATTTGGCCAGAAGTTGGGTGCTCTTACAGGGCTGTCAAGTGGACAGGGCCCACCGCATACACACTTTGCAGACACAGGATCAGCCTGACAGTACTAGTGATGGTCTGGTTGAGGAGTTCTCTGACCTCTTCCAGGAGCCTTCGGGGTTGCCTCCCATGAGGCACTGTGACCACATGATCTGTCTGAAACCAGGTTCTGAGGGAGTGGTCGTGCGACCATACCGTTACCCACACCTTCAGAAGGACGAGATAGAGCGTTAGTGCCATGAGATATTGAAACAGGGTCTTTTTCATCCCAGCCGCTCCCCATTCTCTTCACCCGTCTTACTTGTGAAGAAACATGATGGGACATGGAGGTTCTGCGTGGATTATTGGGAGTTGAACGTGCTGACAATAAAAGACAAGTTCCCGATTCCGGTAGTGGATGAGCTTCTGGATGAGTTACATGGGTCGTGGTTATTCACTAAACTCGACCTCCGTTCGGGATACCATCAGGTCCGGATGCACCCCTCTGATATCGAGAAGACGGCGTTCCGCACGCACCATGGCCACTTTGAGTTCGTCGTCATGCCATTTGGGTTATCCAATGCACCCTCCACTTTTCAAGCTTTGATGAACGAGGTATTTAGCCCCTATCTTCAAAAATTTGTTCTTGTATTTTTCGATGATATTTTGATATATAGCAAGTCGGTTGAGGAGCACTTGGCACACTTGAGGATTTTTTTCGACTTGTTAAGAGCACATCAGCTCTATTTGAAACATTCCAAATGTTCTTTTGTGGCTTCACATCTGGGGTATCTGGGACACATTATCTCACATGAGGGGGTTTTTACGGTGGATCCCGAGAAGATCCGAGCTATTCACGAGTGGCCGCAACCACAATTGTGTTCTGCATTATAGGGTTTTCTGGGTCTTGCAGGCTACTACCGCAAATTTATTCAGAACTATAGGCCAGTGGCAACACCATTGATGAGTTTACTCAAGAAAAATTCCTTTATTTGGAATGAGGGGGACCACCACTTTGTTTGTGGCACTCAAAGCTGCCCTCACATCCGCACCAGTATTACAACTTCCCAACTTCGGCGAATTGTTCATGGTAGAGTGCGACGCTTCGAGCGTGGGCATGGGGGCCGTTTTACAGCAGCTGGGCCATCCTATTACGTATTTTAGCTAACAATTGGCAGTCTGCCATCACAAGCTGGCAGCCTATGAGCGCGAATTGATTGGGTTTGCCAAAGTGGTCCAACATTGGAGGCCTTTTCTCTGGGGCCGGGCTTTTCTCATACGCATGGATCACTACAGCCTTAAATTCTTACTAGAATAGCGTTTGACGATGTCGCCACAGCAGCACTAGATCAATAAGTTGTTGGGGTTTGACTTCTCGGTGGAGTATCGTGCGGGGAGATTAAATAAGGCGGCAGATGCCTTATCACGGTGTTTTGAAGATCAGCAGTTAGTCTATTCTATCAACCAACCGAGATTTCTCATTATGGACTTGGTGCAAGAAGCACATGCCACTAACCTTGCACTACAGGAACTGCATCAGCAGATCTCAGAAGGGACAATGAATGTGAAGTGGTCCATCCAGGATTCACTTATTTATTACAAGCAATGGATTTTCCTTCCACCTGAGTCCGAGTTGATTCCAGCTATTCTCTCGGCCTACAATGACAGTACACACGAGGGGATCCAGAAGACCTTGCACAAAATACGAGCTGATTTTTACTGGCAAGCCATGAAACCCTCTATTGCGACTTAAGTGGGTGACTGTCAGGTATGTCAGCACAACAAAGTCGAGCACTTGAGTCCAGCCGGTCTTCTCCAGCCTTTGGCCCTTCCTACGCAGGTTTGGGCCGACATTTCAATGGATTTTGTGGAACGCCTACCCCTGTCAACCGGCAAATCCGTACTTTTTGTAGTGGTTGATAGATTCTCCAAGTATGGGCATTTTATACTGATGGCTCATCCGTATACAGCAACACGGGTTGCTTAGACTTTCCTAGAGTAGATAGTCCGCTTACATGGCATTCCAGAATCCATTGTGAGTGACAGAGATGCAGTTTTCACGAGTACCTTTTGGCGGGAACTGTTTCGCTTGACGGGAACATGCTATTATTTTGCCAATTTACAAAAAGCTGACCTAACAATCATATATGATTGTAAAGTGATTTATCTTGCATAATGAGCTATATTTTTGTTAGAAATTACTTATGGATTGGGAGTCAACACTCAGTTAAAAATCCCCCCCTCCCGCTTTTGCCGACGATTGCAAAACCTAAAAACTAAAAACTAAAAGGAACTAACAATCCCTAAAAATTACAGCACTCTTTGGAATTATCTCTCTCTACATTTTTGCATTTTGCATTTCAATTTTAGATGTACACTATTTTCATAAATCAAAACTGTGAGTATTCGCTCTCCCTTCATCCCGAAAAAAAAAAAGGCAAATAGATCACAACAAAATAAAAATTTTAGAGTTTATGTATGGAAAAAATTTAAAACAATACAAATGTTAGTAAATAAAATTCATTCACACACCAAAAATGAACACAAAAGTTTTGTTATCCAAGTTTGGGAAATTCCAATAGTTCAACCATAATAGCTTGAAATTTTATAAGAAAAAGATTTCTTCTACACATGTTTTAAAAATGGATATGCATACTTGAAACATGTTAAAGATGCAAATGACCTATGGATCCAAAACTTTTTATTAAAATAACAAATTCTCATTACATTCTCATGTGAACGTGCGATGGGATATTTACCTGAGTAAAAAAAGCCATTATTTTGCACATCTACAAAAAGTTGACCTAACAATCATGGATGATTGTAAAGTGATTTATCATGCGTAATGGGCTATATTTTTGTAAGAAATGACATAAGGATTGGGAGTCAACACTCAATTCAAAATCCCCCACCTCCTCCTTTTCTCCACGATTGCTAAACCTGAGATATAAAAACTAACAAGAGCTTACAATCACTAAAAATTACAGACACTCTTTGGAATTATCTCTTGCAATATTTTTGCCATGTGCATTTCAATTTTAGATCTACACTTTTTTCTTAAATCAAAACTTTGAGTTTTTGCTATCCCATTATCCCGTAAACAAAAATGGCAAATAGAACACAAAAAAATGAAAATTTTAAAGTTTATATATTGAAAAAATTTAAAAGAATAACAAATTGAAGTAAAGAAAATTTATTCACACACTATAAATGAACACAAAAGTTTTGTTATGAAGTTTTGGAAATTCAACTAGTTAAGCCCTAATAGCTTGGAATTTTATAAGACAGAGATTTCTTCTACACATGTTTTAAAAATGGATATGCATGCTTGAAACATGTTAAAGATGCAAAATACCTATTGATCCAAAGCTTAAAAAAATAACAAATGCTCATTAAATTCTCAAGTGAATGTGCGGTGGGATATTTACCTGAGTCAAACAAGCCATTATTTTGCCTATTCACAAAAAGCTGACCTAACAATCATGGATGATTCTAAAGTGATTTGTCATGCGTAACAGGCTATTTTTTTTGTAAGAAATGACTCATGGATTGGGAGTCAACACTTAATATAAAAATCCCCTCCACCCCCTTTTCCCGACACTTACAAAACCTGATATATAAAAACTAAAAAGCGCTTACAGACCCTAAAAATTATAGACACTCTCTGGAATTATCTCTCTACATTTGTGCATTGTGAATTTCCATTTTAGATGTACACTTTTTTATTAAATAAAAAACTTTTAGTTTTTGCTCTACCTTCATCCCGTAAACAAAAAAGGCAAATAGATCACAAGAAAATGAAAATTTTTGAGTTTATGTGTGGAAAAAATTTAAGAAAATATTAAATGTATGTAAAGAAAAGTTATTCACACACTACAAATGAACACAACAGTTTTGTTATCCAAGTTTGGAAAATTCCACTTGTTCAACCCTTATAGCTTGGAATTTTATAAGAAAGAGATCTCTTCTATACATGTTTTAAAAATAGATATGCATGCTTGAAACATGTTAAAGATGCAAATGACCTATGGATCCAAAGCTTTTAAAAAGAATAACAAATGCTCATTAAATTCTCAAGTGAACGTGCGGTGGCATATTTACCCAAGTCAAACTAACCATTATTTTGCCCATTTACAAAAAGCTGACCAAACAATCATGGATGATTGTAAAGTGATTTGTCATGCCACGGGCTATATTTTTTTGTAAGAAATGACTTATGGATTGGGAGTCAACACTCATATAAAAATCCTAGGCTCCACCTTTTGCCGACGATTACAAAACCTGATATATGCAAACTAAAAAGAGCTTGCAATCCCTAAAACTTACAGACACTCTTTGGAATTATCTCTCTCTACATTTGTGCATTGTGAATTTTCATTTTATATGTACACTTTTTTCTTAAATCAAAACTTTGAGTTTTCGCTCTCCCTTCATCCTGAAAACAAAAAAGGCAAATAGATTACAAGAAAATGAAAATTTTAGAGTTTAAGTATGGAAAAAAATTAAAACAACAACCAATATAAGCAAAGGAAATTTATTCGCACAACAAAAATGAACACAAAAGTTTTGTTATAAAAGTTTGGGAAATTCCACTAGTTCAACCCTAACAGGGTGGAATTTTATAAGAAAGAGATTTCTTCTACACATGTTTTAAAAATAGATATGCATGGTTGAAATATGTTAAAGAAGCAAATGACGTATGGATTCAAAGCATTTAAAAAGAACAACAAACGCTCACTAAATTCTCAAGTGAACATGTGACAGGATATTTACCTGAGTCAAACAAGCAACTATTGTGTCCAATTGCAAAAAGTTGACCCAATAATCATGTATGATTGTAAAGTGATTTCTCATGCATAACGGGCTATATTTTTTTAAGAAATGACTTATGGATTGGGAGTCAGCACTCAGTTAAAAATCCCCCTCTTCCCCCTTTTCCCCACGATTGCAAAACCTAAGATATAAAAACTAAAAAGAGCATAAAATTCCTAAAAATTACAGACACTCATTCGAATTATCTCTCTCTACATTTGTGCATTGTGCATTTCCATTTTAGATGTAAGCTTTTTTCTTAAATCAAAACTTTGAGTCGTCGCTCTCCCTTCATCCCGTAAGATAAAAAAGGCAAATAGATCACAACAAAATGAAAATTTTAGAATTTATGTGAGGAAAAAATTTAAAACAATAAAAAATATAAGTAAAGAAAATTTATTGACATACCACAAATGAACACAAAAGCTTTGTTTTCCAAGTTTGGGAAATTCCACTAATTCAACCTCTTTAGCTTGGAATTTTATAAGAAAGAGATTTGTTCTACTCATGTTTTAAAAATGGATATGCCTAATTGAAACATGTTATAGATGCAAATGACCTATGGATCCAAAGCTTTTAAAGAGAATAACAAATGCTCATTAAATTCTCAAGTGAACGTGCGGTGGGATATTTACCCAAGTCAAACAAGCCATTATTTTGCCCATTTACAAAAAACTTACCTAACAATCATGGATGATTGTAAAGTGATTTATCATGCGTAACTAGCTATATTTTTGTAAGAAATTGCTTTTGGATTGGGTCTCAACACTCAATTAAAAAACCCCCGCTGCCCCCTTTTCCAGACGATTGCAAAACCTGAGATATAAAAACTAAAAAGAGCTTACAATCCCTAAAAATTACTCACACTCTTTGGAATTATCTCTCATTATTTTGGTCATTGTGCATTTAAATTTTAGATCTACACTTGTTTCTTAAATAAAAAATTTGAGGTTTCACTCTCCTTTCATCCCGTAAACTAAAATGGCAAGTAGATCACAATAAAATGAAATTGTTTTAGTATATGTAAGGAAAACATTTACAATTATAACAAATGTAAGTAAAGAAAATTTATTCACACACCACAAATGAACACAAAAGTTTCGTTATCCAAGTTTGGGAAATTCCACTTGTTCAACCTTAATAGCTTCGAATTTTATAACAAAGAGATTTCTGATACACATGTTTCAAAAATGGATATGCATGCTAAAGATGGAAATAGCCTCGGATCCAAAGCTTATAAAGAGAATAACAAACGCTGATTAAATTCTCAAGTGAACTTGCCGTGGGATATTTACCCGAGTCAAACAAACCATTATTTTTCCCCTTTACAAAAAGCAGACCTAACATGCATGGAAGATTGTAAAGTGATTTTTCAAGCATAACGGCTATATTTTTGTAAGAAATGACTTATCGATTGGGTGTCAACACTCAGTTAAAAATCCCCAGCCTCCCCCTTTTCCTGACGATTGCAAAATCGGAGATATAAAAAGAGCTTACAATCCCTAAAAATTACAGACACTCTTCGGAATTATCACTCTCTACAAATCTGCATTGTGCATTTGCATTTTATATGTACACTTTTTTCTTAAATAAAAACTTTGAGTTTTTGCTCTCTCTTCAACCCGTAAACTAAAGAGGCAAATACATCACAACAAAATGAAAATTTTAGAGTTTATGTATGGAAAACATTTAAAACAATAACAAATGTAAGTAAAGAAAATTTATTCACACACCACTAATGAACACAAAAGTTTTGTTATCCAAGTTTGGGAAATTCCTCTAGTTCAACCCAAATAGCTTGGAATTTTATAAGAAAGAGATTTCTTCTGCACATGTTTTAAAAATGGATATGCATGCTTGAAACATGTAAAAGATGCAAATGACCTATGGATCCAAAGCTTTTAAAGAGAATAACAAACGCTAATTAAATTCTAGAGTGAACGTGCGGTGGGATATTTACCTGAGTCAAACAAGCCTTTATTTTGCCCATTTACAAAAAGCTGACCTAACAATCATGGATAATTATAAAGTGATTTATCATACAGAACGGGCTATATTTATTTAAGAAATGAGTTATGGATTGCGAGTCAACACTCAGTTAAAAATCCCCCGCCTCCCCCTTTTCCCGACGATTGCATAACCTGATATATAAAAACTAAAAACTTCTTACAATCCATAAAAATTACAAACACTCTTTGGAATTATTTCTTTCTACATTTCTGCATTGTGCATTTCCCTTTTAGATGTACATTTTGTTCTTAAATCAAAACTTTGAGTTTTCGCTCTCTCTTCTTCCCATAAACAAAGAAGGCAAATAGATCAGAACAAAAGGAAAATTTAAGAGTTTATGTTTGGAAAAAATTTAAAACAATAACAAATATAAGTAAAGAAAATATATTCACACACCACAAATGAACACAAAAGTTTTGTTTTCCAAGTTTGGGAAATTTCACTAGTTCAACCCTAATAGCTTCGAATTTTATAAGAAAGAAATTTCTTCTACACATGTTTTAAAAACGGATATGCATGCTTGAAACATGTTAAAGATGCAAATGACCTATGGTTCCAAAAATTTTAAAGAGAATACAAAACGCTCATTAAATTCTCATGTGAACGTCAGTTGGGATATTTACCCGAGTCAAACAAGCCATTATTTTGCCCAGTTACAAAAAGTTAACCTAACAATCATGGATGATTGTAGAGTGATTTATCATGTGTAACGGGCTATTTGTTTTGTAAGAAATGACTTATGGATTGGTAGTCAACACTCAGTTAAAAATCCCCCGCCTCCCGCTTCTCCCACGATTGCTAAACCTGAGATATAAAAACTAAAAAGAGCTTACAATCCCTAGAAATTACAGTCAATCTTCGGAATTATATCTCTCTACATTTGTGCAATGTGCATTTCCATTTTATATGTACAATTTTTTCTTAAATTGAAACTTTGTGTTTTCGCTATTCCTTCATCCTGTAAAAACAAAAGGCAAATAAATCACAAAAATATAAAAATTTTAGAGTTTATGTATTGAAAAAATTAAAAAAATATTAAATTGAAGTAAAGAAATTTTATTCACACACCACAAATGAACACAAAAGTTTTGTTATCCAAGTTTGGGAAATTCCACAAGTTGAACCCTAATAGCTTGGAATTTTACAAGAAAGAGATTTCTTCCACACATATTTTAAAAATGGATATGCGTGCTTGAAACATGTTAAATATGGAAATGACCTATGGATCCACAACTTTTAAAGAGAATAACAAACGCTTGTTAAATTCTCAACTGAACGTGCAGTGGGATATTTACTCGAGGCAAACAAGCCATTATTTTGTCCATTTACAAAATGCTGACCTAACAATCATGGATGATTGTAAAGTGATTTATCACACGTAAGGGGCTATATTTTTGTAAGAAATGACTTATGGATTGGGAGTTAATAGTCAGTTAAAAATCCCTCACCTCCCCCTTTTCCCGACTATCTAAAAACCTAAGAAATAAAAACTAAAATGAGCTTTCAATCCCTAAAAATTACAGACAATATATGGAATTATCTCTCTCTACATATGTGCATTGTGCATTTCCATTTTAGATCTATAGTTTTTTCTTAAATCGAAACTTTTGGTTCTTGCTCTCCCTTTATCCCGTAAACAAAAAAGGAAAATAGATCACAACAAAATGAAAATTTTTGAAATTATGTATGGAAAAAATTTAAAACAATAAGAAATATATGTAAAGAAAATTTATTCACACTCCACAAATGAACACAAAAATTTTGTTATCCAAGTTTGGGAAATTCCGCTAGTTCAACCCTAATAGCTTGGAATTTTGTAAGCAAGAGATTTCTTGTAGACATGTTTGAAAAATGGATATGAATGCTTGAAACATGTTAAAGATGCAAATGACCTATGGATCCAAAGCGTTAAAAGAGAATAACAAATGTTCATTAAAATCTCAAGTGAACGTGCGGTGGGATACTTACCCGAGTCAAAGAAGCCATTATTTTGCCCATTTACAAAAAGTTGACCTACCAATCATAGATGATTGTATAGTGATTTATTATGCGTAACGGGTTATATTTTTATAAGAAATGACTTATGGATTGAGAGTCAACAATCAGTTAAAAATCATCTGCCTCCCCCATTTCCCTTCGATTGTAAAACTTGAGATATAAAAACAAAAAAGAGTTTACAATACCTAAAAACTATAGACATTCTTTGGAATTATCTCTCTTTGCATTTGTGCATTGTGCATTTTCATTCTACATGTGCACTTTTTTCTTAAATCAAAACTTTAAGTTTTCGCTCTCCTTCATCCCATAAACAAAAAAGGAAAATAAATCACAACAAAATGAAAATTTTAGAGTTTATGTATGGAAAAAATTTAAAACAATAACAAATGTAAGTAAAGAAAATTTATTCACACACCACAAATGAACACAAAATTTGTTTTATGCAAGTTTGGGAAATTCCTCTAGTTCAACCCTAATAGCTTGCAATTTTATAATAAAGGGATTTCTTCTACACATGTTTATGTTTTTGAAATGGATATGCAGGCTTGAGACATGTGAAAGATGCAAATGACCTATGGATCCAAAGCTTTTATAGAGAATAAGGAACTCTCATTAAATTCTCTAGTGATCGTGCGGTGGGTTATTTACCCGAGTCAAACAAGCCATTATCTTGCCCATTTACTAAAAGCTGACCTAACAATCATGGATGATTGTACTAAGTTTATCATGCATAACGGGCTATATTTTTGTAAGCAAAGACTTATGGATAGGAGTCAACACTTAGTTAAAAATCCCACACGTCCACCTTTTCCCTACGATTGCAAAACCTGATATATAAAACTAAAAAGAGTTTATAATCCTTAAAAATTACAGAAACTCTTTGGAATTATCTCTCTCTACATTTGTGCAATGTGCATTTCAATTTTAGTTGTACACTTTTTTCTTAAATAAAAACTTTGAGTTTTCGCTCTCGCTTCATCCCGTTAACACAAAAGGCAAAAAGATCACAACAAAATTAAAATTTCAGAGTTTAAGTATGGAAAAAATTCAAAAAAATAACAAATGTATGTAAAGAAAATTTATTCACACACCACAAATGAACACAAAAGTTTTGTTATCCAAGTTTGGGAAATTCCACCAGTTAAACCTTAATAACTTGGAATTTTATAAGAAAGAGATTTCTTCTACACTTGTTTTAAAAATTGATATGCATGCTTAAACATGTTAAAGATGCAAATGACCTATAGATCGAAAGCTTTTAAAGAGAATAACAAACGTTCATTAAAGTCTCAAGTGAACGTGCGGTGGGATATTTACCCGAGTCAAACAAGCCATTATTTTGGCCATTTACAAAAAGCTGACCTAAATATCATGGATGATTGTAAAGTGATTTGTCTTGAGTAACGGGCTTTATTTTAGTAAGAAATAACTTATGGATTGGGAGTCAAATCTCAGTTCAAAATCCCCCCCTCCCCCTTTTCCCCACTATTGCAAAACCCTTAAATATAAAAACTAAAAAGAGTTTTCAATCCCTAAAAATTACAGACACTCTCTGGTATTATCTTTCTCTACATTTGTGCATAGTGCATTTCCAATATAGATCTACACCTTTTTCTTAAATCAAAACTTTAATTTTCCTCTCTCCCTTAATTCTGTAAACAAAAAAGGAAAATAGATAACAGAAAAATGAAAATTTTGAAGTTTATGTATAGAAAAAATTTAAGACAATAACAAATGTAAGTAAAGAAAATTTATTCACACACCACAAATAAACACAAAAATTTTGTTATCCAAGTTTGGGAAATTCCGCTAGTTCAACCTAATTTCTTGGAATTTTTAAGAAAAAGATTTCTTCTACACATGTTTTAAAAATGGATATGCATGCTTGAAACATGTTAAAGATGCAAATGACCTATGACTCCAAAGCTTTTAAAGAGAATAAAAAATGCTTATTAAATTCTCTAGTGAAAGTGAGGTGGGATATTTGCCTGAGTCAAACAAGGAAATATTTTGCCCATTTACAAAAAGTTGACCTAACAACCAAAGATGATCGTAAAGTTTATTTATTATGCTTAATGGGCTATATTTTTGTAATAAATGACTTCTGGATTGGGTGTGAACAATCAGTAAAAAATCCTCCGCCTCCCCCTTTCTTGTTGATTGCAAAACTTGAGATAAAAACAAAAAAGAGCTTACAATCCTTAAAAAATATCGACACTCTTTGGAATTATCTTTCTCAACATCTGTGCATTGTGCATTTCCATATTACATGTGCACTTTATTCTTAAATCAAAACTTTGAGTTCTCTTTATCCTTAATCACGTAAAGAAAAAAGGCAAGTAAATCACAGCAAAATCAAAAGTTTAGAGTTTATATATGGAAAAAATTTAAAACAATAACAAAAGTAAGTAAAGAAAATTTATTCACACACCACAAATGAACACAAAAGTTTGCGAAATTTCTGTAGTTCAACCCTAATAGCTTGGAATTTTAGAAGAAAAAGATTTCTTCTACACATGTTTTAAAAATAGATATGGAGGCTAGAAACATGTTAAAGATTCAAATGACCTATGGATCCAAAACTTTTAAAGAGAATAACAAACGCTAATTAAATTCACAAGTGAACTTGCGATGGGATATTTACCCGAGTCAGACAAGCCATTATTTTGCACATTTACAAAAATCTGACGTAACAATCAAGGATGATTGTAAAGAGATTTATCATGCGTAACGGGTTATATTTTTGTAAGAAATGACTTATGGATTGGGAGTCCACACTCAGTTAAAAATCCCCCGCCTTCCCCTTTTTTGGACAATTGCAAAACCTGAGATTTAAAAACTAAAAAGAGGTTACAATCCCAAAAAATTACAAACACTCTTTGGAATTATCTCTCACTACATTTTTTCCTTGTGCATTTTAATTTTAGATCTGCACTTTTTTCTTAAATCAAAACTTTGAGTTTTCGCTCTCCCTTCATCCCGTAACCAAAAAAGGCAAATAGATCACAACAAAATCAAAATTTTAGAGTTAATGTATGGAAAAAAATTAAGACAATATTAAATGTAAGTAAAGAAAATTTATTCACACACCACAAATGAACACAAAAGTTTTGTTATCCAAGTTTGGGGAATTCCACTAGTTCAACCCTAATAGCTTGGAATTTTATAAGAAAAAGATTTATTCTACACTTGTTTTAAAAATGGATATGCATGCTTGAATCATGTTAAAGATGCAAATGACCTATGGATCCAAAGCTTTTAAAAAGAATGACAAACGCTCATTAAATTCTCAAGTGAACGTGGGGTGGGATATTTACCTGAGTTAAACAAGCCATTATTTTGCCCATTCACAAAAAGCTGACTAACAATCATGGATGATTGTAAAGTGATTTATCATGCATAACGGGCTATTTTTTTTGTAAGAAATGACTTATGGATTGGCAGTCAACACTCAGTTAAAAATCCCTCGCCTTCCCTTTTTCCCCACGATTGCTAAACTTGAAATATAAAAACTAGAAAGTGCTTAAAATCCCTAAAAGATACAGACACTCTTTGGAACTATCTCTCTCTACATTTTTGCATTGTGAATTTCTATTTTAGATTTACTCTTTTTTCTTAAATCAAAATTTTGAGTTTTTGCTCACCCTTCATCCCGTAAAAAAAGGCAAAAAGATCACAAGAAAAAAAAAATTTAGAGTTTATTTATGGAAAACATTTAAAAAAAACAAATGTAAGTAAAGAAAATTTATTCACACACCACAAATGAACACAAAAGATTTGTTATCCAAGTTTGGGAAATTTCACTAGTTCAACCCTAATAGCTTGGAATTTTATAAGAAAGTGATTTCTTCTACACGTTTTAAAAATGGTAATGTATGCATGAAACATGTTAAACATGAAAATGACCTATGGATCCAAAGCTTTTAAAAAGAATAACAAACGCTCATTAAATTCTCAAGTGAACGTGCGGTGGGATATTTACCCGAGTAAAACATGCCATTATTTTGCCCATATACAAAAAGCTGACCTAACAATCATAAATGATTGTAAAGTGATTTATCATATGTAACGGGCTATATTTTTGTAAGAAATGACTTAAGGGTTGGGAGTCAACACTCAGTTAAAAATCCCATACCTCCCCCTTTTCCCCACGATTGCAAAACCTGTGATATAAAAACTAAGAAGGGCTTACAATCCCTCAAAATTACAAACACTCTTTGGAATTATCTCTCTCTAAATTTGTGCATTATGCATTTCCATTCTAGATGTACTCTTTTTTCTTAAATCAAAACTTTGAGGTTTCATCCTCCCTTCATATAGTAAGCAAAAAAGGCAAATAGATCACAAGAAAATGAAAATTTTACAGTTTACGTATGTAAAAAATATTAAACAATAACAAATGTAAGTAAAGAAAATTTATTCACATACCACAAATGAACACAAAAGCTTTGTTATCCAGGTTTGGGAAATTCCACTAGTTCAACCCCCATAGCTTGGAATTTTATAAGAGAGAGATTTCTTATACACATGTTTTAAAAATGGATATGCTTGCTTGAAACATGTTAAAGATGCAATTGACCTATGGATCCAAAGCTTTTAAAGAGACTAACAAACGTTCATTAAATTCTCAAGTGAACGTGCGGTGGGATATTTACCCGAGTCAAACAAGCCATTATTTTCCCCATTCACAAAAAGCTGACCTAACAATCATGGATGATTGTAAAGTGATTTATCTTGAGTAACGGGCTATATTTTAGTAAGAAAATTATTTATGGATTTGGAGTCAACACTCAATTAAAAATCCCCAGCCTCCTCCTTTTCCAGACGATTGGAAAACCAAAGATATAAAAACTAAAAAGAGCTTTCAATCCCTAAAAATATCCCACCGCACGTTCGGTTGATAATTTATTGAGTGTTTGTTATTCTCTTTAAAAGCTTTGGATCGATAGGTTATTGACATCTTTAACATGTTTCAAGCATGCATAACCATTTTCAACACTTGTGTAGAAGAAATCTCTTTCTTATTAAAGTCCAAGCTATTAGGATTGAACTAGTGGAATTTCAAAAACTTGGATTACAACACTTTTGTGTTCATTTGTGGTGTATGAATAAATTTTCTTTTTGCATACATAAACTCAAAAAATTTCATTTTGTTGTGATCTAATTGCCTTTTTTTGTTTACAGGATGAAGGGAGAGCGGAAACTCAAAGTTTTGATTTAAGAAAAAAGTGTACATCTAAAATGGAAATGCACAATGCACAAATGTAGAGAGAGAAAATTCCAAAGAGTGTATGTAATTTTTAGGGATTGTAAGCTCTTTTTAGTTTTTATATCCGACGTTTTGCAATCGTTGGGAAAAGGGGGAGGTGGGGGGATTTTTTAAAGCGAATAACAAACGTTCACTAAATTGTCAAGTGAACGTGCGGTGGGATATTTACCCGAGTAAAAGAAGCCATTATATTGCCCATTTACAAAATGTTGACCTAACAATCATGCATAATGGGCAATATTTTTGTGTGAAATGAATTATTGATTGGGTGTCAACACTCGGTTAAAAATCCCCTGCTTCCCCCTTTTCCCGACGATTGCAAAACCTGAGATATAAAAACTAAAAGGAGCTCACAATCCCTAAAAATTACAGACACTCTTTGGAATTAAAACTCTCAACATTTGTACATTGTTCATTTCCATTTTAGATGTACACTTTTTTCTTAAATCAAAACTTTGAGTTTTCACTCTCCCTTCATCTTGTAAACAAAAAAGGCAAATAGTTCACAACAAAATGAAAATTTGAGAGTTTATGTACGGAAAAAATTTAAAACAATAACAAATGTAAGTAAAGAAAATTTATTCACACACAACAAATGAAAAAAAACGTTTTGTTATCCATGTTTTTGAAATTCCACTAGTTCAACCCTAATAGCTTGGAATTTTATAAGAAAGTTATTTCTTTAACACTTGTTTTAAAAATTCATATGCAGGCTTGAAACATGTTAAAGATGAAAATGACCTATAGATCCAAAGCTTTTGAAGAGAATAACAAACACTCATAAATTCTCAAGTGAACGTGCGGTGGGATATCTACTCGAGTCAAACAAGCCATTATTTTGCCCATTTACAAAAAGTTGACCTAAAAAATAAAGATGTTTGTAAAGTGATTTATCTTGCGTAACGGGCTATATTTTTCAAAGAAAAGACTTACTGATTGGGAGTCAACACTCAGTTAAAAATCCCCCGCCTCCCCCTTTTCCCGACAATTGCAAAACCATAGATAAAAAAACTAAAAGGAGCTTACAATCCCTAAAAATTACAGAAACTCTTCGGAATTATCTCTCTCTACATTTGTGCATTGTGCATTTCCATTTTAAATGTACATTTTTTTCTTAAATAAAAACTTTGAGTTTTCGCTCTTCCTTCATCCCGTAAACAAAAAAGGGCAAATAGATCACAACAAATTGAAAATTTTAGAATTTATATGAGGAAAAAAATTAAAACAATAACAAATGTAAGTAAAGAAAATTTATTCACACACCAGAAATTAACACAAAAGTTTTGTTATCGTAGTTTGGGAAAGACCACTAGTTCGACCCTAATAGATTGGAATTTTATAAGAAAGTGATATTTTCTATACTTGTTTTAACAATTCATATAAAGGCTTGAAACATTTTAAAGATGAAAAGACCTATTAATCCAAAGTTTTTAAAGAGAATAACAAACGCTCATTAAATTCTCAAACGTGCGGAGGGATATTTACCCGAGTCAAGCAAGCCATTATTTTGCCCATTTAGAAAAAGAAGACCTTAAAATCATAGATGATTCTCAAGTAATTTATCTTGCATAACGGGCAATATTTTTGAAAGAAAAGACTTATGGTTTGGGAGTCAACACTCAGTTAAAAATCCCCTGCCTCCCCCTTTTCCGGACGATTGCAAAACCTGAAATATAAAAACTAAAAGGAGCTTATAATCCCTAAAAATTACAGACACTCTTTGGAATTATCTCACTCTACATTTGTGAATTGTGCATTTCCATTTTAGATGTTACTTTTTTCTAAAATCATAACTTTTAGCTTTCGCTCTCCCTTCATCCCGTAAACAAAAAAAGGCAAACGGAGCACAACTAAAAGAAAATTTTATAGTTTAAGTAAGGAAAAAATTTAAAACAATAACAAATGTATGTAAATAAAATTTATTCACACACCACAAATCAACACAAAAGTTTTGTTATCCATGTTTGGGAAATTCCACTAGTTCAACCCTATTAGCTTGGAATTTTATAAGAAAGAGATTTCTTCTACAATTGTTCTAAAAATGGATATGCATGCTTGAAACATGTTAAATATTCAAACGACCTATGGATCCAAAGCTTTTAAAGAGAATAACAAACACTCATTAATTTCTCAAGTGAACGTGTGGTGGGATCTTTACCCGAGTCAAACAAGCCGTTATTTTGCCCATTTACAAAAAGCTTACCTAAAAATCATAGATGATTGTAAAGTGATTTATCTTACGTAACGGGCTATAGTTTTCAAAGAAAAGACTTATGAATTGGGAGTCAACTTTCAGTTAAAAATCCCCCGCCTCCCCTTTTTCCTGACTATTGCAAAACCCTAGATATAAAAACTAAAAGGAGCTTACAATCCCTAAAAATTACAGAAACTCTTCAGAATTATCTCTCTCTACATTTGTGCATTGTGCATTTCCATTTTAAATGTACACTTTTTTCTTAAATCAAAACTTTGAGTTTTCGCTCTCCCTTCATCCCATAAACAAAAAAGTGCAAATAGATCACAACAAATGGAAAATTTTAGAGTTTATGTAAGGAAAAAATTTAAAACAATAACAAATGTAAGTAAAGAAAATTTATTCACACACCATAAATCAACACAAAAGTTTTTCTATCCAAGTTTGGGAAATTCCACTTGTTCAACCCTAATAGATTGGAATTTTACAAGAAAGTGATTTCTTCTACACTTGTTTTAAAAATTCATATGCAGGCTTGAAACATGTTAAAGATGAAAATGACCTATTCATGCAAATCTTTGAAAGTGAATAACAAACGCTCATTAAATTCTTAAGTGAATGTGTGGTGGGATCTTTACCCGAGTCAACACTCAGTTAAAAATCCCCCGCCTCCCCCTTTTCTCGATGATTGCAAAACCGGAGATATAAAAACTAAAAGGAGCTTACAATCCCTAAAAATTATAGACACACTTTGGAATTATCTCTCTCTACATTTGTGCATCATGCATTTCCATTTTAGATGTACACTTCTTTTTTAAATCAAAACTTTGAAGTTTCACTCTTCCTTCATCCCATAAAAAAAAGGCAAATAGATCACAACAAAATGAAAATTTTAGAGTTTACGTATGGAAACTAATTCAAAAAAATAACAAATGTACGTAAAGAAAATTTATTCATACACCACAAATGAACATAAAAGTTTTGTGATCCAAGTTTGGGAAATTCCACTTGTTCAACCCTAATATCTTGGAATTTTATATAAAAGAGATTTCTTCTACACATGTTTTAAAAATAGATATGCATGCTTGAAATATGTTCAAGATGAAAATGACTTATGCATTGAAACATTTTGAAGAGAATAACAAACTCTCATTAAAGTATCAAGCGAACGTTCGGTGGGATATTTACCCAAGTCAAACTAGCCATTATTTTGCCCATTTACAAAAAGTTGTCCTAACAATCTTAGATGACACTAAAGTGATTTACCATGCGTAATGGGCCATATTTTTTTAAGAAATGGATTGGGAGTCAACACTCAGTTAAAACACCCCCGCTTCCCCCTTTTCCCGACGATTGGAAAACATGACATATAAAAACGAAAAAGAGCTTACAACCCCTAAAAATTACAGACACTCTTTGAAACTATCTCTCTCTACATTTGTGCATTTTGAATTTTTATTTTAGATGTATAATTTTTTCTTAAATCAAAACTTTGAGTTTTCGCTCTCCCTTCATCTCATAAATAAAAAAGACTAATAGATTTCAACAAAATGAAACTTTAAGCTTTTATGGAAGGAAAAAATTTAAAACAAAAACAAATGGAAGTAAATAAAATTTATTCACACGCCAAAAATGAACACAAAAGTTTTGTTATCGAAGTTTTGGAAATTCCACAAGTTCAACCCTAACAGCTTGGAATTTTATAAGAAAGAGATTTCTTCTATACATGTTTTAAAAATGAATATACTTGCTTGAAACATGTTAAAGATGCAAATGACCTATGAATCCAAAGCTTTTAAAGAGAATAACAAACGCTCATTAAATTATCACGTGAACGTGCGGTGGGATGTTTATTGAAGTTAAACAAGCCATTATTTTTGCCCATTTACAAAAAGCTGACCTAAAATTCATAGATGATTTTAAAATGATTTATCATGCGTAATGGGCTATATTTTTGTAAGAAATGAATTATGGATTGGGTTTCAACACTCAATTTAAAATCCCCCGCCTCCCCCTTTTCCCGACGATTGCAAAACCACGGATATAAAAACTAAAAAGAGCTTAAAATCCCTAAAAATTACATACACTCTTTGGAATTATCTCTCTCTACATTTGTGCATTGTGAATTTCCATTTTAGATAAACACTTTTTTCTTCAATCAAAACTTTGAGTCTTCGCTCTCCCTTCATCCCGTAAACAAAAAAAATAGGTCACAACAAAATGAAAATTTTAGAGTTTCTGTATTGAAACTAATTTAAACCAATAACAAATGTTAGTAAAGAACATTTATTCATACACCACAAATGAACACAAAAGTTTTGTAATCCAAGTTTGGGAAATTCCACTAGTTCAACCCTAATAGCTTGGACTTTTATAAGAAAGCCATTTCTTCTACACATGTTTGAAAAATCGATATGCATGCTTGAAACATGTTAAAGATGCAAATAACCTATGGATCCAAAGCTTTAAAAGAGAATAACAAGCACTCAATAAATTAACAACCAAACGTGCGGTGGGATATTAACCCTAGTCAAACACGCCATTATTTTCCCCTTTACAAAAAGTTGTCCTAACAATCTTAGATGACTTTAAACAGATTTACCATGTGTAACGTGCTATATTTTTGTAAGAAATGACTTATGGATTTGGAGTCAACACACAGTTAAAACAGCCCCGCCTCCCCTTTTCCCGACGATTGGAAAATCTCACATACAAAAACGAAAAAAGAGCATACAATCCCTAAACATTGCAGACACTCTTTGCAATTATCTCTCTCTACATTTGAGCATTATGGATTTCAATTTTAGACGTATATTTTTTTCCTAAATCAAAACTTCGAATTTTCGCTCTCCCTTCATCCCATAAACAAAAAAAGGCAAATAGATGACAACAAATTGAAACTTTAAGATTTTATGGAAGGAATAAATTTTAAACAAACATAAATGTAAATAAAGAAAATTTATTCACACACAAACAATGAACACAAAAGTTTTGCTATCCAAGTTTGGGAAATTCCACTAGTTCAACCCTAATAGCTTGGAATTTTATAAGAGAGAGATTTCTTATACACATGTTTTAAAAATGGATATGCTTGCTTGAAACATGTTAAAGATGCAAATGACCGATGGATCCAAAGATTTAAAGAGAATAACAAACACTCATTAAATTATCAAGTGAACGTGCGGTGGGATATTTACCCGAGTCAAACAAGCCATTATTTTGCCCATTTACAAAAAGCTGACCTTACAAACATAGTTGATTGTAAAGTGATTTATCATGCATAACGGGCGATATTTTTTTAAGAAATGAATTATGTATTGGGTGTCAACACTCAGTTAAAAATCCCCCGCCTCACCCTTCTCCCGAAGATTGCAAAACCTCACATATAAAAACTAAAAAAAACTTACAATCCCTAAAAATTACATACACTCGTTGGAATTATCTCTCTCCACATTTGTGCATTGTCTATTTCCATTGTAGATGTACACTACTTTCTTAAATAAAAAAATTGAGTTTTTGCTCTCCCTTCATCTCGTAAACAAAAAAAGGCAAATAGATCACAAAAAAATGAAAATTTTAGAATTTATGTCAGGAAACTAATTTAAAAAAATAAAAAATTTAAATAAAGAAAATTTATTCACCCACCAAAAATGAACACAAAAGTATTGTTATCCAAGTTTGGGAAATTCCACTAGTTCAACCATAATAGCTTGGAATTTTATAAGAAAGAGATTTCATCACCGCATGTTTTAAAAATGGATATGCATGCTTTAAACATGTTAAAGATGCAAATGATCTATGGATCCAAAGCTTTTAAAGAGAATAACAGACGCTCTTTAAATTATCAAGTGAACGTGCAGTGGGATATTTACCCGAGTCAAACAAGCCATTATTTTTCCCATTTACAAAATGCTAACCTAAAATCGTAGATGATTGTAAAGTGATTTATCATGCGTAACGGGCTGCTTTTTTTTTTTTGGTAAGAAATGACTTATGGATTGGGAGTCAACATTGAGTTAAAAATCCCCAGCCTCCCCGTTTGCCCGACGATTGCAAAACCTGAGATATAAAAACTAAAAAGAGCTTACAATCCCTAAAAATTATAGACACTCTTAGGAATTTTCTCTTTCTACATTGGTGGATTGTGCATTTCCATTTTAGATGTATACTTTTTTCTTAAATCAAAACTTTGAGTTTTCGCTCTCCCTTCATCTAAGAAACATAAAAGGCAAATAGATCACCACAAATGAACACTAATGTTTTTTTTATCAAAGTTTGGGAAATTCAACTAGTTCAACCCTAATAGCTTCGAATTTTAAAAGAGTTTGTGAATGGAAAAAATTTAAAACAATAAAAAATGTAATTGAAGAAAATTTATTGACACACCACAAATGAACACAAAAGTTTTGTTATCCTTGTTTTGGAAATTCCAGTAGTTCAAAACTAATAGCTTGGAATTTAACAAGAAAGAGATTTCTATTGCACATGTTTTAAAAATGGATATGCATGCTTGAAACATGTTAAAGATGCTAATGACTTATGGATCCAAAGCTTTTAAAGAGAATAAAAAACGCTCATTAAATTCTCCACTGAACGTGCGGTGGGATATTTTCCCTAGTCAAACAAGCCATTATTTTCCCCATTTACAAAAAGCTGACCTAACTGTCATAGATGATTGTAAAGTGATTTAGCATGCGTAACGGGCTATATTTTTGTAAGAAATGACTTACGGATTGGGAGTCAACACTCAGTTAAAAATCCTCCGCCTCCCCTATTTCCCGACGTTTGCAAAACCTGAGATATAAAAGCTAAAAGTAGCTTTCAATCCCTAAAAATTATAGACACTCTTTGGAATTATCTCTCTATACATTTGTGCATTGTGCATTTCCATTTTAGCTGTACACTTTTTTCTTAAATCAAAACTTTGAGTTTTCTCTCTTGCTTCATCCCGTAAACAAAAAAGGCAAAAAGATTACAACAAAATGAAAATTTTAGAATTTATGTATGGAAAAAATTTAAAACAATAACAACTATAAGTGAAGAAAATTGATTCACACACCACAAGTGTGAGAAATTCCACTAGTTCAACCCTAATAGCTTTGAATTTTACTAGAAAGAGATTTTTACTACACAAGTTTTAAAAATGGACATGCATGCTTGAAACATGTTAAAGATGCTAATGACCTATGGATCCAAAGCTTTTAAAGAGAATAACAAACGCTCGTTAAATTCTCAAGTGAACTTGAAGTGGGATATTTACCCGACTCAAACAAGCCATTATTTTGCCCATTTACAAAAACCTGACCTAATAGTCATAGATGATTGTAAAGTGAATTATCATGTGCAACGGGGTATATTTTTGTAAGAAATGACTTATGGATTGGGAGTCAACACTCAGTTAAAAATCCCCCGCCTCCCCTATTTCCCGACGTTTGCAAACCTAAGTTATAAAAACTAAAACGAACTTACAATCCCTAAAAATTATAGATACTCTTTGGAATTATCTCTCTCTACATTTATGCATTATGCATTTCCATTTTAGATGTACTCTATTTTGTTAAATCAAGACGTTGTGTTTTCGCTCTCCCTTCATCTCGTAAAAAAAAAAGGCAAATAGTTCACAACAAAATGAAAATTTTAGAGTTTATGTATGGCAAAAATTTAAAACAATAACAAATGTAAGTGAAGAAAATTTATTGACACACCACAAATGAGCACAAAATTTTTGTTAACCTAGTTTGGGAAATTCCACTAGTTCAACACTAATAGCTTGGAATTTTACAAGAAAGAGATTTCTTCTTCAGATGTTTTAAAAATGGATATGCATGCTTGAAATATGTTAAAGATTCTAATGACCTATGGATCCAAATCTTTTAAAGAGAGTAACAAACGCTCATTAAATTCTCAAGTGAACGTGCGGTGGGATATTTACCCAAGTCAAACTAGCCATTATTTTCCCCATTTACAAAATAGAGGACCTAACAGTAATAGATGATTGTAAAGTGATTTATCATGCATAAAGGGCTATATTTTTTAAATAAATGACTTATGGATTGGGAGTCAACACTCAGTTAAAAATCCCCCGCCTCCCCTATTTCCCGATATTTGCAAAACCTGTGATATAAAAACTAGAAGTAGCTTACAATCCCAAAACATTATAGACACTCTTTAGAATTATCTCTCTCTACATTTTTGCATTGTGCATTTCCATTTTAGATGTACACCTTTTTCTTATATCAAAATTTTGAGTTTTCGCTCTCCCTTCATCCCGTAAACAAAAAAGGCACATAGATCACAACAAAATGAAAATTTTAGAGTTGATGTATGGAAAAAGTTTTAAACAAAAACAAATGTAAGTAAAGAAAATTTATTCACACACCACAAAAGAACACAAAAGTTTTGTTATCCAAGCTTTGGAAATTGCACAAGTTCAACCCTAATAGCTTCGAATTTTAAAAGAAAGAGATTACATCCCCCTGTTAAAGATGCTAATGAACTATGGATCCAAAACTTTTAAAGAGAATAAAAAAAGCTCATTAAATTCTTAAGTGAACGTGCAGTGGGATATTTACCCGACTTAAACATGCCATTATTTTTCCCATTTACAAAAAGTTGATGTAATTGTCATAGATGATTGTAAATTTTTCATGCGTAGCGAGCTATATTTTTTTAGGAATTGACTTATGGATTGGGAGTCAACACTTAGTCAAAACCAGAGATATAAAAACTAAAAAGAGCTTACAATTCCAAAAAAATTATAGACACTCTTTGAAATTATCTCTCCCTAAATTTTTGCATTGTGCATTTCAATTTTAGATGTATACTTTTTTCTTAAATAAAAAATTTGAGTTTTCGCTCTCCCCTCATCCCGTAAACAAAAAAGGCAAATAAATCACAAAAAAATAAAAATTTTAGAGTTTGTGTATGGAAAAAGTTTTAAACAAAAACAAATGTAAGTATAGAAAATTTATTCACACACCACAAAAGAACACAAAAGTTTTGTTATCCAAGCTTTGGAAATTGCACAAGTTCAACCCTAATAGCTTCGAATTTTAAAAGAAAGAGATTTCTTCTAGACATGTTTTAAAAAAAGGATACGCATGCTTGAAACTTGTTATAGATGCAAATGACCAATGCATCCAACCCTTTTAAAGAGAATAACAAACATTCATTAAATTCTCAAGTGAATGTGCAGAGGGATATTTACCGGAGTCAAACATGCCATTATTTTGCCCATTTACAAAAATTTGACCTAACAGTCCTAGATGATTGTAAAGTGATTTATTATGCGTAACGAGCTATATTTTTGTTAGAAATGACTTATGGGTTGGGAATCAATAGTCAGTTAAAAATCCCCCGCCTCCCCTATTTCCCGATGTTTGGAAAACTTAAGAAATAAAAACTAAAAAGAGCTTACAATCCCAAAAAATTACAGCCACTCTTTGGAATTATATCTCTCTACATTTGTGCATTGTGCATTTCCAGTTTAGATGTACAATTTTTTCTTAAATCAAAACTCTGAGTTTTCGGTCTCCCTTCATCCTGTAAAAAAAAAGGCAAATTGATCACAACAAAATGAAAATTTTAGAGTTTATGTATGGAAAAAAATTAAAACAATAACAAATGTAAGTGAAGAAAATTTATTCGCACACCACAAATGAATACAAAAGTTTGGTTATCCAAGTTTGGGAAATTCCACTTGTACAACCCTAATAGCTTGGAATTTTACAAGAAAGTGATTTCTTCTACACATGTTTTAAAAATGGATATGCATGCTTGAAACATGTTAAAGATGCAAATGACCTATGGGTCCAAAGCTTTTAAAGGGAATAACAAACGCTCTTTAAATTCTCAAGTGAACGAGCGGTGGGATATTTAGCCGAGTCAAACAATCCATTATTTATCCCATTTACTAAAAGTTGACATAACAATCATAGATGGTTGTAAAGTGATTTATCATGCATAATGGTCTACATTTTTGTAAGAAATGACATATGGATAGGGAGTCAACACTCAGTTAAAAATCCCCCGCCTCCTTTTCTCGACGGTTGAAAAATCTAATATATAAAAACTAAAAAGATTTTACGATCCCTTAAAATTACAGACACTCTTTGAAATTATATCTCTCTCAATTTGTGCTTTGTGCGTTTCAATTTTAAATGTATAGTTTTTTTCTTAAATAAAAAATTTGAGTTTTCGCTCCCCCTTCATCCAGTAAACAAAAAAGGCAAATAGATCACAACAAAAAGAAAATTTAGAGTTTGTGTGTGGAAAAAATTTAAAACTACAACAAATGTTTGTAAAGAAAATTTATTCACACACCCAAATGAACACAAAAGTTTTGTTATCGATGTTTGGGAAATTCCACTTGTTCAAGCCTAATAGTTAGGAATTTTATAAGAAAGAGATTTCTTCTAGACATGTTTTAAAAATGGATGTGCATGCTTGAAACAAGTTAAAGATGCAAATGACCTATGGATCCAAACTTTTTTGAGCGAATTACAAACGGTCATTAAATTCTCAAGTGAATGTGCGGTGGGATATTTACCCAAGTCAAACGAGCCATTATTTTGCCTATTTACAAAAAGCTGACCTCACTGTCATAGATGATTGTAAAGTGATTTATCATGCGTAACGACCTATATTTTTTTAAGAAATGACTTTTGGATTGGGAGTCAACACTCAATTAAAAATGCCCCACCTCCCCCTTTTCCCTTCGATTGCAAAACCTAATATACAATAACTAATGAGAGTTTGCAATCCCTAAAAATTACAGGCACTCTTTGGAATTATCTCTCTCTACATATGTGCATTGTGAATTTTTATTTTAGATGTATACTTTTTTCTTAAATCAAAACATTGTGTTTTCCCTCTCCATTCATACCGTTAAAAAAAAAAATAGATCACAACTAAATGAAAATTTTAGAGTTTGTGTGTGGAAACAATTTAAAACAACAACAAATGTTTGTAAAGAAAATTTATTCACACACCAAAAATGAGCATAAAAGTTTTGTTATCCATGTTTGGGAAATTCCATTAGTTTAACCCTAATAGCTCGGGGTTTTTTCAGAAAGAGATTTCTTCTACACATGTTTTAAAAATGGATATGCATACTTGAAACATGTTAAAGATGCAAATGTCCTATGGATCCAAACTTTTTAAAGAGAATAAAAATCGCTCATTAAATTCTGTAGTGAACGTGCGGTGGGATATTTACCCGAGTCAAACAAGCCATTGTTTATCCCATTTACAAAAAGTTGACCTAACATTCATAGATGGTTGTAAAGTGATTTATCATGTGTAACGAGCTACATTTTTGTAAGAAATGACATATGGATTGGGAGTCAACACTCAGTTAAAAATCCCCCACCTCCCCCTTTTCCAGACGATTAAAAACCTAATATATAAAAACTAAAAAGAGTTTACAATCCCTAAAAATTACAAAAACTCTTTAAAATTATCTCACTCTACATTTTTTCATTGTGCATTTGAATTGTAGCTGTATGCTTTTTTCTTAAATCAAAACTTTGAGTTTTTCGCTCTTCCTTCATCCTCTAAAATCTAAAGGCAAATAAATCACTACAAATTGAAATTTTTAGAGTTTTTTCATGGAAAAAATTTAAAACAACAAAAAAATTAAGTAAAGTAAATTTATTCACACACCACAAATGAACACAAAATTTTTGTTATCCAAGTTTGGGAAATTGCACTAGTTCAACCCTAATTGCTTGGAATTTTATAAGAAAGAGATTTCTTCTACACATGTTTTAAAAATGGATATGCATGCTTGAAACATGTTAAAGATGCAAATGACCTATGGATCCAAACCTTTTATAGAGAATAAAAAATGCATATTAAATTCTCAAGTGAACATGCAGTCGGATATTTACCCGAGTCGAACAAGCCATTATTTTACCCATTTACTAAAAGCTGATGTGACAAACATAGATGATTGTAAAGTGATCTATCATGCGTAACGGGCTACATGTTTGTAAGAAATGACTTATGGATTAGGAGTCAACACTCAGTTAAAAATCCCTCGCCTCCCCCTTTCCCCGTCGATTGCAAAATCTAATATCTAAAAACTAAAAAGAGTTTAAAACCCATAAAAATTACCAAAACTCTTTGGAAGTATCTCTCGCTACACTTGTGCATTATGCTTTTTGATTTCAGATGTATACTTTTTTCTTAAATCAAAACTTTGAGTTTGGCTGTCCCTTAATCCCGTACTCAAAAAAGACAATTTGATCACAACAAAATGAAAATTTTAGAGTTTGTCTATGGAAAAAATTTAAAACAACAACAAATGCAAGTAAAGAAAATTTATTCACACACCACTAATGAACACTAAATTTTTGTTATCCAAGTTTAGAAAATTCCACTAGTTCTACACTAATAGCTTCTAATTTTTTAAGAAAGAGATTTCTTCTACACATGTTTTAAAAATGGATATGCATGCATCAAACATGTTAAAGATGTAAATGACCTATGGATCCAAACCTTTTTAAAGTGAATAACAAACACTCACTAAATTCTCAAGTGAACGTGCGGTGGGATATTTACCCGAGTCAAACAAGCTATTGTTTATCCCATTTACTAAAAGTTGAGCTAACAATCATAGATAGTTGTAAAGTGTTTTATCATGCGTAACGGGCTACATTTTGTAAGAAATGACATAAGGATTGGGAGTCAACATTCAGATAAAAATCTCCCGCCTCCCCCTTTTCCCGACGATTGCAAAACCTAATATTTAAAAACTAAAAAGAGTTTACAATCCCTCAAAATTACAGACATTTTTTGGAATTATCTCTCTCTACATTTGTGATTTGTGCATTTCATTTTAGATGTAAACTTTTTTCTGAAATCAAAACTTTGAGTTTTCGCTTTCCCTTCATCCCGTAAACAAAAAAGGCAAAAAGATCACAACAAAATGTAAATTTTGGAGTTTGGGTATGAAAAAAATTTAAAACAACAACAAATGTTAGTAAAGAAAATTTATTCACACACCATAAATGAACACAAAAGTTTTGTTAGCCAAGTATGGGAAATTCCACTTGTTCAACCATAATTGCTTGGAATTATAAAAGAAAGAGATTTCTTCTAGACGTGTTTTAAAAATGGATATGCATGCTTGAAACATATTAAAGATGCAAATGACCTGTGGATCTAAACCTTTTAAAGAGAATAATAAAAAACTCATTAAATTCACAAGTGAACCTGAGGTGGGATATTTACCTGAGTCAAACAAGCCATTATTTTGGCCATTTACAAAATGTTGACGTAACAGTCATAGAAGATTGTAAAGTGATTTATCACGTATAACGGGCTATATTTTTGTAAGAAATAACTTATGGATTGGGAGTCAACACTTAGTTAAAAATCCCTTCCCTTCCCCTTTCCGGACGATTGCAAAACCTAATATATAAAACTAAAAAGAGTTTAGAATCCCTAAAAATTGAAGACACTCTTTGGAATTATCTCTCTCTAAATTTGTGCATTGTGCATTTCAATTTTAGAAGTATACTTTTTTCTTAAATCAAACCTTTGTGTTTTCGCTCTGCCTTCATCCCATAGACAAAAAAGCCAAATACATCACAAAAAAATGAATATTTTGGAGTTTGAATATGGAAAAAATTTAAAACAACAACAAATGTGAGTAAAGAAAATTTATTCACACACCACAAATGTACACAAAAGTTTCGTTATCCAATTTTTGGAAATTCCACTAGTTAAACCCTAATAGCATGGAATTTTAGAAGAAAGAGATTTCTTCTAGAAATGTTTTAGAAATGGAAATGCATGCTTGAAGCATGTTAAAGAAGCAAATGACCTATGGATCCAAACCTTTTAAAGAGTATAAGAAATGCTTATTAAATTCTCAAGTGAACGTACGGTGCGATATTTACCCGAGTCAAACAAGCCATTATTCTGTGCATTTAAAAAAAGCTGACCTAACAATCATAGATGATTGTAAAGTGATTTATCAAGTGTAACGGACTATATTTTTCTAAGAAATGACTTATGGATTGAGAGTCATCACTCAGTTAAAAACCCACGCCTCCCCCTTTGCCCGACGATTGCAAAACCTAATATATAAAAACTAAAAAGAGTTTACAATCCCTAAATATTACAGATACTCTTTGGAATTATCTCTCTCTAAATTTGTACATTGTGCGTTTCAATTTTAGATATACAATTTTTTCTTAAATCAAAACTTTGATTTTTCGCTCTCCCTTCTTCCCGTAAACCAAAAAGGCAAATAGATCACAACAAAATGAAATTTTAAAGTTAGTGTATGGAAAAAATGTAAAACAACAACAAATGTAAGGAAAGAAAATTTATTAAAACACCACAAATGAACAAAAAAGTTTTGTTATCCAAGTTTGGGAAATTCCACTAGTTCAACCCTTATAGCTTCAAATTTTATAAGAAAGAGATTTTTTGTACACAAGTTTTAAAAATGGATATGCATGCTTGAAACATGAAAATATGCAAATGACCTATGGATCCCAACCTTTTAAACAGAATAACAACCAATCATTAAATTTTCAAGTGAACGTATGGCGTTATATTTTCCCGAGTCAAACTAGCCATTGTTTTACCCATTTACAAAAAGCTGACCTTACAATTATAATTGATAGTAATGTTATTTATCAAGTGTAAAGGGCTATATTTTTGTAAGAAATGACTTATGGTTTGGTAGTCAACATTAGTAGAAAATCTCGTGCCTCCCCCTTTTCCCAACGATTGCAAAACCTAAAATATAAAAACTTAAAAGAGTTTACAATCCCAAAAAATTACAGACACTCTTCAAAATTATCTCTCGACATTTATGCATTCTGCATTTCCATTTTAGATGTATACTTTTTTCTAAAATCAAAATTTTGAGTTTTCGCTCTCCCTTCATCCTGTAAACAAAAAAGGCAAATAGATCACAACGAAATGAAAATCTTAGAGATTCCGTATGGAAAAAATTTAAAACAACAACAAATTTAAGTAAAAAAAATTATTCATACACCACAAATGAACACAAAAGTTTTTTTATCCAAGTTTTCAAAATTCCACTAGTTTAACCCTAATAGCTTGGAATTTTTTAAGAAAGAGATTTCTTCTAGAACTGTTGTCAAAATGGATATGCGTGATTGAAATATGTTAAAGATTCAAATAACCTATGGATCCAAACCTTTAAAAGAGAATAACAAACACTCATTAAGTTCTCTAGTTATCATGCGGTGGGATATCTACCCGAGTCAAACAAGCCATTAATTTTCCCATTTTCAAAAAGCTGACCTAACAGTCATAGATGATTGTAAAGTCATCTATCATGCGTAACGGGCTATATTTTTGTAAGAAATGACGTATGGATTGGGAGTAAACATTCAGTTAAACATCCCTCACCTCCCCCTTTTCTTGACGATTACAAAATTTAATATGTAATAAAGTAAAATGAGTTTACAATACTAAAAAAGTATAGACACTCTCTGGAATTAGCGCTCTCAAAATTTTTTGCATTGTGCGTTTCAATTTTAGATGTATACTTTTTTTTTAAATCAAAACATTGAGTTTTCGCTCTCCCTTCATCTCGTAAACAAAAAAGGCAAATAGATCACAACGGAATGAAACTTTTAGAGTTTGTGTATGGAAACAATTTAATACAACAAAAACTGTAAGTAAAGAAAATTTATTCACACACCACAAATGAACACAAAAGTTTTGTTATCCAAGTTTGGGAAATTCCACTAGTTCAACAACCCATTACTCTTGGAATTTTATAAGAAAGAGATTTCTTCTACACTTATTTTAAAATGTGAAATGCATGCTTGAAACATGTTAAATATGCAAATGACCTATGGATCCAAACCTTTTAAAGAGAATAATAAATGCTCATTAAATTTTCAAGTCAACGTGCAGTGGGATATTTAACCAAGTCAAACAAGCCATTATTTTGCCCATTTAAAAAAAACAGACCTAACAATCATAGATGATTGTAAAGTGATTTCTCAAGCATAACGAGCTATATTTTCTTAAGAAATGACTTATGGATTGCGATTCAACACTCAATTAAAAATCCCCCGCCCCTTTTCTGACGATTGCAAAACCTAAAATATAAAAACCAAAAGAGTTTAAAATCCTAAAAAATATAGACACTCTTTGGAATTATCTCTCTCTACTTTTGTGCATTATGCATTTCCATTATAAATGTATACTTTTTTCTTAATCAAAACTTTGAGTTTTCGCATTCCCTTCCTCCCGTAAACAAAAAAGGCAAATAGATCACTAAAAAATAAAAAATTTAGAGTTTGTCTAAGGAAAAAATTTAAAACAACAACAAATGTAAGTAAGGAAAATTTATTCACACGCTACAAATGAACACAAAAGCTTTGTTATCCATGTTTTGGAAATTTCACTAGTTGAACCCTAATTGCTTGGATTTTTATAAGAGAGAGAGTTCTTCTAGATATGTTTTAAAAATGGATATGCATGCTTGAAACATGTTAAAGATGCAAATGACCTATGGATCCAAACCTTTTAAAGAGAATAACAAACACTCATTAAATTCTCAAGTGAACGTGCGGTGGGATATCAACCTGAGTCAAACAAGCCATTATTTTGCCCATTTTAAAAAATCTGACCTAATAGTCATAGATGATTGTAAAGTGATTTATCATGCGTAACGGGCAATATTTTTCTAAGAAATGACTTATGGATTGGGAGTCAACACTTAGTTAAAAATCCCACGCCTCCGCCTTTTCCCGACGATTGCAAAACCTAATATATAAAAACAAAAAAGAGTTTACAATACCTAAAAATTACAGACACACTTTGGAATTATGTCTCTCTAAATTTGTGCATTGTGCATTTCAATTTTAGACGTATACTTTTTTTCTTTAATCAAAACTTTGAGTTTTCGCTCTCACTTAAGCCTGTAAAAAAAAGGGCAAATAAATCACAAAAAATTGAAAATTTTAGAGTTTGTGTATGGAAAAAATTTAAAACAACAACAATTGTAAGAAAAGATTGGTTATCCAAGTTTTGAAATTCCACTAGTTCAACCCTAATAGCTTGGAATTTTATAAGAAATAGATTTCTTCAACACATGTTTTAAAAATTGATATGCATGCTTGAAACATGTTAAAGATGCAAATGACCTATGGATCATAACCTTTTAAAGAGAATAACATACGCTCATTAAATTCTCAAGTGAACGTGTTGTCTCATATTTACCGAGTCAAATAAGCCATTAATTTACCCATTTACAAAAACCCAACGTAACTAACATAGATGATTGTAAAGTGATTTATCATTCCTAACATACTATATTTTTGTAAGAAAGGACTTATGGATAGGGAGACAACACTTAGAAAAAAATCCCCCGCCTCCGCCTTTTCTCGAGGATTGCAAAATCTAATATATAAAAACTAAAAAGTGTTTAAAATCCCTTAAAATTACAAACACTATTTGGAATTATCTCTCTCTACGCTTGTGCATTGTGCTTTTGCATTTTAAATGTACACTTTTTTCTTAAATACAAACTTTTAGTTTTTGTTCTCCCTTCATCCCGTAAAACAATTTGCAATTCGATCATAACAAAATGAAAATTTTAGAGTTTGTGTATGGAAAAAATTTTAAAAAACAACAAATGTAAGTAAAGAAAATTTATTCACACACCAAAAATGAACATAAAAGTTTTGTTATCCAAGTTTGGAAAATTCCACTAGTTCAACCGTAATAGCTTGGAATTTTGTAAGAAAGATATTTCTTCTACACATGTTTAAAAAATGGATATGCATTCTTGAAACTTGTTAATGATGTGAATGACCTATGAATTAAAACCTTTTAAAAAGAATAAAAAATGCTCATTAAATTCCAAAGTGAACATACGGTGGGATATTTACCCAAGTCAAACAAGACATTATTTGCCCCATCTACAAAAAATTGACGTAACATTCATAGGTGATTGTTAAGGGATTTATCATGAGTAATGGACTATATTTTTGTAAGAAATGACTTATGGATTGGGAGTCAACACTCAGTTAAAAATCCACCACCTCCTCCATTTTCCTACAATTGAAAAACCTAATATATAAAAAATAAAAAGACTCTACAATCCCTAAAAATTACAGACACTCTTTGGAATTATCTCTCTTAACATTTGTGCATTGTGCATTTTCATTTTAGATGTATACTATTTTCTTAAATAATAACTTTGAGTTTTCGTTCTCCCTTCATCCCGTAAATAATTAAGGCAAATAGATCACTACAAAATGAAAATTTTAGAGTTTCTATATGGAAAAAATTTAAAACAACAACAAATGTAAGTAAAGAAAATTTATTCACACACCAAAAATTAACACAAAAATCTTGTTATCCAAGTTTGGGAAATTTCACTAGTTCAACCCTAATAGCTTGGAATTTTATGAGAAAGAGATTTCTTCTACACATGTTAAAAAATGGATATGCATGCTTGAAACATGTTAAAGACGCAAATGGCCTATGGATCCAAACCTTTTAAAGGGAATAACAAATGCTCATTAAATTCTGAAGTGAACGTGCGGTGGGATATTTACCCGTTTCAAACAAGCCATTATTTTGCCTATTTACAAAAAGCTGACCTAACAGTCATATATGATTGTAAAGTGATTTATCATGCATAATGGGCTATATTTTTTTAATAAAAGACATAAGGATTGGGAGTCAACACTCAGATAAAAATCCTTTACCTCCCCCTTTTACCGACGAATGCAAAACCTAATATATAAAAACTAAAAAGAGTTTACAATCCCTAAAAATTACAGACACTCTTTGGAATTATCTCTCTCTAAATTTTATGGGGCGTTTCAATTTTACATGTAGACTTTTTCTGAAATCAAAACTTTGAGTTTTCACTCTCCCTTCATCCCGTGAACAAAAAAGGCAAATAGATCACAACAAAATGAAAATTTTAGAGTTTATGTATGGAATTTTTTTTTAAAAATAACAAATGTAAGTGAAGAAAATTTATTCGTACACCACAAATGAACACAAAAGTTTTGTTATCTAAGTTTAAGAAATTCTACAAGTTCAACCCTAATAGGTTGGAATTTTACAAGGAAGAGATTTCATCTACAAAAGTTTTAAAAATGGATATGCAGGCTTGAAACATGTTAAAGATACTAATGACCTATGGATCCAAAGCTTTTAAAGAGAATACAAAACGCTCATTAAATTCTCATGTGAACGTTCGGTGGGATATTTACCCGACTCAAACAAGCCATTATTTGCCCATTTACAAAATGCTAACCTAACAGTCATAGATGATTTTAAAGTGATTTATCATGTGTAATGGGCTATATTTTTGTAAGAAATGACTTATGGTTTGGGAGTCAACACTCAATTAAAAATCCCCGCCTCCTAATATCGCGACGTTTGCAAAACCTGAGCTATAAAAACTAAAAAGGGCTTACAATACCTTAAAATTAAAGACACTCTTTGGAATTATCTCTCTCTACATTTGTGCATTGTGCATTTCCATTTTAGTTGTACACTTTTTTCTTAAATCAAAACTTTGAGTTTTCGCTCTCCCTTCATCACGTAAAAAAAAAAAGGCAAATAGATCGCAACAAAATGAAAATATTAGAGTCTGAGAATGGAAAAAATTTAAAATAAAAACAAATGTAAGTAAGAAAATTTATTCACACACCACAAATGAACAAAAAAATTTCGTTATCCAAGTTTGAGAAATTCCACTAGTTCAACCCTAATAGCTTGGAATTTTATAAAAAAGAGATTTCTTCTAGACATGTTTTTAAAATGGATATACATGCTACAAACATGTTAAATATGCAAATGACCTATGAATCCAAACATTTTAAAGAGAATCGTAAACACTCAATAAATTCTCAAGTGAACGTGCGGTTAGATATTTACCCGAGTCAAACCAGCCATTATTTTGCCCATTTAGAAAAAGCTGACCTAACAGACAAAGATGATTGTAAATTTATTTATCATGCATAATGGGCTATATTTTTGTAAGAAATGACTTATGCATTGTAGTCAACACTCAGTTAAAAATCCCTCGCATCTCCTATTTCCCGACGTTTGCAAAACCTTAGATATAAAAACTTAAAAGAGCTTACGATCCCTAAAAATTACAGACACTCTTTGGAATTATCTCTCTCCACATTTGTGCATTGTGCATTTCCATTTTAGATGTACAATTTTTTCTTAAATCATAACTTTGAGTTTTTGCTCTCCCTTCATCCCCTAAACAAAAAAAGGAAAATAAATCACAACAAAATAAAAATTTTAAAGTTTGTGTACAGAAAAAGTTTGGGAAATTACACTAGTTCAACCTTTATAGCTTGGAAATTTATAAGAAAGTGATTTCTTCAACACATTTTAAAAATGGATATATATGCTTAAAACATGTTAAAGATGCAAATGACCTCTGGATCCAAACCTTTTAAAAAGAATAAAAAAAAATCATTAAATTCTCAAGTGAATGTGTAATGGGATATTAACTTGAGTCAAACAAGCCATTATTTTGCCCATTTACAAAAAGCTGACCTAACAATCATAGATGATTGTAATGTGATTTATCATACGTAACGGGCTATATTTTAGTAAGAATAGACTTATGGATTGGGAGTCAACACTCAGTTAAAAATCCCTGCCTCTCCCTTTTCCTTACGATTGCAAAACCTAATATATAAAAACAAAAAAGAATTTACAATCCCCTAAAAATTACAGACACTCTTTCAAATTATCTCTCTCTACATTTGTGCATTCAGCATTTCCATTTTAGATGTATACTTTTTTCTTAAATCAAAACTTTGATTTTTCACTCTCCCTTCATCCTGTAAACAAAAAAGGCAAATAGATCACAACAAAATGAAAATTTTAGAGTTTGAGAATGGAAAAAATTTAAAACAACAACAAATGTAAATTTTAAAAATTGATTGACACACCACAAATAAGCACAAAAGTTTTGTTATCCAAGCTTTGGAAATTGCACTAGTTCAATCCTCATAGCTTGGAATTTTATAAGAAAGGGTTTTCTTCTAGACATGTTTTAAATATGGATATGCATGCTTGAAACATATTAAAGATGCAAATGACCTATGCATCCAAACCTTTTAAAGAGAATAAAAAACACTCATTGAATTCTCAAGTGAACGTGCGGTGGGATATTTACCCGAGTCAAACAATCCATTATTTTTCCCTTTTATAAAAAGACCTAATAGTCATAGATGATTGTAAAGTATTTTATCATGCGTAACATGCTATATTTTTTTAATAAATGACTGATGGATTGGAAGTGAACACTTAGTTAAAAATCCCACGCCTCCCCCTTTTCCCAATGATTGAAAAACCTAATATATAAAAACTAAAAAGCGTTTAAAATCCCCAAAAATTATAGGCACTCTTTGGATTTATCTCTCTCTAAATTTTTGCATTGTGCGTTTCATTTTTAGATGTATACTTTTTTCTGAAATCAAAACTTTGAGTTTTCACTCTCCCTTCATCACATAAATAAAAAAAGCAAATACATCATAAAAAATGAAAATTTTATTGTTTATGTATGAAAAATATTTAAAACAATAACAAATTTAAGTAAATAAAATTTATTCACACACCACAAATGGACACAAAAGTTTTGTTATCCAAGATTGGTAAATTCCACTAGTTCAACCCCAATAGCTTGGAATTTTACAAGAAAAAGATTTCTTCTACACATGTTTTAAAAATGGATATGCATGCTTGAAACATGTTAAATATGCTAATGACCTATGGATCCGAAGCTTTTAAAGAGAATAACAAACGTTCATTAAATTCTCACCCGAGTCAAACAAACCATTATTTTCCCCATTTTCAAAACGTTGACCTAATAGTCATAGATGATTGTAAAGTGATTTATCATGCGTAATGGGCTATATTTATGTAAGAAATGACTTATGGTTTGGGAGTCAACACTTAGTAAAGAATCCCTCGCCTCCCCTTTTTCCCGACGTTTGAAAAACCTGAGATATAAAAACTAAAAAGAGCTTACAATCCCTAAAAATTACAGACACACTTTGGAATTATCTCTCTCTACATTTGTGCATTGTGCATTTCCATTTTAGATGTAAAATTTTTTCTTAAATCAAAACTTTGAGTTTTCGTTCTCCATTCATCCCGTTAACAAAAAAGGCCAATAGATCACAACAAAATGAAATTTTAGAGTCTGAGAATGGAAAAACTTTAAGACCACAACAAATGTAAGTAAAGAAAAGTTATTCACACACCACAAATGAATAAATAAGTTTTGTTATCCAAGTTTTGGAAATTCCACTAGTTCAACCCTTATATCTTGGAATTTTATAAGAAAGAGATTTCTTCTAGACATGTTTTTAAAATGGATATGCATGCTAGAATCATCTTAAAAATGCAAATGACCTATGCATGCAAACCTTTTAAAGAGAATCGCATACACTAATTAAATTCTCAAGTGAACGTGTGATGGGATATTTACCCCAGTCAAACTAGCCATTATTTTGCCCATTTACAAAAAGCTGACCAAATAGTCATAGATGATTGTAAAGTGATTTATCATGAATAATGGGCTATAGTTTTGTAAGAAATGACTTATGGATTGGTAGTCAACAGTCAGTTAAAAATCCCCCGCCTCCCCTATTTCCTGACGTTTGCAAAACTTGAGATATAAAAACTAAAAAGAGATTACAATCCCTAAAAATTATAGACACTCTTTGGAATTATCTCTCTCTACATTTGTGCATTGTGCATTTCCGTTTTAGATGTACATTTTTTTCTTAAATCAAAACTTTGAGTTTTCGCTATCCCTTCATCCCGTAAACAAAAAAGGCAAATAGATCACCACAAAATGAAAATTTTAGAGTTTATGTATGCTAAAAATTTAAAACAATAACAAATGTAAGTGAAGAAAATTGATTCACACACCACAAATGAATACAAAATTTTGGTTATCAAAGTTTGGGAAATTCCACAAGTTCAACCATAGTAGCATGGAATTTTACTAGAAAGAGATTTCTTCTACACATGTTTTAAAAATGGATATGCATGCTTTAAACATGTTAAAGATGCTAATGACCTATGGATCCAAAGCTTTTAAAGAGAATAACATACGCTCATAAAATTCTCAAGTGAACATGCCAAGGGATATTTACTCGAGTCAAACAAGCCAATATTTTTCCCATTTACAAAAAGCTGACCTAATAGTAATAAATGATTGTATAGTGATTTATCATGCGTAACGGGCTATATTTTTTTACGAAATGACTTATTTATTGGGAGTCAACGCTCAGTTAAAAATCCCATGCCTTCCCCTTTTCTCGGCAATTGAAAAACCTAATATATAAAAACTAAAAAGAGTTTACAATACCTAAAAATTACAAACACTCTTTGGAATTATCTCTCTCCAAATTTTTGCTTTGTGCATTTCAATTTTAGATGTACACTTTTTTCTTAAATCAAAACTTTGAGTTTTCGCTCTCCCTTCATCCCGTGAAAAAAAAATGCAGAGAAATCACAAAAAAATGAAAATTTTAGAGTTTGTGTATGGAAAAAGTTTTAAACATGAAGAAATGTTAGTAAAGAAAATTTATTCACACACAACAAATGAACACAAAAGTTTGGGAAATTCCAGTAGTTCAACCCTAATAGCTTGGAATTTTATAAGAAAGAGATTTCTTCTACACTTGTTTTAAAAATGGATATGCATGCTTAAAACATGTTAAAGATGCAAATGACCTCTGGATCCAAACCTTTTAAAGAGAATAACAAACGATCATTAAATTCTCAGGTGAACATGTGGTGGGATATTTACTCAAGTCAAACAATCCATTATTTTGCCCATTTACAAAAAGCTGACCTAGCAATCATAGATGATTGTAATGTGATTTGTCATTCGTTATGGGCTATATTTTTTTAAGAAATGACATATGGATTGGGAGTCAACAGTAAGTTAAAAATCCCCCGCCTCTCCCTTTTCCCAATGATTGCAAAATCTAATATATAAAAACAAAAAAGAGTTTACAATCCCCTAAAAATTACAGACACTATTTCAAATTATCTCTCTATAGATTTTTGCATTGTGCATTTCCATTTTAGATGTATACTTGTTTCTTAAATCAAACCTTTGAGTTTTCGATTGTAAAGTTATTTATCATGCGTAACAAGCAATATTTTTGTAAGAATTGACTTATGGATTGGGAGTCAACACTCAGTTAAAAATCCCCTACCTCCCCTATTTCCAGATGTTTGCAAAACCAGAGATATAAAAACTAAAAATATCCCTAAAAATTATTGACACTCTTTGAAATTATCTCTCTCTAAATTTTTGCATTGTCCGTTTCAATTTTAGATGTATACTTTTTTCTTAAATTAAAACTATGAGTTTTTGCTCTCCCCTCATCCCGTAAACAAAAAATGCAAAAAAACACAACAAAATGAAAATTTTAGAGTTTGAGCAAGGAAAAAATTTTAACCAACAACAAATGTAAGTAAAGAAAATTAATTGACACACGACAAATGAACACAGAAGTTTTCTTATCCAAGCTTTGGAAATTGCACAAGTTCAACCCCAAAAGCTTGGAATTTTGTAAGAAAAAAATTTCTTCTAGACATGTTTTAAAAAAGGATACGCATGCTTGAAAGATGTTATAGATGCAAATGACCAATGCATCCAAACCTTTTAAAGAGAATAACAAACACACATTAAATTCTCAAGTGAACGTGCGGTGGGATATTTACCCGAGTCAAACAAGCCATTATTTTGCCCATTTACAAAAAGCTGACCTAACAGTCATAGATGATTGTAAAGTGATTTATCATGCGTAACGGGCTATATATTTTGTTAGAAATGACTTATGGATTGGGAGTCAACACTCAGTTAAAAATCCCACACCTCCCTTTTTTTCCTGACGATTGCAAAACCTAATATATAAAAAGAAAAAAGAATTTTCAATCCCTAAAAATTACAAACACTCTTTAGAATTATCTCTTTCTAAATTTGTGCATTGTGTGTTTCAATTTTAGATGGATACTTTTTTATTTAATCAAAACTTTGAGTTTTCGCTCTCCCTTCATCCCGTAAGCGAAAAAGGCAAATAGATCACAACAAAATGAAAATTTTAGTGTTTGTGTATGGAAGAATTTAAAACATCAACAAATGTTTGTATAGAAAATTTATTCATACACCAAAAATTAACACAAAAGTTTTGTTAGAAAGTTTGGGAAATTCTAGTAGTTCAACCCTAATAGCTTGGAATTTTATAAGAAAGAGATTTATTCTAGACATGTTTTAAAAATGGATACGCATGCTTGAAACTTGTTAAAAAGGTAAATGACCTATGGATGAAAACCTTTAAAAGAGAATAACAAACACTCATAAAATTCTCAAGTGAACGTGCGTTGGGATATTTACCCGAGTAAAAGAAGCCATTATTTGCCCACTCACAAAAAGCTGACCTAACAGTCATAGATAATTTTAAAGTGATTTATTTTGCATTCCGGGCTATATTTTTGTAAGAAATGACTTATGTGTTGGGAGCCAACACTCAGTTAAAAATCCTCCACCTCCCCCTTTCCCGACGATTAAAAGACCTAATATATAAAAAGTAAAAAGATTTTACAATCCCTAACAATTACATACACTCTTTGGAATTATCTGTCTTTACATTTGTGCCTTGTGCATTTCCATTTTAGATTTTTACTTTTTTCTTAAATCAAAACTTTGAGCTTTCTCTACCCCTTAATCCCATAAACAAAAAAAGCAAATAGATATCAACAAAATGAAAATTTTAGAGTTTGTGTATGGAAAAAATTCACAACAACAACAAATTTAAGTAAAGTAAATTATTCACACTCTAAAAATGAACACAAAAGTTTTATTATTCAAGTTTGGGAATTTCCACTAGCTCAACCCTCATAGCTTGGAATTTTATAAGAAAGAAATTTCTTCTACACATATTTTAAAAATGGATATGCATGTAACAAATGTAAGTAAAGTAAATTATTCACACTCTAAAAATGAACACAAAAGTTTTGTTATTCAAGTTTGGGAATTTCCACTAGCTCAACCCTAATAGCTTGGAATTTTATAAGAAAGAGATTTCTTCTACACATATTTTAAAAATGGATATGCATGCTTGAAACATGTTAAAGATGCAAATGACCTATGGATCCAAACCTTTTAAGGAGAATAACAAATGCTCTTTAAATTCTCAAGTGAACATGTTGTGGGATATTTACCCGAATTAAACAAGCCATTATTTTGTCCATTTACAAAAAGCCGACTTAACAATCATAGATGATTGTAAAGTGATTTATCATGCATAACGGGCTAGATTTTTGTTGGAAATGACTTATGGATGGGGAGTCAACACTCAGTTAAAAATCCCCCACCTCCCCATTTTTCCGTCGATTGCAAACCCTAATATATTAAAACTAAAATGAGTTTACAATCCCTAAAAAATACAGACACTCTTTGGAATTATCTCTCTATTCATTTTTGCATTGTGCATTTCCATTATAGATATATACTTTTTTCTTAAATCAAAACTTTGACTTTTCGCTCTCCCTTCATAAAAGTAAAAAAAAGGAAAATAGATCCAACAAAATGAAAATTTTAGAATTTTTGGTATGGAAAAATTTAATACAACAACAAATGTAAGTAAAGAAAATTTATTCACATACCACAAATGAACAAAAAAGTTTTGTTATCCATGCTTGGGAAATTCCACTAGCTCAACCCTAATAGCTTGGAATTTTATAAGAAAAAGATTTCTTCTACACATGTTTTAAAAATGGATATGCATGCTTGAAACATGTTAAATATGCAAATTACCTATGGATCCAAACCTTTTAAAGAGAATAACAAACACTGATTAAATTCTCAAGTGAACGTGCTGTGGGATATTTACCCCAGTCAAACAAGCCATTATTTTTCCCATTTACAAAAAGCTGATCTAACAATCATAGATGATTGTAAGGTGATTTATCATGTGTAACAGGCTATATTTTTTTAAGAAATGATTTATGGAATTAGAGTCAACACTCAATTAAAAATCCTTCGCCACCCCCTTTCCCGATGATTAAAAAAACTAATATATAAAAACTAAAAGGATTTTACAATCCCTAATAATTACAGACACTCTTTGGAATTATCTCGCTTTACATTTGAGCATTGTGCATTTCTATTTTAGATGTAAACTTTTTTCTTAAATCAAAACTTTTAGTTTTCTCTATCCCTTCATCCTGTAAACAAAAAAGGCAAATAGATCACAATAAAATGAAAATTATAGAGTTTGTGTATGGAAAAAATTTAAAACAACAAAAAATGTTAGTAAATTAAATTTATTCACACTCCACAAATGAACACAAAAGTTTTGTTATCCAAGTTTGAGAAATTCCACTAGTTCAACCCTAATAGGTTGGAATTTTATAAGAAAGAAATTTCTTCAACACATGATTTAAAAATGGATATGCATGCATGAAACATGTTAAAGAGGCAAATGACCTATGGATCCAAACCTTTTAAAGAGAATAACAAACACTCATTAAATTCTCAAGTGAACGTGCTGTGGGATATTTACCCGAGTCAAACAAGCCATTATTTTGCCCATTTACAGAAAACCGACATAAAAATTATAGATGATTGTAAAGTGATTTATCATGCTTAACGGGCAATATTTTTGTTGGAAATGACTTAATAACTGGGAGTCAACACTCGGTTAAAAATCCCCCGCCTCCCCATTTTCCCAACGTTTGCAGAAATATTTTAGAGTTTATGTAAGGAAAAAATTTAAAACTAAAATAAATATAAGCAGTGAAAATTTATTCGCACACCACAAATGAACACAAAAGTTTTGTTATCCAAGTTTGGAAAATTTCAATAGTTCAACACTAATAGGTTGGAATTTTTTAAGAAAGAGATTTCTACTACACATGTTTTAAAAATGGATATGCAAGCTAGAAACATTTTAAAGATGCAAATGACCTATGGATCCAAACCTTTTTTAAGAGAATAAAAAACGCTCATTAAACTCCCAGGTGAATGTGTGGTGGAAAATTTTCCTGAGTCAAACAAGCTATTATTTTGCCCATTGACAAAAAGCTGACCTAACAATCATAGATCATTATAAAGTGATTTTGGTACGAAATGACTTATGGATTGCGTGTCAATGCTCTGTTAAAAATCCCCCGCTTCCCCCTTTTCTCGATAGTTGAAATACTAATATATAAAAACTAAAAACCGTTTACAATCCCTAAAAATTACAAAAACTCTTTCGAATTATATCTCTCTAAATTTGTGCATTGTGCATTTCAATTTTACATGTATATTTTTTTCTTAAATCAAAACTTTGAGATTTCACTCTCCCTTCATCCCGTAAAAAAAAAGGCAACTAGATCACAAAATATGAAAATTTAGAGTTTTTGTATGGAAAAAATTGAAAACAACAACAAATATAAGTAAAGAAAATTTATTCGCACACCACAAATGAACACAAAAGTTTTGTTATCCAAGTTTAGGAAATTCCACTAGTTCAACCCTAATAGGAAGGAATTTTATAAGAAAGAGATTTCTTCTACACGTGTTTTAAAAATGTTTATGCATGCTTGAAACATGTTAAAGATGCAAATGACCTATGGATCAAAACCTTTTAAAGAAAATAACAAACGCTCCTTGAATTCTCAAGTGAACGTTCAGTGGGATATTTACCCGAGTAGAACAAACCATTTTTTGGCCCATTTTCAAAAAGCTGACCAAACTATCATAGATGATTGTAAAGTGATTTGTCATGCGTAACAGGCTATATTTTTGTAAGAAATGACTAATAGATTGGGAGTCAATGCTATGTTAAAAACCCCCCCGCCTCCCTCTTTTCCCAACGATTGCAAAAGCTAATATATAAAAACTAAAAAGAGTTTACAATCCCTACAAATTATAGACACTCTTAGGAATTATCTCCCTCGACATTTGACCGTAGTGCATTTCCATTTGAATTGTGTACTTTTTTCTTAAATCAACACTTTGAGTTTTCGCTTTCCCTTCTTCCCGTACACAAAAATGGCAAATACATCACAAAAAAATTAAAGTTTTAGAGTTTAGGTAAGGAAAAAATTTAAAACAACAATAAATATAAGTGTAGAAAATTTATTCACACACCACAAATGAGCACAAAAGTTTTTTTATCCAAGTTTTTGAAATTCCACTAGTTCAACCCAAATAGCTTCGAATTTTATAAGAAAGAGATTTCTTCTACAAATGTTTTAAAAATGGATATGCATGCTTAAAACATTTTAAAGATGCAAATGACCTATGGATCCAAACCTTTCAAAGAGATTAACAAACGCTCATTAAAATCTCATGTGAACATCCGGTGGGATATTTACTCGAGTCAAACAAGCCAATATTTTGCCGATTTATAAAAAGCTGACCTAACAATCATAGATGATTGTAAAGTGATTTATCATGCGTAATGGGCTATATTTTTAAGGAATGACTTATGGATTGGGAGTCAATGCTAAATGAAAAATGCCCCGCCTCCCCCTATTCCCGATGATAGCAAAACCTAATATATAAAAACTAAAAAGAGTTTACAATCCCTAAAAATTACAGACACTCTTTGGAATTATCTCTCTCAAAATTTGGTCATTATACATTTCCTTTTTAGATTTATACTTTTTTCTTAAATCAAAACTTTGAGTTTTCGGTCTCCCTTCATCCCGTAAACAAAAAAGGAAAATAGATCACAATAAAATGAAAGTTTTAGAGTTTATATATGGAAAATATTTAAAACAACAACCAATATAAGGACAGGAAATTTATTCACACACCACAAATGAACACAAAATTTTTGTTATACAAGTTTGGGAAATTCTACTAGTTCAACCCTAACAGGGTGAAATTTTATAAGAAAGAGATTTCTTCTACACATGTTTTAAAAATGGATACACATGTTTGAAACATGTTAAAGAAGAAAATGACCTATGGATCCAAATATTTTAAATAGAATAACAAATGCTCTTTAAATTCTCAAGTGAACGTGCGGTGGGATATTTACCCGAGTGAAACAAGCCATTGTTTTGCCCATTTACAAAAAGCTGCCTAACAATCATAGATGATTGTAATGTGAATTATCATGCGAAATGGGCTATATTTTTGTAAGAAATGACTTATGGATTTTTTCTACACATGTTTTAAAATGGATATGCATACTTGAAACATGTTCAAGATGCAAATGACCTATGGATCCAACCCTTTTAAAGAGAATGACAAACGCTGATTAAATTCTCAAGTGACAATGTGGTGGGATATTTACTCGAGTCAAACAAGCCATTATTTTTCCCATTAATAAAAAGTTGACCTAACAATCATAGATGATTTTAAAGTGATTTATCATGTGTAACTGGCTATATTTTGTAAGAAATGACTTAAGGATTGGGAGTCAACTCTCAGTTAAAAATCCCCCGCCTCCCTCATTTCCCAGCGACTGCAAAACCTAATTTATAAAAACTGAAAAGAGTTTACAATCCCTAAAAATTATAGACACTCAATGGAATTATCTATCTCTACATTTATGCATTGTGCATTTCTTTTGTCTTAAATAAAATTTTTAAGTTTCCGTTCTCCCTTCTTGTCGTAACCCCAAAAGATCATGACAAAATCAAAATTTTGGAGATTACGAATGGAAAAAATTTAAAAAAACAACAAATGTAAGTAAAGAAAATTTATTCGCACACTAAAAATGAACACAAAAGTTTCGTCATCCAAGTTTGGAAAATTCCACTAGTTCAACCCTAATAGCTTGAAATTTTATAAGAAAGAGATTTCTTCCACACATGTTTTAAAAATAGATATGCATGCGTGAAACATGCTAAATATGCAAATGACCTATGGTTCCAAACCTTTAAAAAAGAATAAAAAAAGCTCATTAAATTCTCAAATGAACGTGCGGTGGGATATTTACCCAAGTCAAACAAGCCAATATTTTTCCCATTTACAAAAAGATGACCTAACAACCGGAGATGATTGTAAAGTGATTTATCGTGCATAACGGGCTATATTTTTTTTGGAAATGACTTATGGATTGGGAGTCAACGCTTAGTAAAAAATACCCCCTACCCCTTTTCTCGACGATTGCAAAACCAAATTTGTAAAAACTAAAAAGATTTTACAATCCCTAAAAATTATAGACACTCTTTGGAATTATCTTTCTTAAAATTTGTGCATTCTGCATTTACATTTTAGATGTATACTTTTTTCTTAAATCAAAACATTGAGTTTTCGCTCTGCCTTTATCTCGTAATAAAAAAGGCCAATAGATCACTAAAAAATAAAAATTTTAGAACTTATGTATGAAAAAAAATTAAAACAACAAGAATGGTAAGTAAAGAAAATTTATTCGCACACCGCAAATGAACACAAAAGTTTTGTCATCCAAATTTTGGAAATTCAACTAGTTACACCCTAATACCTTCAAATTTTATAACAAAGAGATTATTGCTTCACATATTTTAAAAATGGATATGCATGCTTTAAACATGTTAAAGATTCAAATGACCAACGTATCCAAACCTTTTAAAGAGAAGAAAAAACGCTCATTAAATTCTCTAGTGAACGTGGTGGGATATCTATCCGAGTAAAACATGCCATTATTTTACCCATTTAAAAAACTGACCTAACAATCATAGATGATTGTAAAGTGATTTATCATGCGTAACAGGCTATATTTTTGTAAGAAATGACTTATGGATTGGGAGTCAATGCAAAGCTAAAAATCCTCCGTCTCCCCTTTTTCCCGACTATTGCAAAACCTAATATATAAAAACTAAAAAGAGTTTATAATACCTAAAAATTACAGACACTCTTAGGAATTATCTCTCTCTACGTCTGTGCATTGTGAATTTCCATTTTAGATATATAATTTTTTCTTAAATCAAAACTTTGAGTTTTCGCTCTCTCTTCATCCCGTCAACAAAAAAGGCAAATAGATCACAACGAAATGAAAATTTTAGAGTTTATTTATGGAAAAACTTTAAAACAACAACAAATGTAGGGAAAGAAAATGTATTCGCATACTACAAATGAACACAAATGTTTTATTATCCAAGTTTGGGAAATTCCACTAGATCAACCCTAATTGCTTGGAATTTTATAAGAAAGAGATTTCTTCTACAGATGCTTTAAAAATGGATATGCATGATTGAAACATGTTAAAGATGCAAATGACCTATGGATCCAAACCTTTTAAAGAGAAGAACAAATGCTCATTAAGTTCTCTAGTGAACGTGCGGTAGGACATTTATGCGACTCGAACAAGCCATTATTTAGCCTATTTACAAAAAAGTTGACCTAACAATCATAGATGATTGAAAAGTTATTGATCATGCGTAAAGGGCTATATTTTTGTAAGAAATGACTTATGGATTGGGAGTCAATGCTCAGTTAAAACTCTCGCGCCTTCCCCTTTTCCAGACGATTGCAAACCCAAATATAGAAAAACTAAAAAGAGTTTACAATCCCTAAAAATTACAGACAATCTTTGGAGTTATCTCTCTCTAAATTTGTGCATTGTGCATTTCAATTTTAGATGTATTCTTTGTTCTTAAATCAAAACTGAGTTTTCGCTCTCCCTTCATCATGTAAAGTAAAAAGGCAAAAAGATCACAAGAAAATGAAAATTTCAGAGTTTATGTATGAAACAAAACTTAAAATACAACAAATGTAAGTAAATAAAAATTTTTTCGCACACCACAAATGAACACAAAAGTTTTGTTATCCAAGTTTGGGAAATTCTACTAGATGAACCTTAATTGCTTGGAATTTTATAAGAAAGACATTTCTTCTACACAACCTCTAAAAATGGATATGCATGCTTCAAACATGTTAAAGATGCAAATGACCTATGGATCCAAACCTTTTAAAGAGAAGAAAAAATGCTCATTAAATTCTATAGTGAATGTGTGGTGGAATATTTACGCGATTCGAAAAGCCATTATTTAGCCCATTTACAAAAAGCCGACCTAACAATCATAGGTAATTTTAAAGTGATTTATCATGCATAACGGGCTATATTTTTTTAAGAAATGACTTATGGATTGGGAGTCAACGCTCTGTTAAAACTCCCCCACCTTCCCCTTTTTCCGACGATTGCAAACCCAAATATATTAAAACTAAAAAGAGTTTACAATCCCTACAAATTACATACAATCTTAGGAGTTATCTCTCTCTAAATTTGTGCATTGTGCATTTTAATTTTTTATGTATACTTTTTTCTTAAATAAAAACTTTGACTTTTCGCTCTTCCTTTATCTCGTAAAAAAATGCCAATAGATCACAACGAAATAAAAATTTTAGAGCTTATGTATGGAAAAAAAATTAAAACAACAAGAATGGTAAGTAAACATAATTTATTCGCACACCACAAATGAACACAAAAGTTTTGTCATCCATGTTTTGGAAATTCCACTAGTTCAACCCTAATAGCTTTGAAGTTTATAAGAAAGAGATTATTGCTTCACATGTTTTAAAAATGGATATGCATGCTTGAAACATGTTAAAGATTCAAATGACCTACAGATCCAAACCTTTTAAAGAGAAGAAAAAGCGTTCATTAAATTCTCTAGTGAACGTGCGGTGGGATATCTATCCGAGTAAAACATGCCATTATTTTGCCCATTTAGAAAAAGCTGACCTAACAATCATAGATGATTGTAAAGTGATTTATCATGCGTAACGGGCTATATTTTTGTAAGAAATGACTTATGGATTGGGGGTCAGTGCAAAGCTAAAAATCTTCCGCCTCCCCTTTTTCCCGACTATTGCAAAACCTAATATATAAAAACTAAAATGAGTTTATTTTCCTAAAAAATTACAGACACTCTTAGGAATTATCTCTATCTACATTTGTGCATTGTGAATTTAAATTTTAGATTTATAATTTTTTCTTAAATCAAAACTTTGAGTTTTTGCTCTCTCTTCATCCCGTCAACCAAAAAGGCAAATAGATCACAACTAAATGAAAATTTTAGAGTTTATTTATGGAAAAACTTTAAAACAACAACAAATGTAAGAAAATAAAATGTATCCGCAAACCACAAATGAACACAAATGTTTTGTTATCCAAGTTTGGGAAATTTCACAAGATCAACCCTAATTGCTTGGAATTTTATAAGCAAGAGATTTCTTCTACACATGCTTTAAAAATGGATAAGCATGCTTGAAACATGTTAAAAACACAAATGACCTTTGCATCCAATCCTTTTAAAGAGAAAAATCAAATGCTCATTAAATTCTCTAGTGAACGTGCGGTGGGATATTTACGCGACTCGAACAAGCCATTATTTAACCCATTTACAAAAAGCTGACCGAACAATCATATATTATTTTAAAGTCATTTATCATGCGTAACGGGCTATATTTTTGTACGAAATTACTTATGGATTGGGAGTCAACGCTCGGTTAAAACTCCCCAGCCTTCCCCTTTTCCCGACGATTGCAAACCCAAATATATGTATACTAAAAAGAGTTTACAATCCCTAAAAATTATAGACAATCTTAGGAGTTATCTCTCTCTAAATTTGTGCATCGTTCATTTCAATTTTAGATGTACACTTTATTCTTAAATCACAACTTTCAGTTTTTGCTCTCCCTTCATCCAGTAAACTAAAAATACAAAAAGATCATAAGAAAATGAAAATTTTAGAGTTTATGTATGGAAAAAATTTTAAACTACAAAAAATGTAAGTAAATAAAATTTATTCGCACACCACAAATGAAACCAAAGTTTTTTTATCCAAGTTTGGGAAATTCCGCTACATCAACCCTAATTTTTTGGAATTTTATAAGAAAAAGATTTCTTCTACACATGTTTTAAAAATGGATATGCATGCTTTAAACATGTTAAAAATGCTAATGACCTATGGATCAAATCCTTTTAAAGAGAATAACAATAGCTCATTAAATTCTCATGTGAACATGCGATGGGATATTTACTCGAGTCAAACAAACCATTATTTTGCCCATTTATAAAAAGCTGACGTAACAATCATAGATGATTGAAAAGAGATGTATCATGCGTAACGGGCTATATTTTTGTAAGAAATGACTTATGGATTGGGAGTCAATGCTCAGTAAAACATCCCCCGCCTCCCCCTTTTCCCGACGATTGCAAAACCTAATTTATAATAACTAATAAGAGTTTACAATCCCTAAAAATTACAAATACTCTATGGAATTATCTCTCTCTACATTTGTGCATTGTGCATTTCCATTTTAGATGTATACTTTTTTCTTAAATCAAAACATTGAGTTTTTGCTCTCCCTTCATCCCGTAAACAAAAAAGCTAAATAGATCATAACAAAATGAAAATTTTAGAGTTTATGTACGGAAAAATTTTAAAACAACAACAAATGTAAGTAAAGGAAATTTATTCGCACACCGCAAATGAACACAAAAGTTTTGTCATCCTAGTTTTGGAAATTCCACTAGTTCAACCCTAATACCTTCGAATTTTACAAGAAAGAGATTATTGCTTCACTTGTTTTAAAAATGGATATGCATGCTTGAAACACGTTAAAGATTCAAATGACCTATGGATCCAAACATTTTAAAGAGAACAACAACCGCTGATTAAATTCTCTAGTGACAAGCGGTGGGATATTTACCCGAGTCAAACATGCCATTATTTTGCCCATTTAGAAAAAGCTGACCTAACAATCATAGATGATTGTAAACTGATTTATCATGTGTAATGGGATATATTTTTGTAAGAAATGACTTATGGATTGGGACTCAACGCTCAGTTAAAAATCCTCTGCCTCCCCTTTTTCCAGGCTAATACAAAACCTAATATATAAAAAGTAAAAAGAGTTTACAATCCCAAAAAATTACGGACACTCGTGGTAATTATCTCTCTCTACATTTGTGTATTGTAAATTTTCTTTTTAGATGTACAATTTTTTCTTAAATCAAAACTTTGAGTTTCCGCTCTCCCTTCATCCCGTCAACAAAAAAGGCAACTAGATCAGAACAAAATGAAAATTTTAGAGTTTATGTATGGAAAAAATTTGAGACAACAACAAATGAAGGTAAAGAAAATTTATTCGCACACCAAAAATGAACACAAAAGTTTTGTTATCCAAGTTTGGGAAATTCCACTAGATCAACCCTAATTGCTTGGAATTTTATAAGAAAGATATTTCTTCTACACATGCTTTAAAAAGGGATATGCATGCTTGAAACATGTTAAAGATGCAAATGACCAATGGATCCAAACCTTTTAAAGAGAATAACAAGCAATTTTTTTACTCGAGTTAAACAAGCCATTTGTTTGCCCATTTACAAAAATCTGACCTACCAATTACGTATGATAAATCACTTTACAATCAAAGATGATTGTAATGTGATTTATCATACGTAACGGGCTATATTTTTTTTACAAATGACTTATGGATTGGGAGTCAACGCTCAAGTAAAAATCCCCCGCCTCCCCTTTTTAACGACAATTGGAAAACCTAATATATAAAAACTAAAAAGAGTTTACAGTCCCTAAAAATTACAGACACTCTTTGGAATTATCTCTCTGTACATTTGTACATTGTGCATTTCCATTTTATATGTATAATTTTTTCTTAAATCAAAACTTTGAGTTTACGCTCTCGCTCCATCTCGTAAGCAAAAAAGGCAAATAGATCACACCAAAATGAATATTTTATATTTTATGTATGTAAAAAAATTAAAACAACCAAAAATGTAATTAAAGAAAATTTATTCGCACACCACAAATGAATAGAAAAGTTTTGTTATCCAATTTTGGGAAATTTCATTAGTTCAACCCTAATACCTTGGAATTTTATAAGAAAGAGATTTCTTCTACACATGTTTTAAAAATGGATATGCATGCTTTAAACATGTTTAATATGCAAATGACCTAGGGATACAAACCTTTTTAAGAGAATAACAAACACTCATTAAATTCTCAGGTGAACGTGCGGAGGGATATTTACTTGAGTCAAATAAGCCATTATTTTGCCCATTTACCAAAATCTGACCTAACAATCGTCAATGATTGTAAAGTTATTTATCAAGCATAACAGGCTATATTTTATTAAGAAATGACTTATGGATTGGGAGTCAACGCTCATTTAAAAATCCTCCGCCTCCACCTTTTCCCGACGATTAGAAAACCTAATATATAAAAACTAAAAAGAGTTTAAAGTCCCTAAAACTTACATACACTTTTAGGAATTATCTCTCACTACATTTGTGCATTGTGCTTTTCGATTTTAGATGTATACTTTTTTCTTAAAACAAAACTTCGAGCTTTCGCTCTTCCTTCATCTCGTAAACAAAAAAGGCAAATAGATCACAAAAACATAAAAAATTTAGAGTTTATGTACAGAAAAAATTTAAAACAACAACAAATGCAAGTAAAGAAAATTTATTCGCACACCGCAAATGAACACAAAAGTTTTGTCATCCAAGTTTGGGAAATTCCACTAGTTCAACCCTAATATCTTGGAATTTTATAAGAGAGATATTTCTTCTACACATGTTTTAAAAATAGATATGCATGCTTGAAACATGTTAAAGATGCATTTGGCCTATGGATCCAAACCTTTTAAACAGAATAACAAATGCTCAATAAATTTTAAAGTGAACGTGTTGTGGGCTATTTACCCGAGTATAACAAGCCATTATTTTACCCTTTTACAAAAATCTGACCTAATAATCGTAGATGATTGTAAAGTGATTTATCATGCGTAATGGGCTATATTTTTGTGAGAAATTTCTTATGGATTAGGAGTCAACTCTCAGTTCAAAATCCCTACTTCCCCCTTTTTCCGATGATTGATAAACCTAATATATAAAAACTAAAAAAAGTTTACAATACCTAAAAATTGCAGACACTCTTTGGAATTATCTCTCTCTACATTTGTGCATTTTGCATTTCCAATTTAGTGGTATACTTTTTTCTTAAATCAAAAACTTTGAGTGGCAAATAGATCACAACATAATGAAAATTTAAGACTTTATGTATGGAAAAAATTTTAAATAATAATTAACATAAGTAAAGAAAGTTTATTTGCACACCACAAATGAACACAAAAGTTTTGTTATCTAAGTTTTGGAAATTCCACTAGTTCAACCCTAATACCTTGGAATTTTATAAGAAAGAGATTTCTTCTACACATGTTTTAAAAACTGATATGCATGCTTGAAACATGTTCAAGATGTAAATGACCTATGGATCCAAACATTTTAAAGAGAACAACAAACACTCATTAAATTCCGAGTCAAAGAAGCCATTGTTTTGCCAATTTACAAAAAGCTGACTTAATAATCATAGATGATTGTAAATTGATTTATTATCCGGAACGGGCTATATTTTTTGTAAGAAATGACTTATGGATTGGGGGCCAACGATCTGTTAAAAATCCCCTACCTCCTCCTTTTCCCGATGATTACAAAACCTATTATATAAAAACTAAAAAGAGTTTACAATCCTTAAAAATTATAGACACTCTGAGGAATTATCTCTCTCTACATTTTTGTATTGTGCATTTCCTTTTTATATGTATACTTCTTTCTTAAATCAAAACTTAGAATTTCGCTCTCTCTTCAACTTGTAAAAAAAAAGGCAAACAAATCACAACTAAATGAAAATTTTAGAGTTTATGTATGGAAAAAGTTTAAAATAACAACAAATGAAAGTAAAGAAAATTTATCCACACATCACAAATGAACACAAAAGTTTTGTTTCAAAGTTTGGAAAATTCCACTAGCTCAACCATGACAGCTTGGAATTTAATAAGAAAGAGATTTCTTCTACACATGTTTTAAAAATGGATATGCATTCTTGAAACATGTTAAAGAAGCAAATGGCCTATGGAGCCAAACTTTTTAAAGAGAATAACAAACGCTCATTAAATTCTCAAGTGAACGTGCGGTGAGATATTTACCCGAGTCAAACAAGCCATTATTTTTCCCATTTACAAAAAGCTAACCAAACAATCATAGATGATTGTAAAGTGATTTAACTTGCGGAATGGGTTATATTTTTTTAAGAAATGACTTATGGATTGGGGGTCAACGCTTAATTAAAAATGCCCCGCCTCCCACTTTTCCCCAAAACCTAATACATAAAAACTAAACAGAGTTTACAATCCGTAAAAATTATGGACACTCTTAGGAATTATCTCTCTCTACATTTTTGCATTGTGCATTTCCATTTTAGATGTATTCTTTTTTTTTAAATCAAAACTTTGAGTTTTTGCTCTCCCTTCATCTCGTAAAAACCAAAAGGCAAACATATCACAACAAAATAAAAATATTAGAGTTTATGTATGGCAAAAATTTTAAATAACAACAAATATAATTAAAGAAAATTTATTCGCACACCACAAATGAACACAAAAGTTTTGTAATCCAAGTTTGGGAAATTCCACTAGTTCATCCCTAATAAGTTGGAATTTTATAAGAAAGAGATTTCTTCTACACATGTTTTAAAAATGGATAAGCATGCTTGAAACATGTTAAAGATTCAAATGACCTATGGATCCAAACCTTTTAAAGAGAATAATCAACGCTCATTAAACTCTCAAGTGAACGTGCAGTGGGATATTTACCCGAGCCAAACAAGCCCTAATTTTGCCTATTTACGAAAAGTTGGCCTTACAATCATAGATGAATGTAATTTGATGTATTATGCAGAACAGGCTATATTTTTTTAAGAAATGACTTATGGATTGGGGATCAATGCTCAGTTAAAAATCCTCTTCCTCTCAATTTTACCGACGGATGTAAAACCTAATATATAAAAACTAAAAAGAGTTTAAAATCCCTAAAAACTACAGACACTCTTAGGAATTATCTCTCTTCAATTTTTCATTGTGTATTTCCATTTTAGATTTATATTTTTTTTAAATCAAAACTTTGAGTTTTCGCACTCCCTTCATCCCGTTAACAAAAAAGGCAAATAGCTCACAACAAAATGAAAATTTTAGAGTTTATGTATGGAAAAAATTTAAAACAACAACAAATGTAAGTAAAAATATTTATTCGCACACCACAAATGAACAAAAAAGTTTTGTTATCCAAGTTTGGGAAATTCCATATATAAATCTTCATTTGTGCGGTCGGATATTTACCCCATTTTTTGCCCATTTGCAAAAAAATTGTCCTAGCAATCATAGATGATTTTAAAGCGATTGATCATGCATAACAGGCTATATTTTTGCAAGAAATGACATATGGATTGAGAGTGAACGGTCAGTTAAAAATCCCCCGCACCCCCTTCTCCTAATGATTGCAAAACCTAATATATAAAAACTAAAAAGAGTTTACAATCCCTAAACAGTTGTTGGAATTATCTCTTTCCACATTTTTACATAGTGCATTTTCCTTCAACCCGTAAACAAAAAAGGCAAATAGATCGCAACAAAATGAAAATTTAAGAGTTTATGTCGAAAAGTTTTTTAAAAGAACAACAAATGTATGTAAACAAGATTTATTCGCACACAAAAAATGAACACAAACATTTTGTTATCCAAATTTGGGAAATTCCACTAGTTCAACCCTAATATGATGGAATATTATGAGAAAGAGATTTCTTCCACACATGTTTTAAAAATGGATATGCATGCTTGAAACATGTTAAAGATGCAAATGACCTATAGATCCAAACCTTTTAAAGAGAAGAAAAAACGCTCATCAAAATTCACAAGTGAACGTGTGGTGGGATATTTACCCGAGTTAAACAAGCCATTATTGTGACCATTTACAAAAAGCTGACCTAACAATCATTGATGTTTGTAAAGTGTTTTATCATGCGTAACATGCTATAATTTTGTAAGAACTGACTTATGGATTAGAAGTCAACATTCAGTTAAAAATCCTCTGCCACCCCTTTGTCACGACAATTGCAAAACCATATATATAAAAACTAAAAAGAGTTTACAATCCCTAAAAATTACTAAAACTCTTTGGAATTATCTTTCTCCACATTTGTGCATTGTGCATTTCCATTTTAGATGTATACTTTTTTCTTAAATCAAGATATTGAGTTTTCGCTCTTTCTTCATCACGTAAACAAAAACGAAAAATAGATCACAACAAAATGAAAATTTTAGAGTTGATGTATGGAAAAAATTTAAAACAACAACAAATGTAATTAAAGAAAATTTATTCGCACACCACAAATGTACACAAAAGTTTTGTTATCCAAGTTTGGGAAATTCCACAAGTTCAACCCTAATTACGAAAGAGATTTCTTCTACACATGTTTTAAAAATGGATATGCATGCTTGAATCATGTTAAATATTCAAATGCCCTTTGGATCAATACCTTTTAAAGAGAAAAACAAATGCTCATTAAATTCTCAAGTCAACGTGCGGCGGGATATTTACCTGAGTCAAACAAGCGATTATTTTACCCTTTTATAAAAAGCTGACCTAACAATCGTAGATGATTGTAAAGAGATTTATCATGCGTAATGGGCTATATTTTTGTAAGAAATCACTTATGGATTGGGAGTCAACGCTCAGTTGAACATCCCATCCACCCCCTTTTCCCACCGACTACAAAACCTAATATATAAAAACTAAAAAAAGTTTACAATCCCTAAAAATTAATGACGCTCTTTGGAATTATCTCTCTCAACATTTTTGAATTGTGCAATTCCATTTTAGAAGTATACTTTTTTTAAAATCAAAACTTTGAGTTTCCGCTCTCCCTTAAACCCTTAAACAAAAAAGGCAAAAAGATCACAAAAAAATGAAAATTTTAGAGTTTATGTATGGAAAAAGTTTAAAACAACGACAAATGTAAGAAAATAAAATTTATTCGCACACCAAAAATGAACACAAAAGTAAAGTTTTTTTATCCAAGTTTTGGAAATTCCACTAGTTCAACCCTAATAGCTTGGAATTTTATAAAAAGAGATTTCTTCTACAGATTTTTTAAAAAAAGATTTGCATGCTTGAAACATCTTAAAGATGAAAATGATCTATGAATCCAAACCTTTTACAGAGAATAACAATCGCTCATTAAATTCTCAAGTGAACGTGCAGTAGGATATTTACCCGAGTCAAACAAGCCCTTATTTTTCCCATTTACAAAAAGCTGACTTAACAATCATATGAGACACCAAAGTGATTTATCATCCATAACATGCTATATGTATGTAAGAACTAACTTATGGATTTGGAGTCAACGTTGAGTTAAAAATCCCCCGCCTCACCCTTTTCTAACGATTGCAAAACCTAATATATAAAATCTAAAAAGAGTTTACATTTTTTCAAAGTGCATTTCCATTTTAGATGTGTACTTTTTTGTTAAATCAAAACTTTGATTTTTTGCTCTCCCATCATCCCATAAACAAAACAAGGCAAATAGATCACAACAAAATGAAAATTTTAGAGTTTATGTCTGGAAAAAATTTAAAACAACAGCAAATGTAAGTAAAGAAAATTTATTCTCACACCACAAATGAACACAAAAGTTTAGTTATCCAAGTTTTGGAAATTCCACTAGTTCAACCCTAATAGCTTGGAATTTTATAAGAAAATGATTTCTTCCACACATGTTTGAAAAATCGATATGCATGCTTAAAACATGTTAAAGATGCAAATGACCTATAGATCCAAACCATTGAAAGAGAGGAAAAAATGCTCATCAAAATTCTAAAGTGAACGAGCGGTTGGATATTTACTAAAAGCTGACCTAACAATCATAGATGATTGTAAAGTGATTTATCATGTGTAACGGGCCATATTTTGTAAGAACTGACTTATGTATTGGGAGTCAACACTTTGTTAAAAATCCCCCGCCTCCCCCTTTTCTTGATGATTGCAAAACCTAATATATAAAAACTAAAAAGAGTTTCAATCCCTAAAAATTAAAGACACTCTTTGGAATTTTCTTTCTTCACATTTGTGCATTGTGCATTTCCATTTTAGAAGTATACTTTTTTCTTAAATCAAAATTTTGAGTTTTCATTGTCCCTTCATCCCGTAAACAAAAAAGGCAAATAGATCTCATTAAAATGAAAATTATAGAGTTTATGTATGGAAAAAATTTTAAAAAACAACAAATGTAAATAAAGAAAATTTATTCGCACGTCACAAATGAACACAAAAGTTTTGTCATCCAACTTTGGGAAATTCCACTAGTTCAACCCTAAAAGCTTGGAATTTTTTAGGAAAGAGATTTCTTCTACACAAAAATGGATATGAATGCTTGAAAGATGTTAAAGATGCAAATGAACTATGGATCCAAACCTTTTAAAGAGAATATCAAACGCTCAATAAATTCTCAAGTGAACATGCGGTGGCATATTTACCCGAGTCAAACAACCCATTATTTTGCCCATTTAAAAAAAGTCGACCTAACAATCGTAGAGGATTGTAAAGATATTTATCATGCATAACATGTTAATTTTTTGTAAGATATGACTTATGGATTGGGAGTCAACACTCAGATAAAAATCCCCCGCCTCCCCCTAATCTCATCGATTGCAAAACCTAATATATAAAAAACTAAAAAGAGTTGATGATACCTAAAAATTTCAGACACTCTTCGGGATTATATCTCTCTACATTTGAGAGTTGTGCATTTCCATTTTTTTGTGAGTTGTGCATCTCCATTTTCATTTACATTTGCTCCGCCATCATCCTGTAAATAAAAAAGGCAAATATATCACAAAAAATGAAAATGTTACAGTTTATCTATAGAAAAAATTAAAACAACGACAAATATAAGTAAAGAAAATTTATTCACACACCACAAATGAACAAAAAAGTACTGTTATCCAAGTTTGGGAAATTCCACTAGTTCAACATTAATAGCTTGGATTTTTATAAGAAAGAGATTTCTTCTACACATGTTTTAAAAATGGATATCCATGCTTTAAAAATTTTAAAGATGAAAATGACCTATAGATCCAAACCTTTTAAAGAGAAGGAAAAAAGCTTGTCAAAATTTTCAAGTGATCGTGCGGTGGGATATTTTCTTGAGTAAAAAAAGTCATTATTTTGCCCATTTACAAAAAGCTGACCTAAAAATCATAGATGATTGTAAAGTGATTTATCATGCATAACGGGCTATAATTTTGTAAGAACTGACTTATGGATTGGGAGTCAACGCTTAGCTAAAAATCCCCTTGCCTCCCCTTTTTCCCGACGATTGCAAAACCTTGTATATAAAAAATAAAAAGAGTTTACAATCCCTATAAATTGCTGACACTCTTTGGAATTATCTTTGTCTACATTTGTGCATTGTGCATTTCCATTTTAGATGTATACTTTTTTCTTAAATCAAAACTTTGAGTTTTCGCTCTCCCTTGATCCAGTAAAAAAAGACAAATAGATCACAAAAAAATGAAAATTTTAGAGTTTATGAAAAGAAAAAATTTAAAACAACCACAAATTTAAGTAAAAAAAATTTACACGCACACCACAAATTAACACAAAAGTATTGTTCTCCAAGTTTGGGAAATTCCACTTGTTCAACCCTAATAGCATGGAATTTTATAAGAAAGAGATTTCTTCTACACATGTTGCAAAAGAGATGACCTATGGATCCAAACCTTTTAAAGAGAAGAACATACACTCATTAAATTCTCAAGTGAACGTGATGTGGGATATTTACCTAAGACAAACCAGCCATTATTTTGCCCACTTACAAAAAACTGACCTAACAATCATAGATGATTGTAAAGTGATTTATCATGTGTAACGGGCTATATTTTCTTAAGAACTGACTTATGGATTGGGAGTCAACGCTCAGTTAAAAATCTCTCGCCTCCCCCTTTTCCCGACGATTGCAAAACCTAATATATAAAAACTAAAAAGAGTTTACAATCTCAAAAAATTACACACACTCTTTGTAATTATCTTTGTCTACATTTGTGCATTTTCCATTTCCATTTTAGTTGTATACTTTTTTCTTAAATATAAACTTTGAGTTTTTGAATACCCTTCATCCCGTAAACAAAAAAGGCAAAGAGATCTCAAAAAAATAAAAATTTTAGAGTTTATGTATGGTAAAAATTTTAAACAACAACAAATGTTAGTGAAGAAAATTTATTTGCACACCACAAATGAACACAAAAGTTTTGTCATCCAAGTTTAGGAAATTCCACTAGTTCAACCCTAATAGCTTGGAATTTTACTAGAAAGAGATTTCATCTACACAAGTTTTAAAAATGGATATGCATGCTTGAAACATGTTAAAGATGCAAATGACCTATGGATCCAAACCTATGAAGAGATTAACAAACACTCATTAAGTTCTCAAGTTAACGTGTTGTAGGATATTTACCTGAGTCAAAGAAGCTATTATATTCTCCATTTACAAAAACTTGACCTAACAATCGTAGATGATTGTAAAGTGATTTATCATGCGTAAGGGGTATATTTTTGTGAGAAATGACTTATGGATTGGTAGTCAATGCTCAGTTAAAAATCCCCCGCCTCCCCTTTTTCACACAAATGCAAAACCTAACATATAAAAACTAAAAAAGAGTTTACAATCCCTAAAAATTATAGACACTCTTTGGAATTATCTCTCTCTACATTTCTGCATTGTGCATTTCCATTTTAGATGTATACTTTTTTATTAAATCAGAACTTTGAGTTTTCGGTTTCCCTTCATCTCGTAAACAAAAAAGGCAAATAGATCACAACAAAATGAAAATTTAAGAGTTTAAGTAAGGAAAAAATTTCAAAAAACAAAAAATACAAGTAAATAAAATTCATTCGCACACCACCAAAGAACACAAAAAATTTTTTATCCAAGTTTGGGAAATTCCACTAGTTCAACCCTAATAGCTTGGAATTATATAAGAAAGAGATTTTTTCTACAGATTTTTTAAAAATAGATATGCATGATTGAAACATATTAATGGTGCAAACGACCGTTGGATCCAAACCCTTTAAAGAGAATAGCAAACGCTCATTAAATTCTTAAGTGACCGTGCGGTGGGATATTTACCCGAGTCAAACAAGCCATTATCTTGTCCATTTACAAAAGGCTGACCTAACAATCGTAGATGATTGTAAAGTGATTTATCATGCCTAACGGGCTATATATTTTTAAGAAATGACTTATGGATTGGGAGTCAAAGTTCAGTTACAAATCCCCTGCCTCCCCCTTTTCCTGAGAATTGCAAAACCTAATATATAAAAACAAAAAAGAGTTTACATTCCCTAAAAATTATAAACACACTTTGGAACTATCTCTCTCTATACTTTGTGAGCTGTGCATTTCCATTTTAGATGTATACTTTTTTTTAAATAAAAACTTTGAGTTTTCGCTCCCCCTTCATCTTCTTCTCATAAATTAAAAAGGTAAAAAGATCACAAAAAAAGAAAATTTTAGAGTTTATGTATGGAAACAATTTAAAACAACAAAAAATGTAAGTAAAGAAAATTTATTCGCACACCAGAAATGAACATAGAAGTATTGTTATCCAAGTTTGGGAAATTCTACTTGTTCAACCCTAATAGCTTGGAATTTTATAAGAAAGAGATTTCTTGTACACATGTTTTAAAAATTGATATGCATGGTTGAAACATGTTAAAGATGCAAATGACATATAGATCCAAACCTTTTAAAGAGAAGAAAAAACATTTGTCAAAATTCTCAAGTGAACGTGCGGTGGGATATTTACCCGAGTCAAACAAGCCATTATCTTGCCGATTTACAAAAAATTGACCTAACAATCGTAGATGATCGTAAAGTGATTTAACATGCCTAACGGGCTATATATTTGAAAGAAAGGACTTATGGATTGGGAGTCAAAGCTCAGTTAAAAATCCCCCGCCTCCCCCTTTTCCCGACGATTCCAAAACCTAAAATATAAAAACTAAAAAGAGTTTACAATCCTTAAAAATTATAGACAGTCTTAAGCATTATCTCTCTCTACTTTTCTGCATTGTGCATTTCCATTTTATATTTAAACTTTTTTCTTAAATCAGAACTTTGTGTTTTTCGCTCTCCCTTCATCTTGTCAACAAAAAAGGCAAATAGATCACAACAAAATGAAAATTTAAGAGTTTAAGTAAGGAAACAATTTTAAATAACAAAAAATTTAAGTAATGAAAATTCATTCTCACTCCACAAATGAACACAAAAGTTTTATTATCCAAGTTTGGGAAATTCCACAAGTTCAACCCTAATAGCTTGGAATTTTATAAGAAAGAGATTTCTTCTACACATGTTTTAAAAATAGATATGCATGCTTGAAACATGTTAAAGGTGCAAATGACCGATGGATCCAAACCCTTAAAAGAGAATAGCAAACGCTCATTAAATTCTCAAGTGAACGTGCGATTGAATTTTTACCCGAATCAAACAAGCCATTATTTTGCCCATTTACAAAAAGCTGAACTAACAATCGTAGATGATTGTCAAGGGATTTATCATGCCTCACAGGCCATATATTTGTCAGAAATAACTTATGGATTGGGAGTCAAAGCTCAATTAAAAATCCTTCGCCTCCTCCTTTTCCCGATGATTGGAAAACCTAATATATAAAAACTAAAAAGAGTTTAAAATCCCTCAAATTTACAGACACACTTTGTAATTATCTCTCTGTACATTTGTGAGTTGTGCATTTCCATTTTTGATGTATAATTTTTTCTTAAATAAAAACATTGAGTTTTCACTCCCCCGTTATCCCGTAAATTAAAAAGGCAAATAGATCACAAAAAAATGAAAATTTCAGAGTTTATGTATGGAAAAAATTTAAAATAACAACAAATGTAAGTGAAGAAAATTTATTCGTGCACCATAAATGAACACAAAAGTATTGTTATCCAAGTTTGGGAAATTCCACTAGTTCAACCCTAATAGCTTGGAATTTTTTAAGAAAGTGATTTCTTCTACACATGTTTTAAAAATGGATATGCAAACTTCAAACATGATAAAGATGCAAATGACCTATGGATTCAAACCTTTTAAAGAGAATAAAAAACGCTCATTAAATTTTCAAGTGAACGTGCGGTGGGATATTTACCTAAGTCAAACAAGACATTATTCTGCCCGTTTACAAAAAGTTGTCCAAACAATCATAAATGATTGTAAAGTGATTTATCATGCGTAACAAGCGATATTTTTGAAAGAAATGACTTATGGATTGGGAGTCAAAGCTCACTTAAAAGTCCCCCATCTCCCCCTTTTCCCGACGATTGTAAAACCTCGTATATGAAAACTATAAAGAGTTTAAAATCCCTAACATTTACAGACACACTTTGTAATTATCTATCTCTACATTTGTGAGTTGTGCATTTCGAATTTAGATGTATACGTTTTTGTTAAATAAAAACTTTGATTTTTCGCTCCCCCTTCATCCCGTAAATTAAAAAGGCAAATAGATCACAAAAAATGAAAATTTTAGAGTTTATGTATGGAAAAAATATAAAACAACAACAAATGTAAGTGAAGAAAATTTATTCGCCGACCAGAAATGAACACAAAAGTATTGTTTTCCATGTTTGGGAAATTCCACTAGTTCAACTCTAATAGCATGGAATTTTATAGGAAAGAGATTTCTTCTACACATGTTTTAAAAATGGATATGCATGTTTAAAACATGTTAAAGATGCAAATGACCTATAGATCCAAACCTTTTAAAGAGACAAAAAAACGCTTTGTCAAAATTCTCAAGTGAATGTGCGGTGGGATATTTACCCGAATCAAACAAGCCATTATTCTGCCCATTTACAAAACGCTATCCTAACAATCATCGATGATTATTAAGTGATTTATCATGCGTAATAGGCTATATTTTTGTAAGAACTGACTTATAAATTGGGAGTTATCACTCAGTTAAAAATCCCCCACGTCCCCATTTTCCTAACGAATGCAAAACCTTATTTATAAAACTAAAATGAGTTTAGAATCCCTAAAAATTACTGACACTCTTTGGAATTATCTCTGTCTACATTTTTGTATTGTTCATTTCCATTTTAGAAGTATACTTTTTTCTTAAATTAGAAGTTTGATTTTTCTCTCACCCTTCATCCCGTAAACAAAAAAGTAAAATAGATCGCAAAAAAATGAAAATTTTAGAGTTTATGTATGGAAAAAATTTAAAATAACAACAAATGTAAGTAAAGAAAATTTATTCACACACCACAAATGAACACAAAATTTTTGTTTTCCAAGTTTTGGAAATTCCACTACTTCAACTCTTATAGCTTGGAGTTTTATAAGAAAGAGATTTCTTCGACACATGTTTTAAATATGGATATGCATGCTTGAAACATGTTAATGATGCAAATGACCTATGGATCCAAACCTTTAAAATAGAAGAAAAAACGCTCATTAATTTCTCAAGTGAGTGTGATGTAGGATATTTACCCAAGTCCAACAAGCCATATTTTTGCCAATATACAAAAAGCTAACCTAACTATCATAGATGATTGTAAAGTGATTTATCATGCGTAATAGACTATATTTTTGTAAGAACTGACTATGGATTGGGAGTCAATGCTCAGTTAAAAATCCCCCGCGTCCCCCTTTTCCTGACGATTGCAAAACATTATATATAAAAACTAAAAAGAGTTTACAATCCCTAAAAATGACAAACACTCTTTGGAATTATCTCTGTCAACATTTGTGCATTGTGCATTTCCATCTTATATGTATACTTTTTTCTTAAATCAAAACTTTGAGTTTTTGCTTACCCTTCATCTCGTAAACAAAAAAGGCAAACAGATTACAACAAAATGAAAATTTTAGAGTTTATGTATGGAAAAAAATTTAAACAACAACCTATGTATGTAAAGAAAAATTATTTGCACACCACAAATGAACACAAAAGTTTTGTTATCAAGTTTTGGAAATTCCACTAGTTCAAACCTAATAGCTTGGAATTTTATAAGGAAGAGATTTCTTCTACACATGTTTTAAAAATGGATATGCATGCTTGAAACATGTTAAATATGTAAATGACCTATGGATCCAAACCTTTTAAAGAGTAGAAAAAATGCTCATTAAATTCTCAAGTAAACGTGAAATGGGATATTTACTCGAGTCAAACAAGCCATTATGTTTCCCATTGATGAAAAGCTGACTAACAATTATAGATGATTTTAACGTGCATTTTCATGTGTAACGAGCTATAATTTTTTTAAGAAATGACTTATGGATTTGGAGTCAACGCTCAGTTAAAAATCCTCCGCCTCCCCCTTTTCTCGATGATTGCAAAACCTATATATAAAAACAAAAAAGAGTTTACAATCCCTAAAAATTAGTGACACTCATTGGAATTATCTCTCTTTTCATTTGTGCATTGGGCATTTCCTTTTTAGATGTATACTTTTTTATTAAATCAAAACTTTGAGTTTTCGTTCTACCTTCATCCCATAAACAAAAAAAAGCCTATAGATCACAACAAAATGAAAATTTTAGAGTTTATATATGGAAAAATTAATAAACAACAAATGTAAGTAAGAAAAATTTATTCGCACAACACATTTGAACAAATTTTTTTAATTATCCATGTTTGGGAAATTCCACTAGTTCAACCCTAATAGCTTGGAATTTTATATGAAAGAGATTTCTTCTACACATGTTTTAAAAATGGATATGCATGCTTGAAACATGTTAAAGAAGCAAATGACCTATGGATCAAATCCATTTAAAGAGAATAACAAACGCTCATTAAATTCTCAAGTGAACTAGTGGTGGGATATTTACCCGAGTCAAACAAGCCATTATTTTGCCCGTTTACAAAAAGTTGACCTAACAATCATAGATGAAGGTAAAGTGATTTATCATGTGTAACGGGCAATGTTTTGCTAAGAAATGACTTATGGATTGGGAGTCAACGCTAAGTTAAATATCCCCCGCCTCCCCCTTTTCCCGACGATTGCAAAATCTAATAAATAAAAACTTAAAGGAGTTTATAATCCGTAAAAAATACAGACATTCTTTGGAATTATCTCTCTGTACATTTGTGCATTGTGCATTTCCATTTTAGATGTATTCTTTTTTCTTAAATGAAAACTTTGAGTTTTCGCTCTCCCTTAAAAAAAAGGCAAATAGATCACAACCAAATGAAAATTTTAGAGTTTATGCATGGAAAGAATTTAAAACAACAACAAAGGTAAGTAAAGAATATTATTCGCATAACACAAATGAACACAAAAGTTTTGTCATCCAAGTTTGGGCAATTTTACTAGTTCAACCCTAATAGCTTGCAATTTTATAAGAAAAAGATTTCTTCAACTCATGTTTTAAAAATGAATATCCAAGCTTGAAACTTTTTCAAGATGCAAATGACCTATGGATCCGTACCTTTTAAAGAGAATAACAAACGCTCATCAAATTCTCAGGTGAGTGTGCGATGGGATATTTACCCGAGTCAAACAAGCCACTATTTTGCCCATTTACAAAAAGTTGACCTAAAAATCGTAGATAATTGTAAAGTGATTTATGATACGTAACACGCTATATTTTTGTAAGAAATGACTGATGAATTGGAAGTCAACGCTTATTTAAAAATCCACAGCCTCCCCCTTTTCTCGATGATTGCAAAACCTAATATATAAAGTCTAAAAAGAGTTTACAATCCCAAAAAAATTGCAGACTCACTTTGGAATTATCTCTCTCTGCATTTGTACATTGTGCATTTCCATTTTAGATGTATACTTTTTTCTTAAATCAAAACTTTGAGTTTTCGCTCTCCCTTCATCTCGTGAACAAAAAAGGAAAATAGATCAGAATAAAATGAAAATTTTAGAGTTTATCTATGGAAAAAAATTAAAACAACAACAAAACTAAGTAAAAATAATGTATTCACACACCACAAATGAACACAGAAGTTTCGTTATCCAACTTTGGGAAATTCTACTTGTTCAACCCTAATAGCTTGGAATTTTATAAGAAAGAGATTTCTTCTACACATGTTTTAAAAATGGATAAGAATGCTTGAAACATGTTAAAGATGCAAATGACCTATGGATCGAAACCTTTTCAAGAGAATAACAAACGCTAATTAAATTCTCAAGGGAACGTGCGGTGGGATATTTACCCGAGTGAAACAAGCCATTATTTTGCCCATTTACAAAAAGTTGACCTAACAATCATAGATTATTTTAAAGTTATTTATCATGCATAACGGGCTCTATTTTTGTAAGAAATGACTTATGGTTTGGGAGTCAACGGTTAGTTAAAAATCCCTCGCCTCCCCCTTTTCCCGACGATTGCAAAACCTTTATATAAAAAAAAATGAGTTTACAATCCCTAAAAATTATAGACACTCATTGGAATTATCTCTCTCTACATTTGTGCATTGTGCATTTCCATTTTAGATGTATAATTTTTTCTTAAATAAAAACTTTGAGTTTTCGCTCTCTCTTCATCCTGTAAAAAAAAAAAAGCAAAAGACCATTGTAAAGTGATTTATCATGCATAGCGGGCTATATTTTTTTTAAGAAATTTGGATTGGGTGTCAATGCTCCGTTAAGTATCCCCGCCTCCCCCTTTTCACAACGATTGCAAAACCTAATACATAAAAACTAAAAAGAGTTTACAATCCCTAAAAATTACAGACACTCGTTGTTATTATCTCTCTCCACATTTTTTCATTGTACATTTCCCTTTTAGATGTATACTTTTTTCTTAAATAAAAACTTTGAGTTTTCGCTCCCTCTTCATCCTGTAAAAAAAAACATTTCAAATACAACGAATGTACAAAAAGAAAATTTATTCGCACACCATAAATGAACATAAAAGTTTTGTTATCCAAGTCTGGGAAATTCCACTAATAGCTTGGAATTTTATAAGAAAGAGATTTCTGCTACACATGTTTTAAAAATGGATATGTATGCTTGAAACATGTTAAAGATGCAAATGACCAATAGATCCAAACCTTTTAAAGAGAATAACAAACGCTCATTAAATTCTCAAGTGAACGTGCAGTGGGATATTTACCTGAGTCAAACAAGCCATGTTTTATCCATTTACAAAAAGTTGACCTAACAATCATAAATGATTGTAAAGTGATTTATCATGTGTAACGGGATAAATGTTTTTAAGAAATGACTTATGGATTGGGAGTCAACACTCAGTAAAAAATCCCCCGCCTCCCCCTCTTCCCCATGATTGCAAAATCTGAGATATAACACAAAAAAGAGCTTACAACCCCTAAAAATTACAGATACTCTTTGAATTTATCTCTCTCTACATTTGTGCATTGTGCAATTCCATTTTAGATGTATACTTTTTTCTTAATTCAAAACTTTGAGTTTTCGCTCTCCCTTTATCCCGTTAAAAAACAGGCAAACAGATCAGAACACAATGAAAATTTAAGACTTTTTGTATTGGAAAAATTTAAAACAACAGCAAATGTAAGGAAAGAAAATTTATTCGCATACCGCAAATGAACATAAAACTTTTGTCATCCAAGTTTGGGCAATTCCACAAGTTCAACCCTAATAGCTTGGAATTTTATAAGAAAGAGATTTCTTCTACTCATGTTTTTAAAAATGGATATGCATGTTTCAAACATGTTAAAGATACAAATGACCTACGGATTCATACCTTTTAAAGAGAATAACAAACGATCATTAAACTCTCAAGTGAACGTGCGGTGGGATATTTACCCGAGACAAACAAGGCAATATTTTCCCCATTTACAAAAAGCTAACATAACATTCGTAGATGATTGTAAAGTGAAGTATCATGCGTAACGCGCTATATTTTTCATAAGAAATGACTTATGGATTGGGAGTCAACACTCAGTTAAAAATCCACCACCTCCCCCTTTTCCCGACGATAGCAAAACCTACTAAATAAAAACTAAAAAGAGTTTACAATCCCTAAAAATTATAGAGACTCTTTGGAATTATCTCTCCCTACATTTGTGGATTGTGCATTTCCATTTTCGATGTATAATTTTTTCTTAAATCAAAACTTTGATTTTTCACTCTCCCTTCATCCTGTAAAAAAAAAAGGCAAATAGATCACAAGAAATTGAAAATTTTAGAATTTATGTATGGAAAAAGTTTAAAACAACAAAAAATGTGAGTAAAAAATGTTTTTTCGCACACCATAAATGAACACAAAACTTTTGTTATCCAAGTTTGGGAAATTCCACCAGTTCAACCCTAATAGCTTGGAATTTTATAAGAAAAAGATTTCTTCTAGTCATGTTTTAAAAATGGATATGCATGCTTGAAACATATTAAAGATGCAAATGACCTATGGATCCATTCCTTTTAAACAGAATAACAAACGGTCATTAAATTCTCAAGTGAACATGCGTGGGATATTTACCGGAGTCATGCAAGCTATTATTTTGGCCATTTACAAAAAGTTGACCTATCATTCGTCGATGATTTTAAATTGATTTGTCATGTGTAATGCGTTATATTTTTTTTAGAAATGACTTATGGAATGGGAGCAACGCTCAGTTAGAAATCCACCGTCTCCCCCTTTTCCCAATGAGTGCAAAACCTAATATATAAACTAAAAAGAGTTTAGAATCCCTAAAAATTGCAAACACTCTTTGGACTTATCTCTCTCTACATTTGTGCATTATGCTTTTCAATTTCAGATGTATACTTTTTCCTTCAATCAAAACTTTGAGTTTTCGCTTACCCTTCATCCTGTAAACAAAAAAGGGAAATAGATCACAATAAAATGAAAATTTTAGGGTTTATGTACGGAAAAAATTTAAAACAACAACAAATGTAAGTAAATAAAATTTATTCGGACACCACAAATGAACACAAAAGTTTAGGAAATTCCACTAGTTCAACCCTAATAGCTTGGAATTTTAGAAGTAAGAGATTTATTCTACACATGCTTTAAAAATGGATATGCATGCATGAAACATGTTAAAGATGTAAATGACCAATGGATCTAAACCTGTTAAAGAGAATAACAAACGCTCATTAAATTCTCAGGTGAACGTGCGGTGGGATATTTACCCGAGTCAAACAAGCAATTATTTTGCTCAATTACAAAAAGCTGACCTAATAATCATAAATGATTTTAAAGTGATTTATCATGTGTAACGTTTTTGTAAGAAATGACTTATGGATTGGGAGTCAACGCTCAGTTAAACATCTCCCCCCTCCCATTTTCCCGACAATTGTAAAACCAAATATATAAAAACTAAAAAGAGTTTACAATCCCTAAAAATTACAGACACTCTTTGGAATAATCTCTCTCTACATTTTTGCATTGTGCATTTCCATTTTATATGTATAATTTATTCTTAAATCAAAACTATGAGTTTTCGCTCTCCCTTCATCCCGTTAACAAAAATGGCAAATAGATCACAACAAAATCAAAATTTTAGGGTTGATGAACAGAGAAAAATTTAAAAAAACAACAAATGAAAGTAAATAAAATTTATTCGTACACCACAAATGAACACAAAAGTTTTGTTATCTAAATTTGGGAAAATCCACTAGTGCAACCCTAATAGCTTGGAATTTTATAACAAAGAGATTTCTTCTACACATGTTTTAAAAATCGATATACATGCTTGAAAGATGTTAATGATGTAAATGACTTATGGATCCAAACCTTTTTAAGAGAATAACAAACGCTCAATAAATTCTCAAGTGAACGTGCGGCGGGATATTTACCGGAGTCAAACAAGCCATTATTTTTCCCATTTTGACAAAAATCTTACCAAACAATCATAGATGATTTTTAAGTGATTTATCATGCGTAACAAGCCATATTATTGTAAGAAATGACTTATGGATTGGGAGTCAACGCTCAGTTAAAAATCTATAGCCTCCCCCTTTTCCCAACGATTGCAAAACCTAATATATAAAAACTAAAAAGAGTTTACAATCCCTAAATATTACAAACACTTGTTGGAATTATCTCTCTCCACATTTATGCATTGTGCATTTCCATTTTAGAAGTATACTTGTTTCTTAAATCAAAACTTTGAGTTTTCGCTCTGTCTTTATCCCGTCAACAAAAAAGGCAAATAGATCTCAACAAAATGAAAATTTTAGATTTTAAGTTTGGTAAAAAATTAAAATAAAAAAAAATGTTTGTAAAGAAAATTTATTCACACACCACAAATCAACACAAAATTTTTAATATCCAAGTTTTGGAAATTCCACTTGTTCAACCCTAATAGCTTGGAATTTTATAAGAAAAAGATTTCTTCTACACATGTTTTAAATATGGATATGCATGCTTGAAACATGTTAAAGATGCATATAACCTAGGGATCCAAACCTTTTAAAGGGAATAACAAACGCTCATTAAATTCTCAAGTGAACGTGCAATGGGATATTTACCCGAGTCAAACAAGCTATTAGTTTTGCCATTTAGAAAAAGGTGACCTAACAATCATAGATGATTGTGAAGTGATTTATCATGCGTAATGGACTATATTTTTGTAAAAAATTACTTATGGATTGGTAGTCAACCCTCAGTTAAAAATCCCCCTCCTCCCCCTTTTCCCAACGTTTACAAAACCTAATATATAAAAACTAAAAAAAGCTTACAATCACTAAAAAATACAGACACTCTTAGGAATTGTCTCTTTCTACAATTGTGCATTGTGCATTTCCATTTTAGATGTATACTTCTTTCTTAAATCAAAACTTTGACTTTTCGCTGTCCCTTCATCCCTTTAAAAAAAAAGGCAAATAGATCACAGCAAAATGAATATTTTTTGGTTTATGAATGCAAAAAATTTAAAACAACAACAAATGTACGTAATGAAAATTTATTCGTGCACGACAAATGAACACAAAAGTTTTGTTATCCAAGTTTGGAAAATTCCTCTAGTTCAACTCTAATAGCTTGGAATTTTATAAGAAAGATATTTCTTCTATACATGTTTTAAAAATGGATATGCATGCTTGAAACATGTTAAAGATGCAAATGGCCTACGGATCCAAATCTTTTATAGAGATAACATACGCATCGGTGGGATATTTACCCGAGTCAAACAAGCCTTTATTTTGCCCATTTAAAAAATGCTGACCTAACAATCATAGATGATTGTAAAGTGATTTATCATGCATAACGGACAATATTTTGGTAAGAAATAACTTATGGATTGGGTGTCAACGCTCAGTTAAAATTCCCCCGCCTCCCCTTTTCCCTACGATTGCAAAACCCAATATCTAAAAACATAAAAGAGTTTACAATCCCTAAAAATTACTGACACTCTTTGGAATTCTCTCTCTCTACCTTTGTGCATTTTACATTTCCATTTTAGATGTGTACTTTTTTGTTAAATGAAAACTTTGAGTTTTCGCTCTCCCTTCATCCCGTGTATAAAAAAGGCAAATAGATCACAACAAAATAAAAATTTTAGAGTTTATGTATGGAAAAAATTTAAAGTAACATAAAATGTAAGTAAAGAAAATTTTTTTGCACACCACAAATGAACAAAAAAGTTTTGTTATCCAAGTTAGGGAAAATTCACTGGTTCAACCTTAATAGCTCGAAATTTTAAAAGAAAGATATTTCTTCTACACATGTTTTAAAAAGGGATCTGCATGCTTGAAACATGTTAAAGATGCAAATGATCTATGGATCCAAAACTTTTAAAGTGAATAACAAACGCTGATTAAATTCTCAAGTGAACGTTCAGTGGGATATTTACCCGAGTCAAACAAGTCATTATTTTGCCCAATTTCAAAAAACTGACCTAGCTATCATAGATGATTGTAAAGTGATTTATCATGCATAATTGGCTATATTTTTCTAAGAAATGACTTATGGATTGGGAGTCAATGCTTAGTTAAAAATCTCCCTCATGCCCCTTTTCCTTACGATTGCAAAACCTAATATATAAATACTAAAAAGAGGTGACAATCCCTAAAAATTACTAACACTCTTTGGAATTATCTCTCTCTACATTTTTACCTTGTCCACTTCTATTTTAGATGTATACTTTTTTCTTAAATCAAAACTTTGAGTTTTCTCTCTCCCTTCATCCCATAAACAAAAAAGGAAAATAAATCACAAAAAATGAAAATTTTAGAGTTTATGTATAAAAGAAATTTAAAACAACAATAAATGTTAGTAAAGAAAATTTATTCGCACATCACAAATGAGCACAAAAGTTTTGTAATCCAAGTTTGGGAAATTCCACTTGTTCAACCCTAATTGCTTGGAATTTTATAAGAGAGTGATTTTTTCTACACTTGTTTTAAAAATACATATTCATGCTTGAAACATGTTAAAGATTCAAATGACCTATGGATCCAAACCTTTTAAAGAGAATAAAAAATGTTGATAAAATCCTCAAGTGAATGTGTGGTGGGATATTTACCAGAGTCAAACAAGCCATTATTTTACCCATTTACAAAAACCTGATGTAACAATCGTAGATGATTGTAAAGTGATTTATCATACATAACAAGCGATATTTTTGTAAGAAATGACTTATGGATTGGGAGTCAACGCTCAGTTAAATATTCACCGCCTCCCCTTTTCCCGACGATCGCTAAACCTAGTATATAAAAACAAAAAAGAGTTTACAATCCCCAAAAATTACAGACACACTTTGGAATTATCTCTCTCCACATTTGTGCATTGTGCACTTCCATTTTAGATGTATACTTTTTTCTTAAATCATAATTTTGAGTTTTCGCTTTCCCTTCATCCCGTAAAAGAAAAAGACAAATTGAACACAACAAAATGAAAATTTTAGATTTTATGTATGGAAAAAATTTAAAACAACCACAAATGTAAGTAAAGAAAATTTATTCGCGTACCACAAACGAACACAAATGTTTTGTCATCGAAGTTTGGGAAATTAAGCTTGGAATTTTATAAGGAAGAGATTTCTTGTACACAAGTTTTTAAAATGGATATGCATGCTTGAAACGTGTTAAAGATGAAAATGACCTATGGATCCAAACCATTTAAAGAGAACAACAAACGCTCATTAAATTCTCAAGTGAACATGCGGTGGGATATATACCAGAGTCAAACAGGCCATTATTTTGCCCATTTACTTAAAGGTGACCTAGTAATCGTAGATGATTGAAAAGTGATTTATCATGCTTAATTGGCTATATTTTTATAAGAAATGACTTATGGATTGCGAGCCAACGCTCAGTTAAACCCCCCTGCCTCCCCCTTTACCCAACGATTGCAAAACCTAATATGTAAAAACAAAAAAGAGTTTACAATCTCAAAAAATTATAGACATTCGTTGGAACTCTCTCTCTCTACCATTTTAGACGTATACTTTTTTCCTAAATCAAAACTTTGAGTTTTCGCTCTCCTTTCATCCCATAAACAAAAAAGGCAAATAGATCACAACAAAATGAAAATTTGAGAGTTTATGTATGGAAAAAATTTAAAACAACAAAAAATGTAAGAAAATAAAATTTATTAGCACACCACAAATGAACACAAAAGTTTTGTTTTCCAAGTTTGGGAAATTCCACTAGTTCAACCGTAATAGCTTGAAATTTTATAAGAAAGAGATTTCTTCTACACAGGTCTTAAAAATGGATATGCATGCTTGAAACATGTAAAAGATGCAAATGACCTATGGATCCAAACCCTTTAAAGAGAATAACTAACACTCTTTAAATTCTCAAGTGAACGTGCGGTGGGATATTTACCTAAATCAAACAAGCCATTATTTTGCCCATTTACAAAAAGCTGATGTAACAATCGTAGATCATTGTAAAGTGATTTATCATGGGTAACAAGCTATACTTTTTTTAAAAAATGACTTATGGATTGGGAGTCAATGGTCAGTGAAATATCACCCGCCTCCCCTTTGCCCGACGATTGTAAAACCTAATAAATAAGAACTAAAAAGAGTTTACAATCCGTAAAAATTACAGAAACACTTTTAAATTATCTCTCTCTACATTTGTGCATTGTGCATTTCATTTTTAGATGTATACATTTTTCTTAAATCAAAACATTGAGTTTTAGCTCTACCTTCGTCCCGTAAAAAAAAAGGCAAATAGGTCACAACAAATTTAAAATTTTAGAGTTTATATATGGAAAAAAAATTAAAACAACAACAAATGTAAGTAAAGAAACATTATTCGCATACCGCAAATTAATACAAAATTTTTGTCATCCAATTTTGGGCAATTCCATTAGTTCAACCCTAATAGCTTGGAATTTTATAAGGTAGAGACTTCCTCTACTCATGTTTTCAAAATGGATAGCATGCATGAAACATGTTAAAGATGCAAATGACATATGGATCCATACCTTTTAATGAGAACAACAAACGCCCTTTAAATTCTCAAGTGAACGTGCGGTGGGATATTTACACTTGTCAAAGAAGCCATTATTTTGCCCATTTACAAAAAGCTGGCCAAAAATTCGTAGATGATTGTAAAGTGATTTATCATGCGGAACAGGCTATATTTTAGTAACAAACTACTTATGGAATGGGAGTCAACACTCACTTAAAAATCCACTACCTGCCCCTTTTCCCGATGATTAAAAAACCTAATATCTAAAATCTAAAAAGAGTTTACAATCCCAAAAAATTACTGACACTCTTTGGAATTATCTATCTCTACATTTGTGCATTGTGCATTTCCATTTTAGATGTATACTTTTTTCTTAAATCAAAACTTTGAGTTTTCGCTCTCCCTTCATACCGAAAACAAATAAGGCAAATAGATCACAACAAAATGAAAATTTTAGATTTTATTTATGGAAAAAATTTATAACAACAACAAATGTAAGTAAAAAAAAATTATTCGCACACCACAAATGAACACAAAAGTTTTGTTATCCAAGTTTTGGAAATTCCACTAGTTGAACCCTTATAGCTTGAAATTTTATAAGAAAGAGATATTTTCTACACATGTTTTAAAAATGGATATGCAGGTTTGAAACATGATAAAGATGCAAATGACCTATGGATCCAAACCTTTTAAAGAGAATAAAAAATGCTCATTAAATTCTCAAGTGAACGTGTGGTGGGATATTTACCGGAGTCAAACAAGCCATTATTTTGCCCATTTACAAAATGCTGACCTAACAATCATAGATGATTGTAAATTGATTTATAATGTGTAACAGGCTATATTTATTTAAGAAATGACTTATGGATTGGGAGTCATCGCTCAGTTAAATATCCCACGCCTCCCCCTTTTCCCGACGATTGCAAAACCTAATATATAGAAATTAAAAAGAGTTTACAATCCATAAAAATTACTGGCACTCTTTGGAATTATCTCTCTCTACATTTGTGCATTGTCCATTTCCATTTTAGATGTATACTTTTTTATTAAATCAAAACATTTAGTTTTCGCTCTCCCTCCATCATGTAAACAAAAAAGGCAAATAGATCACAAAAAAATAAAAATTTTAGTGTTTTTGTATGGAAAAAATTTTAAAAACAACGAATGTAAGTAAAGAAAATTTATTCGCACACCACAAATAAACACAAATGATTTGTTATCCAATTTTGTGAAATTGCCCCAGTTCAACCTTAATAGCTTGGAATATTATAAAAAAGACATTTCTTCTACTCATGTTACAAAAATCGATATGCATGCATGAAACATGTTTAAGATGCAAAGGACTTATGGATCCTAACCTTTTAAAGAGAATAACAAACGCTGATTAAATTCTCAAGTGAACGTTGAGTGGGATATTTACACGAGTCAAACAAGCCATTATTTTGCCCATTTACAAAAAAGCTGACCTAACAATCGTAGATGATTGTAAATTGATTTATCACGCGTAACGGGTTATATTTTTATAAGAAATGACTTATGGATTGGGAGTCAATGCTCAATTAAATATCCCCCGCCTCCCCCTTTTCCTGACGATTGCAAAACCAAATATATAAAAGCTTAAAAAATTTTACAATCCCTAAAAATTACTGACACTCTTAGAAATTGTATCTCTTTACATTTTTGCATTGTCCATTACCATTTTAGATGTATACTTTTTTTCTCATAAAAAAACTTTGAGTTTTCGCTCTCCCTTCATCTCGTAAACAAAAAAGGCATATAGAACACTGGAAAAAGAAAATTTTAGAGTTTATGTGTGCAAAAAATTTAAAACAATAACAATTGAAAGTAAAAAAAAATTATTCTCATACGTCAAATGAACACAAAAGGTTTGTCATCCAAGTTTGGGAAATTCCACTAGTTCAACCCTAATAGCTTGGAATTTTATAAGAAAGAGATTTATTTTACACATATTTTAAAAATGGATATGCATGCTTGAAACATGTTAAAGACGCAAATGACCTATGGATCCACACCTTTTAAAAGAGAATAACAAATGCTCATTAAATTCTCAAATGAAGGTGTGGTGGGATATTTACCCGAGTCAAACAAGCCATTATTTTAGCCTTTCACATAAGGCTGACCTAACAATCGTAGATGATTGTAAAGTGATTTATCATGCGTAACGGGAAATATTTTGGTAAGAAATGACTTATGGATTAGGAGTCAACGCTCATTTAAAAAACCCCGGCTTCCCCCTTTTCCTGACGATTGCAAAACCTAATATAAAAATACTAAAAGGAGTTTACAATCCCTAAAAATAACACACACTCGTTGGAATTCTCTCCCTCTTCATTTGTGCATTGTGCATTTCCAATTTAGACGTATACTTTTTTCCTAAATCAAAACTTTGATTTTTCACTCTTCCTTCATCCCATAAAAAAAAAAGGCAAATAGATCACAAAAAAATGAAAATTCTAGAGTTTATGGATGGCAAAAATTTAAAACAACAACAAATGTAAGAAAAGAAAATTTATTCACACACCACAAATGAACACAAAAGGTTTATTATCCAAGTTTGGGAAATTCGACTAGTTCAACCCTTATAGCTTGGAATTTTATAAGAAAGAGATTTCTTCTACACATGTTTTAAAAATGGATATGCATGCTTGAAACATGTTAAGATGCAAATGACCTATGGCTCCAAACCTTTTAAAGAGAAGAAAAAACACTCATCAAAATTCTCTAGTGAACGTGCGGTGGGATATTTACCCGTGTAAAACTTGCTATTATTTTCCCCATTTTCCAAAAGTTGACCTAACTATCATAGATGATTGTAAAGTGATTTATCATACGTAACGGGCTATTTTTTTGGAATGGGAGTCAATGCTCAGTTAAAAATCCCTGCCTCTGCCTTTTCACGACGATTGCAAAACCTAATATATAAAAACTAAAAAGAGTTTACAATCCCTAAAAATTAATGACACTCTTTGGAATTATCTCTCTCTACATTTGTGCATTGTGCATTTCCATTTTAGAGATATACTTTTTTCTTAAATCAAAACTTTGAGTTTTCTCTCTCCCTCCATCCCGTAAAGAAAAAAGGCAAATAGATCACAACAAAATAAAAATTTTAGAGTTTATGTATGGAAAAAATTAAAATAACAAAAAATGTAAGTAAAGAAAATTTATTCGCACACCACAAATGAACACAAAAGTTTTGTTATCTAAGTATGGGAAATTTCACTAGTTCGCCCATATTAGCTTGGAATTTTGTAAGAAAACAATTTCTTCTACACATGTTTTAAAAAGGGATATGCATGCTTGAAGCTAGTGAAAGATGCAAATGACCTATGGATCCAAACCTTTTAAACAGAAGTACAAATGCTTATCAAAATTCTCAAGTGAACGTGCGGTCGGATATTTACCCGAGTCAAACATGCCATTATTTTGCCCATTTAAAAAATGCTGACCTAACAATCATAGATGATTGTAAAGTGATTTATCATGCGTAATGGGCTATACTTTTGTAAGAAATGACTTATGGATTGGGAGTCAATGCTCGGTTAAAAATCCCTTGCGTCCCCTTTTCCCGACGATTACAAAAGCTAATATCTAAAAACTAAAAAGAGTTTACAATCCCTAAAATTTACTGACTCTCTTTGGAATTATCTCTCTCTACATTTGTGCATTGTACATTTCCATTTCAGATGTATAATTTTTTCTTAAAAGAAAACTTTGAGTTTTCGCTCTCCCTTCATCCCGTATATAAAAAAGGCAAATGGATCACAACAAAATAAAAATTTTAGAGTTGATGTATGGAAAAAATTTTAAATAACAATAAATTTAAGTAAAGAAAATTTATTTGCACACCAGAAATGAACAAAAAAGTTTTGTTATCCAAAATAGGGAAATTTCACTGGTTCAACCTTAATAGCTCAGAATTTTAAATGAAATATTTTTCTTCTACACATGTTTTAAAAAGGGATTTGCATGCTTGAAACATGTTAAAGATGGAAATGATCCATGGATCCAAACCTTTTAAAGTGAATAACGAACCCTCATTAAATTCTCAAGTGAACGTGCAGTGGGATATTTACCCGAGTCCAACAAGTCATTATTTTGCCCATTTTCAAAAAGCTGACCTAACTATCATAGATGATTGTAAAGTGATTTATCATGCGTAACTGGCTATATTTTTGCATGAAATGACTTAAGGATTGGGGGTCAACGCTCAGTTAAAAATCCCCCTCCTCCCCCTTTTCCATAAAATTGCAAAACCTAATATATAAAAACTAAAAAGAGTTTACAATCCCTAAAAATTACTAACACTCTTTGGAAATATCTCTCTCTACATTTTTACCTTGTCCACTTCTATTTTAGATGTATACTTTTTTTTTTAAATAAAAACTTTGAGTTTTTGCTCTCTCTTCATCTCGGAAACTAAAAAGGCAAATAGATCACAAAAAATGAAAATTTTAGAGTTTATGTATAAAAAAAATTTAAAACAACAATTAATGTTAGTAAAGAAAATTTATTCGCACACCACAAATGAACACCAAAGTTTTGTACTCCAAGTTTGGGAAATTCCACTTGTTCAACCCTAATTGCTTGAAATTTTATAAGAAAGAGATTTCTTCTAAACTTGTTTTAAAAATGAATATTCATGCTTGAAACATCTTAAAGATGCAAATGACCTATGGATCCAAACCTTTTAAAGAGAATAACAAACGCTGATAAAATTTTCAAGTAAACGTGCGCTGGAATATTTACCCGAGTCAAAGAAAAAATTATTTTGCCCATATACAAAAAGCTGACCTAACAATCGTAGATGATTGTAAAGAGATTTATCATAATTAACAGGCTATATTTTTGTAAGAAATGACTTATGGATTGGGTGTCAACGTTCAGTTAAAAATCCACCTCCTTCCACTTTTCCCGACGATTGCAAAACCTGATACATAAATTATAAAAAGAGTTTACAACCCCAAAAAATTATTGTCACTCTTTGGAATTATCTCTCTCCACATTTGTGCAATTTGCATTCTATTTTAGATATACACTTTTTTCGTAAATAAAAACTTTGAGTTTTCACTCTCCCTCCATCTGGTAAACAAAAAAGGCAAAAAAGATCACAAAAAAATGAAATTATTTGAGTTTATGTGTTAAAAAAATTTAAAACAATAACAAATATAAGTAAAGAAAATTTATTTGCACACCACAAATGAACACAAAAGTTTTGTTATCCAAGTTTTGGAAATTCCACTAGTTCAACCCTAATAGTTTGGAATTTTATAGGAAAGAGATTTCTTCTACACATGTTTTAAAAATGGATATGCATGCTTGAAACATGTTAAAGATGCAAATAACCTATGGATCCAAAACTTTTAAAGAGAATAACAAACGCTCATTAAATTCTCAAGTGAACATGCGGTGGGATATTTACTCGAGTCAAACAAGCCATTATTTTGCCCATTTACATAAAGCTGACCTGACAATCGTAGATGATTGTAAACTGATTTATCATTCGTAACGGGCTATATTTTTGTAAGAATGCCTTATGGATTGGAAGTCAACGCTCAGTCAATCCTCAGTTAAACCACCCCCCCCCCCCCCCCCCCTTTTCTCGACGATTGAAAATATTAATATATAAAAACTAAAAAGAGTTTACAATCTCTAAAAAGTATAGACACTCGTTGGAATTCTCTCTCTCTACATTTGTGCATTGTTCATTACCATTTTACATGTATATTTTTTTCCTAAATCAAAACTTTGAGTTTTCGCTTTCCCTTCATCCCGTTAACAAAAAAGGCAAATAGATCACAACAAAATGAAAATTTTAGAGTTTATGCGTGGAAAAAATTTCAAACAACAAAAAATGTAAGAAAATAAAATTTATTAGCACACCACAAATGAACACAAAAGTTTTGTTTTCCAAGTTTGGGAAATTCCACTAGTTCAACCCTAATAGCTTGGAATTTATAAGAAAGAGATTTCTTCTACACGTCTTACAAATGGATATGCATGCTTAAAACAAGTAAAAGATGCAAATGGCCTATGGATCCAAACCCTTTAAAGAGAATAACTAACACTCTTTAAATTCTCAAGTGAACGTGCGATGGGATATTTACCTGAGTCAAACAAGCCTATATTTTGCCCATTTACAAAAAGCTGATGTAACAATCGTTGATTATTGTAAAGTGATTAATCATACGTAATAGGCTTTATTTTTTTAAGAAATGACTTATAGATTGGGAGTCAACACTCAGTGAAATATCCCCCGCCTCCCCTTTTTCCTTACGATTGTAAAACCTAATAAATAAAAACTAAAAAGAGTTTAAAATCTCTAAAAATTAAAAAAACTCTTTTAAACTATCTCTGTCCACATTTGTGCATTATGCATTTCGTTTTTAGATGTATACATTTTTCTTAAATCAAAACTTTGACTTTTCACTCTCCCCTCATCCCGTAAAAAAAAGGCAAATAGATCACAACAAATAGAAAATTTTAGAGTTTATGTATGGAAAAAAATTAAAAAAACAACAAATGTAAGTAAAGAAAATTTATTCGCATACCGCAAATTAATACAAAATTTTTGTCATCCAATTTTGGGCAATCCCACTAGTTCAACCCTAATTGCTTGGAATTTTATAAGGAAGAGACTTCCTCTACTCATGTTTTAAAAATTGATACGCATGCTTGAAACATGTTAAAGATGGAAATGACCTATGGATCCAAACCTTTTAAAGAGAATAAAAAACACTCATTAAATTCTCAAGTGAACGTGCGTCAAACCTGCCATTTTTTGCCTATTTACAAAAAGCTGACCTAACAATCATAGATAATTGAAAAATGAAAATTAAGAAAAAAAAGGCAAATGGATCACAACAAAATGAAAATTTAGAGTTTATTTATGTAAAAAATTTAAAACAACAACAAATGTGTGTAAAGAAAATTTATTCGCATACTGGAAATGAACACAAAAGTTTGTTATACAAGTTTTGGAAATTCCACTAGTTCAACCCTAATAGCTTGGAATTTTATAAGAAAGAGATTTCTTCTACACATGTTTTAAAAATGGATATGCATGCTTGAAACATGTTAAAGATGCAAATGACCTATGGATCCAAACCTTTGAAAGAGAATAACAAACACTCATTAAATTCTCAAGTGAACGTGTAGTGGGATATTTACCTAAGTCAAACATGCCATTATTTTACCCATTTACAAAATGCTGACCTAACAATCATAGATGACTGTAAAGTGATTTATCTTGCGTAATAGGCAATATTTTTTTGTAAGAAATGACTTATGGATTGGGAGTCAGCGCACAATTAAAAATCCCCCGCCTCCCCCTTTTCCTGACTATTGCAAAACCTAATATATAAAAGCTAAAAAGAGTTTAAAATACCTAAAAATTATAGACACTCATTGGAATTATCTCTCTCTACATTTGTTCTTTGTGCATTTCCATTTTAGATGTATACTTTTTTCTTAAATCAAAACTATGAGTTTTTGCTCTCCCTTCATCCCGTAAAAAAAATGGCAAAAAAATCACAACAAAATGAATATTTTAGAGTTTATGTATGGAAAATTTTTTAAAAACAACGAATGTAAGTAAAGAAAATTTATTCGCACACTAGAAATGAACACAAAAGTTTTGTTATCCAAGTTTGGGAGATTCCACTAGTTCAAGCCTAATAGCTTGGAATTTTATAAGAAAGAGATTTCTTCTACACATGTTTTAAAAATGGACACGCATTCATGAAACATGTTAAATATGCAAATGACCTATGGATCAAACTTTTAAAAGAGAATAAAAAACGCTCATTAAATTCTCAAGTGAATGTGCGGTGGGATATTTACCCGTGTCAAACGTTCCAGTTTTTTGCCCATTTACAAAGAGCTGACCTAACAATCATACATCATTGAAAAAGGATTTATCAAGAATAACAGGCTATATTTTTGTAAGAAATGACTTATGTGTTGGGAGTCATCGCTCAATTAAAAAATCCCCCGCCACCCCCTTTTCCCGACGATTGTAAAACCTAATAATTATAAACTAAAAAGAGTTTACAATCCATAAAATTTACTGACACTCTTTGGAATTATCTCTCTCCACATTTGTGCATTGTGCATTTCCATTTTAGATGTATACTTTTTTCTTAAATCAAAACTTTTTGTTTTCGCTCTCCCTCCATCCTATAAACAAAAAACGCAAATAGATCACAACAAAACGAAAATTTTAGTGTTTATGTATGGAAAAAATTTTAAAAACAACGAATGTACGAAAAGAAAATTTATTTTCACACCACAAATGAACACAAAAGATTTGTTATCCAAGTTTTGGAAATTCCACTAGTTCAACCCTAATACCTTGGAATTTTATAAGAAAAAGATTTCTTTTACACATGTCTTACAAATAGATATGCATGCTTGAAACATATAAAAGATGCAAATGGCCTATGGATCCAAACCCTTTAAAGAGAATAACTAACACTCTTTAAATTCTCAAGTGAACGTGCGGTGGGATATTTACATGAGTCAAACAAGACATTATTTTGCCCATTTACGAAAAGCAAATGTAACAATCATTGATGATTGTAAAGTGATTTATCATGCATAACGGGATTTATTTTTTTAAGAAATGACTTATGGATTGGGAGTCAACACTAAGTGAAATATCCCCCGCCTCCCCCGTTTCCCGACGATTGTAAAACCTAATAAATAAAAACTAAAAAGAGTTTACAATCCCTAAAAATTACAGGAACTCTTTTAAATAATCTCTCTCCACATTTGTGCATTGTACAATTCGTTTTAAGATGTATACATTTTTATTAAAAAAAAACTTTGAGTTTTCACTCTCCCTTCATCCCGTAAAAAAAAAAGGCAAATAGATCACAACAAATTGAAAATTTTAGAGTTTATGTATGGAAAAAAATTAAAACAACAACAAATGTAAGTAAAGAAAATTTATTCGCATACCGCAAATTAATGCAAAATTTTTGTCATCCAATTTTGGGCAATTCCACTAGTTCAACCCTAATAGCTTGGAATTTTATAAGGAAGAGACTTCCTCTACTCATGTTTTAAAAATGGATACGCATGCTTGAAACATGTTAAAGATGCAAATGACCTATGGATCCAAACCTTTTAAAGAGAATAAAAAATGCTCATTAAATTCTCAAGTGAACATGCGTCAAACCTGCCATTGTATTGCCTATTTAAAAAAAGCTGACCTAACAATCATAGATAATTGAAAAGTGATTTATCAAGAATAACAAGCTATATTTTTGTAAGAAATGACTTATGGATTGTGAGTCATCGCTCACTTAAATATCCCACGCCTCCCCCTTTTCCCGACGATTGCAAAACCTAATATATATAAACTAAAAAGAGTTTACAATCCATAAAAATTACTGACACTCTTTGTAATTATCTCTCTCTACATTTGTGCAATGTGCATTTCCATTTTAGATGTATACTTTTCTTAAATCAATACTTTGAGTTTTCTCTCACCCTCCATCCCGTAAAGAAAAAAAGGCAAATAGATCACAACAAAATAAAAATTTTAGAGTTATGTATGGAAAAAGTTAAAAAAAAAAACAAATGCAAGTAAAGAAAATTTATTCGCACACCACAAAAGAACACGAAAGTTTTTTTATCCAATTTTGGGAAATTTCACTAGTTTGTCCATAATAGCTTGGAATTTTATAAGTAAGCGATTTCTTCTATACATGTTTTAAAAAAGGATATGCATGCTTGAAACATGTTAAAGAGGCAAAATAGCTATGGATCCTAACCTTCTAAAGAGAATAACAAATGCTCATTAAATTCTCAAGTGAACGTGCAGTGGGATATTTACTCGAGTCACACAAGCCATTATTTTGCCCATTTACAAAAAGCTGACCTAATAATCAAAGAAGATTGTAAAGTTATTTATAATGCGTAACAGGCTATATTTTTGTAAGAAATGACTTATGGATTGGGTTTCAATGCTCAGTTAAAAATCCCCTGCCTCCCCCTTTTCTCGACGATTGCAAAACCAAATATATAGAAACTAAAAATTGTTTACAATCACTAAAAATTGTTGACACTCTTTGGAATTATCTCTTTTTAAATTTGTGCATTGTTCATTTCCATTTTAGCTGTATACTTTTTTCTTAAATCAAAACTTTGATTTTTCGCTCCCGTTTATGCCGTAAACAAAAATGGCAAAAAGGTCACAACAAAATGAAAATTTTAGAGTTTATATATGAAAAAAATTTAAAACAAAAAAAAATGTAAGTAAATAAAATTTATTCTCAAATCACAAAAGAACACAAAAGTTTTGTTATCCAAGTTTTGGAAATTCCACTAGTTCGACCCTATAACATGGAATTTTATAAGAAAGAGATTTCTGCTACACATGTTTTAAAAATGGATATATATGCTTGAATCATGTTAAAGATGAAAATCACCTATGGATCCTAACCTTTTAAAGAGAATAACAAACGCTCATTAAATTCTCATGTGAGCGTACGGTAGGATATTTACCCGAGTCAAACAAGCCATTATTTTGCCCATTTACAAAAAGCTGACGTAACAATCATTGATGATTGTAAAGTGATTTATCAAAAGTAACAGGGTATATTTTAAAAAGAAATGACTTATGGATTCGGAGTCAACGCTCAATGAAATATCCCCCGCCTCCACCTTTTCCCGACGATTGTAACACCTAATATATAAAAACTAAAAAGAGTTTACTATCCCTAAAAATTTTTAACACTCCTTGGAAATATCTCTCTCTACATTTGTGCATTGTGCATTCCCATTTTAGATGTATACATTTTTCTTAAATCCAAACTTTGAGTTTTCGCTCTCCCTTCATCCTGTAAAAAAAAAAAAAGGCAAAACGGATTATAACAAAACGAAAATTTAGAGTTTATGTATGGAAAAAATTTAAAACAACAACAAATGAATGCAAAGAAAATTTATTCGCATACCGTAAATGAACACAAAATTTTTGTTATCCAAGTTTTGGAAATTCCACTAGTTCAACCCAAAAAAGCTTGGAATTTTATAAGAAAGATATTTCTTCTACACATGTTTTAAAAATGGATATGCATCCTTGAAACATGTTAAAGTTTCAAATGACCTATGGATCCAAACCTTTCAAAGAGAAAAACAAACGCTCATTAAATTCTCAAGTGAACGTGTAGTGGGATATTCACCTAAGTCAAACATGCCATTATTTTGCCCATTTACAAAATACTGACCTAACAATCATAGATGATTATAAAGTGATTTATCTTGCGTAATAGGCAATATTTTTGTAATAAATGACTTATGGATTGGGAGTCAGAGTTCAATTAAAAATCCCCCGCCTCCCCCTGTTCATGACTATTGCAAAACCTAATATATAAAAACTAAAAAGAGTTTAAAATACTTAAAAATTAAAGAAACTTGTTGGAATTATCTCTCTCTACATTTGTTCTTTGTGCATTTCCATTTTAGATGTATACTTTTTTCTTAAATCAAAACTATGAATTTTTGCTCTCCCTTCATCCCGTAAAAAAGAAAAGGCAAAAAGATCACAACAAAATGAATGTTTTAGAGTTTATGTATGGAAAAAATTTTAAAAACAACGAATGTAAGTAAAGAAAATTTATTCGCACACCAGAAATGAACACAAAAGTTTTGTTATCCAAGTTTGGGAGATTCCACTAGTTCAAGCCTAATAGTTTGGAATTTAATAAGAAAGAGATTTCTACTACACATGTTTTAAAAATGGACACGCATTCTTGAAACATGTTAAAGATGCAAATGACCTATGGATCAAACCTTTTAAATAGAATAACAAACATTTCATTAAATTCTCAAGTGAACGTGCGGTGGGATATTTACCAGTGTCAAACATGCCATTTTTTTGCTCATTTAAAAAGTGTTGACCTAACAATCATACATGATTGAAAAGGGATTTATCAAGAATAACAGGCTATATTTTTGTAAGAAATGACTTATGTATTGGGAGTCATCGCTCAGTTAAAAAATCCCCCGCCTCCCCCTTTTCCCGACGATTGCAAAACCTAATAATTACAAACTAAAAAGAGTTTACAATCCATAAAAATTATTGACACTCTTTGGAATTATCTCTCTCCACATTTGTGCATTGTGCATTTCCATTTTAGATGTATATTTTTTTGTTAAATCAAAACTTTTTGTTTTCTCTCTCCCTCCATCATGTATACAAAAAAAGCAAATAGATCACAACAAAATGAAAATTTTAGTGTTTATGTATGGAAAAAATTTTAAAAACAACGAATGTAAGTAAAGAAAATTTATTCGCACACCACAAATGAACACAAAAGATTTGTTATCCAAGTTTGGGAAATTCCACTAGTTCAACCCTAATAGCTTCGAATTTTATAAAAAAAAAGATTTCTTCTGCACATGTTATAAAAATGGATATGCAGGCTTGAAACATGTTTAAGATGCAAATGACCTATGGATCCAAACCTTTTAAAGAGAATAACAAACGCTGATTAAATTCTCAAGTGAACGTGTAGTGGGATATTAACCCGAGTCAAACAAGCCATTATTTTGACCATTTACAAAAAGCTGACCTAACAATCATAGATGATTGTAAAGTGATTTTATCAAGCATCACGGGCTATATTTTTGTAAGAAATGAGTTATGGATTGGGAGTCAATGCTCAGTTAAATATCCTCCGCCTCCCCCTTTTCCCGATGATTCAAAACCAAATATATAAAAGCTAAAAAGAGTTTGCAATCCCTAAAAATTACAAACACTCTTAGGAATTATCTCTCTCTACATTTGTGCATTGTGCATTATCATTTTAGATGTATACTTTTTTCTCATATCAAAACTTTGTGTTTTCGCTCTCCCTTCATCCCGAAAACAAAAAAGGCAAATAGATCACAACAAATTGAAAATTTTAGAGTTTATGTATGCAAAAAATTTAAAACAACAACAAATGTAAGTAAAAAAATTTATTCTCATACCGCAAATGAACACAAAAGTTTTATCATCCAAGTTTGGGAAATTCCACTAGTTCAACCCTAATAGCTTGGAATTTTTTAAGAAAGAGATTTATTTTACACATGTTTTAAAAATGGATATGCATGCTTGAAACATGTTAAAGATGCAAATGACCTATGGATCCAAACCTTTTAAAGAGAATAACAAACGCTCATTAAATTCTCAAGTGAACATGCGGTGGGATATTTACCCGAGTGAAACAAGCCATTATTTTGACCTTTTACATAAAGCTGACCTAACAATTGTAGATGATTGTAAAGTGATTTATCATACGTAACGGGCTATATTTTTGTAAGAAATGACTTATGGATTGGGAATCATCGCTCAGTTAAAAACCCCCTCTTCCCCCTTTTCCCAATGATTGCAAAACATAATATATAAAAACTAAAAAGAGTTTACAATCCCTAAAAATAACAGTCACTCGTAGGAATTTTATCTCTCTATTCATTTGTGCATTGTGCATTTCCAATTTTGACGAATACTTTTTTCCTAAATCATAACTTTGAGTTTTCACTCTCCCTTCATCCCGTAAACAAAAAAGACAAATAGATCACAACAAAATTAAAATTTTAGAGTTTATGGATGGAAAAAATTTAAAACAACAACAAATGTAAGAAAAGAAAATCTATTCGCACACCACCAAGGAACACAAATGGTTTATTATCCAAGTTTGAGAAATTCCACTACTTCAACCATATAGGTTGGAATTTTATAAGAAAGAGATTTCTTCTACACATGTTTTAAAAATGGATATGCATGCTTGAAACATATTAAGATGCAAATGACCTATGGATCTAGTGAACGTGCTGTGGGATATTTACTCGCGTCAAACTAGCCATTATTTTGCCCATTTTTAAAAAGCTGACTTAACAATCAAAGATGATTGTAAAGTGATTTATCATGCGTAACGGGCTATATTTTTGTAAGAAATGACTTATGAATTGGGAGTCAACGCTCAGTTAAAAATCCATCCCTCCGTCTTTTCTCGACGATTGCAAAACCTAATATATAAAAACAAAAAAGAGTTTACAATCCATTAAAATTACTGACACTCTTTGGAATTATCTCTCTCTACATTTTTGCATTGTGCATTTCCATTTTAGATGTATTCTTTTTTCATAAATAAAAACTTTGAGTTTTCTCTCTCCCTCCATCACGTAAACAAAAAAAAGCAAATAGATCACAACATAATAAAAATTTTAGAGTTTATGTATGGAAAAAGTTTAAAATAACAACAAATGTAAGTAAAGAAAATTTATTCACACACCACAAATGAACACAAAAGTTTTGTTAACCAAGTTTGGGAAATTTCACATGTTCATCCATAATTGGTTGGAATTTTATCAGAAAGAGATTTCTTCTACACTTGTTTTAAAAAGGGATATAAATGCTTGATACATGTTAAAGATCCAAATGACCTATGGATCCAAACCTTCTAAAGAGAAGAACAAACACTCATTAAATTCTCAAGTGAACGTGCAGTGGAATATTTACCCGAGCCACACAAGCCATTATTTTGCCCATTTAAAAAAAGCTGACCTAACAATCATAGATGATTGTAAAGTGATTTATCATGCGTAACAGGCTATATTTTTGTAAGAAATGACTTATGGATAGGGAGTCAACGCCCAGTTAAAATCCCCCGCCTCCCCTTTTTCCCGTCAATTGTACAACCTAATATATAAAACTAAAAAGAGTTTACAATCCCTAAAAATTACTGACACTCTTTGGAATTATCTCTCTCTACATTTGTGCATTGTGCATTTCCATTTTAGATGTATACTTTTTTCTCAAATCAAAACTTTGAGTTTTCTCTCTGCCTCCAACTCGTAAAGAAAAAAGGCAAATAGATCACAACAAAATAAAAATTTTAGAGTTTATGTATGGAAAATTTTAAAATAACAACAAATGTAAGTACAGAAAATTTATTCACACACCACAAATGAACACAAAAGTTTTGTTATCCAATTTTGTGAAATTTTACTAGTTCATCAATAATAGCTTGGAATTTTATAAGAAAGAGATTTCTTCTAAACATTTTTTAAAAAAGGATATGCATGCTTGAAACATGTTAAAGATGCAAATGACCTATGGATCCAACCCTTCTAAAGAGACAAACAAGCGCTCATTAAATTCTCAAGTGAACGTGCAGTGGGATATTTACCTGAGTCACACAACCCATTATTTTGCCCATTTAAACAAACCTAACCTAATAATCCTAGATAATTGTAAATTTATTTATCATACGTAACAGGCTATATTTTTGTATGAAATGACTTATGGATTGAGATTCAATGCTCAATTAAAAATCCCCCGCCTCCCCCTTTTCCCGACGATTGCAAAACCAAATATATAAAAACTAAAAATAGTTTACAATCCCAAAAATTTACAGACACGCTTTGGAATTATCTCTCTCTACATTTGTGCATTGTGCATTTCCATTTTAAATCTATTCTTTTTTCAAAAATCAAAACTTTGAGTTTTCGCTCTCTCTTCATGCCGTAAACAAAAAAGGTAAAAAGATCATAACAAAATGAAAATTTTACAGTTTATGTATGAAAAAAATTAAAAACAACAAAAAATGTAAGAAAAGAAAATTTATTCGCATACTACAAAAGAACATGAAAGTTTTGTTATCCAAGTTTGGGAAATTCCACTAGTTCGACCCTATAAGCTTGGAATTTAATAAGAAAGAGATTTCTTCAAGATATGTTTTAAAAATGGATATGCATGCTTGAAACATGTTAAATATGCAAATCACCTATGGATCCTAACCTTTTAAATAGAATAATAAACGCTCATTAAATTCTCATGTGAACGTGCGGTAGGATATTTACCCGAGTCAACAAGCCATTATTTTGCCCATTTACAAAACGCTGACCTAACAATCATAGATGATTATAAGTGATTTATCATGCGTAATGGGCAATATTTATGTAATATATGACTTATGGGTAGGGGGTCAACGCTCAGTTAAAAATTCCCCGCCTCCCCCTTTTCCCGTCAATTGCAAAACCTAATATATAAAAACTAAAAAGACTTTACAATCCCTAAAAATTACTGACACTCTTTGGAATTATCTCTCTCTACATTTGTGCATTGTGCATTTCCATTTTAGATGTATACTTTTTTCTCAAATCAAAACATTGAGTTTTCTCTCTCCCTCCATCCCATAAAGAAAAAAGGCAAATAGATCACAACAAAATAAAAATTTTAGAGTTTATGTATGGAAAAAGTTTAAAATAACAACAAATGTACGTAAAGAAAATTTATTCGCACACCACAAATGAACACAAAAGTTTTGTTATCCAAGTTTGGGAAATTTCACATGTTCATCCATAATAGGTTGGAATTTTATCAGAAAGAGATTTCTTCTACACTTGTTTTAAAAAGGGATATAAATGCTTGATACATGTTAAAGATCCAAATGACCTATGGATCCAATCCTTCTAAAGAGAAAAACAAACGCTCATTAAATTCTCAAGTGAACGTGCAGTGGGATATTTACCCGAGTAACACAAGCCATTATTTTGCCCATTTAAAAAAGCTGACCTAATAGTCGTAGAAGATTTTAAAGTTATTTATCATGCGTAATAGGCTATATGTTTCTAAGAAATGACTTATAGATTGAGAGTCAATGCTCAGTTAAAAATCCCCCACCTCCCCCTTTTCCCGACGATTGCAAAACCAAATATATAAAAACTAAAAATAGCTTACAATCCCTAAAAATTACTGACACTCTTTGGAATTATCTCTCTCTACATTTGTGCATTGTGCATTTCCATTTTAGATCTCTTCTTTTTTCTAAAATTAAAACTTTGAGTTTTCTCTCTCCATTCATGCCGTAAACGAAAAGGCAAAACAATCACAACAAAATGAAAATGTTAGAGTTTATGTATGAAAAAAATTTAAAACAACAACATATGTAAGTAAAGAAAATTTATTCGCATACCACAAAAGAACACGAAAGTTTTGTTATCTAAGTTTGGGAAATTCCACTAGTTCGACCCTATAAGCTTGGAATTTTATAAGAAAGAGATTTCTTCTACACTTGTTTTAAAAATGGATATGCATGCTTGAAGCATGTTAAAGATGTAAATCACCTATGGATCCTAACCTTTTAAAGAGAATAACAAACGCTCATTAAATTCTCATGTGATTGTGCGGTAGGATATTTACCCGAGTCAAACAAGCCATTATTTTGCCCATTTACAAAAAGCTGATGTAACAATAATTGATGAAAGTAAAGTTATTTATCAAGCGTAACGGGGTATATTTTTGTAAGAAATGAGTTATGGATTCGGAGTCAACGCGCCTCCCCCTTTTCCTGACAATTGTAAAACCAAATAAATAAAAACTAAACAAGGTTTTCAATCCCTAAAAATTACAGACACTCTTTGGAAATATCTCTCTCTACATTTGTGCATTGTGCATTTCCATTTTAGATGTATACATTTTTCTTAAATCAAAACTTTGAGTTTTCACGCTCCCTTCATCCCGTAAAAAAAAATACAAAATGGATCACAACAAAATGAAAATTTTAGAGTTTATGTATGGAAAAAATTTAAAACAACCACAAATGTAGGTAAAGAAAATTTATTCGCATACAACAAATGAACACAAAAGTTTTGTCATCCAATTTTGGGCAATTCCACTATTTCAACCCTAATAGCTTGGAATTTTATAAGAAAGAGACTTCCTCTACTAAAATTTTAAAAATGGATATGCATGCATGAAACATGTTAAATATGAAAATGACCTATGGATCCATACCTTTTAATGAGAATAACAAAAACTTATTAAATTCTCAAGTGAACGTGCAGTGGGATATTTACCCGAGTCAAACAAGCCATTACTTTGCCCATTTACAAAAAGCTGACCTAACAATCATAGATGATTATAAAGTGATTTATCACGTATAACGGGCTATATTTTTGTAAGAAATGACTTTTGGATTGGGAGTCAACCCTCAATTAAATATCCCCCACCTCCCCCTTTTTCCCAACGTTTTCAAAACCTAATATATAAAAAATAAAAAGAGTTTACAATCTCTAAAAATTACAGGAACACTTTTAAATTATCTCTCTCTACATTTGTTCGTTGTGCATTTCGTTTTGAGATGTATACATTTTTCTTAAATCAAAACTTTGAGTTTTCGCTCTCCCTTCATCCCGTAAAAAAAAGGCAAATAGATCACAACAAAATGAAAATTTTAGAGTTATGTATGGAAAAAAAATTAAAACAACAACAAATGTAATTAAAGAAAATTTATTCGCATACCGCAATTGAACACAAAAGTTTTGTTATCCAATTTTGGGCAATTCCAATAGTTCAACTCTAATAGCTATGAATTTTATAAGGAAGAGACTTCCTCTACTCATGTTTTAAAAATGGATATGCATGCTTGAAACATGTTTAAGATGCAAATAACCTATGGATCTAAACCTTTTAAAAAGAATAACAAACGCTCATTAAATTCTCAAGTGACCGTGCGGTGGGATATTTACCCGAGTCAAACTAGCCATTATTTTTCCCATTTACAAAAAGCTGACCTAACAATCATAGAATATTTTAAAGTGATTTATCTTGCGTAACAGGCTATATTTTTTTAAGAAATGACTAAAGATTGGGAGTCAACGCTCAATTAAAATTCCCCCACCTCCCCCTTTTCCTAATGATTGCAAAACCTAATATATAAAAACTAAGAAGAGTTTACAATCCCTAAAAATTACAAACACTCATTGGAATTATCTCTGTCTACATTCTTGCATTGTGCATTTCTATTTTAGATGTATACTTTTTTCTTAAATCAAAACTTTTTGTTTTCACTCTCCCATCATCCCGTAAACAAAAAAGGCAAATTGATTACTACAAAATGGAAAATTTAGAGTTCATGTATGGAAAAGATTTAAAACAAAATAAAATGTAAGTAAACCAAATTTATTCGCCCACCACAAATGAAAACAAAAGTTTTGTTATCCAAGTTGGGGAAATTCCACCAGTTCAACCCTAATGGCTTGAAACATGTTAAAGATGCAAATGACCTATGTATCCAAACATTTTAAAGAGAATAACAAACGCACATTAAATTCTCAAGTAAACGTTCGGTGGGATATTTACTGGAGTCAAACAAGCCATTATTTCGACCATTTACAAAAATCTGACCTAACAATCATAGATAATTGTGAAGTGATTTATCATGCATAAAGGGCTATATTTTTGTAAGAAATAACTTATGGATTGGGATTCAACGCTCAGTTAAAAATCCCATGCATCCCCCTTTTCCCGACGACTGCAAAATCTAATATATAAAAAGTAAAAAGAGTTTACAATCCCTAAAAAATACAGACACTTATTGGAATTATCTCTCTCTACATTTGTTCATTGTGCATTTCCATTTTAGATGTATACTTTTTTCTTAAATCAAAACTTTGAGTTTTCTCTCTCCCTTCATCCCGTAAACAAACAAAGCAAAAAGAAATCAACAAAATGAAAATTTTAGAGTTTATCCATGGAAAGAATTTTAAAAAACAACAAAGGTAAGTAAAGAATATTAATTCACACACCACAAATGAACACAAAAGTTTTGTTATCCAAATTTGGGAAATTTCAATAGTTCTGCCCTAATAGCTTGGAATTTTATAAGAAAGAGATTTCTTGTACACATGTTTTAAAAATGGATATGAATGCTTGAAACATGTTAAAGATGCGAATGACCTATGGATCCAAACCTTTTAAAGAGAATAAAAAATGCAAATTCAATTTTCAAGTGAACGTGCGGTGGGATATTTACCTGAGTCAAACAAGCTCTTATTTTTCCCATTTACAAGAAGTTGACAGAACAATCATTGATGATTGTACAGTGATTTATCATGCGTAATAGGCTATATTTTTGTAAGAAATAACTTATGGATAGGGAGACAACGCCCAGTTAAATATCCCTCGCCTCCCCCTTTTCTCAAAGATTTCAAAATCGAATATGTAAAAACTAAAAATAGATTATAATCCCTAAAAATTACTGACACTCGTTGGAATTATCTCTCTCTACATATTTTCATTGTGCATTTTAATTTTAGATGTATACTTTTTTCTTAAATAAAAATTTTGAGTTTTCGTTATGCCTTCTTCCCGTAAAGAAAAAAAGCAAACAGATTACAACAAAATGAAAATTTTAGTGTTTATGTGTGGAAAAAAATTAAAAAACAATGAATGTAAGTAAAGAAAACTTATTCACACACCACAAATGAACACAAAAGTTTTGTTATCCAAGTTTGGGAAATTCCACTAGTTCAACCCTAATAGCTTGGAATTTTATAAGAAAAAGTTTTCTTCTACACATGTTTTAAAAATGGATATGTATGCTTGAAACATGTTAAAGATAAAAATGACCCATGGATTCAAACCTTTCAAAGAGAATAACAAACGCTCATTAAATTATCAAGAGAACGTACAGTGGGATATTTACCCGAGTCAAACAAGCCATTATTTTTCCCATTTACAACAAGCTAACGTAACAATCGTAGATGATTGTAAAGAAATTTATCATGTGTAACTGGCTATATTTTTTTTAGAAATTACTTATGGATTGGGAGTCAACGCTCAGTTAAAAATCCACCTCCTCCCACTTTTTCCGACGATTGTAAAACCTAATATATAAAAACTAAAAAGAGTTTACAATCCAAAAAAATTATAGACACTCTTTCGAATTATCTCTCTCTACATTTGTGAATTGTGCTTGTCCATTTTAGATGTATATTATTTTCTTAAATCAAAACTTTGAGTTTTTTCTCCGCCTTCATCCTGTAAACAAAAAAGGCAAATAAAACACAACAAAATTAAAATTTTAGAGTTTATGTATGGAAAAAAATTTAAAACAACAAAAAATGTAAGTAAAGAAAATTTATTCGCATACCGCAAACGAACACAAAAGTTTTGTCATCCAACTTTTGGAAATTCCACTAGTTCAACCCTAATAGTTTGGAATTTTATAAGAAAGAGATTTCTTTTACACATGTTTTAAAAACTAATATGCATGCTTAAAACATGTTAAAGATGAACATGACCTATGGATCCAAACCTTTTCAATAGAATAACAAACGCTCATTAAATTCTTAAGTGAACGTGCGGTGGAATATTTACCTAAATCAAACAAGCCATTATTTTGCCAATTTAAAAAAGTTGACCAAACAATCGTAGATGATTGTAAAGTGATTTATCATGTGTAACTGGCTATATTTTTGTTAGAAATTACTTATGGATTGGCAGTCAACGCTCAGTTAAAAACCCCCAGTGTCCCCCTTTTTCGACAATTCTATAACCTGATATATAAAAACTAAAAAGAGTTTACAATCTCTAAAAATTATTGACACTCGTTGGAATTCTCTTGCTCTGCATTTGTGCATTGTTCATAGCCATTTTAGACATATACTTTTTTCCAAAATGAAAACTTTGAGTTGTCGCTCTCCCTTTATCCCGTAAACAAAAAAGGAAAATAGAGCACAACAAAATGAAAATTTTAGAGTTTATGTATGGAAATTTTTTAAAACAACAAAAAATGTAAGAAAAGAAAATTAATTAGTACACCACAAATGAACACAAAATTTTGTTTATCCAAGTTTGGGAAAAATCCACTAGTTCAACCCTAATAGCTAGGAATTTTATAAGAAAGAGATTTCTTCTACACGTCTTAAAACGGGATATACATGCTCGAAACTTGTTAAAGATACAAATGGCCTATGGATCCAAACCTTTTAAAGAGAATAAAAAATGCTCTTTAAATTCTCAAGTGAACATACGGTGGGACATTTACCGGAGTCAAACAAGCCATTAGTTTGCCCATTTACAAAAAGCTGACGTAACAATCGTAGATCATTATACAGTGATTTATCATGCATAACGAGCTATATTTTTGTAAGAAATTACTTATGGATTGGGAGTCAACGCTCAGTTAAAAATCCACCGCCTCCCTCTTTTCCCGACGATTGCAAAACCTAATATATAAAAATTAAAAGGAGTTTACAATCCCTAAAAATAACAGGAACTCTTTTAAATTGTCTCTCTACATTTGTGCATTGTGCATTTCGTTTTTAGATGTATACATTTTTCTTAAATCAAAACTTTGAGTTTTTGCTCTCCCTTTATCCCGTAAAAAAAAAAGGCAAATAGATCACAACAAAATGAAAATTTTAGAGTTAATGTATGGAAAAAAATTAAAACAACATCAAATGTAAGTAAAGAAAATTTATTCGCATACTGCAAATGAACACAAAAGTTTTGTCATCCAATTTTGGGCAATTCCACTAGTTCAACCCTAATAGCTATGAATTTTATAAGGAAGAGACTTCCTCTACTCATGTTCTAAAAATGGATATGCATGCTTGAAAAATGTTAAAGATGCAAAAGACCTATGGATCCATACCTTTTAATGAGAACAACAAACGATCTTTAAATTCTCAAGTGAACGTGCGGTGGGATATTTACGCGAGTCAAAGAAGCTATTATTTTTCCCATTTACAAAAAGCTGGCCTAAAAATCGTAGATGATTGTAAAGTGATTTATCATGTGTAACGGGCTATATTTTAGTAAGAAACTACTTATGGATTGGGAGTCAACGTTCATTTAAAAATCTACCACCTCCCCCTTTTCTAGATGATTGCAAAACCTAATATATAAAAACTAAAAAGAGTTTAAAATCCCTAAAAATTACTAATACTCTTTGTAATTATCTCTCTCTACATTTGTGCATCGTGCATTTCCATTTTAGATGTATACGTTTTTCTTAAATGAAAACTTCGAGTTTTCACTCTCCCTTCATCCCGTAAACAAAAAAGGTAAAAAAATCACAAAAAAAGAATATTTTAGAGTTTATGTAAGGAAAAAATTTTAAAAATAACGAATGTAAGTAAAGAAAATTTATTCGTACACCACAAATGAACACAAAAGTTTTGTTATCCAAGTTTGGGAGATTCCACTAGTTCAACCCTAATAGCTTGGAATTTTATAAGGAAGAGATTTCTTCTACACATGTTTTTAAAATGGATACGCATGCTAGGAACATGTTAAAGAAGCAAATGACCTATGGATCCAAACCTTTTAAAGAGAATAACAAACGGTCATTAAATTTTCAAGTGAACGTGCGGTGGGATATTTACCCGCATTAAACATGCCATTTTTTTCCCATTTACAAAAAGCTGACCTAACAATCATAGATGATTGAAAAGTGATTTATCAAGAATAACGGGCTATATTTTTGTAAGAAATGACTTATGTATTGGGAGTCATCGCTTAGTTAAAAATCCCCCGCCTCCCCCTTTTCCCGAAAATTCTTAAACCTAATATATATAAACTAAAAAGAGTTTATTCCATAAATATTACTGAAACTCTTTGGAATTATCTCTCTCTACATTTGTGCATTGTGCATTTCCATTTTGGATACTTACATTTTTCTTAAATCAAAACTTTTAGTTTTTGCTATCCCTCCATCCTGTAAACAATCACAAGAAAATGAAAATTTTAGTGTTTATGTATGGAAAAAAATTTAAAAACAACGAATGTAAGTAATGAATATTTATTCGCTCACCACAAATGAACAAAAAAGATTTTTTATCCA